>NW_028167179.1:1432000-2148000 GCF_964263955.1 Coregonus lavaretus
ACGCAACTACAGGTTTTGTTACAATGTGGACAATATAAAGATGTATGTTAACAACTTTCACCGAGCTCGCTAATTAGGGTACCTATTGTAACTCGGGAGTATTTGGGGCAGTGTTTGAGTGAGTTTCTATGTGCTCACGCAGGTGCCCGAGAGCTGTGGCTGCACCAAGGGCTAACCTATTGTGTGTTGTCTCGTGGTGTGCAGGTATGTATTTTATTTTGTCAGAATTATGTTGTATATCATTTTACTTGTATTGTATAGTGTGTTGTTAGGCACAGAATGTGTGCATGCAGCACCTGTTCTCTTTTGCCTGACCTTCAACTAGCAAGGTGCCCGAGAGCTGTGGCTGCACCAAGAGCTAAACTATTGTGTGTTGTCTCTTCGTGTGCAGGTCGAATAAAAATTATCCAACCATCAGAATTCCAGTTGTGGCAGTGTCCTAATTACGTGACCTGCCGACTGGTCAGCTCAAGCCGACCGCCGGAGCTGTGCATGTGGATGAGGTGCACGACCTGCGCATGTGAATTTGTTGATGGTTTACTGTAAGTGAATATATACTGTAAACAGTGAAAGTGAATGTAGCATATTCATTAGATACAGGTATTCGTGCTTATTTGTATGTTTTGGATGAATTTGTTTATTGCATTTTTTTTTTTGGTATTTGAATGCACTAAATTACATTGTATTTTAGTGCTCTGTTGAGCCATGGAAGATTCTCAAATCCATAAAACGTGTTATGCTGGGGATTTTAGTGTGGGTAGAGGGAGGGGTGTCCTTCCATTTACACCAATTGTACAGTCAGCTCCTGGGAGTAGAGCGTTTGCTAGTCCTGAGTTTGCAAGCACTGGGAGGGGTAGGCTGTTTGTTCCACCTGACCAGGGTATCCCACCTCTGTCTTTTGATGTACCATCATCCACAGTACTCGGTGATAATGGGACGCCTCCGAGTCAGCTTAGTGACCTTATTAAGCAGATTGGTTCAGAGATAGGAGAATCTATCAGAGCGAGTTTACTGCAGCCTGGGGTTTCAAGTCTTTCTCCTGCCCGTCCCCCTCACCAACCCCAGCAGTTTCCCCTGCCTGAGCAGTGTGGGTCAACCTTTATTGATGCGTCCAAGCTGAATCTGGTTGTGAAGTCAGATGTTACTGCTCCACCTCTTTAGGGGTGATGGCTCAGATAAGTACTCTGTACTGGAGTGGGAGGAGTTCATGGAAGTCTACCTAGAGAAGAGGGGTTACACTGGGTCTGGGAATGTTGGGGAGGTGATGTCTAGGCTCATGGGGAGGGCACGGGATGTGACCAAAGTCTGGAAGCGTAACAACCTTGTTGTCACAGATGTTAAGGCGGTGTTCAGTGTTTTCAAGCAACACTTTGGGGATACTGTCTGCTCAGGTATGCCATTAGCTGATTTCTATTCAATCAAACCATATGCTAATGAGGGTCCAATAGATTTCTGGATTAGGTTTAACAAAGCTGCAGAGGCAGCCGAACAGTACCTTGTGAGTGAGGGCAGGACCTTACCCAATCAGTGCTCAGAGTTGGCAGTCATGTTTGTACGCAACTGTCCTGATAAAGAGTTGGCCCAAGTGTTCAAGAGCAAACCCATTCGTGACTGGACAGCCAGTGAGGTACAGGATCGGTTGGATGAACTGTTAAGGGAACGTAAAGCATGTAGAACACAACTTTCACAACAGGTGGCTGACGTTTTTGACTGCCCTCAGGAGGGAGTGGGTCCTGTGAAAAGACCTAATGTGTCATCTTTTTCTCAATGTGGCCGTGAACCAGACCAGGCACGATCTGTATCTGAGGGTGGGACATTAAAGAAAGTTTTGACTTTGTTAGAGAAGGCTCTGGTCAGCAATACTCAGCAATACTCAGTCTGTGAGTGGCGCAGTGGTCTAAGGCACTGCTGTGCCACTAGAGATCCTGGTTCGAATCCAGGCTCTGTCGTAGCCGGCCGCGACCGGGAGACCCATGGGGCGGCGCACAATTGGACCAGCGTCGTCTAGGGTAGTGGAGGGAATGGCCGGCTCAGTTCGTAGAGCATGGTGTTTGCAACGCCAGGGTTGTGGGTTCGATTCCCACGGGGGGTATGAGAAAAAAAAGTAACATATGCACTAACTGTAAGTCGCTCTGGATAAGAGCGTCTGCTAAATGACTAAAACATGTTAAATGTAGAGGGCCCCGTAAACAGTTCCACAAACGTCAGCGTGAGTGCGCTGTCTGTGGAAGCACTAATCACTGGACCAAAGCTCACTGTCAGATGCACCAGCTGTGCTTCAAGTGCTTTTCTACGGGCCACATGAGCTTTGACTGTAGTGAGGCTGGGCAGCAACAGAACCCTGCATGTGGACAGACTGGCAGGTCTCAGGAAAATTAGAAAGCCTCCATTCTGAGGAGGGCAATGTGGGGCATTCTTATTTTTCCTCCACTGATGATAATATCCAATCTGTTTATTCTTACTTTTGTGAGTCAGTACCCAAGAACAACACAGTAATTTTTCAGAACACAATGAGAGTTACTCAGAATGACAGTTTGTTTTACACCACCGTGCTAGTACAGGATAAAGTTGAGCTGAAGGGGATGTTAGATAGTGGGTCCATGGCTACTACTCTGCGGGCAGATATTGTACCTCGGTTGAGGGAGGCAGGAGTGGTAGAGGGGAACTTTCTAGCTCCTTCAGACATCATCCTGGTGGGCTGTGGTGGGAACAAACTAGCCCAGTGGGCATGTGTGACTTAAAAATTCAACTTTATGGCTTCTGTTATGTAGTCCCAGTGCTTATTGTTGATGGGCAGGTTGATGAACTCATTGTGGGCACTAATGTGTTGAAGTCTCTGATTAGACAGTTCAAATCAAATGACAGCGACTGGCGGGTGGCGGGTACACCAGGTTCCAGTGATGTTTTGGAGCGGTCGCTGGGCAACACGGACTTTCAACTCCCTCCAAAGATTTTCTATGGGGTTGAGATCTGGAGACTGGCTAGGCCACTCCAGGACCTTGAAATGCTTCTTACGAAGCCACTCCTTCGTTGCCCGGGCGGTGTGTTTGGGATCATTGTCATGCTGAAAGACCCAGTCACGTTTCATCTTCAATGCCCTTGCTGATGGAAGGAGGTTTTCACTCAAAATCTCACGATACATGGCCCCATTCATTCTTTCCTTTACACGGATCAGTCGTCCTGGTCCCTTTGCAGAAAAACAGCCCCAAAGCATGATGTTTCCACCCCCATGCTTCACAGTAGGTATGGTGTTCTTTGGATGCAACTCAGCATTCTTTGTCCTCCAAACACGACGGGTTGAGTTTTTACCAAAAAGTTCTATTTTGGTTTCATCTGACCATATGACATTCTCCCAATCCTCTTCTGGATCATCCAAATGCACTCTAGCAAACTTCAGACGGGCCTGGACACGTACTGGCTTAAGCAGGGGATCACGTCTGGCACTGCAGGATTTGAGTCCCTGGTGGCGTAGTGTGTTACTGATGGTAGGCTTTGTTACTTTGGTCCCAGCTCTCTGCAGGTCATTCACTAGGTCCCCCCGTGTGGTTCTGGGATTTTTGCTCACCGTTCTTGTGATCATTTTGACCCCACGGGTTGAGATCTTGCGTGGAGCCCCAGATCGAGGGAGATAATCAGTGGTCTTGTATGTCTTCCATTTCCTAATAATTGCTCCCACAGTTGATTTCTTCAAACCAAGCTGCTTACCTATTGCAGATTCAGTCTTCCCAGCCTGGTACAGGTCTACAATTTTGTTTCTGGTGTCCTTTGACAGCTCTTTGGTCTTGGCCATAGTGGAGTTTGGAGTGTGACTGTTTGAGGTTTTGGACAGGTGTCTTTTATACTGATAACAAGTTCAAACAGTTGCCATTAATACAGGTAACGAGTGGAGGACAGAGGAGCCTCTTAAAGAAGAAGTTACAGGTCTGTGAGAGCCAGAAATCTTGCTTGTTTGTAGGTGACCAAATACTTATTTTCCACCATAATTTGCAAATAAATTCATTAAAAATCCTACAATGTGATTTTCTGGATTTTTTAAATCTCAATTTGTCTGTCATAGTTGACGTGTACTTATGATGAAAATTACAGGCCTCTCTCATCTTTTTAAGTGGGAGAACTTGCACAATTGGTGGCTGACTAAATACTTTTTCCCCCCACTGTAGCTCTCCTGGCATCCACACATAGCCTACAAGCAACTGATGCAGACCTTTGGAACATCTACATTTTAAAAAGTCTAATAAATCCATGTAATATAGCCTACACCTTCACAATAAATCCATTATTTATTTTAGACAGGTCTAAAGAAGCATGATATGAAGAAAATGTAGTCTATTTCAGAAGAACAGAATAACATACTCTGAGTTGTCCTTATGTTAGGTCCTGATCTGTCTATGCCGAATGGCTACACTAGTTCAAACAAGGCAGAGCCTTTCAAGTGACTTTTTTCAAATCTTCATTAGAGTCGCATCATGCAGCCTTACAATGTATTAAAAATCAAAACATATAGCCCAACGTTTGTAGAACAACTAAAGTTACATTAATAACTCTAAATTAAGCATATAAGAGTACCTATTCCTTTGTTAACCGCTCAATACAGATTAGCCGCATGTGCGCACTCCATCAAATCGTTTGGAGAAAATATCCTTTCTATTTTATTCAGCTTTGTTCAATTGTATTCTTCATACTATAAAGTAATATAAAATAATGCCAAGGAATTCTAAGCAAATCTTGTCTGCTAAATGAACTAGTGTAGCCCACAGCCATTTGGCGACCTGTGTCTTGTGGCTGTTTTGCAACTACACTTTTATCACGCGGGAGGGTATATCTGTGGTTGGGGGACGGTTCTGATACTGATAAGGAATGCGTAGTTTGCATTGCCGAGCGTTGGCCAGGAAATAATCCAATCCAATTGTTAGACGCTACACGCTACAGTTGTGTTCCGACTGACAGTTTTTATATCAAGTTTTAGATCGAAAAGAAAGAAAGGTACATTTACATTTACATTTTAGTCATTTAGCAGACGCTCTTATCCAGTGCGACTTACAGTTAGTGAGGGCATATATATTTTTTCTCCATACTTTAAACCCAAAAGCACAAGCATGTCAAATTCTGTGAGTATGATGATAAAGCAATGATGGACAGGTTGCGACTACAGGCTTGGCGTAAAAGAGGTTAACTTTCTAGACAACATTGCATCGACATAGAAATAGAATGCATAGACATGACAGTGTTCTGTTCCACAACAGATTGAGTCTATGCACTCTATTTCTACTTCAATGCATGTCTGTAACTTTTGACGTCGGAGTCTTGAGAAAGGGATGGGGTCTAGAGGACAGGTTGTTGGGCAATCCGACGTCACTAGACACAGGATTTTGTCTGCAGGAAGAGGAAAGAATGAGTAACAGGATGTGGAGATTGAAGAGGCAGAATCAGGAGACAGAAGGGAGACCGATTCACACAAAGGAGACATGATTGTAGAGATTCCAGAGGAATGGAGCTTTAAAAAAGAAGGGCAACATACTGCTTGTAATTGAGATATTATGAGAATAAAAATTGCATAATCAGATAATGAATTGTGCATTGTTAACATGGAAAATATTTGTTTGTCTTACCTCCTGATGGGATTTTTGGAAGCTCAGCTCGCATTTCTGGTGTTGCTGGGAGGAAGTTGTTTGACAGAGGTCCACACCATGGTAGCCTGATATGGAACAAGAAAAACTAAGGATAAAGTACCTATCACAAATGTAGTAATTCAGCAACAAATCAATTCATTTACACATAGAGGCCTACATTGGTATTCAATAGGTACTGTTTTGCTACAATAACCTCACTGCAACAAGGTTTACTATGATTTGGTCCTACGATCCTTCCCCTTATGTATTTCCCTGGTATAGGCCACAACTTGGATAAAGTGACTAAGGGGGCAGTTGAAATCGGTGATGGGGTACAATTTGGGGGTTTTCTTGCATTGGAAATATACTGAATTCTGCTTGTAACACGCTATACCACAATAAACATAAAGTTCACATGCCAAGACTCCGGGACCATTGAGTGCTTTTGAAGTGACATGTTGGCATGAAATCTGTATCCCATCTCCCCCATAGCCTATAGGCTACAAGATAGATAGGCTGTTTGTAATAGGTAAAATACCCTACGTGAATGCAGCAGTACACACAGCTGTCTTACCAAAATAATGCAAACTACATAAATGCTGAAAGTAGTAGCCTAGTTAGTCATGCAAACAAAAATACTGAATAGCAGTTTGGCTTAGAATACCGGCACAACAGTGGTAGGCCTACTATAGGCCTATAAACAAAATATCAGATCGATAAAGGCATGACACAATCTATATTTAAGCTAGTTACATTAACAGTAAACAAACGCAGTAAACAAAATGAGAATAACCAAAACAGCCTACAGCCTACTACAGTGAGATGCAGCCATGCACAGCTGTCTTGCCAAATAAATAGGCCTAAAGGCCCGCTTCAAACACGGATATTCATGCTGCTCATGAAATCAGCAGCACTCCCTTTAAGAGTGTGCTCCTAATCTCAGCTCGTTACCTGTATAAAAGACACCTGGGAGCCAGAAATCTTTCTGATTGAGAGGGCGTCAAATACTTATTTCCCTCATTAAAATGCAAATCAATTTATAACATTTTTGACATGCGTTTTTCTGTATTTTTTTGTTGTTATTCTGTCTCTCACTGTTCAAATAAACCTACCATTAAAATTATAGACTGATCATTTCTTTGTCAGTGGGCGAACGTACAAAATCAGCAGGGGATCAAATACTTTTTCCCCTCACTGTATGTGTATGTATGTATATGTGTGTGTATATATATATATATATATATATATATATATATATATATATATATATATATATATATATATATATATTTATATATATATATATATATATATATATATATATATTTGCGAGAAAAAAAAACATATTGGGGATTGGAAGTGATGCAGACAATTACATTGATGGAAGTTACCTTACAATCTATCTGCCATATTAAAGCTGATCTAAGCTGATACAAAGAAAATAAATAACAAAAACTCCAAACAGCCTACCCGACCGCTTGGAGTCATCCGCATGGTCCTAAAGCACACCGTTGCCTCATTTTGTATCACATTCCAATGATAAAACTGGGGGGGATAAAAATGCAACTTCAGAATGTGGTCCCCAGTCAAAGTTACGCCCCTGCTACTTAGTATAAAAGATAGCTATTTAAAATCAACAGATTTTCTACAAACACAAATATATAAAACAAAGTTTGCTAGCTAGCTAAATAAAGAGATTTGGAAAAGTGGTCTTACCTCCCAGTAGGGTTTGGAACCTAAATCAGTTTTCAATAGTTTCATTCTGAACAGAACCATACTTTTTTCCGTTCCATTCCATTGTTCTGAACCGGTTCGAACCAAAAAAAGTACTGGATCTTTCCTTTCTGTTCCTTTTACATTTAGCTCAACATTAAACTACTTCACCAATCAGTGCAGCTAGAGCAGTTTAGGAGCGGGAAGCTATAGTTGTTTACATGTGCGATGGACAGATAAGTGTAGGATGCGACTGACATTTTGTGGGTGGAGAGAGAGCCAGAGAGGGTGGAGAAGGCTTGAAGCGCTGGGCATCTTGTTATGACATGCATTATCTGAATTAGGCCCACAGAATTATACATATGGAGAAGCGGCTTCTATGGAGGAACTTTGAATGTCTTTGAACATCCTAGAGTTGACTTAAGGTTGGACCAGGGCTAGCTAGCTAATAACAAGCTTGTGTGTGCAGAGCGGCACCAGAATTGAAAACATGTCTTACCTTTTTGTAGTTAATACATCTAATGTGAACGTGATAACTATAGTATCCTTAACTAGCATTGAAAAAGTGTATCCATTCTTCTGTAATTAAAAATCTCTCACTAATTTCTGAATCACGCTTGTAACGTCAGTAGTACAGTAGCTTATGCTTCGGAGGGGGAGGGGCAGGTAGCCTACAAACGCACACACACTGGCAAAGATGTTCAGCTGGCAGGCAGACACTGGAATACGTTTCTGAGTGACAGAGTGAGGGCTTTGCATAGGCGCCTGGAGCGTAAAATAACATTATTAACTGGTTCCCATTTAAAATAATGGTTCTGTTCTAGAACAGTATAGAGCACTTTCGTTCCCAGTTCGGCATGGACACTATTCGGCATGAAAGGCCCCCTGGAGGTCAGGCCCCCCCATATAGCATATGAACACTTCATAAACCATGGCAAATGTGTAGCATTGCAGGCAATTCGCTTTAAAACTGCAAAATTGTCTCTCACACTCATGGCAAAATTATAGAATTTCTGGAAGAAAATGCTCTTAAACTGAAAAATATTCTCTCATCCTCATGGCAAAATGTGATTAGCCGTAAAACCGCACATTTGGCCCTGGAGGTACAGTGGGGCCCGAAATGATTGACACCCTTGATAAAGATGGAGCAAAAATGACTGTATAAAACAAATCATTATAATACTGAGCTGTATTGAATGCAAAATAATGGGGAAATTTATATTTTCACCACCAGTGGTGTGCATGGCCAAAAAGCTATATTTTCATGTCATCTGACCAAAGCACCACTTCCAATCCAAGTGACAATGCCGTTTAGCAAACTCCAGGCATTTACATTTGTTGGATGACATGAGAATAGCTCTTTGGCCACGCACAACAGTGGTGGGTTTGGCGTCGAAATGAGGATGCATGAGCAGAAAAGGACCCCATACCTACTGTAATATATGGTGGTGGATCTTTGATGTTATGGGGCTATTTTGCTTCCACTGGTCCTGGGGCCCTTGTTAAGATCAACGGCATTATGACCCAGTACCAGGATCTTTGCCAAAAACCCAGTTGCCTCTGCCAGGAGGCTGAAACTTGGCGGCAAGTGGATCATCCAGCACACATCAAAATCCACAAAGAAATGGTTAATTGGCCACAAAATCTAAATTTGTCTCTGGATTTGAAACCCATTGAAAACCTTTGGTTTGAATTGAAGATGGCAGTCCATAAGTGCAAATGAAGGATATCAAGGATCTGGAAGGATTCTGTATGTAGGAATGGTGTAAGATTCCTCACAATGTGTTCTCCAACTCTCCAAAACATTTTAGAAAAAGTATCTGTGCCATTATCCTCGCAAGGTAAGGTATTGAAAGATATTGAAAACAGGGGTGTCAATATTTTTTTTAAATAACTTGTTAAACACAATCTCGTTCTCTGAGCAATTGTATTAGTATAAAATAATATAATTTCCCAATTTCTTTAAGCATACAATAATATAATTTCCCAAATGTTTTGAGCACACAATGTAGCTCAGTGTTTGAATGATTTATTTTATACAGTCATTTTTGCTCATCTTTATCAAGGGTGTCAATAGTTTTGGACCCCACTGTAGGTGCCCCAGGTCCCCAGATGTGGTAGTCCGGCACTGCTTACATCCTTGCAAATTGTAGACGGTGTCAATAGTGTACAAATAGCGTTGAGCATTGACAGTAGTACCTAACTTAACCACCCCCTTTCCCCCAATCACTCTTAGGTGAAGGACATCTCACTGGAGGCCAGAGGAGCTTTGTGAAGCCGGCAGGACACAATACATGGAGAGATGACCAACCCATAGCTATAGATGAGGGGAGTGGAACCTCAACCCAGAATGTTATCGTGATAGAGGTTTGTGTCATAGTGTAACATACAAAAATTACAGTACATTAAATGTGGCCCGTTTATTTCAGAAAGGCTATTCACTTGCTTACATATACATCCTTATTTATCTGCCATAGGGGAGCTTGTGAGACTTCCCTACCACATTGTTATCCAATTCAACTCATGTACCGATAATAACATCCTCTCTTCTTGTGTCAGTCTGCAGATGCAGAGGCTGCAGGTCCTGGAGGATCGTCTCTGGTCAAGCAGAAGAGGTCTGAAGGAGAGGAGGACCCACGACACAACAGAGACATCCAGACTGGAGTAGCAGCTGGAGTGGCGCCCCCTGTAGCCACGGAGGACCTCGCCACCAATACAGCGCCCCAGCCCAGGACCCAACACAGCATCACGGAGGTCAGTGGAGCACCGAACGCCGTCCTCAAGTCAGAGACAGACACAGAGACTTTAACTGTAACACGCAGGCTCTTACACACAGGATCTGACCACAGATCAGACCCAGAGAGATTGGGGCTGGAGCAACTGGGCTGTCCTCCTGCTCCCGGCTCAGAGTATTTACTTTACGGTAACCCGAGGACGGTTCATTCCCATCGGGACTCAGGTGACGCGTTAGAGACTGGCAATGATCCGTCTTGTTCTTACACTACAGAGATGGACCCTGGCAACATGCACTTGGGTTTAGAGACACAGACTGATCTATCTAGAGGGGAATGGAACCGGTACAGTAGTAGTGTATACTCTGAAGGGTGCCTAGATTTTTGTGGTCCTCTGTAGCTCAGCTGGTAGAGCACGGCGCTTGTAACGCCAAGGTAGTGGGTTCGATCCCCGGGACCACCCATACACAAAAATTAAAAATAATGTATGCACGCATGACTGTAAGTCGCTTTGGATAAAAGCGTCTGCTAAATGGCATATTATTATTATTATATTAGATAAGAAAGGGGAGGGTCTGGTCGTAGATGAGGTGACTGTGAAAGTGGAGGGCGAAGCTCCTCTGACATGGAATGTAGACGAGACTCACTTAGGAGAAGGACACTCACAAGGCAGAGATTTCTTAGATTACAGGGAAAGCTTAGAGAAAAATCAAAATGTCGCGACCCACTCCCCTTTACACACACTCAGAGATCGCGACCCAGTGTCCACGTCAATGGGGCCTTCTGATTCACACAGCCGTGTCCTTTTCGATCAGGTATTGAACTCAAAGGACCAAAGGGCCAAGACTCTGGGAGGGGGAGCAACATCAGGCAATAGTAAAGAGAAACAGTTCCTCTGCATGTTCTTTAACAAAGGCTTCAGGTGCACCCAGATGGTGGAGATCCACCAGAGGGTACACACAGGGGTGAAACCCTTCAGCTGTACCCAGTGTCACATGCGCTTCGCCCAGGCTAGCAGCCTGAAGAGGCACCAGAGGGTCCACACAGGGGTGAAACCATTCAGCTATACCCAGTGTCACATGCGCTTCGCCCAGGCTGGTGACCTGAAGAGGCACCAGAGGGTCCACACAGGAGAGAAACCCTACATATGCCCCCAGTGTGAGAGAAGTTTCTCCCACCAGCACCATCTGAAGATGCACCTGAAGGTCCACACAGGAGAGAGGCAATTCAGAGAGTAACTAACTAAGAATAAACCAGCAGAAAAACATTCCACTCTATAACATAGAAAGTAACCTTTCCACTCGTTAGACGTTCAGATCAAACCCTGCATTAAAGACAAAGATACATTTTCAAGGGTGTCAGCAGAAAAGATCCACAGATGCATTTAGAATAACAAGAGTAACAGATTTCAGTGTTGAATATTCCTGGGTAAAATATTGCATCCAGACATTGTGTGATATATATGGCATATATAAGCCTAAAAAGTCTGTTACATATTGTGTTTGTACTGTGTACAGTCGTGGTCAAACGTTTTGAGAATGACACAAATACTAATTTTCACAAAGTCTGCTGTCTCAGTTTTGATGATGGCAATTTGCATATACTCCAGAATGTCATGAAGAGTGCTCAGATTTGCCATGAAAATGAACTTAATCCCCAAAAAACATTTCCACTGCATTTCAGCCCTGCCACAAAAGGACCAGCTGCCATCATGTTAGTGATTCTCTCGTTAACACAGGTGAGAGTGTTGAGTTAGAATAACAGACTGGAAGCTTTAAAAGGAGGGTGGTGCTTGAAATCTTCCTCTTTTAACCCTGGTTACCTGCAAGGAAACACGTGCCGTCATCATTGCTTTGCACAAAAAGGGCTTCACAGGCAAGGATATTGCTGCTAGTAAGATTGCACCTAAATCAACCATTTATCGGATCATCAAGAACTTCAAGGAGAGAGGTTAAATTGTTGTGAAGAAGGCATTAGGGTGCCCAAGAAAGTCCAGCAAGCGCCAGGACCGTCTCCTAAAGTTGATTCAGCGGCGGGATCGGGGCACCACCAGTGCAGAGCTTGCTCAGGAATGGCAGCAGGCAGGTGTGAGTGCATCTGCACGCACAGTGAGGTGAAGACTTTTGGAGGATGGCCTGGTGTCAAGAAGGGCAGCAAAGAATCATCAGGGACAGACTGATATTCTGCAAAAGGTACAGGGATTGGACTGCTGAGGACTGGGGTAAAGTAATTTTCTCTGATGAATCCCCTTTCCGATTGTTTGGGGCATCCGGAAAACACCTTGTCCGGAGAAGACAAGGTGAGCGCTACCATCAGTCCTGTGTCATGCCAACAGTAAAGCATCCTGAGACCATTCATGTGTGAGGTTGCTTCACTCACAATTTTGCCTAAGAACACAGCCATGAATAAAGAATGATACCAACACATCCTCCGAGAGCAACTTCTCCCAACCATCCAAGAACAGTTTGGTGACGACCAATGCCTTTTCCAGCATGATGGAGCACCTTGCCATAAGGCAAAAGTGATAACTAAGTGGCTCGGGGAACAAAACATCGACATTTTGGGTCCATGGCCAGGAAACTCCCCAGACCTTAATCCCATTGAGAACTTGTGGTCGATCCTCAAGAGGCGGGTGGACAAACAAAAACCCACAAATTCTGACAAACTCCAAGCATTGATTATGCAAGAATGGGCTGCCATCAGTCAGGATGTGGCCCAGAAGTTAATTGACAATATGCCAGGGCGGATTGCAGAGGTCTTGAAAAAGAAGGGTCAACACTGCAAATATTGACTCTTTGCATAAACTTAATGTAATTGTCAATAAAAGCCTTTGACACATATGGAATGCTTGTAATTATACTTCAGTATACCATAGTAACATCTGACAAAGATATCTAATAACACTGAAGCGGCGACCTTTGACCACGACTGTAGCCTATATGATGTTCACAAATGCCTATTTCATTACCTTCATTCCACTACTTCATTTTTTTCCCAAGACACTTTTAATGAGAAAATGTATACAGTTTATCAAGTTCATGCAGATTTGTAGTTGAGACATGTGTATGTGTGGTTTTCATATGGTGTATTTAAAACTTGTTCATGTTTAATAAACACAACATTTGACTTTTCATTTAAATATTTTCATTGAGACTGTCTTTAATATACCTCACATCTGATCTCACCCTATTCTGCATACACCTGAACGTGCTTTATAACCAATATACACTATAAATTAATATACCTACACATAACGCCACACTAACACCTACTGTACACAAATATATATTTTCACAAAAATAGTGCACTGGGCCTTTAATAGTCCTGTATTAGTGGAACGATATATCCGTCTGCAGCGCCAGTGCTGGCAAAAAGACTTGTCCTGCACCCCCCCTTGGCAAAAACATTTGTAGCACCCTCCCCCCTACCCCAGGTTTGTCTGATGATGAATTTTCACTTATTTTTACCCACAACATCATATTTATGTCCACCATAATGGGTTGATGACGTGGATGTTGATTAAGGCAGCCCCCAGCACCTCTCTGATTCAGAGGGGTTGGGTTAAATGCGGAAGACACATTTCAGTTGAATACATTCAGTTGTACAACTGACGAGGAATCCCCCTTTCCCCTTTCCCCTTTAACAACAATGAAGTCATTCTGTAACTACAGTATAGGACTCAGTAATCTGTATCACCTGTCTCTTCCAGGAGGAGGAGGCTCCAGAGGTGCTGCTGGTGAAGGAGGAGGGGTGTGAGGAGGGTCTGGGGAACACTGAGGGGACCATGGTCATGGAGGACAATCAGACTACACCTCCTCCTGAGGAACCAGCTGAGCAGAACAGGACCACACACAGTCTCAGTGAGGTGAGCCCACTGAACTACTGTCTGAATGGTATTAGGTCAGGTCCCGTATCACAAAGCCTCTCGGAGTAGGATTGCTGATCTAGGATCAGTTTTGCCTTTTAGATCATAATGAATAAGATTATATGGAAAGATCCTAGATCAGCACTCCTACTCTGAGACTCTTTGTGGATCTGGGCCCAGGTCTTGATTAATTTTGTCTTAAAGGGCGACTGCACTTCCTGATTTGGTCTTGAATTTCATCAATGCGCATTAAGAAATGCTAGCGGCCATGACTGAAGGCAATGAGAGTTGTCTTGGGGGTGTGGTTTGATCAGTGGAGGTTCCTCAGAGGAGGAAGGGAAAGACCCTCCTCCTATAATTGATTAACCTCTATGGGATCGGTGTCCCGTATACGGGACAGTTGAGCTAATGTGATTAGCATGACTGTTGTAAGTAACAGCAAACTTTCCAGGACATAGACATGTCTTATATGGGCAGAAAGCTTAAATTTTTGTTAATCTTACTGCACTGTCCAATTTACAGTAGCTATTACAGTGAAAAAAGACTATGCTATTGTTTGAGGAGAGTGCACAGCAACCAAAAACGTATCACAGCAACTGGTTTGATACATTCACCTCTGAAGGTAAATAATGTACTTACATTCAGTAATCTTGCTCTGATTTGTCATCCTAAGGGTCCCAGAGATAAAATGTAGCATAGTTTTGTTTGATCAAATCAATTTTTATATTCAAATGTAGGAACTGGGATCTACAGTTTGAACCCCTGCTGTCTCTGGCTCCACACCCACCCCCCCCAGCCATCTAGATGTGTGAAAGTTAGTGTATAAGCTAATGATCCATCATGTATGACATTCCTGGGAGTGTGTAAACTTACATTTTGTATTACCATATCATTATGTTCTCTATAGTTATGTACTTGAAAATGTATCAATTGACCAATTCGGCATCTTTGGGCATACTTGATACAAAATAGTCCAGTATTGTAACGCTTCACTGGATCAATCTGAAACGTTGCACACACACTGCTGCCATCTAGTGGCCAAAATCTAAATTGAGCCTAAACTGCAATATTATATTGTGGCCTTTCTCTTGCATTTCAAAGATGATGGAACAAACAAAACAACAAAACTGTTTGTATTATATTTGACCAGATCTAATATGTTCTATTGTCCTACATTATTTTCACATTCCCACAAACTTCAAAGTGTTTCCTTTGAATATGCATATAATAATAATATAATAATAAATAATAAAGCAATATCCTTGCTTCAGCTCCTGAGCTACAGGCAGTTAGATTTGGGTATGACATTTTAGGCGAAAATTGAAAAAAAGGGTCAGATCCTTAAGAGGTTAAAACACACTGTTTTGTAATGAAGGTCTACAGTAGCCTCAACAGCACTCTCTGGGGTAGCACCATGGAGTAGCCAGAGGACAACTAGTTTCCGTCCTCCTCTGAACAGTTTTGAACAAATTAATTTCTTCAAAAATGAAGAAGTAAGAGAGAGAGAGCTAGCTATATTTCATTGTATATATATTTTTTACTTTCACTTATCTAGCTAGCTAGTTTAGCCTACTCAAACACCCGGCTCAAACAGCGAAGGATGCTATGTTAGCTAGCTGGCTATCCAAAACTGGAACTCTTCGAAGTCAAGGTAAGCTTTTGGTTTTATTAATTTATTGTAACTTCTAAACTGCTTGCTGTACACTAACGTTTGTAGCTGGTTTATTAACGCATAAGTTCTAGTAGCTAGCTATGTTGACTATGACTGTTGCATGAAAGCCAGTGAGGGCTATGGCAGAGTGGTCTTGTGATAATTGTTTGTGTTTCTGCTGGTCAGAGGAAGCTGGCGCTCTGTGTTAAACAAATGGAGACAACAGAGGTGAATTGTTTTGCTCTCAAGGAAAGGGCGCCATTGAGAGGAGTGATTACTGGGGTAGGTAGGGGTAAATGTGAAAGTTGACCAACTGAAGGGGAAGATTCCCGGTGTTTGTGATGCTCGTCGTTCGGTGTGACGCAGACAGGGTGGCGTGAGTGGTGAAACAGAAGAGTTGTTGTCTGTCCTTTTGAGTTTTGATGTTGAGTCTTTGCCCGACAAAGTGATGTTAGGATATATAAGTTATCCCGTACGAGCTTTTGTGCCGAACACATTACATTGTTACAGGTGTCAAGCTTATGGGCATGTGGCAGCAGTGTGTAGGAGGGAGGTTCCTAGTGTAACCGGTGTGAAATGGCTAGCTAGTTAGTGGTGCGCACTAGTAGCGTTTCAATCGGTGACGTCATGACTGTTGTCGATGTGTGCAGAGGGTCCCTGGTTCAAGCCCAGGTAGGGGCGAGGAGAGGGACGGAAGCAATACTGTTACACTAGGTGTGAGAAGTGTGCAGAAGGGCATGAGATAAAGGAATGTGTAGCATTGGGGAGAGTAGTGGTATGTGTTAATTGTAGGGGTTTTGTCTCATCTCGTCTATCCTTATGTCCGCTGTTAGATCTTTCCGGGGGACAAATCACAGAACTACTAATATTCCTACAACATGTGTTGGCTACATTTGGAGATGATGATGCTGATTCATGATTTCGACTGGCTGAGAAACGCTGCCTGCCTGTCTGTCTCGTCCCGACTCCCGACACGTTCATTACTATGGGACAGCTGGAGATCGAATTTGAATATTGAAACAATGTTGCAAATGTCGGAGAGACAGACAGCAAGGTTTATACAAATCGCTGCTGTTGAAAACTAAGTGTTAGTCTAAAAGAAATGTGAGATCATGACTAGATGCTTTTTATAGTGGAGATCAAGTTTATACATTTCCTGGCTGGACTGATGAGACAGTGGATTGCGCAATCAGATGGAACAGAGTAAATAGGCATTTTAATGTCATAGATTTAGCCGGTGGTAACATGTGGAATAGACACCGGCTGGAATGTGGTTTTAACCAATCAGCATTTAGGATTAGAACCACCCATTGTATAATTATGCAAAACAAAATTGGTGTGTTCGTGTTACAAAGACAAAACATTTTATGCTGCAAGTATCATATTGGTGTGCTTATAAAGACAGTATGCCTACACTTACCTAGCAAATCTCATTTTTTTTAAATAGCAGTTTTGAAAGTGCAGTAACTGTAGTCGACTGTGGTATTTTTGATGCAGTGATTTCAGAATAACTGCAGTGTACTTGTCACGCCCTGACTCAGGGGACTCTTGTATGTTGAGTCAGGGTGTGGATTTTCTATGTTGTGTATAGCTATGTGTATGATCTAGTATGTATAGATCTATGTTGGCCGGTGTGGTTCCCAATCAGAGGCAGCTGTCGCTCGTTGTCTCTGATTGGGGATCATACTTAGGCAGCCTATTGGCACTGTTTAGTTGTGGGATCTTGTTCCGTGTATAGGTGTGTTGTGTGTTCAGCCTTGGACTTCACGGTTCGTTTGGTTTGTTGTTTTGTCGTGTGTTTATCAGTGTAAATAAACATGTACGCATTTCACGCTGCGCCTTGGTCTGACCCGTCCTTAAACGAACGTGACAGAAGATCCCACCAAACACGGACCAAGCAGCGTGCCCAGGAGGAACGTACACCCTGGACACAGGTGGGGAAGATGTGGTCGTGGGAGGAGATATTTGCGGGGAAAGGACCATGGGCGAAGGTAGATGCCCAGGCAGGAGAGGAGCAACGGCAACACAGAGGGCGCCGGTCGAGGAGGAAGCCCGAGAAGCAGCCCCAATAAAAAAAAATTTGGGGGGCACACAGGGTGGTTGGCGGAGCCTAGTGTCAGAGCAGAGTCAACTCCCCGTACTCACGCGAGGAAGCGTGTGACTGGGCAGGCTCCGTGTTATGCGGAGCTACGTACTGTGTCGCCAGTGCGCCGGCACAGTCCTGTACGTCCTGTGCTAGCACCACGTGCCGTGCGAAGATGGGCATCCAGCCAGGACGGGGTGTGCCGGCTCAACGCTCCTGGTCCCCAGTACGCCTCCTCGGTCCCGCATAACCTGCGCCGGTTCTACGTAGTATCGCCAGTGCGCATGCACAGCCCAGTGCGTCCTGTGCTAATGCCTCACACATACTGTGCGGAAGTAGGCATCCAGCCAGGACGGGTTGTGCCAGCTCTTCGCTCCAGACCTCCAGTCCGCCTCCACAGTCCGGTACGGCCCGTTCCTGCTCCCCGCACCAGACCAGTGGTGCGTGTTCCCAGTCCGGTACGGCCTGGTACGGCCTGTTCCTGCTCCTCGCACCAAGCCAGTGGTGCGGGTTGCCAGTCCGGCCCGGCCCGCTCCTGCTCCTCGGACCAGACCAGTGGTGCGTGTGTCCAGTCCGGCACGGCCCGTGCCCGCTCCACCGGTGCCTGATCCAGCTCCGGTCAGCTGCTCCACCCCGGAGCCAGAGCAGTCCGCTCCACCGGGGTCCAGTCCAGCTCCTGTCAGCTGCTCCACTCCGGAGCCAGAGCAGTCCGTTCCAACGGTGCCTAGTCCAGCTCCGGTCTACGGCGCCAGTCCGGAGCCAGAGCAGTCCGCTCCACCGGGGTCCAGTCCAGCTCCGGTCAGCTGCTCCACTCCGGAGCCAGAGCAGTCCGCTCCACCGGTGCCTAGTCCAGCTCCGGTCAGCAGCTCCAGTCCGGAGCCTGAGCAGCCCGCTCCACCGGTGCCCGGTCCAGCTCCGGTCAGCGGTTCCAGTCCAGACCCAGACGTCAGCTCCAGGTTCGGGGTCTCCCACACCAGGGTCCAGACAGGGCTTGGAGTATCGTGGGAGGAAGGAGAGGGGAAGCAGCGCGCCGAGGTCCAGACCAGGGGCGCAACAGGGAGGCGGAGAGTATGTGGTCGTCACGTCCGGAGCCGGATCCGCCTCCGAGGCGGAATGCCCACCCGGCCCCTACCCTGTTAAGTAAAGTTTGTGCGGTCGGAGTCCGCACCTTTGGGGGGGGGGGGGGGGGGGGCCTATGTTGGCCAGTGTGGTTCCCAATCAGAGGCAGCTGTCGCTCGTTGTAAAAAAAACTTTTATTTTGGATGCAGTATTTGCAGCATACTGAAGTTATCTTTTTTTGTAAGGGATAAAAATAAGTTGTAGAGTGAAACTTCAGCTGTCCAACCATTACTAGAATGGCATTCTATTTGTCTATTTGGCCAAATCTAAGGATGTGGCTGTCTAACCACACTGACGTGCACAGCTCTCTGGGTGAGGTTCTGTCTTCAAGTCACCAATGGGTGATGAAGTCCCTTCCATCTATGTAATGTATTACAGGTTATGGACAGGTGCAGTCAGGTGGCAGGAGGGGTGGAGTGCATGACATTCCATCCTGGATATGACAGAGTTTGCCTCAACCCATGGGTCCAGCAGGCAGAGTTCAATAACTACAGGCAGATGTGAGATGCAGGAGGATGGCACTCATCTCATACCACTCTGTAGGCTACTGACCAATTCAAAGCTTCCTACAGGAATACGTTTTGCATCGGTCAGTAGCCTGCAGAGTAATATGAGAAGAATGCAATTACTGAATATTGTGTAGATATTCTAAACAAAGTGTTTAGATAACTTTCAAGTGTAACAGTTCCATGTAGAATAATCCATACTTCACATATTACTGTAGAAACAGTGTTCTGCTAATATAACAATGTGCAAATATTATACCTTCCTGTATGGTGTCCCATATAAGACAGGAGTTCCATGACATGTTTGAAGAATACATAGCCCCCCCTCCCCCCCCCCCCCCCCCCCCCCCCCCCCCGCCTAATTTTAATGCTGAGTGCAAGGTCTCTCCCAATTCAGACATCAGTATCAACCCATCTTTCAGTCAGACTCCATTTCAAAAGCATCTCTTCTGCCCATCTGTAGAAAAACAAGGAAAAGTTGATGAGTGACACACGTATTGAAACTGTGATATTACTAAACACTTGCGATTTACTGTCTTATTAGTAATCATCTTTTGTCCCTTCTGAGCTGTTTGTCAAAGCCTGATGGGCATGATCAGCTCCAGGCCCCTTTCTTCACACATACTGGTCATGAAGGAGCCCGATTTCGGCTCCTACAGTGGCTTGCGAAAGTATTCACTCCCCTTGGCATTTTTCCTATTTTGTTGCCTTACAACCTGGAATTAAAATGGATTTTTTGGGGGTTTGTATCATTTGATTTACACAACATGCCTACCACTTTGAAGATGCAAAATATTTTTTCTTGTGAAACAAACAAGATATAACACATAAAAACAGAAAACTTGAGCGTGCATAACTATTCATCCCCCCAAAGTTAATACTTTGTAGAGCCACCTTTTGCAGCAATTACAGCTGCAAGTCTCTTGGGGTATGTCTCTATAAGCTTGGCACATCTAGCCACTGGGATTTTTGCCCATTCTTCAAGGCAAAACTGCTCCAGCTCCTTCAAGTTGGATGGGTTCCGCTGGTGTACAGCAATCTTTAAGTCATACCACAAATTATCAATTGGATTGAGGTCTGGGCTTTGACTAGGCCATTCCAAGTCATTTAAATGTTTCCCCTTAAACCACTCAAGTGTTGCTTTAGCAGTATGCTTAGGGTCATTGTCCTGCTGGAAGGTGAACCTCCGTCCCAGTCTCAAATCTCAGGAAGACTGAAACAAGTTTCCCTCAAGAATTTCCCAGTATTTAGCGCCATCCATCATTCCTTCAATTTTGACCAGTTTCCCAATCCCTGCCGATGGTGTTCTCGGGGTGATGAGAGGTGTTGGGTTTGCGCCAGACATAGCGTTTTCTTTGATGGCCAAAAAGCTCAATTTTAGTCTCATCTGACCAGAGTGCCTTCTTCCATATGTTTGGGGAGTCTCCCACATGGCTTTTGGCGAACACCAAGGACAATGACCCAACACACCTCCAGGCTGTGTAAGGGCTATTTTACCAAGAAGGAGAGTGATGGAGTGCTGCATCAGATGACCTGGCCTCCACAATCCCCCGACCTCAACCCAATTGAGATGGTTTGGGATGAGTCGGACAGCAGAGTGAAGGAAAAGCAGCCAACAAGTGCTCAGCATATGTGGGAACTCCTTCAAGACTGTTGGAAAAGCATTCCAGGTAATGCTGGTTGAGAGAATGCCAAGAGGCAAAGGGTGGCTATTTGAAGAATCTCAAATATAAAATATATTTTTATTTGTTTATCACTTTTTTGGTTACTACATGATTCCTATATGTGTTATTTCATAGTTTTGATGTCTTCACTATTATTCTACAATGTAAAAAATAAAGAAAAACCCTTGAATGAGTAGGTGTGTCCAAACTTTTGACTGGTAATGTATATAGATCTAACTTCATTGGAATATATCTACAACTTTTAAAAAATTTCAAAACATTAGATCAACTTACCACAAAATCGTTTTGTTGAAATATCTCCAAAAGTTGTGATGACACAGGGGGCTAGTTACCCCCTACTACCCTACTTGTATTATTATTTTTTAAGCAGCACCTTATGAACTGCACACACACTAAAAACCCTGTTGTTTTGACAAGTGGCAATAAATCACTTATATCGATTAGGGGGGAAATCAGGTTGTTCACGCTGTTGAAACTAACACAGCTAAAACAAACACATGGAAACTGGAGATATTTGTTACATCACTGGTTAGAGAACAACCTGTAGAAGACAGTCAGCTACATTTTGGAGTGATGCATTTTGTTTTGGGGGTCGCCAAAGCAGAAAGAGAAATGCAACACTTATTTGTCAATCACTCATATCAATATCACGTTGAAATCAATTGCGCAAGAGGGGGGAGATGAGGTTGCACGTACTGCGACATGCGTAATGGAAACGGCAGATATAGGAGACATTTTCTAAAGATCGTCAACCGTTGCTTGAGAGGGTAAGAGATGTTGAGGAAGGAGTAGATTCAGTTGTAAGTGAACATTTAAGAACACAATACTATGCTTTATTTAATATATTCACAGATGGATCTAAGGACCCTAAAACAGGGAGGACATAATAATAATAATATGCCATTTAGCAGACATGAGCAGCTTTTAGTATTCCTGAGTTTAAGGTGGCAGTGACGAAAAGAGCAACAGATCATTTATCTGTTTACACAACAGAGTTGTTGGCCATACTATTGGCTGCAGAGTGGGTGGAGGTGGTGAGGCCAGACAGGGTAGTCATCTGCTCTGACTCCTGTGCAGCACTGATGAGCTTAAATTCATGTGTGTCTCAGAGCAGACAGGATGTATTGTATGAGGTTTTGCAGTGTTTCTATGGGGTGAAACAGATGGGGGTATTTGTGATGTTCCTCTGGGTACCAGCTCATGTGGGAGTAGAGGGGAATGAGGAAGTGGATATTATTGACAAACAGGCTCTTAAACATCCTAATGTTGAGATGGAAATATCAATCAGTAAAGCAGAAGCCAAGGGATTAATAAGAACAGTGGTTAAAAATAAGTGGCAAGAGTTGTGGAACAGGGAGAGTTAGGGAAGACACCTGTATAAGATCCAGGAAAAGATGGGGGCAGGGAGGTCCTCAGGCCCAGAGAGAAGGGAGGAAAGTGTAGTCACAAGGCTGAGACTGGGACACACAAGGCTAAATAGTACTGGTATTGAAAGTGGTGGGGAAACATCCGACTGGGAGGTGTGATCATTGTCAGGAGGAGATGGAGACGGTGGAACATGTTCTATTTCAGTGAGAGAAAGGGAGCGATTGGTATTAGATTTTAGGAGTAATGGGGGTTGAAGAGCCAGGATTAAGTGAACTGCTGGGGAAATCTTCAGGGGATGTAGTATTTAATTATGTGTTTCGTTTCCTTAGGTAGACGAGATTATTGGATAGGATTTAGACCTTCACTGTCTCTGGTCCACACTCCAGTCCAGTTGGTGGCGGTAATGCACCTTAAAGTTGGAGGCCAACCGCCATATAAAATCCACAGAAGAAGAAGAAGCTCGACAACCGTTTTATCCGTTCGACGGGTGGATTTTTCTTTATTGTGACAAATGATGATGGAAATTGTGTTTTTTGAATCAATATTTGCCGAATAATTTTGAATGTACGCGGGGGCATGTGATGTCAACACGTAGGCCTAACTATGAACTCCACTCCACATTTAATTATAAATGCCTACTGCCTTCTAAATCTATTTTTCAACTATAAAAATAATGTTTCTTTGCAAGATCCTGGTCCTGACTTTCAATTGCCTCGAATTGCGTTTCTGGTTGGCTGAATGCAAGTTTAACCGTCCAATTATTTGCAGTGCAAGTTTCACCATGGCATGGACCGTGGCGATACTTTGGCACATGAGAATTATTAGAATATGGCAAATATTAGTAAATTCTTGCATTCTATTCATGCTGGCTTTCGTGGGCTACCTGAGACATGAAAGAGATAGGTGGGAGGGCATACAGGCTGTGGCCAATTTATTGTTGCGCAATTTGCCTAAATGGGTAATGGAAACACTTCAAGCCTATTCATATACAGCTGCACCATCGAGAGCATCCTGACTGGTTGCATCACTGCCTGGTATGGCAACTGCTTGGCCTCCGACCGCAAGGCACTACAGAGGGTAGTGCGTACGGCCCAGTACATCACTGGGGCCAAGCTTCCTGCCATCCAGGACCTCTATACCAGGCGGTGTAAGAGGAAGGCCCTCAAAATTGTCAAAGACTCTAGCCACCCTAGTCATAGACTGTTCTCTCTGCTACCGCACGGCAAGCGGTACCGGAGTGCCAAGTCTAGGTCCAAAAGACTTCTCAACAGCTTCTACCCCCAAGCCATAAGACTCCTGAACAGCTAATCATGGCTACCCGGACTATTTGCACTGCCCCCCCACCCCATATTTTTACGCTGCTGCTACTCTGTTAATTATTTATGCATAGTCACTTTAACTCTACCCACATGTACATATTACTTCAACTACCTCAACTAGCCGGTGCCCCCACACATTGACTCTGCACCGGTACCCCCCTGTATATATAGCCTCCCTACTGTTATTTTATTTTACTTCTGCTCTTTTTTTCTCAACGCTTTTTTTGTTGTTGTTTTATTTGACTTTTTTATTAAAAATAAATGCACTGTTGGTTAAGGGCTGTAAGTAAGCATTTCACTGTAATGTCTGCACCTGTTGTATTCGGCGCATGTGGCCAATAACATTTGATTTGATTTGATTTGTATTCAACACTTTTTTGTTTGTTGGTGTGACGTCATTACGTCCAACCCGTTTTAATCTACTTAAGATATTTAAATGGGAACGCACCCTAGCAGGCAATTGTCGCATCTATTTTCTATGTAAACTTTCTCAATGTCGACAAAAAATCAGAGGACAAGTTAATGGAAACATAGCTAGTGACCACGGTTGGCTGCTATTTAAGTGATAGTTTGACTGTCTAATCCATGTATTGGTGTGTGGCCAGCGACTTTTATAGAGAGACCCCCCTGAATTTTTCCTGCCCGTTCCCGGTCATTTCATTAACTCTGCGTTGTAAATCCTGCGTGTGTGATAAAATCAATGGTACAAAACCAAAGATATTGATCTATTTTAAGCAATCAATCTTATGTCATCGTAATGACTATAACATTTTATACTAACATCACCAATCTGAGGTAAAAGGGACGTGTAATTCCACAACATTTTATGGGTTGAAAATGAGGCTTGTGAAAGGTAGTAACACAAACTGTCCACATTAGGGAAATTAGCGCAATATACAGTAATTTTATATGGCAAAATAATTCAAGATGTCAATTTAAAATTATAGTATATGTTGCCAACTCAGAGACTATTGCAACAATGACATCTATTTCTCACTAATTTAACCATTTAGAGAGTTTGGTACCCCCTGTATATAGCCTCGTTATTGTTATTTTGTTGTTACTTTTTTTTCTTCTTAAAACTGCATTGTTGGTTAAGGGCTTGTAAGTAAGCATTTCACAGTAAGGTCTACACCTGTTGTATTCGGCGCATGTGACAAATAAAATTTGATTTGATTTAGAAAAATGCTCCTAAATACAATTTAACCAGGTGCTCTAGACTGAGCCTCCACAGTCTCTGTGCAGCAGCCTGAACGTTTGATGTCCCTAGTTGATTTTAGCTAGCTACGGTATCATTCCCCTTTTATCTGTGGTATCATAGCTAGCCTGGCTCGCTAGCATTATCAAATAATGTTGTATAACCAAAAGTAGCTACCAGCTAGCTAGTACCAGCTATCTACTTAGCTAATTACTCACCAACACCAGTGGTTTGACAGTTGACATGCAGCAGAATTGACCGTGTCGGATGTAATCCATTCCTGGACGTATTGTTGAAATGCATTGGAAGTTTGCATCATCTTCATGGAAGGCCATTTTCACTCCTATTTGCCATGCTTTGGACCCATATGAGACTTGACAATAAATGTCCACATGGCAGCTGGACCACAGCTGGGGGCGTGTTGTCTCTGGGCAATTGGGCATCATTGGCCAAAAGTGGGCATGTAAATCATCCATACCAACCCTCCAGTAAGTGGTGACCAACTCTCTAACAAAACTCACTTTTGGACGAGACTGACTCTATGACCAGAATTATCATATTTACACTTTGTAGTCAATTTCAAGACTATAATTAATGTTTCTGAGTCATATCGATGCCACATAGGCCGTTTAAAACCAGAGAAGTTGGTTCTAAGGGGCAGTTGACCTTAAAGTGTGGGACCATGCCTTTAAATTATCAAACCATTAAAGGGTGTCAAGCAATCAAATCAACTACCATGTTTGCATAATACTCATAGCAATCCCTCATTGCTCAATCAGAAGATGCTCCATAGCAGGGTGCTCATATCAGATTTCTTGATCCAACATCCTCTCACTCTGTATCTCTTACAGTCAGTAGACATGGAGGATGGGAAGCCTGATCTGCTACTAGTCAAAGAGGAGACAATAGAAGACGGACCAGAGACCATTGACCTGCTGAGTGGACTAAAGATGGGGGAGCAAGGTAAGGGAGACATACAGTGCATTCAGAAAGTACTCAGACCCCTTCACCTTTTCTACATTTTGTTATATTACAGCCTTATTCTAAAATGGATGAAATTATTTTTTCCCCTCATCAATCTACACATTATACCCCATAATGACAAAGCAGAAACACGTTTAGAAATGTTTGCAAATATATATATTTTGTTGTTGTTTAAATATTACATTTACATAAGTATTCAGACCCTTTACTCAGTACTTTGTTGAAGCACCTTTGGCAGCTATTACAGCCTTGAGTCTTCTTGGGTATGACACTACAAGCTTGGCACACCTGTATTTGGGGAGTTTCTCCCATTCTTCTCTGCAGATCCTCTCAAGCTCTGTCAGGTTGGATGGGGAGCGTTGCTGCACAGCTATATTCAGGTCTCTTCAGAGATGTTTGATTTGGTTCAAGTCCGGGCTCTGGCTGGGCCACTCAAGGACATTCAGAGACTTGTCCCAAAGCCACTCCTGCGTTGTCTTGGCTGTGTGCTTAGGGTCGTTGTCCTGCTGGAAGGTGAACCTTCGCCCCAGTCTGAGGTCCTGAGTGCTCTGGAGCAGGTTTTCATCAAGGCTCTCTCTGTACTTTGCTCCGTTCATCTTTCCCTCGATCCTGACTAGTCTCCCAGTCCCTGCCGCTGAAAAGCATCCCCACAGCATGATGCTGCCACCCCCATGCTTCACCGTAGGGATGGTATTGGCCAGGTGATGAGCGGTGCCTGGTTTCCTCCAGATGTGACGCTTGGCATTCAGGCCAAAGAGTTCAATCTTGGTTTCATCAAACCAGGGAATCTTGTTTCTCATGGTCTGAGAGTCCTTTAGGTGCCTTTTGGCAAACTCCAAGCAGGCTGTCATGTGCCTTTTCCTGAGGAGTGGCTTCCGTCTGGCCACTCTACCATAAAGGCCTGATTGGTGGAGTGCTGCAGAGATGGTTGTTCTTCTGGAAGGTTCTCCCATCGCCACAGAGGAACTCTGGAGTACTGTCAGAGTGACCATCGGGTTCTTGGTCACCTCCCTGACCAAGGCCCTTCTCCCCCGATTGCTCAGTTTGGCCAGGCGGCCAGTTCTAGGAAGAGTCTTGGTAGTTCCAAACATCTTCCATTTAAGAATGATAGAGGCCACTGTGTCATTGGGGACCTTCAATGCTGCAGACATTTTTTGGTACCCTTCCCCAGATCTGTGCCTCGACACAATCCTGTCTCGGAGCTCTACGGACAATTCCTTCGACCTCATGGCTTGGTTTTTGCTCTGACGTGCACTGTCAACTGTTGGACCTTAAATAGACAGATCATGTCCAATCAATTGAATTTACCACAGGTGGACTCCAATCAAGTTGTAGAAACATCTCAAGGATGATCAATGGAAACAGGATGCACCTGTACAGGATGCACATTATAATGTATGAAAATGATCTGGTAATACATTTAAAAAATCTTCATATGTAGAGTTCTCTGCCATGTTTGTAAAGTCTATTTTGTAACATCTTCCTGTAGGTGGTTGGCTGGAGGCTAACAGAGAAGACTGGGCGGCCATCTTGGATTCCCAGAACCAGGCCGGTGCAGCCAGGGGCCCGGGGGACAACATCACCGAACAGGCAAGGACCAGAGGCGACATAGTGGAGGTCAGTAGATGGGACAGCATCCTCAACTCTGGGCTGGGAAAAAACACTGTTAACCAGAAACAGTCAGTCAAACACAAAACAACATCCGATCTTAGTTAGGAATGGGCATTTTAAATGATTTCACTATTCAAATAATATCATGATATTTTTTTAAATATGTGGATAGCCGAAAAAATGTATTTTAAAGAAAACATCTATATTTTTTTAACTTAAAAGGAGACTTGCCAGTTCGCTGCGCTCTGCTTGTTTCGCAGAAGGGTGAGGGAGGGGCGAGAGAGGAGCAGGGGCCTGTGTGTGTGACAGTCTATGTGTCTGGCATGGAGAGAGAGAGAGAGAGAAAATAGCCAAACAGACTCGCGCTGGTTAGACAAACTTGTTGCTGACATAGGCACTACCAGATGGTATGATAGATAACCTATCTTGACTGCATCAAATCGTTTGTATAAAAGCTAGCTAGCTGCAGCAGTCAGCTAAGTTAGCTAAGCAGCAAGGCCAATTGAAGCTATTTTGCTGCGCTCCCTGTACTTGTCTACAACTCTATTCATATGAAACAACAGCCTACCTGTTGGATGATCAGTGTAGCCTACTCCTCATTTAGCCATATTAATTATGTAATTTTTATTCCATTTTGCATTGATTAGAAATCTCCCACTTCACTTGCTACACATGGAGCCTCAGAATGTAGCGCCGCTTTGATTTATGACAATAACAACAAGCTACACCTGTGAAACGTGTGTGTGGTCTACCGGTGTGTCTTTTTTATAGGGTGCACTCATAAAAAAACCTCATTCAAGGGTTTTTCTTTATTTTTACTAATTTCTACATTGTAGAATAATAGTGAAGACATCAGAACTATGAAATAACACATATGTAGTAACCAAAAAGTGTTGAACAAATCAAAATAGAGATTCTTCAAATAGCCACCCTTTGCCTTGATGACTGCTTTTCACACTCTTGGCATTGTCTCAAGCAGCTTCACCTGGAATGCTTTTCCAACAGTCTTGAAGGAGTTCCCACATTTGCTGAGCACTTGTTGGCTGCTTTTCCTTCACTCTGCCGTCCGACTCATCCCAAACCATCTCAATTGGGTTGAGGTCGGGGGATTGTGGAGGCCAGGTCATCTGATGCAGCACTCCATCACTCTCCTTCTTGGTAAAATAGCCCTAACACAGCCTGGAGGTGTGTTGGGTCATTGTCCTGGTAAAAAACAAATGATAGTCCCACTAAGCCCAAACCAGATGGGATGGTGTATCGCTGTAGAATGCTGTGGTAGCCATGCTGGTTAAGTGTGCCTTGAATTCTAAATAAATCACATACATTGTCACCAGCAAAGCATCCCCACACCATAACACATTTTTACATTTACATTTTAGTCATTTAGCAGACGCTCTTATCCAGAGTGACTTACAGTTAGTGAGTGCACACATTATTATTTAATTTTTTCATACTGGCCCCCTACGGCCGGCTACAACAGAGCCTGGATTTGAACCAGATTCTCTAGTGGCACAGCTAGCATTGCGATGCAGTGCCTTAGACCACTGCGCCACTCGGGAGGCCACCTCCTCCTCCATGCTTTACGGTGGGAACTACACATGCAGAGATCATTCGTTCACCCACACCGTGTCTCACAAAGACACAGCGTTTGGAACCAAAAATCTCCAATTTGGACTCCAGACCAAAGGACACATTTCCACCGGTCTAATGTCCTTTGCTCGTGTTTCTTGGCCCAAGCATGTCTCTTCTTATTATTGGTGTCCTTTAGTAGTGGTTTCTTTGCAGGAATTCGACCATGAAGGCCTGATTCACACAGTCCCCTCTGAACAGTTGATGTTGAGATGTGTCTGTGACTTGAACTATGTGAAGCATTTATTTTTGGCTGCAATTTCTGAGGCTGGTAACTCTAATGAACTTATCCTCTGCAGCAGAGTAAACTCTGGGTCTTCCATTCCTGTGGCGGTCCTCATGAGAGCCAGTTTCATCATAGTACCTGATGGTTTTTGTGACTGCACTTGAAGAAACTTTCAAAGCTCTTGAAATGTTCCGTATTGACTGACCTTCATGTCTTAAAGTAATGATGGACTGCCGTTTATCTTTGCTTATTTGAGCTGTTCTTGCCATAATATGGACTTGTTTTTTTACCAAATAGGGCTATCTTCTGTATACCTCCCTACCTTGTCACAATGTAAAAAATAGTAAAAATAAAGAAAAACCCTTGAATGAGTAGGTGTGTCCAAACTTTTGACTGGTAGTGTATATTTTTTATGTAATGGTCTATCATTGTAGGCAATGTAGCAATATCACGTAAATAATTGTATTTCATTTTAGACAAAGCCTTTTTATTGTTAAAATAGACCTAGATTTTTTTTATCTCAAAAATGAATACTTTCCCAAGTAATCTAATATTCAAATATTCTAATAACGTGCCCATCCCTAATCTTAGTCTCCATGACAACAGACTGGCTGACACCAGGGCAAGGTGTAGATTTGGTCTGCGGGGACGGGGATGTGTACGTATGTGGCTGGAGAGAATGGACACAGACTCCGTCCTAGATTCAGAGAGACTGATGGCGCCTCAGGTTAACCCCCTAACAACTGAAGTGGGGTCGCCAATATTTGTTTTTAAATGAATTTTTTGTATTCATTTTTTTTAACAAAAAATGAAGAGTACAGTTTATTGTATGGGACAATATACAAATATTTTTGAGAAAGATAATTTGAAAAATACAATTTTAATGAGTAAATGTATTTATTGGTTTCTTTTCATTTTGTTAAGAGATGAAAATGTAATGAATTTCAAGTTATTTGTTGATGTAAAAATTGAAATATACTGATTTTAAGGTTGTGTCATTATATTTGGGGTGGGGTGGGGTCACGAGAGATTATTGTGAAAAAATTCCTTCAGCCTGCCTTCTATAGGATCTATCAACTGGAACATGGACCCTGTGACAACACAGACACTCCCTGGCCTTCGTCCTCCTCACACTCTCCTAATGTTAAACCAGACCTCAGACAATGCCAGTTCCTCAACACTTAATGGCTATACAAGCCCATTGACAAATGACAGTAGTACAAACGGAATCAGTAAAGGAGGCGGCATAAAAGAGAAGCACATCCCATGTTTGTTCTGTGAGAAAGATTTAATTTTCCGCAAACAGGTGGAGAGCCACCAGAGGATCAAATCAAATCAAATGTTATTTGCCACATGCACCAAATACAACAGGTGTAGACATTACAGTGAAATGCTTACTTACAAGCCCTTAACCAACAATGCAGTTTTAAAGAAAAAAATAGATAAATAAAAAATAGCAAATTATTAAAGAGCAGCAGTAAAATAAAATAACAGTATTAGGCTATATAATTTATATATATATATATACAGTGGGGAGAACAAGTATTTGATACACTGCCGATTTAGCAGGTTTTCCTACTTACAAACATGTAGAGGTCTGTAATTTTTATCATAGGTACACTTCAACTGTGAGAGACAGAATCTAAAACAAAAATCCAGAAAATCACATTATATGATTTTTAAGTAATTAATTTGCATTTTATTGCATGACATAAGTATTTGATCACCTACCAACCAGTAAGAATTCCGGCTCTCACAGACCTGTTCGTTTTTCTTTAAGAAGCCCTCCTGTTCTCCACTCATTACCTGTATTAACTGCACCTGTTTCAACTCGTTACCTGTATAAAAGACACCTGTCCACACACTCAATCAAACAGACTCCAACCTCTCTACAATGGCCAAGACCAGAGAGCTGTGTAAGGACATCAGGGATACAATTGTAGACCTGCACAAGGCTGGGATGGGCTACAGGACAATAGGCAAGCAGCTTGGTGAGAAGGCAACAACTGTTGGCGCAATTATTAGAAAATGGAAGAAGTTCAAGATGACGGTCAATCACCCTCGGTCTGGGGCTCCATGCAAGATCTCACCTCGTGGGGCATCAATGATCATGAGGAAGGTGAGGGATCAGCCCAGAACTACACGGCAGGACCTGGTCAATGACCTGAAGAGAGCTGGGACCACAGTCTCAAAGAAAACCATTAGTAACACACTACGCCGTCATGGATTAAAATCATGCAGCGCACGCAAGGCCCCCCTTATGTCATGCAATAAAATGCAAATTAATTACTTAAAAATCATACAATGTGATTTTCTGGATTTTTGTTTTAGATTCCGTCTCACAGTTGAAGTGTACCTATGATAAAAATTACAGACCTCTACATGCTTTGTAAGTAGGAAAACCTGCAAAATCGGCAGTGTATCAAATACTTGTTCTCCCCACTGTATATATATATATATATATATATATATATATATATATACAGTGGGGAAAAAATGTATTTAGTCAGCCACCAATTGTGCAAGTTCTCCCACTTAAAAAGATGAGAGAGGCCTGTAATTTTCATCATAGGTACACGTCAACTATGACAGACAAATTGAGAAAACAAATTCCAGAAAATCACATTGTAGGATTTGTAATGAATTTATTTGCAAATTATGGTGGAAAATAAGTATTTGGTCACCTACAAACAAGCAAGATTTCTGGCTCTCACAGACCTGTAACTTCTTCTTTAAGAGGCTCCTCTGTCCTCCACTCGTTACCTGTATTAATGGCACCTGTTTGAACTTGTTATCAGTATAAAAGACACCTGTCCACAACCTCAAACAGCCACACTCCAAACTCCACTATGGCCAAGACTAAAGAGCTGTCAAAGGACACCAGAAACAAAATTGTAGACCTGCACCAGGCTGGGAAGACTGAATCTGCAATAGGTAAGCAGCTTGGTTTGAAGAAATCAACTGTGGGAGCAATTATTAGGAAATGGAAGACATACAAGACCACTGATAATCTCCCTCGATCTGGGGCTCCACGCAAGATCTCACCCTGTGGGGTCAAAATGATCACAAGAACGGTGAGCAAAAATCCCAGAAAAAAAAATCCCAGAACCACACCTAGTGAATGAAATAAATTCATTAAAAATCCTACAATGTGATTTTCTGGAATTTGTTTTCTCATTTTGTCTGTCATAGTTGACGTGTACCTATGATGAAAATTACAGGCCTCTCTCATCTTTTTAAGTGGGAGAACTTGCACAATTGGTGGCTGACTAAATACTTTTTTTCCCCACTGTATATACAGTTGAAGTCGGAAGTTTACATACACTTAGGTTGGAGTCATTATAACTTGTTTTTCAACCACTCCACAAATGTCTTGTTAACAAACTATAGTTTTGGCAAGTCTGTTAGGACATCTACTTTGTGCATGACACAAGTAATATTTCCAACAATTGTTTACAGACAGATAATTTCACTTATAATTCACTGTATCACAATTCCAGTGGGTCAGAAGTTTACATACACTAAGTTGACTGTGCCTTTAAACAGCTTGGAAAATTCCAGAAAATGATGTCATGGCTTTAGAAGCTTCTGATAGGCTAATTGACATCATTTGAGTCAAATGGAGGTGTACCTGTGGATGTATTTCAAGGCCTACCTTCAAACTCTGTGCCTCTTTGCTTCACATCATTGGAAAATAAAAACAAATCAGCCAAGACCTCAGGAAAAAAATGGTAGACCTCCACAAGTCTGGTTCATCCTTGGGAGCAATTTCCAAACGCCTGAAGGTACCATGTTCATCTGTACAAACAAAAGTATGCAAGTATAAACACCATTGGACCACGCAGCCGTCATACCGCTCAGGAAGGAGACGCGTTCTGTCTCCTAGAGATGAACGTACTTTGGTGCGAGAAGTGCAAATCAATCCCAGAACAACAGCAAAGGACCTTGAGAAGATGCTGGAGTAAACAGGTACAAAAGTATCTATATCCACAGTAAAACGAGTCCTATATCGACATAATCTGAAAGGCCGCTCAGCAAGGAAGAAGCCACTGCTCCAAAACTGGCATAGATAAGCCAGACTACAGTTTGCAACTGCACATGGGGACAAAGATCGTACTTTTTGGAAAAATGTCCTCTGGTCTGATGAAACAAAAATAGAACTGTTTGGCCAGAATTACCATCGTTATGTTTGGAGGAAAAAGGGGGTTAATTGCAAGCCGGAGAACACCATCCCAACCGTGAAACACGGGGGTGGCAGCATCATGCTGTGGGGGTGCTTTGCTGCAGGAGGGACTGGCGCACTTCACAAAATAGATGGCATCATTACGAAGGAAAATTATGTGGATATATTGAAGCAACATCTCAAGACATCAGTCAGGAAGTTAAAGCTTGGTCGTAAATGGGTCTTCCAAATGGACAATGACCCCAAGCACACTTCCAAAGTTGTGGCAAATTAAATCAGCTCTGTCATGAGGAATGGGCCATAATTCACCCAACTTATTGTGGGAAGCTTGTGGAAGGCTACCCGAAACATTTGACCCAAGTTAAACAATTTAAAGGCAACGCTACCAAATACTAATTGAGTGTATGTAAACTTCTGACCCAGTGGGAATGTGATGAAACAAATAAAAGCTGAAATAAATCATTCTCTCTACTATTATTCTGACATTTCACATTCTTAAAATAAAGTGGTGATCCTAACTGACCTAAGACAGGGAATTTTTACTGGGCTTAAATGTCAGGAATTGTGAAAAACTGAGTTGAAATGTATTTGGCTAAGGTGTATGTAAACTTCCGACTTCAACTGTATATATATATACATAAATTGTTCGGCTGCCATCTGTGCTGGGACAGTTTCTGACTCGTCCAACCTGAAGAGGCACCAGAGGGTCTTACAGCTGCCACCAGTGTGAGAAGAGGTTCTCCCACCAGCACCAACTGAAGATGCACCTTAAGGTCCACAAGGGAGAGAGGCCGTTCGCCTGTATGCACTGCAGGAAGAGGTTCTCAGAGAGGAGCTACCTCAGGATACACCAGCAGAAAATGCACACAGTCCATGTATAGAGTATAGTGGCATGTAATGTAGTACTAGTTAGTTTGTTTGTAGTTCATTCTGTTGGTTTTGGATATATAGAGTGAATGTGTCATAATACCCATAGAACCTAGTGGTCAAACAGGGAAATGGTTCCAATCTTTTTTCCACCATTCATTTTTCCCATAGGGGATTTTAGAAACACTTAAAATAAGGGCTGTGTTTCGTGTAGGCTTACCCTGGTGTGACATTTTGATAACCATGTAAATCTATGTATGTAGTAGGGAACTGGATGAGGTGAACTGAGGAAAACATGGTGTGATGTGATGGTGTCTGTAAAATTGCTTCACTGATGAAAAGTGACAACCTTGTCCTGTTGTTTGATGCTGGTGTTTTATAATGAGGAAATGATAGTGCCTTAATTCATGTTTACTTGACATAAAGTAGTCAAGCTGTGTGTAATGTAATGTTGAACCTTTTCCAGAGTATTCCAAAATTCATTTTATCAAAGTGAGGGTATCAGATTTACAGAAAATATAGTGTTACCATAGTGGGAAATTATTCTACTTGTCACATGTATCGTTTCATGTAATAAAAGTACTTCACGTTATGTGAGTGTATGACAATTGTGTTGAAATTAAATACAGAAAGTCAGCACAGAGTAAATATTGTATCATTGCAGGGGCTGAGTTTCCCTTATCTCAGTCGAACCAAAACATACTTCATTCTTGAATCAACACATATGGACATTTTTTTTATGATTAACGCCAATTGCTCCTTATTATTAGGTACATTAATCCAGTGTTAGAGATGGGCTTGACTGTGGTTAACATTTTATAATATAATGTATTGTTTTGTGTGTACAGCAAAGAGTTTCTTATATAAACCTCTCTTCTGTACAATTTGTGTTTACAGTCTGCAGTCCATGAGGACCTGCTGATATCCGGTGTTGCTGGCAGGCGAGACTGGACCTCTGAGGTGGCTGGTCACAAACCTTGGCTCCGGATCAGAACCCTGGATCAGGAGCCGTCGCTTTTCATTTCCGAGTCAGAAACAGAACCGAACCGTGAGGGACAGAGACTCCACCACAACCATCACACAGAACACAACCAGTGGACAGGTGGACTAAACAACCTCAGTCCTACTGGTCTTCAGATAGACAGAGGCTCCAGTCAGGGCTCCAGTCAGCAGCCCATACTCTTCTCTTCACAGTCTCAGCGCAGGGATGAAACAGAGCCTGGGGCTGATAGAGATAGACCCTCCTGTTCCTATGACACAAACTCCACAGTATCCATGATGAACAGAGCAGGTCACCCTGGGCTTCAGCCTTCAGAGAGAGTGGTGGGAGACACCTCCGGTGGGAGTCTAACAGGAAGTCTGTCTTCTCCTTCAGGATCTTGTTTAATGCCTGGTGAATGGGTTCATAGAAGGCCTGGACCTGGGTCTAGCCTTCCTCAGTTACCTCATGGTTACCCCACCAATACAGACCGGGTCAGGATGGGCATTCACCACAAGAGGTACCTAGCCTATAACACAGCACACAATCTAAACAACACCCAAACAACGGCTAGAGGTCAAGGAGGGAGCTCAAAGACTAACCACCTGAGGGTGGTGGCTCCTGCTTCTACCTCGTCTGGTGTCATTGGGTTACAACGTGGGAGGCCGAGCAATAGGACGGACGCCGACAAGCCGTACAGCTGCCCCACATGTGGGAAGCGCTTCGCTAGGGCAGACTATTTGAGGGAGCACCAGACCGTTCACACCAAGGAGAGGCCCTTCAAGTGCAAACTGTGTTACAAGAGCTTCTCTTTCCTGACTAACCTTATCAGACATAGGAGTGTCCACAACCGGGAGAAATCTTAGCAGTGTGGCTCGAGATGTACGCAGGGGATATCTGGAAACTATTCTTAAGTTGACATATTATAGTTCTGAAGTGTTTTGGGGTAAGAGGGTAATTATCCACATACCCTTCATTAACCCTTTGTTAACTTGTCATTTGAAACATGCTTGTGTAAATACCTGTTTTTAGAGAGACCTAGGCCAAACAAAGACAGTTTAATATTTACCTTACTGAGGTGATGTAGATGGAATAAAGTAATTCTATACTTTTCTTCTGTATTCTTGCTAACACACTGTTCTTTCTAAACATGTCTGCCCTCAGCTTGAAAGATACTGATCATGGGAGATTTGATGTGTAATGTAATAAACAGTACCATAATTCAAAGAACAGCGTGCAGACCTTTTTCATTTAAGCACACCCTTTCAGCTATGACGCCAACCAATAAGATCCTTTCTCTTTATTGTAGAACAGTTTCCACGTTAGTGTTTTTATTGTTGTTATTTAGACATTTATTTAAATCCTGGAGTTCAAAATATGACTAATTTAACTGCACATCATCACATACTTACTGCAGAAGTATTTTATTCGCATTGGAGACAGAACTTGGTTGATAGATGTTATCTGGATAACGCTAGCTAGCTGCTAACAACAGCTAACTGTATGGTTTTTCACAATCAAATAGCCTCCATCATGGAGGTGCTAGCAAATGCAGCAGTGGCAGACATCTGTAAACTCGTAGACGAAGACTATGTAGTGTTTCGTTTGGAAATAACTCAAAGCCAGAAAGAAAACAGGACATTGCGGAGGAAACTACAGCTACTGGAACTGAAGGTGGCACGGGAGCGCGCAGAGAGGACAATGCGAGAGCGTAGTGTCAAGATCCTCGACAGATACAGAGGCATGTCAAGAGGTACAAATTGCAGAAGGCCGAGGCTGCGCGGCCTGTTACCTCGTTCACCTTTGCGCGTGTTCAGATTCGTTATCCAGAAATGGGTCTTGGTCAGGTTTTGGATAGTATGCAATAATTCCCCTGATTACTTGGCTGTCTTGAGCAAAGACACAATATCATATTATAACTGAATTCTTATTTAATGCACTTCCTATTATTTACTCAATGAAAACAATGTGATGCATGGAACATAATACATCGATTTAATAAATAATATATCAAGAAGTTGAGAAGTGTTACCTTACATCCTTGCCAATTGTAGACAGTGACAATAGTATGGAATAGCTTTTGACACAATAGTATACCGTTGAGCATTGACAGAAGCTAACCTAACCACCTCTTTCCCCCCAATCACTCTCTCGGGTGAAGGACATCTCACTGGAGGCCACAGGAGCTTTGTGAAGCCAGCGGGACACAAAACATGGAGAGATGGCCAACCAATCACTGTTGTGCTGGGGTCAAGCTGGAGAGGTCAAGGACCCGACTCAGCATCACGGTGGTCAGTGGAACGCTGCGCCCCGTCCTCAAATCAGAGACAGACACACAGGCTTTAACAGGGCTGGGGCGACTGAGCTGTCCTCCTTTTCCCCACTCAGAGTATTTACTTTACGGTAACCCAGCCCGAGGACGGTTCTGTCCAATCGGGACACAGGTGAAGCGTTACAGAGTGGCAATGATCAGGTCCTGTTCATACGCTACAGAGACAGAGATGATACCTGGTGACGTGCCTGTGCGCTTAGATAGACAGATTAATCCAATGAGAGGGGACTGGAACAAGTACAGTAGTTGTGTATACTCTGAAGGGTGCCTAGATAAGAAAGGGGAGGTTCTGGTCGTAGACCGTGAAAGTGGACATGGAATGCAGACGAGACTCACTTAGGAGAAGGACACTCGCAGGGCAACACTAGTGACTTCTTAGACTACAGGGAAAGCTTAGAGACAAATCTAAATGTCGCAACCCACTCCCCTTTCAACGTGTACAGGGGTGAAATGCTTCAGCTGTACCCAGTGTCAGATGCGCTTTGCCCGGGCTGGCAACCTAAAGATACACCTGAAGGTCCACACGCGTGAAAGGTTTTCTAACGTTTAGATCAAACCCTGCATTAAAAGACTAAGATTAATTGTCATTAATTCCAACCTAGTTTAGAAGCCTGTCCATGTTTAAAGCCCCTCTGTTACAACGCATTCCATGGTGTTCAGAGTTCAAGGGGTAAATCAATCTCCCGAGGGGGAGAGTAATAAATTGGGCAATTCTCTCTCTGTCCACAAGGAGGCACTCCTCCCCCATAGGTGGCTTATTACTGGGATTCATTGCTGATTCCTCCCTGTAGTCTACAGTCGTGGTCAAAAGTTTTGAGAATGACACAAATATACATTTTCACAAAGTCTGCTGCCTCAGTTTTTATGATGGCAATTTGTATATACTCCAGAATGTTAGGAAGAGTGATCAGATGAATTGCAATTAATTGCAAAGTCCCTCTTTGCCATGAAAATGAACTTAATCCCCCAAAAACATTTCCACTGCATTTCAGCCCTGCCACAAAAGGACCAGCTGACATCATGTCAGTGATTCTCTCGTTAACACAGGTGAGAGTGTTGACGAGGACAAGGCTGGAGATCACTCTGTCATGCTGATTGAGTTAGAATAACAGACTGGAAGCTTTAAAAGGAGGGTGGTGCTTGAAATCATTGTTCTTCCTCTGTTAACCCTGGTTACCTGCAAGGAAACACGTGCCGTCATCATTGTTTTGCACAAAAAGGGCTTCACAGGCATGGATATTGCTGCTAGTAAGATTGCACCTAAATCAACCATTTATCGGATCATCAAGAACTTCAAGGAGAGAGGTTCAATTGTTGTGAAGAAGGCTTCAGGGCACCCAAGAAAGTCCAGCAAGCGCCAGGACTGTCTCCTAAAGTTGATTCAGCTGCGGGATCGGGGCACCACCAGTGCAGAGCTTGCTCAGGAATGGCAGCAGACAGGTGTGAGTGCATCTGCACGCACAGTGAGGCGAAGACTTTTGGAGGATGGCCTGGTGTCAAGAAGGGCAGCGAGGAAGCCACTTCTCTCCAGGAAAAACATCAGGGACAGACTGATATTCTGCCAAAGGTACAGGGATTGGACTGCTGAGGACTGGGGTAAAGTAATTTTCTCTGATGAATCCCCTTTCCGATTGTTTGGGGCATCCGTAAAAAAGCTTGTCCGGAGAAGACAAGGTGAGTGCTACCATCAGTCCTGTGTCATGCCAACAGTAAAGCATCCTGAGACCATTCATGTGTGGGGTTGCTTCTCAGCCAAGGGACTGGGCTCACTCACAATTTTGCCTGAGAACACAGCCATGAGTAAAGAATGGTACCAACACATCCTCCGAGAGCAACTTCTCCCAACCATCCAAGAACAGTTTGGTGATGAACAATGCCTTTTCCAGCATGATGGAGCACCTTGCCATAATGCAAAAGTGATAACTAAGTGGCTCGGGGAACAAAACATCAAAATGTTGAGTCCATGGCCAGGAAACTCCCCAGACCTTAATCCCATTGAGAACTTGTGGTCGATCCTCAAGAGGCGGGTGGACAAACAAAAACCCACAAATTCTGACAAACTCCAAGCATTTATTATGCAAGAATGGGCTGCCATCATTCAGGATGTGGCCCAGAAGTTAATTGACAGCATGCCAGGGCGGATTGCAGAGGTCTTGAAAAAGAAGGGTCAACACTGCAAATGTTGACTCTTTGCATAAACTTAATATAATTGTCAATAAAAGCCTTTGACACTTATGGAATGCGTGTAATTATACTTCAGTATACCATAGTAACATCTGACAAAAATATCTAAAAACACTGAAGCAGCAAACTTTGTGAAGACCAATACTTGTGTCATTCTCAAAACTTTTGACCACGACTGTACACTAGTCCCTATGAGGTGCTTAGTGATACAGGTTATGGGTTCTATAGGCGATTGGTTTCATTTATGGGAATTAGATTCAATTATGAATTGCCCATCTGTTACCACAGAAGGGGTCTGTTTTTCAGAGATGTCTGTCCCCTTTCCAGCTGGGTTACAAGGTGCTGTGGCACCGATACCTATGACTGGCTGAAAGGGAATGTAACGTTATCACTAACTATTGTTCCCTGAAGGAGGGAAACGAGGTACAACACCTGTTTGGCCCCATGCCACCCATTCCTGGGCTCAGTGAAAAGTGGTAATAAATTGAATGGATGAATCCGAGCACCACACTTATCACCTGTGGAAGGCGGGGCTTCCAGTGAGGCACGGATTTCATTGGCCTTGTCAGGCGTGATTGTAGATCCTTTAACCAAAGTCACGAGAGTGCAACTCCCTACAGCATGTTGTACCTCATTTCCCTCCTTCAGGGAACAGTAGTTATAGTCATAACGTGGATTACATAAGAAAACATTTATAGTTGCAGTAGACTAACATCAAAATGTGGCCATGGATGTATTACTCATTTTAAGGTTGAATAAATACTGTTACATTAGTTTGTAAGATAGCCTTAACTTAAGGCTATTTACTGTATTACAAAAATATTATTGAGTTGTGCTTGGTTGACATCGCAACCAAATAACATTTAAAGGATATCTAATTGGATAGTTTCATCTGAGCCATTGCCTTAATCCTATTCTTTACCTTTTATTTTTGGTTTAGTTAAAATGTGTTAACTTGTCGACAAGTTAATAGGCTATTTACTGTATTGCAAAAGTAATTTTGAATTGTGTTTGGTTGTCAACAAATTCCAGTTTGTCTACAAATTAATGACGCAGGTTACACTTTTGCAAAGCTACTCGGTTAAAAATAAGAGCATGAATGACAATAAAGGTATGACTTGAATTATATGCATAATGATGTAGAAACAATATCGCTCAGCTTGGGAACTTTTGGTGGGGGGGAAGTAGCCTTTATAAGTCTCCATGGCGGGTAAAGACCATCACTTCGTTGTCTTGTTGGGAATAGTAATAATTCATGACAGTACGCATTGTAATAGTTTAACAGTTGTTTTTCATTTTATTTCTCACATTAAACAGACATTTGAGAAGGATTTGAGAAGCGAATTGCTTGCAGTTGTACCTATGACGCACAGACACACTAAAGCTGTACAGTGTAGTTAGAAAAGTCAGTTTACATTATTTGCAAATGTGTTCCCTTTTATTTACAAATCGAAAAATGTAACATTTGAAATGAATGTGGCAGAACAGTTAAGCCAAGAGTTCCTGTGGGAGTCTTCTCCTTCAGTCTTTTTGCCTCCTATGCCTCATTTCCCATTAGATGGGATTTTCCCAATGCCAACTTCACCTGAGACAGCCACTATCCAGTGTCATGTGTTGCTGAATTACAGATCTCGCTATCCCAATGTCGCTGCTGTCCATGGTGCTGAAATATCCAATCTCGGCTATTTGCATACATAGGACCATCCACACTTGACACCACACACACAAGTTAATGCTTTTTCTCTCACACACTTTTGAACATTGCACAACCTGCAACAAGACACTGAAACAACACTTAATTTCAAGTTTGTTTCTTTCTGAATAAAGATGAAATCAATGTGTGGAAGGAGATTGGACAATGTATAGGCATTCCCTATAGCTGTTTTTGACTGGAGCATGATCAGATTGCTTTGTTTGAGCCAGAATGGAAATTTGGTCTGAGAAACGACGCCCATTATAGCATGACTATTTCAGACAGAATTAACTTTATGTTATATGTAAAAATATAAATAAGGCAATGTTTATATGACCCCCTTTCAAACAGTCACTTATTTATCACTTTCTTGCAGATATACAGTGCATTCAGAAAGTATTCATACCCCTTAACTTATTCCACATGTTGTTTTCTTACAGCCTGAATTCAAAATGGATTCAATTATAATATTTTCTCTCACGCAGCTACACACAATACCCCATAATGACAAAGTGAAAACACGCTTTTGAAATTTTTGCAAATGTATTGGAAATTACATACAGAAATATCTCATTTACATAAGTATTCCCACCCCTGAGTCGATTAAAGCTGTGTCTTTCTGGGTAAATCTCCAAGAGCTTTGCACAACTGGATTGTAAAATATATGCAATATACATTATATAGACAGCCATTTTTCTTTTGCCATAGGTTTTCAAGCCGAATTAAGTCAAAACTGTAACTAAGCCACTCAGAAACATTCAATGTCATCTTGGTAAGCAACTCCAGTGTCACACCCTGGCTCTGGGACTCTATATGTTGAGCCAGGGTGTGTTCATTCTGTTGTGTTTATTTCTATGTTGGCTAGAGTGACTCCCAATCAGAGGCAACGAGTGTCAGCTGTCGTTGGTTGTCTCTGATTGGGAGCCATATTTAAACTGTCTGTTTTCCCTTTGTGTTTGTGGGTTTTTGTTCCGTGTTGGTCATTGTTACCGTGGACTTCACGAGTCGTTTCTTGTTTTGTTTATTGTGGTCCTCATCTCTGTTAGACGATCGTGACAGAAAAACCCACCATACAAGGACCAAGCAGCGTGTCCAGGAGCAGGCAGCCTGGACATGGGAGGAGATATTGGACGGTAAAGGGTCCTGGACATGGAAGGAGATACAGGCCGGGATGGATCGGCGTCCGTGGGAAGAGACGGTGGAGGCGCGCCGGAGAGAGGAGCAGCGGCGCCAAACGGGTCAACGTCGGACAGGCGAGAGGCAACCCCAGAAAAATGTTAGGGGGGGGCACACGGCATGGACGACGGGGCTGACGGAGGCAGACAAGGGGCGTATTCAGAGGGCCACCAGGTTACGGGGGTCACTGGTCAAAGTAGAGCCTACGGTGTGCGTCGCCAGCCCGGTCCGGCCTGTCCCTGCTCCACGCACCAAGCCTACGGTGTGCGTCGCCAGCCCGGTCCGGCCTGTCCCTGCTCCTCGCACCAAGCCTACGGTGTGCGTCGCCAGCCCGGTCCGGCCTGTCCCTGCTCCACGCACCAAGCCTACGGTGTGCGTCGCCAGCCCGGTCCGGCCTGTCCCTGCTCCACGCACCAAGCCTACGGTGTGCGTCGCCAGCCCGGTCCGGCCTGTCCCTGCTCCACGCACCAGGCCTACGGTGTGCGTCGCCAGCCCGGTCCGGCCTGTCCCTGCTCCACGCACCAAGCCTACGGTGTGCGTCGCCAGCCCGGTCCGGCCTGTCCCTGCTCCACGCACCAAGCCTACGGTGTGCGTCGCCAGCCCGGTCCGGCCTGTCCCTGCTCCACGCACCAAGCCTACGGTGTGCGTCGCCAGCCCGGTCCGGCCTGTCCCTGCTCCACGCACCAAGCCTACGGTGCGCGTCGCCAGCCCGGCCCGGCCTGTTCCTGCCACTCGCACCAAGCCAGGGGTGCGAGTCGTCAGCCTGGTCCGGCCCGTTCCTACTCCACGCACCAAGCCAGGGGTGCGCATCGTCAGCCCGGCCCGGCCTGTTCCTGCCACTCGCACCAAGTCTACGGTGCGCGTCGCCAGCCCGGCCCGGCCTGTTCCTGCCACTCGCACCAAGCCAGGGGTGCGAGTCGTCAGCCTGGTCCGGCCCGTTCCTACTCCACGCACCAAGCCAGGGGTGCAAGTCGTCAGCCTGGTTCGGCCCGTTCCTACTCCACGCACCAGGCCAGGGATGCGCGTCGTCAGTCCAGCACAACCCGTGCCTGGGTCACCGGTGCCTGGTAAGGTACCGGTCAACTGCTCCACTACGGAGCTGAAGCTAACCGCTCCTGCTAAGTCCAGTTCAGCTCCAGCCAGCGGGACCAGACTGGACCAGAGGCGCTATGGGGGGTTTATTGGAGGGTGGTGGGCAAGGCCGGAGCCAGAACCGCCGCCGAGGAGGTATGCCCACCCAGCCCTCCCCTGTTTTGTTCAAGTTGAGGCGCGGTCGCAGTCCGCGCCTTTAGGGGGGTGTACTGTCACACCCTGGCTCTGGGACTCTATATGTTGTGCCAGGGTGTGTTCATTCTGTTGTGTTTATTTCTATGTTGGCTAGAGTGACTCCCAATCAGAGGCAACGAGTGTCAGCTGTCGTTGGTTGTCTCTGATTGGGAGCCATATTTAAACTGTCTGTTTTCCCTTTGTGTTTGTGGGTTTTTGTTCCAGTTGGTTTGGTCATTGTTACCGAGGACGTTATGAGTCGTTTGTTGTTTTGTTGATTGTTGTTTCTATTATCACTAAAGATAATAAAGTTAACCATGTTCGTTCATCACGCTGCGCCTTGGTCTATTCAATACGACGATCGTGACATCCAGTGAATATTTGGCCTTGTGTTTTAGGTTATTGTCCTGCTGAAGAGGGAATTTGTCTCCCAGTGTCTGTTGGAAAGCAGACTGAACCAGGTTTTCCTCTAGGAATCTGCCTGTACTTAGCTCTATGCCGTTTATTTTTATCCTAAAAAAGTATCTAGTCCTTGCCAATGACATGCATACCCATAACATGATGCAGCCACCACCATGCTTGGAAATATGAAGAGTGGTACTCAGTGATGTGTTGTGTTGGATTTGCCCCAAACATTACGCTTTGTATTCAGGGCATAAAGTTCATTTCTTTGCCACATTATTTGCAGTTTTACTTTAGTGCCTGATTGCAAACACAATGCATGTACAGGTTTCCTTCTTTTACATTTACATTTTAGTCATTTAGCAGACGCTCTTATCCAGAGCGACTTACAGTTAGTGAGTGCATACTCTGTCAATTAGGTTAGTATTGTGGAGTAACTACAATGTTGATGATTCATCCTCAGTTTTCTCCTATCAAAGCAGCTGTTTTAAAGTCACCATTGGCCTCATGGTGAAATCCCTGAGCGTTTTCCTTCCTCTCTGGCAGCTGAGTTAGGATGGACACCTGTATTTTTGTGGTGACTGGGTGTATTGATACACCATCCAAAGCGTAATTATTGCACACATAGTGAGTCCATCTAACTGATTATGTGACTTGTTAAGCACATTTTTACTCCTGAGCTTATTTAGGCTTGCCATAACAAAGGGGTTGAAAACTAATTGATTAGATTACTAGATACTAGACTCTGTCAATATGTTTTTGGAAGTGGCTCTGCATTTCTTGCATACATATCATATTTATTTAAGGATTATGACGACTTTCTAAAGGACAAAGCTGTTTCTGTGTGCTCCCTTGTCTCCACTGTCACTCACCACATCCCTCGATGCGTGCAAACAGAGCATCTATATTAGGGATGGGCAACTCCAGTCCTCGGGACCTGATTGGTGTTACACTTTTTCCCCAGCCCCAGCTAACACGTTTGACTCTAATAATCAAGTACTCATGGGTTTCAGTTTAGAATGCAATAAGTTTAATCATCTGTGTTTGCTAGGGATGGGGAAAAAGTGTGACACCCCTCCGACCCCCAAGGACTGGAATTGTCCATCCCTGATCTATATGGTAGGACCAGTACCAGACCTGAATGAATGTGTCTGTTTTGAATATTCACGGAGACAGAATGATGTGGTTGATAGCAGAGACGTCATGCCCAAAGGGGGCACAGGGTCACTTGCCCCCTCAGATTTGTGATGTTTAAATTTGTCTTGTTATATGTCCTCTGTCATACTACTAACCATGAAGATGGCTTTAGCTAGCCCAGATAGGATCCCAATCTCCCAACCTAATAACTACACTGAACAAAAATATAAACGCAACATGTAAAATGTTGGTCCCATGTTTCATGAGCTGAAATAAAAATCCCAGAAATGTTCCATTCGCACAAAAAGCTTATTTCTCTCAAATTGTGTACACAAATTTGTTTACATCCCTGTAAGCGAGCATTTCTCCTTTGCCAAGATAATCCATCCACCTGACAAATATGGCATATCAAGAAGCTGATTAAACAGCATGATAATTACACAGGTGCACCTTGTGCTGAGGACAATAAAATGCCACTCTAAAATGTGCAGTTTTGTCACACAACACAATGCACAGATGTTTCAAGTTTTGAGGCAGCGTGCAATTGGCTTACGGACTGCAGGAATGTCCACCAGAGCTGTTAACAGATACGTTTATGTTAATTTCTCAACCATAAGCCAAGGCGGCTTTAGAGAATTTGGCAGTACTTCTAACTGGCCTCACGACTTCAGACCACTTGTAAAGCAGCGTATGGGCGAGCTGTTGGCTGATGTCAACGTTGTGAATGCTCCATGGTGGCAGTGGGGTTATGGTATGGGCAGGCATAAGCTACGGACAATGAACACAATTGCATTTTATCGATGACAATTTGAATGCACAGAGATACCGTGGGATAGTGTACGTGCTCAAAGTGAGTTTGTAACATGTATATTATTCTTACTTGTTGTTCTTTATATTTACTACCATTGCCTATTGTAAGTTGCTTCTGTGTTTTACTGTGTTGTGTAATACTCCGCAGGTAGCATTATGCCATTAATACAGCCCTTCCTTTGTTAATAGCGTTGTTGCTCTACTTGTGCTATCAGTTATTGTGCATATTCATTACCCCTGTTATCTGTCCATTACAGGACCACTATCATTCCACTACCTTTCCATGTCCATTTCATCCGTGTGTGTCAATAAAGTATCCTTGAATGTAACTCTGAGGTTGCCTTATTCCCCTCTTACCGGGGGAGGTGAAAGCGCAACCTGGTCTCAGAACATTTCGTATTATTCTGTATGTACAAAGCTGTGATCAAGGCAAAGGGTGGCTACTTTGAAGAATCTCAAATCTGAAATATATTTTGATATGTGTAACACGTTTTTGGTTACTACATGATGCCATATGTGTTATTTAATAGTTTTGATGTCTTCACTATTATTCTACAATGTAGAAAATACACAAGACACAGAGGAGGAGAAACTATCCAACACCCTGGGAGAGAGAACGAGTGACCTCAGTCGAACTCACAGCCAGAAAGATGGGTTAGATACAGGAGAGGAGGAGGTTACCCCGGATGCCATCACCCCTGCTCCTGTGAACAAGGAATGAGAGGGGAAGCCTTCTAATCAGGCCAACGGGCAGGCGGAGCGAGAGGTCATAGTGATAGTGATTCACACCCAGAGAGAGACAGACAACCCATACAACCTCTTGGCTGAGATTAACCACACAGAGGTAGAGGCAGAGGGCCTTCAGGGCAAGCCAGTCAGCCTGCCTGCTCTGAACCTCAAGTCAATTGTATTTAAATTCATATTCATTAAAGATTTTTAGTCAAGACTTGAAAAGTGCCATTTATTTCAAATGATAATTATTCAGTGTCTGCAACCCTCAAGAACCAGGGTGAGTCTGGGTCCCCCTTTAACTGGGCAAACACAACTTGCATATCGCATAGACTAGGCCGAAACGTTAATCTTTTAACCTTGCTTAAATAAAACAATGCTTTTTTAATAGTGAGCAAGAGTTTTCTATGATGATTAAAGTTTTTTTGTCGCGCCCTCCACTTTTTTGTCAAATAATACATCTAAAAAAAATGTAATAAGTTAATTATTAAAAGCATTAAAATTGGGATTGGGATGTTTCCCACTTATTTATACAACCTACTCCACAAAGTTTAGAGAAATGTTCTGAAATTAATTAAGAATTAAACAGAAGAAAATCAGAATTGAAGGCAACTATAATGCAAAGAATTTAATGGTCTATGGTTCAATCCTGTTTCTGGTCTAATGAATAATTAATATTGTTCCTCCTCTTCCTTGTGGCAAGCGCAGCAGCACACTGCCCTCCAAAGCCTGCAAAAAAAACGCTGGACTGCCCCTTTCCTCGCCCTGCATGGAACATCCAGGGTCACGTCCTTGGTGACGTGTGGGGTGACGTCCAGGGTGACCACAGCAACATCCTCTGGAAAGGGACAAAAGCGGGACAGAATGTAAATAAATGCAAACCGTAGGTTCTAAACACTGGCCAGTTGAATGGGATCTTTTATTTCAGCTCATGAAACATGGGACCAACACTTTACATGTTATCATGATGAACAGCACCTGTCAGAGTGCTTTCTATAAGTCTTACTCACCTGCTTGGATGTCAGATGGCAGAGTGGCGTAGACGGCCACCATGAGAGGCTTTTCTTCAGGTGTGACGTCCACAACCTCCAAGAGTGAAGAAGCAGGGTATGCATCTGTGTTAGGGGTGAGGTCCACAAGCTCCAGGTGGGAAGAAGCAGGATCTGCCTCTGTGTTTGGGGTGATGTCCACAACCTCTAGGGGGGAAGAAGCCGGGTCTGCATCTGTGTTAGGGGTGATGTCCACAAACTCCAGGTGGGAAGAAGCAGGATCTGCCTCTGTGTTTGGGGTGATGTCCACAAGCTCCAGGTGGGAAGAAGCCGGGTCTGCCTCTGTGTTAGGGGTGATGTCCACAACCTCCAGGTGGGAAGAAGCAGGATCTGCCTCTGTGTTTGGGGTGATGTCCACAAGCTCCAGGTGGGAAGAAGCCGGGTCTGCCTCTGTGTTAGTGATGATGTCCACAACCTCCAGGTGGGAAGAAGCTGGCTCTGCCTCTGTGTTAGGGTTGATGTCCACAACCTTCAGGTGGGAAGAAGCCGGGTCTGCCTCTTTGTTAGGGGTGATGTTCACAACCTCCAGGAGGGAAGAAGCCAGGTGTGCCTCTTTGTTAGAATTGATGTCCGCAATCTCTAGCTGGGAAGAAGCCGGGTCTGTCTCTGTGTTAGGGGTGGTTTCCACAACCTCCTGATAGGAAGAAGCCGGGTCTAACTCTGTGTTAGGGGTGATGACCACAAGCTCCTTGTGGGAAGAAGCCAGGTGTGCCTCTTTGTTAGGGGTGATGTCCACAACCTCCAGGTGGGAAGAAGCAAGGTGTGCCTCTTTGTTAGGGGTGATGTCCACAACCTCCAGGTGAGAAGAAGCCGGGTCTGCCTCTGTGTTAGGGGTGATGTCCACAACCTCCAGGTGGGAAGATGCTGGGTCTGCCTCTGAGTTATGGGTGATGTCTACAACCATACGGTGGGAAGAAGCAGGGTCTGACTCTGTGTTAGGGGTGATGTCCACAAACTTCAGGTGGGTAGAAGCCGTCTCAGCCTCTGTGTTAGGGGTGACGTTCACAACCTCCAGGTGGGAAGAAGCCAGGTGTGCCTCTTTGTTAGGGTTGATGTCCGCAATCTCTAGGTGGGAAGAAGCCGGGTCTGCCTCTGTGTTTGGGGTGATGTCCACAAGCTCCTGATGGGAAGAAGCCAGGTGTGCCTCTGTGTTAGGGGTGATGTCCTCAACCTCCAGGTGGGCAGAAGCCGGGTCTTTCTCTGTGTTAGGGGTGATGTCCACAACCTCCGGGTGGGAAGAAGCTGGGTCTGCCTCTTTGTTATGGGGGATTTCCACAACCTCCATGTGGGAAGAAGCCTGGTCTGCATCTGTGTTAGGGGTGACAATTAAAATCCTGATTGGCTCTACTACTACAAGGCACCAGGATGTCATGACAAAAGGCATCTGTCAGAGTGCTCTCTATGAGTGTTACTCACCTGCTTGGATATCAGCTGGTAGTGTGGCGGAGAAGGCCACCACTAGGACAGGGGGAACTCGCAGGGTGTCTGCAGTAGGCTGGAAGTAGCTTTTCACCTCGTCCGCCACAAAGGCACAGACAGAGCTCATAAAAAAAGGGGTCTTGAGGTCATCCAGGGAGAAGGACTGGCTGATTCTCCCGAGGATCGACCTCACAGAGTCAAAAGCAGCAGCCCGGGAGAAAGGGGTGTGAGGAGAAGAGGCCTTCAACGTGTTGGAGACCTTCTCCCCTACGGCCACCACCATACTCACAGCCATCCCGCTTAGGAGGATGGGGTGATCTGAATGGCCTTCCTCTGGCTGAAGCCACAGGGCCAGGAGGATCCTGGGCACCAGCTCCACCACCACCTGGGATGGGCTGAGCAGGTTGCTACAGGGCTTATTGGACAGCTTGTCCAGAATGCTCCTCACAGATCTCTCCACGATGATGTGGACCTTGGGGTCGCTGAAATCAACAAAAAGCAGCAGAGAAAGCTAAACGATGTGCAATGTTCACACAGAGAACACTGCCCTAGTTATTTTCTGCATAGCTCCAGATGTGTAGATGAATGGAGCAAGCTGTATGCAGGGCAGTACATGGAACTCACATGTCAGCGCCAGCTGGAGAGGTGGTGTGCATAGAGCGGCGGAGCTTGCAGACAGCCTTGTGCTCCATGTCAATCATTTTTAGGCAGGTGTTTACTTCCCAGGTCTGCCGTAGGAAACAGGAAGTCCCATTAGTGTAATTTCACAACAGATATATTCTGCTGTACTGACTAGTTGTTGAAAGGCTAGAAAAGAGCTCACTGACTGATAGTCTAAGTCTCTAACTCTCATTCTCTTACCAGCCGAGCGAGTTCGTTCCCCTCCTCCAGGGTTTCCTTCCACACCCTTCAAATAAAACACAAAGCATTTCAACTTTCCTGGCTTCCTATTTATCTGTTGTTTATTTTACCCACACCTCCTGGAGTGCTGCTGGTGACAGAGAATGGCAGTGAAGGTGAGAGCTGACGTGGTACTCACCTCTCCCTAAGGGATTTTTTGCCCTGAGACACCAGCCAGTCGCTCATGTGCTCCATGGTGACATGGGGCGAGACCTGGCCTCGACTCTGGAGCAGCAGATAGTGGACCATGAGCTTCTTCTGCAAGATGAGGTAAGGTGTGAGACCGTGCCACTAAAGACCATATAATGTGCTTTCAGAAGGGCCTCTCGCAACATTTAACAACTGCTCATGTCTCACAATTTGCAAGTGATATTAAAAACTCTTATGACCATCTTCTCTAAACTGTCTTGAAATAAAACTCTTGTTTTGGGATTAAATCTATCTCTTTTTTTCTGTGGTTACTGTTTTTGTGGGATGAATCTTACCTGTTTATTGTAATATGCTTCCTCCCAGCAGGCCTGCAGAGTCTGAAAATAAAGGCTGCTTCTACAGAATTCCTTTGAAGATAATTAAAATAATTATACTTTATTAGGTACATTATGCACAGGCATTTACAGTATGCCAAAAGGAATATCTCCTAAGATTACCTTAGTGGGACCATAAGTGAACTCAGGAATGCTCCCAACCCTATCCATGGTCAGAGGGTGACGAAATGCAGCGCTATAAATATACGGGATGCTCTAGAGATAACAGGAATGACTTAAAGTCGCGAATGATCAATGCCTGTGGAGTCGTCCAATATGCTGCGCTGAGAATTGAGTTGTAGGCGATATTTGGATATGTTTGGCGCAATTTACATGTTTACATTCTATTGCCATGGAGAAATTGAGTTTCTAGAACCTGTTTTCTTCAATGTCTTTATTTCGTGAAATATTAAGATCTTTATTTTGTCATAATGTGTATATGAGGACGTTGGAGCCCGTTCCGATTCATGACGCGGTTATCCAGGTGCATGTTGCATAGACCTACTAATCCAACCTTGGCTTACAAGTTAAATTAAATTAGTATATATGCCTATACAAATCTATTGACCACATCCATTTAAATCAATGATTGTCAATTGAAAATGTGGTAGTTGTGTTATCCTGTTGTGCGTGTCAGGGCTCCTCTTAAGCACGTTATTCCAATATTTCCTAGAATTGACGCAGGTTACACTTTTGCAAAACTACTAGGTTAAAAATAAGAGCATGAATGACAATAAAGGTATGACTTGAATTATATGTGTAGTAGTGTGATGTTGTTCCCCTAGATCACATATGTCAGAGTCAAGGCCCGCGGGCCACATCCGGCCCGCGAGAAGGTTTTTTACGGCCCCTGGGATGATCTTGATTTATTATTAGAACCGGCCCGCAGACCGCAGCAAGCCGGCAGCCCGCAGATCTTTTACACGCACCAATACTACATTTCCCACAATGCAACGGTGACGCACCGAGCAGTAGTCTGCTTCATTTCAATATTTATTGGCACAGCAGTCGTCAGCATCACAGTAAAATTAACTTTCAGATACCCATCAAAAATGGCAAAACGGAAGGTGGACACTGAGAACCGGGGGTTTCAAACAAGGTGGGAGTCGGAGTATATGTTCACGGAGGTAGCTGGAAAACCTGTGTGTCTTCTGTGTGGAGAAAGTGTGGCGGTACTGAAAGAGTATAATCTGAGACGACATTATGAAACGAAACACGCGGACAAAAACAAGAATATGGACATGGAACAAAGGCTACAAAAGGCAGAGGAATTAAAACGAGGCCTCAAATCTCGACAGGCTCTGTTCAAAAAAGCCAAATCACAGGTTGGAACTGCTCGGTAACCCATTTGCTGTTGACGTGGAAAGCTCACCACCAAACCTCCAAATGGAGTTGATTGACCTCCAATGCAATGATGCACTGAGGGCAAAATATGCGGCAGTGGGTGCTGCGGAGTTCGCCCGTTTCCTCCCCGACACAATGCCCCAGCTGCGCATCCAGGCTGCTCAAACGTTGTCTATGTTTGGCAGCACATACCTGTGTGAACAACTGTTTTCTTTGATGAACCTGAACAAAACATCACACAGAAGTCGACTTACTGCTGAACACCTCCACTCAATTCTGAGGATTTCCTCAGCTCAGAGCCTTACCCCGAACATTGATGAACTTGTGGAAAAGATGGGACACCACCAAGTATCACCCTCAACCTCAAACAAGTGAACATTACTGTGCAATCACATATTTAGAGTTTTTACTCAGTTCAAGTTTAAAAGTTAAAGTTTAATATTTGTTTTCACTGCATGTTACTTCTCCTTAAACAAAGTGTTGTTTTTGATTAATAGATTTTTGCACTTTATTTTATTGTATTTCAATCCAATTATATTTTAAAAATATTTCAGTTGAGTGGATGATAGAAAATTGCTATTATTGTTTTTTTCTTTGAAGTAAATTTAGCCCACTTTTGCTAAAATAGAAAATATAGGCTACTGATGGTGCCTTGAATACCGGTTTCTTTCATTTAATGTTCATGTTATGGGGATTTTTATATAAAGGAAATTTGTCTTTTGTGTCTGTTGAAAATTAAAGATTACTGACAGAGCCATAAGAAAATATTGCTTTATTTATCTGATCATATTGGAATATATTTGTTAGGTTTTCAGTAGGTTCAATTAGGTTCACTAGACTATATGCGTCATTTAAAAATGTTTCAATGAACATTCGAACAGTCCGGCCCTCGGCTTGTAGCTAAATTTTTTATTTGGCCCTCCGTCCATTTGACTTTGACACCCCTGCCCTAGATTATGCACCAAATTGCACACAAGGACAGTTCAAGTAGGCCAGGTCAAGAGGGGATGTTAATAAGTTAATAATAATAATAATTCAATGTGGTTTCTTTATTTAATTACAGCTGCATAGCTAATGTTATTTTTTGGTGTACAAACATTTTTATGTATCTATATTGCAAATACACCTAATTGTAAAAGTTGTGTATATTTTGGTTTGGTCCATCGCGGGTTATCTGTATTTATGTACCCTCTTATTGTTCTCTTTTGCCTGACCTTCAACTAGCAAGGTATGTTGTCCTTGGCGCCGTAATTTGTCAATATAAAACTGTGGTAAAGTTACACAAAGTGCTGTTACGCAACTACAGGTTTTGTTACAATGTGGACAATATAAAGATGTATGTTAACAACTTTCACCGAGCTCGCTAATTAGGGTACCTATTGTAACTCGGGAGTATTTGGGGCAGTGTTTGAGTGAGTTTCTATGTGCTCACGCAGGTGCCCGAGAGCTGTGGCTGCACCAAGGGCTAACCTATTGTGTGTTGTCTCGTGGTGTGCAGGTATGTCTTTTATTTTGTCAGAATTATGTTGTATATCATTTTACTTGTATTGTATAGTGTGTTGTTAGGCACAGAATGTGTGCATGCAGCACCTGTTCTCTTTTGCCTGACCTTCAACTAGCAAGGTGCCCGAGAGTTGTGGCTGCACCAAGAGCTAACATATTGTGTGTTGTCTCTTCGTGTGCAGGTCGAATAAAAATTATCCAACCATCAGAATTCCAGTTGTGGCAGTGTCCTAATTACGTGACCTGCCGACTGGTCAGCTCAAGCCGACCGCCGGAGCTGTGCATGTGGATGAGGTGCACGACCTGCGCATGTGAATTTGTTGATGGTTTACTGTAAGTGAATATATACTGTAAACAGTGAAAGTGAATGTAGCATATTCATTAGATACAGGTATTCGTGCTTATTTGTATGTTTTGGATGAATTTGTTTATTGCATTTTTTTTTTTTTGGTATTTGAATGCACTAAATTACATTGTATTTTAGTGCTCTGTTGAGCCATGGAAGATTCTCAAATCCATAAAACGTGTTATGCTGGGGATTTTAGTGTGGGTAGAGGGAGGGGTGTCCTTCCATTTACACCAATTGTACAGTCAGCTCCTGGGAGTAGAGCGTTTGCTAGTCCTGAGTTTGCAAGCACTGGGAGGGGTAGGCTGTTTGTTCCACCTGACCAGGGTATCCCACCTCTGTCTTTTGATGTACCATCATCCACAGTACTCGGTGATAATGGGACGCCTCCGAGTCAGCTTAGTGACCTTATTAAGCAGATTGGTTCAGAGATAGGAGAATCTATCAGAGCGAGTTTACTGCAGCCTGGGGTTTCAAGTCTTTCTCCTGCCCGTCCCCCTCACCAACCCCAGCAGTTTCCCCTGCCTGAGCAGTGTGGGTCAACCTTTATTGATGCGTCCAAGCTGAATCTGGTTGTGAAGTCAGATGTTAGTGCTCCACCTCTTTTTAGGGGTGATGGCTCAGATAAGTACTCTGTCCTGGAGTGGGAGGAGTTCATGGAAGTCTACCTAGAGAAGAGGGGTTACACTGGGTCTGGGAATGTTGGGGAGGTGATGTCAAGGCTCATGGGGAGGGCACGGGATGTGACCAAAGTCTGGAAGCGTAACAACCTTGTTGTCACAGATGTTAAGGCGGTGTTCAGTGTTTTCAAGCAACACTTTGGGGATACTGTCTGCTCAGGTATGCCATTAGCTGATTTCTATTCAATCAAACCATATGCTAATGAGGGTCCAATAGATTTCTGGATTAGGTTTAACAAAGCTGCAGAGGCAGCCGAACAGTACCTTGTGAGTGAGGGCAGGACCTTACCCAATCAGTGCTCAGAGTTGGCAGTCATGTTTGTACGCAACTGTCCTGATAAAGAGTTGGCCCAAGTGTTCAAGAGCAAACCCATTCGTGACTGGACAGCCAGTGAGGTACAGGATCGGTTGGATGAACTGTTAAGGGAACGTAAAGCATGTAGAACACAACTTTCACAGCAGGTTGCTGCTGTTTTTGACTGCCCTCAGGAGGGAGTGGGTCCTGTGAAAAGACCTAATGTGTCATCTTTTTCTCAATGTGGCCGTGAACCAGACCAGGCACGATCTGTATCTGAGGGTGGGACATTAAAGAAAGTTTTGACTTTGTTAGAGAAGGCTCTGGTCAGCAATACTCAGCAATACTCAGTCTGTGAGTGGCGCAGTGGTCTAAGGCACTGCTGTGCCACTAGAGATCCTGGTTCGAATCCAGGCTCTGTCGTAGCCGGCCGCGACCGGGAGACCCATGGGGCGGCGCACAATTGGACCAGCGTCGCCTAGGGTAGTGGAGGGAATGGCCGGCTCAGTTCGTAGAGCATGGTGTTTGCAACGCCAGGGTTGTGGGTTCGATTCCCACGGGGGGTATGAGAAAAAAAAAGTAACGTATGCACTAACTGTAAGTCGCTCTGGATAAGAGCGTCTGCTAAATGACTAAAACATGTTAAATGTAGAGGGCCCCGTAAACAGTTCCACAAACGTCAGCGTGAGTGCGCTGTCTGTGGAAGCACTAATCACTGGACCAAAGCTCACTGTCAGATGCACCAGCTGTGCTTCAAGTGCTTTTCTCCGGGCCACATGAGCTTTGACTGTAGTGAGGCTGGGCAGCGACAGAACCCTGCATGTGGACAGACTGGCAGGTCTCAGGAAAACTAGAAAGCCTCCATTCTGAGGAGGGCAATGTGGGGCATTCTTATTTTTCCTCCACTGATGATAATATCCAATCTGTTTATTCTTACTTTTGTGAGTCAGTACCCAAGAACAACACAGTAATTTTTCAGAACACAATGAGAGTTACTCAGAATGACAGTTTGTTTTACACCACCGTGCTAGTACAGGATAAAGTTGAGCTGAAAGGGATGTTAGACAGTGGGTCCATGGCTACTACTCTGCGCGCAGATATTGTACCTCGGTTGAGGGAGGCAGGAGTGGTAGAGGGGAACTTTCTAGCTCCTTCAGACATCATCCTGGTGGGTTGTGGTGGGAAGCAAACTAGCCCAGTGGGCATGTGTGACTTAAAAATGCAGCTTTATGGCTTCAGTTATGTAGTCCCAGTGCTTATTGTTGATGGGCAGGTTGATGAACTCATTGTGGGCACTAATGTGTTGAAGTCTCTGATTAGACAGTTCAAATCAAATGACAGCGACTGGCGGGTGGCGGGTACACCAGGTTCCAGTGATGTTTTGGAGCGGTCGCTGGGCAACACGGACTTTCAACTCCCTCCAAAGATTTTCTATGGGGTTGAGATCTGGAGACTGGCTAGGCCACTCCAGGACCTTGAAATGCTTCTTACGAAGCCACTCCTTCGTTGCCCGGGCGGTGTGTTTGGGATCATTGTCATGCTGAAAGACCCAGTCACGTTTCATCTTCAATGCCCTTGCTGATGGAAGGAGGTTTTCACTCAAAATCTCACGATACATGGCCCCGTTCATTCTTTCCTTTACACGGATCAGTCGTCCTGGTCCCTTTGCAGAAAAACAGCCCCAAAGCATGATGTTTCCACCCCCATGCTTCACAGTAGGTATGGTGTTCTTTGGATGCAACTCAGCATTCTTTGTCCTCCAAACACGACGGGTTGAGTTTTTACCAAAAAGTTCTATTTTGGTTTCATCTGACCATATGACATTCTCCCAATCCTCTTCTGGATCATCCAAATGCACTCTAGCAAACTTCAGACGGGCCTGGACACGTACTGGCTTAAGCAGGGGATCACGTCTGGCACTGCAGGATTTGAGTCCCTGGTGGCGTAGTGTGTTACTGATGGTAGGCTTTCTTACTTTGGTCCCAGCTCTCTGCAGGTCATTCACTAGGTCCCCCCGTGTGGTTCTGGGATTTTTGCTCACCGTTCTTGTGATCATTTTGACCCCACGGGTTGAGATCTTGCGTGGAGCCCCAGATCGAGGGAGATAATCAGTGGTCTTGTATGTCTTCCATTTCCTAATAATTGCTCCCACAGTTGATTTCTTCAAACCAAGCTGCTTACCTATTGCAGATTCAGTCTTCCCAGCCTGGTACAGGTCTACAATTTTGTTTCTGGTGTCCTTTGACAGCTCTTTGGTCTTGGCCATAGTGGAGTTTGGAGTGTGACTGTTTGAGGTTGTGGACAGGTGTCTTTTATACTGATAACAAGTTCAAACAGTTGCCATTAATACAGGTAACGAGTGGAGGACAGAGGAGCCTCTTAAAGAAGAAGTTACAGGTCTGTGAGAGCCAGAAATCTTGCTTGTTTGTAGGTGACCAAATACTTATTTTCCACCATCATTTGCAAATAAATTCATTAAAAATCCTACAATGTGATTTTCTGGATTTTTTAAATCTCAATTTGTCTGTCATAGTTGACGTGTACTTATGATGAAAATTACAGGCCTCTCTCATCTTTTTAAGTGGGAGAACTTGCACAATTGGTGGCTGACTAAATACTTTTTTCCCCCACTGTAGCTCTCCTGGCATCCACACATAGCCTACAAGCAACTGATGCAGACCTTTGGAACATCTACATTTTAAAAAGTCTAATAAATCCATGTAATATAGCCTACACCTTCACAATAAATCCATTATTTATTTTAGACAGGTCTAAAGAAGCATGATATGAAGAAAATGTAGTCTATTTCAGAAGAACAGAATAACATACTCTGAGTTGTCCTTATGTTAGGTCCTGATCTGTCTATGCCGAATGGCTACACTAGTTCAAACAAGGCAGAGCCTTTCAAGTGACTTTTTTCAAATCTTCATTAGAGTCGCATCATGCAGCCTTACAATGTATTAAAAATCAAAACATATAGCCCAACGTTTGTAGAACAACTAAAGTTACATTAATAACTCTAAATTAAGCATATAAGAGTACCTATTCCTTTGTTAACCGCTCAATACAGATTAGCCGCATGTGCGCACTCCATCAAATCGTTTGGAGAAAATATCCTTTCTATTTTATTCAGCTTTGTTCAATTGTATTCTTCATACTATAAAGTAATATAAAATAATGCCAAGGAATTCTAAGCAAATCTTGTCTGCTAAATGAACTAGTGTAGCCCACAGCCATTTGGCGACCTGTGTCTTGTGGCTGTTTTGCAACTACACTTTTATCACACGGGAGGGTATATCCGTGGTTGGGGGACGGTTCTGATACTGATAAGGAATGCGTAGTTTGCATTGCCGAGCGTTGGCCAGGAAATAATCCAATCCAATTGTTAGACGCTACACGCTACAGTTCTGTTCCGACTGACAGTTTTTATATCAAGTTTTAGATCGAAAAGAATGAAAGGTACATTTACATTTACATTTTAGTCATTTAGCAGACGCTCTTATCCAGTGCGACTTACAGTTAGTGAGGGCATATATATTTTTTCTCCATACTTTAAACCCAAAAGCACAAGCATGTCAAATTCTGTGAGTATGATGATAAAGCAATGATGGACAGGTTGCGACTACAGGCTTGGCGTAAAAGAGGTTAACTTTCTAGACAACATTGCATCGACATAGAAATAGAATGCATAGACATGACAGTGTTCTGTTCCACAACAGATTGAGTCTATGCACTCTATTTCTACTTCAATGCATGTCTGTAACTTTTGACGTCGGAGTCTTGAGAAAGGGATGGGGTCTAGAGGACAGGTTGTTGGGCAATCCGACGTCACTAGACACAGGATTTTGTCTGCAGGAAGAGGAAAGAATGAGTAACAGGATGTGGAGATTGAAGAGGCAGAATCAGGAGACAGAAGGGAGACCGATTCACACAAAGGAGACATGATTGTAGAGATTCCAGAGGAATGGAGCTTTAAAAAAGAAGGGCAACATACTGCTTGTAATTGAGATATTATGAGAATAAAAATTGCATAATCAGATAATGAATTGTGCATTGTTAACATGGAAAATATTTGTTTGTCTTACCTCCTGATGGGATTTTTGGAAGCTCAGCTCGCATTTCTGGTGCTGCTGGGAGGAAGTTGTTTGACAGAGGTCCACACCATGGTAGCCTGATATGGAACAAGAAAAACTAAGGATAAAGTACCTATCACAAATGTAGTAATTCAGCAACAAATCAATTCATTTACACATAGAGGCCTACATTGGTATTCAATAGGTACTGTTTTGCTACAATAACCTCACTGCAACAAGGTTTACTATGATTTGGTCCTACGATCCTTCCCCTTATGTATTTCCCTGGTATAGGCCACAACTTGGATGAAGTGACTAAGGGGGCAGTTGAAATCGGTGATGGGGTACAATTTGGGGGTTTTCTTGCATTGGAAATATACTGAATTCTGCTTGTAACACGCTATACCACAATAAACATAAAGTTCACATGCCAAGACTCCGGGACCATTGAGTGCTTTTGAAGTGAAATGTTGGCATGAAATCTGTAGCCCATCTCCCCCATAGCCTATAGGCTACAAGATAGATAGGCTGTTTGTAATAGGTAAAATACCCTACGTGAATGCAGCAGTACACACAGCTGTCTTACCAAAATAATGCAAACTACATAAATGCTGAAAGTAGTAGCCTAGTTAGTCACTGAATAGCAGTTTGGCTTAGAATACCGGCACAACAGTGGTAGGCCTACTATAGGCCTATAAACAAAATATCAGATCGATAAAGGCATGACACAATCTATATTTAAGCTAGTTACATTAACAGTAAACAAACGCAGTAAACAAAATGAGAATAACCAAAACAGCCTACAGCCTACTACAGTGAGATGCAGCCATGCACAGCTGTCTTGCCAAATAAATAGGCCTAAAGGCCCGCTTCAAACACGGATATTCATGCTGCTCATGAAATCAGCAGCACTCCCTTTAAGAGTGTGCTCCTAATCTCAGCTCGTTACCTGTATAAAAGACACCTGGGAGCCAGAAATCTTTCTGATTGAGAGGGCGTCAAATACTTATTTCCCTCATTAAAATGCAAATCAATTTATAACATTTTTGACATGCGTTTTTCTGTATTTTTTTGTTGTTATTCTGTCTCTCACTGTTCAAATAAACCTACCATTAAAATTATAGACTGATCATTTCTTTGTCAGTGGGCAAACGTACAAAATCAGCAGGGGATCAAATACTTTTTTCCCTCACTGTATGTGTATGTATGTATATGTGTGTATATGTATGTATATATATATATATATATATATATATATATATATATATATATATATATATATATATATATTGCGAGAAAAAAAACATATGGGGGATTGGAAGTGATGCAGACAATTACATTGATGGAAGTTACATTACAATCTATCTGCAATATTAAAGCTGATCTACCCCCCCTCCCCCCAAAAAATTAAATAAATACAAAAATACAAAGAAAATAAATAACAAAAACTCCAAACAGCCTACCCGACCGCTTGGAGGCATCCGCATGGTCCTAAAGCACACTGTTGCCTCATTTTGTATCACATTCCAATGATAAAACTGGGGGGGATAAAAATGCAACTTCAGAATGTGGTCCTCAGTCAAAGTTACGCCCCTGCTACTTAGTATAAAAGATAGCTATTTAAAATCAACAGATTTTCTACAAACACAAATATATAAAACAAAGTTTGCTAGCTAGCTAAATAAAGAGATTTGGAAAAGTGGTCTTACCTCGCAGTAGGGTTTGGAACCTAAATCAGTTTTCAATAGTTTCATTCTGAACAGAACCATCATTTTTTCCGTTCCATTCCATTGTTCTGAACCGGTTCGAACCAAAAAAAGTACTGGTTTATATCTTTCCTTTCTGTTCCTTTTACATTTAGCTCAACATTAAACTACTTCACCAATCAGTGCAGCTAGAGCAACTTAGGAGCGGGAAGCTATAGTTGTTTACATGTGCGATGGACAGATAAGTGTAGGATGCGACTGACATTTTGTGGGTGGAGAGAGAGCGAGAGAGGGTGGTGAAGGCTTGGCTTGAAGCGCTGGGCATCTTGTTATGACATGCATTATCTGAATTAGGCCCACAGAAATATACATATGGAGAAGCGGCTTCTATGGAGGAACTTTGAATGTCTTTGAACATCCTAGAGTTGACTTAAGGTTGGACCAGGGCTAGCTAGCTAATAACAAGCTTGTGTGTGCAGAGCGGCACCAGAATTGAAAACACATCTTACCTTTTTGTAGTTAATACATCTAATGTGAACGTGAAAACTATAGTATCCTTAACTAGCATTGAAAAAGTGTATCCATTCTTCTGTAATTAAAAATCTCTCACTAATTTCTGAATCACGCTTGTAACGTCAGTAGTACAGTAGCTTATGCTTCGGAGGGGGAGGGGCAGGTAGCCTACAAACGCACACACACTGGCAAAGATGTTCAGCTGGCAGGCAGACACTGGAATACGTTTCTGAGTGACAGAGTGAGGGCTTTGCATAGGCGCCTGGAGCGTAAAATAACATAATTAACTGGTTCCCATTTAAAATAATGGTTCTGTTCCAGAACAGTATAGAGCACTTTCGTTCCCAGTTCGGCATGGACACTATTCGGCATGAAAGGCCCCCTGGAGGTCAGGCCCCCCCATATAGCATATGAACACTTCATAAACCATGGCAAATGTGTAGCATTGCAGGCAATTCGCTTTAAAACTGCAAAATTGTCTCTCACCCTCATGGCAAAATTATAGAATTTCTGGAAGAAAATGCTCTTAAACTGAAAAATATTCTCTCATCCTCATGGCAAAATGTGATTAGCCATAAAACCGCACATTTGGCCCTGGAGGTACAGTGGGGCCTGAAATGATTGACACCCTTGATATAGATGAGCAAAAATGACTGTATAAAACAAATAATTATAATACTGAGCTGTATTGAATGCAAAATAATGGGGAAATTTATATTTTCACCACCAGTGGTGTGCATGGCCAAAAAGCTATATTTTCATGTCATTTGACCAAAGCACCGCTTCCAATCCAAGTGACAATGCCGTTTAGCAAACTCCAGGCATTTACATTTGTTGGATGACATAAGAATAGCTCTTTGGCCACGCACAACAGTGGTGGGTTTGGCGTCGAAATGAGGATGCATGAGCAGAAAAGGACCCCATACCTACTGTAATATATGGTGGTGGATCTTTGATGTTATGGGGCTATTTAGCTTCCACTGGTCCTGGGGCCCTTGTTAAGATCAACGGCATTATGACCCAGTACCAGGATCTTTGCCAAAAACCCAGTTGCCTCTGCCAGGAGGCTGAAACTTGGCGGCAAGTGGATCATCCAGCACACATCAAAATCCACAAAGAAATGGTTAATTGGCCACAAAATCTAAATTTGTCTCTGGATTTGAAACCCATTGAAAACCTTTGGTTTGAATTGAAGATGGCAGTCCATAAGTGCAAATGAAGGATATCAAGGATCTGGAAGGATTCTGTATGTAGGAATGGTGTAAGATTCCTCCCAATGTGTTCTCCAACTCTCCAAAACATTTTAGAAAAAGTATCTGTGCCATTATCCTCGCAAGGTAAGGTATTGAAAGATATTGAAAACAGGGGTGTCAATATTTTTTTAAATAACTTGTTAAACACAATCTCGTTCTCTGAGCAATTGTATTAGTATAAAATAATATAATTTCCCAATTTCTTTAAGCATACAATAATATAATTTCCCAAATGTTTTGAGCACACAATGTAGCTCAGTGTTTGAATGATTTATTTTATACAGTCATTTTTGCTAATCTTTATCAAGGGTGTCAATAATTTTGGACCCCACTGTAGGTGCCCCAGGTCCCAAAATGTGGTAGTCCGGCACTGCTTACATCCTTGCAAATTGTAGACGGTGTCAATAGTGTACAAATAGCGTTGAGCATTGACAGTAGTACCTAACTTAACCACCCCCTTTCCCCAAATCACTCTTAGGTGAAGGACATCTCACTGGAGGCCACAGGAGCTTTGTGAAGCCAGCAGGACACAATACATGGAGAGATGACCAACCCATAGCTATAGATGAGGGGAGTGGAACCTCAACCCAGCATGTTATCGTGATAGAGGTTTGTGTCATAGTGTAACATACAAAAATTACAGTACATTAAATGTGGCCCATTTATTTCAGAAAGGCTCCCCTCGGCTATTCACTTGCTTACATGTACATCCTTATTTATCTGCCATAGGGGAGCTTGTGAGACTTCCCTACCACATTGTTATCCAATTCAACTCATGTACCGATAATAACCTCCTCTCTTCTTGTGTCAGTCTGCAGATGCAGAGGCTGCAGGTCCTGGAGGATCGTCTCTGGTCAAGCAGAAGAGGTCTGAAGGAGAGGAGGACCAACGACACAACAGAGACATCCAGACTGGAGCAGCAGCTGGAGTGGCGCCCCCTGTAGCCACGGAGGACCTCGCCACCAATACAGCGCCCCAGCCCAGGACCCAACACAGCATCACGGAGGTCAGTGGAGCACCGAACGCCGTCCTCAAGTCAGAGACAGACACAGAGACTTTAACTGTAACACGCAGGCTCTTACACACAGGATCTGACCACAGATCAGACCCAGAGAGATTGGGGCTGGAGCAACTGGGCTGTCCTCCTGCTCCCGGTTCAGAGTATTTACTTTACGGTAACCCGAGGACGGTTCATTCCCATCGGGACTCAGGTGACGCGTTAGAGACTGGCAATGATCCGTCTTGTTCTTACACTACAGAGATGGACCCTGGCAACATGCACTTGGGTTTAGAGACACAGACTGATCTATCTAGAGGGGAATGGAACCGGTACAGTAGTAGTGTATACTCTGAAGGGTGCCTAGATAAGAAAGGGGAGGGTCTGGTCGTAGATGAGGTGACTGTGAAAGTGGAGGGCGAAGCTCCTCTGACATGGAATGTAGACGAGACTCACTTAGGAGAAGGACACTCACAAGGCAGATTTCTTAGATTACAGGGAAAGCTTAGAGAAAAATCAAAATTTCGCGACCCACTCCCCTTTACACACACTCAGAGATCGCGACCCAGTGTCCACGTCGATGGGGCCTTCCGATTCACACAGCCGTGTCCTTTTCGATCAGGTATTGAACTCAAAGGACCAAAGGGCCAAGACTCTGGGAGGGGGAGCAACATCAGGCAATAGTAAAGAAAAACAGTTCCTCTGCATGTTCTGTAACAAAGGCTTCAGGTGCACCCAGATGGTGGAGATCCACCAGAGGGTACACACAGGGGTGAAATCCTTCAGCTGTACCCAGTGTCACATGCGCTTCGCCCAGGCTAGCAGCCTGAAGAGGCACCAGAGGGTCCACACAGGGGTGAAACCATTCAGCTGTACCCAGTGTCACATGCGCTTCGCCCAGGCTGGTGACCTGAAAAGGCACCAGAGGGTCCACACAGGAGAGAAACCCTACAAATGCCCCCAGTGTGAGAGAAGTTTCTCCCACCAGCACCATCTGAAGATGCACCTGAAGGTCCACACAGGAGAGAGGCCATTCAAAGAGTAACTAACTAAGAATAAACCAGCAGAAAAACATTCCACTCTATAACATAGAAAGTAACCTTTCCACTCGTTAGACGTTTAGATCAAACCCTGCATTAAAGACAAAGATACATTTTCAAGGTTGTCAGCAGAAAAGATCCACAGATGCATTTAGAATAACAAGAGTAACAGATTTCAGTGTTGAATATTCCTGGGTAAAATATTGCATCCAGACATTGTGTGATATATAAGGCATATATAAGCCTAAAAAGTCTGTTACATATTGTGTTTGTACTGTGTACAGTCGTGGTCAAACGTTTTGAGAATGACACAAATGCTAATTTTCACAAAGTCTGCTGTCTCAGTTTTGATGATGGCAATTTGCATATACTCCAGAATGTCATGAAGAGTGATCAGATGAATTGCAATTAATTGCAAAGTCCCTCTTTGCCATGAAAATGAACTTAATCCCCCAAAAACATTTCCACTGCATTTCAGCCCTGCCACAAAAGGACCAGCTGCCATCATGTTAGTGATTCTCTCGTTAACACAGGTGAGAGTGTTGAGTTAGAATAACAGACTGGAAGCTTTAAAAGGAGGGTGGTGCTTGAAATCTTCCTCTTTTAACCCTGGTTACCTGCAAGGAAACACGTGCCGTCATCATTGCTTTGCACAAAAAGGGCTTCACAGGCAAGGATATTGCTGCTAGTAAGATTGCACCTAAATCAACCATTTATCGGATCATCAAGAACTTCAAGGAGAGAGGTTAAATTGTTGTGAAGAAGGCATTAGGGTGCCCAAGAAAGTCCAGCAAGCGCCAGGACCGTCTCCTAAAGTTGATTCAGCGGCGGGATCGGGGCACCACCAGTGCAGAGCTTGCTCAGGAATGGCAGCAGGCAGGTGTGAGTGCATCTGCACGCACAGTGAGGTGAAGACTTTTGGAGGATGGCCTGGTGTCAAGAAGGGCAGCAAAGAATCATCAGGGACAGACTGATATTCTGCAAAAGGTACAGGGATTGGACTGCTGAGGACTGGGGTAAAGTAATTTTCTCTGATGAATCCCCTTTCCGATTGTTTGGGGCATCCGGAAAACACCTTGTCCGGAGAAGACAAGGTGAGCGCTACCATCAGTCCTGTGTCATGCCAACAGTAAAGCATCCTGAGACCATTCATGTGTGAGGTTGCTTCACTCACAATTCTGCCTAAGAACACAGCCATGAATAAAGAATGGTACCAACACATCCTCCGAGAGCAACTTCTCCCAACCATCCAAAAACAGTTTGGTGACGACCAATGCCTTTTCCAGCATGATGGAGCACCTTGCCATAAGGCAAAAGTGATAACTAAGTGGCTCGGGGAACAAAACATCGACATTTTGGGTCCATGGCCAGGAAACTCCCCAGACCTTAATCCCATTGAGAACTTGTGGTCGATCCTCAAGAGGCGGGTGGACAAACAAAAACCCACAAATTCTGACCAACTCCAAGCATTGATTATGCAAGAATGGGCTGCCATCAGTCAGGATGTGGCCCAGAAGTTAATTGACAATATGCCAGGGCGGATTGCAGAGGTCTTGAAAAAGAAGGGTCAACACTGCAAATAATGACTCTTTGCATAAACTTAATGTAATTGTCAATAAAAGCCTTTGACACATATGGAATGCTTGTAATTATACTTCAGTATACCATAGTAACATCTGACAAAGATATCTAATAACACTGAAGCGGCGACCTTTGACCACGACTGTAGCCTATATGATGTTCACAAATGCCTATTTCATTACCTTCATTCCACTACTTCATTTTTTTCCCAAGACACTTTTAATGAGAAAATGTATACAGTTTATCAAGTTCATGCAGATTTGTAGTTGAGACATGTGTATGTGTGGTTTTCATATGGTGTATTTAAAACTTGTTCATGTTTAATAAACACAACATTTGACTTTTCATTTAAAGATTTTCATTGAGACTCTCTTTAATATACCTCACATCTGATCTCACCCTATTCTGCATACACCTGAACGTGCTTTATAACCAATATACACTATAAATTAATATACCTACACATAACGCCACACTAACACCTACTGTACACAAATATATATTTTCACAAAAATAGTGCACTGGGCCTTTTAATAGTCCTGTATTAGTGGAACGATATATCCGTCTGCAGCGCCAGTGCTGGCAAAAAGACTTGACCTGCACCCCCCCTTGGCAAAAACATTTGTAGCACCCTCCCCCCTACCCCAGGTTTGTCTGATGATGACTTCTCACTTATTTTTACCCACAACATCATATTTATGTCCACCATAATGGGTTGATGACGTGGATGTTGATTAAGGCAGCCCCCAGCACCTCTCTGATTCAGAGGGGTTGGGTTAAATGCGGAAGACACATTTCAGTTGAATACATTCAGTTGTACAACTGACTAGGAATCCCCCTTTCCCCTTTAACAACAATGAAGTAAGTCTGTAACTACAGTATAGGACTCAGTAATCTGTATCACCTGTCTCTTCCAGGAGGAGGAGGCTCCAGAGGTGCTGCTGGTGAAGGAGGAGGGGTGTGAGGAGGGTCTGGGGAACACTGAGGGGACCATGATCATGGAGGACAATCAGACTACACCTCCTCCTGAGGAACCAGCTGAGCAGAACAGGACCACACACAGTCTCAGTGAGGTGAGCCCACTGAACTACTGTCTGAATGGTATTAGGTCAGGTCCCGTATCACAAAGCCTCTCGGAGTAGGAGTGCTGATCTAGGATCAGTTTTGCCTTTTAGATCATAATGAATAAGATTATATGGAAAGATCCTAGATCAGCACTCCTACTCTGAGACTCTTTGTGGATCTGGGCCCAGGTCTTGATTAATTTAGTCTTAAAGGGCGACTGCATTTCCTGATTTGGTCTTGAATTTCATCAATGCGCATTAAGAAATGCTAGCGGCCATGACTGAAGGCAATGAGAGTTGTCTTGGGGGTGTGGTTTGATCAGTGGAGGTTCCTCAGAGGAGGAAGGGAAAGACCCTCCTCCTATAATTGATTAACCTCTATGGGATCGGTGTCCCGTATACGGGACAGTTGAGCTAATGTGATTAGCATGACTGTTGTAAGTAACAGCAAACTTTCCAGGACATAGACATGTCTTATATGGGCAGAAAGCTTAAATTCTTGTTAATCTTACTGCACTGTCCAATTTACAGTAGCTATTACAGTGAAAAAAGACTATGCTATTGTTTGAGGAGAGTGCACAGCAACCAAAAACGTATCACAGCAACTGGTTTGATACATTCACCTCTGAAGGTAAATAATGTACTTACATTCAGTAATCTTGCTCTGATTTGTCATCCTAAGGGTCCCAGAGATAAAATGTAGCATAGTTTTGTTTGATCAAATCAATTTTTATATTCAAATGTAGGAACTGGGATCTACAGTTTGAACCCCTGCTGTCTCTGGCTCCACACCCACCCCCCCCAGCCATCTAGATGTGTGAAAGTTAGTGTATAAGCTAATGATCCATCATGTATGACATTCCTGGGAGTGTGTAAACTTACATTTTGTATTACCATATCATTATGTTCTCTATAGTTATGTACTTGAAAATTTATCAATTGACCAATTCGGCATCTTTGGGCATACTTGATACAAAATAGTCCAGTATTGTAACGCTTCACTGGATCAATCTGAAACGTTGCACACACACTGCTGCCATCTAGTGGCCAAAATCTAAATTGAGCCTAAACTGCAATATTATATTGTGGCCTTTCTCTTGCATTTCAAAGATGATGGAACAAACAAAACAACAAAACTGTTTGTATTATATTTTACCAGATCTAATATGTTCTATTGTCCTACATTATTTTCACATTCCCACAAACTTCAAAGTGTTTCCTTTGAATATGCATATAATAATAATATAATAATAAATAATAAAGCAATATCCTTGCTTCAGCTCCTGAGATACAGGCAGTTAGATTTGGGTATGACATTTTAGGCGAAAATTGAAAAAAAGTGTCAGATCCTTAAGAGGTTAAAACACACTGTTTTGCAATGAAGGTCTACAGTAGCCTCAACAGCACTCTCTGGGGTAGCACCATGGAGTAGCCAGAGGACAACTAGTTCCCGTCCTCCTCTGAACAGTTTTGAACAAATTAATTTCTTCAAAAATGAAGAAGTAAGAGAGAGAGAGCTAGCTATATTTCATTGTATATATATTTTTTACTTTCACTTATCTAGCTAGCTAGTTTAGCCTACTCAAACACCCGGCTCAAACAGCGAAGGATGCTATGTTAGCTAGCTGGCTATCCAAAACTGGAACTCTTCCAAGTCAAGGTAAGCTTTTGGTTTTATTAATTTATTGTAACTTCTAAACTGCTTGCTGTACACTAACGTTTGTAGCTGGTTTATTAACGCATAAGTTCTAGTAGCTAGCTATGTTGACTATGACTGTTGCATGAAAGCCAGTGAGGGCTATGGCAGAGTGGTCTTGTGATAATTGTTTGTGTTTCTGCTAGTCAGAGGAAGCTGGCGCTCTGTGTTAAACAAATGGAGACAACAGAGGTGAATTGTTTTGCTCTCAAGGAAAGGGCGCCATTGAGAGGAGTGATTACTGGGGTAGGTAGGGGTAAATGTGAAAGTTGACCAACTGAAGGGGAAGATTCCCGGTGTTTGTGATGCTCGTCGTTCGGTGCGACGCAGACAGGGTGGCGTGAGTGGTGAAACAGAAGAGTTGTTGTCTGTCCTTTTGAGTTTTGATGTTGAGTCTTTGCCCGACAAAGTGATGTTAGGATATATAAGTTATCCCGTACGAGCTTTTGTGCCGAACACATTACATTGTTACAGGTGTCAAGCTTATGGGCATGTGGCAGCAGTGTGTAGGAGGGAGGTTCCTAGTGTAACCGGTGTGAAATGGCTAGCTAGTTAGTGGTGCGCACTAGTAGCGTTTCAATCGGTGACGTCACTCGCTCTGAGACCTTGAAGTAGTTGTTTCCTTTGCTCTGCAAGGGCCGCGGCTTTTGTGGAGCGACGGGTAACGGTGCTTCGAGGGTGACTGTTGTCGATGTGTGCAGAGGGTCCCTGGTTCAAGCCCAGGTAGGGGCGAGGAGAGGGACGGAAGCAATACTGTTACACTAGGTGTGAGAAGTGTGCAGAAGGGCATGAGATAAAGGAATGTGTAGCATTGGGGAGAGTAGTGGTATGTGTTAATTGTAGGGGTTTTGTCTCATCTCGTCTATCCTTATGTCCGCTGTTAGATCTTTCCGGGGGACAAATCACAGAACTACTAATATTCCTACAACAGGTGTTGGCTACATTTGGAGATGATGATGCTGATTCATGATTTCGACTGGCTGAGAAACGCTGCCTGCCTGTCTGTCTCGTCCCGACTCCCGACACGTTCATTACTATGGGACAGCTGGAGATCGAATTTGAATATTGAAACAATGTTGCAAATGTCGGAGAGACAGACAGCAAGGTTTATACAAATCGCTGCTGTTGAAAACTAAGTGTTAGTCTAAAAGAAATGTGAGATCATGACTAGATGCTTTTTAGAGTGGAGATCAAGTTTATACATTTCCTGGCTGGACTGATGAGACAGTGGATTGCGCAATCAGATGGAACAGAGTAAATAGGCATTTTAATGTCATATATTTAGCCGGTGGTAACTTGTGGAATAGACACCGGCTGGAATGTGGTTTTAACCAATCAGCATTCAGGATTAGAACCACCCGTTGTATAATTATGCAAAACAAAATTGGTGTGTTCGTGTTACAAAGACAAAACATTTTATGCTGCAAGTATCATATTGGTGTGCTTATAAAGACAGTATGCCTACACTTACCTAGCAAATCTCTTTTTTTTTAAATAGCAGTTTTGAAACTGCAGTAAAAGTGCAGTAACTGTAGTCGACTGTGGTATTTTTGATGCAGTAATTTCAGAATAACTGCAGTGTACTTGTCACGCCCTGACTCAGGGGACTCTTGTATGTTGAGTCAGGGTGTGGATTTTCTATGTTGTGTATAGCTATGTGTATGATCTAGTATGTATAGATCTATGTTGGCCGGTGTGGTTCCCAATCAGAGGCAGCTGTCGCTCGTTGTCTCTGATTGGGGATCATACTTAGGCAGCCTATTGGCACTGTTTAGTTGTGGGATCTTGTTCCGTGTATAGGTTTGTTGTGTGTTCAGCCTTGGACTTCACGGTTCGTTTGGTTTGTTGTTTTGTCGTGTGTTTATCAGTGTAAATAAACATGTACGCATTTCACGCTGCGCCTTGGTCTGACCCGTCCTTAAACGAACGTGACAGAAGATCCCACCAAACACGGACCAAGCAGCGTGCCCAGGAGGAACGTACACCCTGGACACAGGTGGGGAAGATGTGGTCGTGGGAGGAGATATTTGCGGGGAAAGGACCATGGGCGAAGGTAGATGCCCAGGCAGGAAAGGAGCAACGGCAACACAGAGGGCGCCGGTCGAGGAGGAAGCCCGAGAAGCAGCCCCAATAAAAAAAAATTGGGGGGGCACACAGGGTGGTTGGCGGAGCCTAGTGTCAGAGCAGAGCCAACTCCCCGTACTCACGCGAGGAAGCGTGTGACTGGGCAGGCTCCGTGTTATGCGGAGCTACGTACTGTGTCGCCAGTGCGCCGGCACAGTCCTGTACGTCCTGTGCTAGCACCACGTGCCGTGCGAAGATGGGCATCCAGCCAGGACGGGGTGTGCCGGCTCAACGCTCCTGGTCTCCAGTACGCCTCCTCGGTCCCGCATAACCTGCGCCGGTTCTACGTACTGTATCGCCAGTGCGCGTGCACAGCCCAGTGCGTCCTGTGCTAATGCCTCACACATACTGTGCGGAAGTAGGCATCCAGCCAGGACGGGTTGTGCCAGCTCTCCGCTCCAGTCCTCCAGTCCGCCTCCACAGTCCGGTACGGCCCGTTCCTGCTCCCCGCACCAGACCAGTGGTGCGTGTTCCCAGTCCGGTACGGCCCGTGCCTGCTCCCCGCACCAAGCCAGTGGTGCGTGTCGCCAGCCCGGTACGGCCTGGTACGGCCCGTTCCTGCTCCCCGCACCAAGCCAGTGGTGCGTGTTCACAGTCCGGCCCGGCCTGTTCCTGCGCCTCGCACCAAGCCAGTGGTGCGTGTCGTCAGCCCGGTACGGTCCGTCCTGCTCCTCGCACCAAGCCAGTGGTGCGTGTCGTCAGCCCGGTACGGCCCGTTCCTGCTCCTCGCACCAAGCCAGTGGTGCGTGTCGTCAGCCCGGTACGGCCCGTTCCTGCTCCTAGCACCAAGCCAGTGGTGCGTGTCGCCAGTCCGGCCCGGCCCGTTCAATGCTCCTCGCACCAAGCCAGTGGTGCGTGTTCCCAGTCCGGCCCGGCCTGTTCCTGCTCCTCGCACCAAGCCAGTGGTGCGGGTTGCCAGTCCGGCCCGGCCCGCTCCTGCTCCTCAGACCAGACCAGTGGTGCGTGTGTCCAGTCCGGCACGGCCCGTGCCCGTTCCGCCGGTGCCTGATCCGGCACCGGTCAGCTGCTCCACTCCGGAGCCAGAGCAGTCCGCTCCACCGGTGCCTGATCCAGCTCCGGTCAGCTGCTCCACCCCGGAGCCAGAGCAGTCCGCTCCACCGGGGTCCAGTCCAGCTCCTGTCAGCTGCTCCACTGCGGAGCCAGAGTAGTTCGCTCCACCGGTGCCTAGTCCAGCTCCGGTCAGCGGCTCCACTCCGGAGCCAGAGCAGTCCGTTCCAACGGTGCCTAGTCCAGCTCCGGTCTACGGCGCCAGTCCGGAGCCAGAGCAGTCCGCTCCACCGGGGTCCAGTCCAGCTCCGGTCAGCTGCTCCACTCCGGAGCCAGAGCAGTCCGCTCCACCGGTGCCTAGTCCAGCTCCGGTCAGCAGACCAGTCCGGAGCCTGAGCAGCCCGCTCCACCGGTGCCCGGTCCAGCTCCGGTCAGCGGTTCCAGTCCAGACCCAGACTGTCACGCCCTGACTCAGGGGACTCTTGTATGTTGAGTCAGGGTGTGGATTTTCTATGTTGTGTATAGATATGTGTATGATCTAGTATGTATAGATCTATGTTGGCCGGTGTGGTTCCCAATCAGAGGCAGCTGTCGCTCGTTTTATTTTGGATGCAGTATTTGCAGCATACTGAAGTTATACTGTACTCTGACTGCAATCTTTTTTTGTAAGGGATAAAAATAAGTTGTAGAGTGAAACTTCAGCTGTCCAACCATTACTAGAATGGCATTCTATTTGTCTATTTGGCCAAATCTAAGGATGTGGCTGTCTAACCACACTGACGTGCACAGCTCTCTGGGTGAGGTTCTGTCTTCAAGTCACCAATGGGTGATGAAGTCCCTTCCATCTATGTAATGTATTACAGGTTATGGACAGGTGCAGTCAGGTGGCAGGAGGGGTGGAGTGCATGACATTCCATCCTGGATATGACAGAGTTTGCCTCAACCCATGGGTCCAGCAGGCAGAGTTCAATAACTACAGGCAGATGTGAGATGCAGGAGGATGGCACTCATCTCATACCACCACTCTGTAGGCTACTGACCAATTCAAAGCTTCCTACAGGAATACGTTTTGCATCGGTCAGTAGCCTGCAGAGTAATATGAGAAGAATGCAATTACTGAATATTATGTAGATATTCTAAACAAAGTGTTTAGATAACTTTCAAGTGTAACAGTTCCATGTAGAATAATCCATACTTCACATATTACTGTAGAAACAGTGTTCTGCTAATATAACAATGTGCAAATATTATACCTTCCTGTATGGTGTCCCATATAAGACAGGAGTTCCATGACATGTTTGAAGAATACATAGCCCCCCCCCCACCCCCCCCCCCCCCGCCTAATTGTAATGCTGAGTGCAAGGTCTCTCCCAATTCAGACATCAGTATCAACCCATCTTTCAGTCAGACTCCATTTCAAAAGCATCTCTTCTGCCCATCTGTAGAAAAACGAGGAAAAGTTGATGAGTGACACACGAATTGAAACTGTGATATTACTAAACACTTGCGATGTACTGTCTTATTAGTAATCATCTTTTGTCCCTTCTGAGCTGTTTGTCAAAGCCTGATGGGCATGATCAGCTCCAGGCCCCTTTCTTCACACATACTGGTCATGAAGGAGCCCGATTTCGGCTCCTACAGTGGCTTGCGAAAGTATTCACTCCCCTTGGCATTTTTCTTATTTTGTTGCCTTACAACCTGGAATTAAAATGGATTTTTTGGGGGTTTGTATCATTTGATTTACACAACATGCCTACCACTTTGAAGATGCAATTTTTAATCATCAATAACTATTCATCCCCCCAAAGTTAATAATTTGTAGAGCCACCTTTTGCAGCAATTACAGCTGCAAGTCTCTTGGGGTATGTCTCTATAAGCTTGGCACATCTAGCCACTGGGATTTTTGCCCATTCTTCAAGGCAAAACTGCTCCAGCTCCTTCAAGTTGGATGGGTTCCGCTGGTGTACAGCAATCTTTAAGTTATACCACAAATTAGTTAGACCACTGCGCCACTCGGGAGACACAAGTGTTGCTTTAGCCACTTGTCAAACCACTCAAGTGTTGCTTTAGCAGTATGCTTAGGGGTCATTGTCCTGCTGGAAGGTGAACCTCCGTCCCAGTCTCAAATCTCAGGAAGACTGAAACAAGTTTCCCTCAAGAATTTCCCAGTATTTAGCGCCATCCATCATTCCTTCAATTTTGACCAGTTTCCCAATCCCTGCCGATGAAAAACATCCCCACAGCATGACGCTGCCACCACCATGCTTCACTGTGGATGGTGTTCTCGCGGTGATGAGAGGTGTTGGGTTTGCGCCAGACATAGCGTTTTCTTTGATGGCCAAAAAGCTCAATTTTAGTCTCATCTGACCAGAGTGCCTTCTTCCATATGTTTGGGGAGTCTCCCACATGGCTTTTGGCGAACACCAAGGACAATGACCCAACACACCTCCAGGCTGTGTAAGGGCTATTTTACCAAGAAGGAGAGTGATGGAGTGCTGCATCAGATGACCTGGCCTCCACAATCCCCCGACCTCAACCCAATTGAGATGGTTTGGGATGAGTCGGACAGCAGAGTGAAGGAAAAGCAGCCAACAAGTGCTCAGCATATGTGGGAACTCCTTCAATACTGTTGGAAAAGCATTCCAGGTAATGCTGGTTGAGAGAATGCCAAGAGTGTGCAAAGCTGTCATCAAGGCAAAGGGTGGCTATTTGAAGAATCTTAAATATAAAATATATTTTTATTTGTTTATCACTTTTTTGGTTACTACATGATTCCTATATGTGTTATTTCATAGTTTTGATGTCTCCACTATTATTCTACAATGTAAAAAATAAAGAAAAACCCTTGAATGAGTAGGTGTGTCCAAACTTTTGACTGGTAATGTATATAGATCTAACTTCATTGGAATATATCTACAACTTTTTAAAAATTTCAAAACATTAGATCAACTTACCACAAAATCGTTTTGTTGAAACATCTCCAAAAGTTGTGATGACACAGGGGGCTAGTTACCCCCTACTACCCTACTTGTATATATTTTTTTAAGCAGCACCTTATGAACTGCACACACACTAAAAACCCTGTTGTTTTGACAAGTGGCAATAAATCACTTATATCGATTAGGGGGGAAATCAGGTTGTTCACGCTGTTGAAACTAACACAGCTAAAACAAACACATGGAAACTGGAGATATTTGTTACATCACTGGTTAGAGAACAACCTGTAGAAGACAGTCAGCTACATTTTGGAGTGATGCATTTTGATTTGGGGGTCGCCAAAGCAGAAAGAGAAACGCAACACTTATTTGTCAATCACTCATATCAATATCACGTTGAAATCAATTGCACTAGAGGGGGTAGATGAGGTTGCACGTACTGCGACATGCGTAATGGAAACGGCAGATATAGGAGACATTTTCTAAAGATCGTCAACCGTTGCTTGAGAGGGTAAGAGATGTTGAGGAAGGAGTAGATTCAGTTGTAAGTGAACATTTAAGAACACAATACTATGCTTTCTTGAATATATTCACAGATGGATCTAAGGACCCTAAAACAGGGAGGACATGAGCAGCTTTTAGTATTCCTGAGTTTAAGGTGGCAGTGACGAAAAGAGCAACAGATCATTTATCTGTTTACACAACAGAGTTGTTGGCCATACTATTAGCTGCAGAGTGGGTGGAGGTGGTGAGGCCAGACAGGGTAGTCATCTGCTCTGACTCCTGTGCAGCACTGATGAGCTTAAATTCATGTGTGTCTCAGAGCAGACAGGATGTATTGTATGAGGTTTTGCAGTGTTTCTATAGGGTGAAACAGATGGGGGTATTTGTGATGTTCCTCTGGGTACCAGCTCATGTGGGAGTAGAGGGGAATGAGGAAGTGGATATTATTGACAAACAGGCTCTTAAACATCCTAATGTTGAGATGGAAATATCAATCAGTAAAGCAGAAGCCAAGGGATTAATAAGAACAGTGGTTAAAAATAAGTGGCAAGAGTTGTGGAACAGGGAGAGTAAGGGAAGACACCTGTATAAGATCCAGGAAAAGATGGGGGCAGGGAGGTCCTCAGGCCCAGAGAGAAGGGAGGAAAGTGTAGTCACAAGGCTGAGACTGGGACACACAAGGCTAAATAGTACTGGTATTGAAAGTGGTGGGGAAACATCCGACTGGGAGGTGTGATCATTGTCAGGAGGAGATGGAGACGGTGGAACATGTTCTATTTCAGTGAGAGAAAGGGAGCGATTGGTATTAGATTTGAGGAGTAATGGGGTTGAAGAGCCAGGATTAAGTGAACTGCTGGGGAAATCTTCAGGGGATGTAGTATTTAATTATGTATTTCTTTTCCTTAGGTAGACGAGATTATTGGATAGGATTTAGACCTTCACTGTCTCTGGTCCACACTCCAGTCCAGTTGGTGGCGGTAATGCACCTTAAAGTTGGATGCCAACCACCATATAAAATCCACAGAAGAAGAAGAAGCTCGACAACCGTTTTATCCGTTCGACGGGTGGATTTTTCTTTATTGTGACAAATGATGATGGAAACTGTTTTTTGAATAAATATTTGCCGAATAATTTTGAATGTACGCGGGGGCATGTGATGTCAACACGTAGGCCTAACTATGAACTCCACTCCACATTTAATTATAAATGCCTACTGCATGCTAAATCTATTATTCAACTATAAAAATAATGTTTCTTTGCAAGATCCTTGTCCTGACTTTCAATTGCCTTGAATTGCTTTTCTGGTTGGCTGAATGCAAGTTTAACCGTCCAATTATTTGCAGTGCAAGTTTCACCATGGCATGGACCGTGGCGATACTTTGGCACATGAGAATTATTAGAATATGGCAAATATTAGTAAATTCTTGCATTCTATTCATGCTGGCTTTTGTGGGCTACCTGAGACATGAAAGAGATAGGTGGGAGGGCATACAGGCTGTGGCCAATTTATTGTTGCACAATTTGCCTAAATGGGTAATGGAAACACTTCAAGCCTATTCCCCCTCAGGAGACTGAAAATATTTGGCATGGGTCCTCAGATCCTCAAAAAATTATACCGCTGCACCATCGAGAGCATCCTGACTGGTTGCATCACTGCCTGGTATGGCAACTGCTTGGCCTCCGACCGCAAGGCACTACAGAGGGTAGTGCGTACGGCCCAGTACATCACTGGGGCCAAGCTTCCTGCCATCTAGGACCTCTATACCAGGCGGTGTCAGAGGAAGGCCCTCAAAATTGTCAAAGACTCCAGCCACCCTAGTCATAGACTGTTCTCTCTGCTACCGCACGGCAAGCGGTACCGGAGTGCCAAGTCTAGGTCCAAACGACTTCTCAACAGCTTCTACCCCCAAGCCATAAGACTCCTGAACAGCTAATCATGGCTACCCGGACTATTTGCACTGCCCCCCCACCCCATATTTTTCTGTTAATTATTTATGCATAGTCACTTTAACTCTACCCACATGTACATATTACTTCAACTACCTCAACTAGCCGGTGCCCCCACACATTGACTCTGCACCGGTACCCCCCTGTATATATAGCCTCCCTACTGTTATTTTATTTTACTTCTGCTCTTTTTTTCTCAACACTTTTTTTGTTGTTGTTTTATTTGACTTTTTTATTAAAAATAAATGCACTGTTGGTTAAGGGCTGTAAGTAAGCATTTCACTGTAATGTCTGCACCTGTTGTATTCGGCGCATGTGGCCAATAAAATTTGATTTGATTTGATTTGTATTCAACACTTTTTTTGTTGTTGGTTTGACGTCATTACGTCCAACCCGTTTTAATCTACTTAAGATATTTAAATGGGAACGCACCCTAGCAGGCAATTGTCGCATCTATTTTCTATGTAAACTTTCTCAATGTCGACAAAAAAGCAGAGGACAAGTTAATGGAAACATAGCTAGTGACCACGGTTGGCTGCTATTTAAGTGATAGTTTGACTTTCTAATCCATGTATTGGTGTGTGGCCAGCGACTTTTATAGAGAGACCCCCCTGAATTTTTCCTGCCCGTTCCCGGTCATTTCATTAACTCTGCGTTGTAAATCCTGCGTGTGTGATAAAATCAATGGTACAAAACCAAAGATATTGATCTACATTTACATTTACGTCATTTAGCAGACGCTCTTATCCAGAGCGACTTACAAATTGGTGCATTCACCCTATAGCCAGTGGGCTAACCACTTTACAATTGTTTATTTTTATTTATTTGTATTGTTTTTTTCTCTTTTTTTAAATTTATTTAAATTAAAAAAAAAAAAAAAAAAATAGGGGGGGAGGGGGGGTAGAAGGATTACTTTATCCTATCCCAGGTATTCCTTAAAGAGGTGGGGTTTCAAATGTCTCCGGAAGGTGGTGAGTGACTCCGCTGTCTTGGCGTCGTGAGGGAGCTTGTTCCACCATTGGGGTGCCAGAGCAGCGAACAGTTTTGACTGGGCTGAGCGGGAACTATGCTTCCGCAGAGGAAGGGGAGCCAGCAGGCCAGAGGTGGATGAACGCAATGCCCTCGTTTGGGTGTAGGGACTGATCAGAGCCTGAAGGTATGGAGGTGCCGTTCCCCTCACAGCTCCATAGGCAAGCACCATGGTCTTGTAACAGATGCAAGCTTCAACTGGAAGCCAGTGGAGTGTGCGGAGGAGCGGGGTGACGTGAGAGAACTTGGGAAGGTTGAACACCAGATGGGCTGCGGCATTCTGGATGAGTTGTAGGGGTTTAATGGCACAGGCAGGGAGCCCAGCCAACAGCGAGTTGCAGTAATCCAGACGGGAGATGACAAGTGCCTGGATTAGGACCTGTGCCGCTTCCTGTGTAAGGCAGGGTCGTACTCTCCGAATGTTGTAGAGCATGAACCTGCAGGATCGGGTCACCGCCTTGATGTTAGCGGAGAACGACAGGGTGTTGTCCAGGGTCACGCCAAGGCTCTTCGCACTCTGGGAGGAGGACACAACGGAGTTGTCAACCGTGATGGCGAGATCATGGAACGGGCAGTCCTTCCCCGGGAGGAAGAGCAGCTCCGTCTTGCCAAGGTTCAGCTTGAGGTGGTGATCCGTCATCCATACTGATATGTCTGCCAGACATGCAGACATGCGATTCGCCACCTGGTTATCAGAAGGGGGAAAGGAGAAGATTAGTTGTGTATCGTCAGCGTAGCAAAGATAGGAGAGACCATGTGAGGATATGACAGAGCCAAGTGACTTGGTGTATAGCGAGAATAGGAGAGGGCCTAGAACTGAGCCCTGGGGGACACCAGTGGTGAGAGCACGTGGTGCGGAGACAGCTTCTCGCCACGCCACTTGGTAGGAGCGACCGGTCAGGTAGGACGCAATCCAAGAGTGAGCCGCGCCGGAGATGCCCAGCTCGGAGAGGGTGGAGAGGAGGATCTGATGGTTCACAATATCAAAGGCAGCAGACAGGTCTAGAAGGACAAGAGCAGAGGAGAGAGAGTTAGCTTTAGCAGTGCGGAGAGCCTCCGTGACACAGAGAAGAGCAGTCTCAGTTGAATGACCAGTCCTGAAACCTGACTGGTTTGGATCAAGAAGGTCATTCTGAGAGAGATAGCAAGAGAGTTGGCTAAAGACGGCACGCTCAATAGTTTTGGAAAGAAAAGAAAGAAGGGATACTGGTCTGTAGTTGTTGACATCAGAGGGATCGAGTGTTGGTTTTTTGAGAAGGGGTGCAACTCTCGCTCTCTTGAAGATGGAAGGGACATAGCCAGCGGTCAAGGATGAGTTGATCAGCGAGGTGAGGTAGGGGAGAAGGTCACCGGAGATGGTCTGGAGAAGAGAGGAGGGGATGGGGTCAAGCGGGCAGGTTGTTGGGCGGCCTGCAGTCACAAGTCGCAAGATTTTATCTGGAGAGAGAGGGGAGAAAGAAGTCAAAGCATAGGGTAGGGCAGTGTGAGCAGGACCAGCAGTGTCATTAGACTTAACAAACGAGGATCGGATGTCGTCAACCTTCTTTTCAAAGTGGTTGACGAAGTCATCCACAGAGAGGGAGGAGGGGGGGGGGGGGAGGAGGATTCAGCAGGGAGGAGAATGTGGCAAAGAGCTTCCTAGGGTTAGAGGCAGATGCTTGGAATTTAGAGTGGTAGAAAGTGGCCTTAGCAGCAGAAACAGATGAAGAAAATGTAGAGAGGAGGGAGTGAAAAGATGCCAGGTCCGCAGGGAGTCTAGTTTTCTTCCATTTCCGCTCAGCTGCCCGGAGCTCTGTTCTGTGAGCTCGCAATGAGTCATCAAGCCACGGAGCTGGAGGGGAGGACCGAGCCGGCCGGGAGGATAGGGGACACAGAGAGTCAAAGGATGCAGAAAGGGAGGAGAGGAGGGTTGAGGAGGCAGAATCAGGAGATTGGAGGGAGAAGGATTGAGCAGAGGGAAGAGATGATAGGATGGAAGAGGAGAGAGTAGTGGGGGAGAGAGAGCGAAGGTTGCGGCGGCGCATTACCATCTGTGTAGGGGCAGAGTGAGTAGTGTTGGAGGAGAGCGAGAGAGAAAAGGATACAAAGTAGTGGTCGGAGACATGGAGGGGAGTTGCAGTGAGATTAGTAGAAGAGCAGCATCTAGTAAAGATGAGGTCAAGCGTATTGCCTGCCTTGTGAGTAGGGGGGGACGGTGAGAGGGTGAGGTCAAAAGAGGAGAGGAGTGGAAAGAAGGAGGCAGAGAGAAATGAGTCAAATGTAGACGTAGGGAGGTTGAAATCCCCCAAAACTGTGAGGGGTGAGCCATCCTCAGGAAAGGAACTTATCAAGGCGTCAAGCTCATTGATGAACTCTCCAAGGGAACCTGGAGGGCGATAGATGACAAGGATATTAAGCTTAAATGGGCTAGTGACTGTGACAGCATGGAATTCAAATGAGGAGATAGACAGATGGGTTAGGGGAAAAATTGAGAATGTCCACTTGGGAGAGATGAGGATTCCTGTGCCACCACCCCTCTGACCAGATGCTCTCGGGGTATGCGAGAACACATGGTCAGACGAGGAGAGAGCAGTAGGAGTAGCAGTGTTTTCAGTGGTAATCCATGTTTCCGTCAGCGCCAGGAAGTCGAGGGACTGGAGGGTAGCATAGGCTGGGATGAAGTCAGCCTTGTTGGCAGCAGAACGGCAGTTCCAGAGGCTGTGGAACTCCAGGTGTGTGGTGCGTGCAGGGACCACCAGGTTAGAGAGGCAGCAGCCACGCGGTGTGAGGCGTTTGTGTAGCCTGTGCGGAGAGGAGAGAACAGGGATAGGCAGAGGCATAGTTGACAGGCTGTAGCAAATGGCTACAATAATGCAGAGGAGATCGGAATGAAATGAACTAAACATCTGGGAAAGGAGAGAGCAATCAATCTTATGTCATCGTAATGACTATAACATTTTATACTAACATCACCAATCTGAGGTAAAAGGGACGTGTAATTCCACAACATTTTATGGGTTGAAAATGAGGCTTGTGTAAGGTAGTAACACAAACTGTCCACATTAGGGGAATTAGCGCAATATACAGTAATTTAATATGGCAAAATAATTCAAGATGTCAATTTAAAATTATAGTATATGTTGCCCACTCAGAGACTATTGCAACAATGACATCTATTTCTTACTAATTTAACCATTTAGAGAGTTTGGTACCCTCTGTATATAGCCTCGTTATTGTTATTTTGTTGTTACTTTTTTTTCTTCTTAAAACTGCATTGTTGGTTAAGGGCTTGTAAGTAAGCATTTCACAGTAAGGTCTACACCTGTTGTATTCGGCGCATGTGACAAATAAAATTTGATTTGATTTAGAAAAATGCTCCTAAATACAATTTAACCAGGTGCTCTAGACTGAGCCTCCACAGTCTCTGTGCAGCAGCCTGAACGTTTGATGTCCCTAGTTGATTTTAGCTAGCTACGGTATCATTCCCCTTTTATCTGTGGTATCATAGCTAGCCTGGCTCGCTAGCATTATCAAATAATGTTGTATAACCAAAAGTAGCTACCAGCTAGCTAGTACCAGCTATCTACTTAGCTAATTACTCACCAACACCAGTGGTTTGACAGTTGACATGCAGCAGAATTGACCGTGTCGGATGTAATCCATTCCTGGACGTATTGTTGAAATGCATTGGAAGTTTGCATCATCTTCATGGAAGGCCATTTTCACTCCTATTTGCCATGCTTTGGACCCATATGAGACTTGACAATAAATGTCCACATGGCAGCTGGACCACAGCTGGGGGCGTGTTGTCTCTGGGCAATTGGGCATCATTGGCCAAAAGTGGGCATGTAAGTCATCCATACCAACCCTCCAGTAAGTGGTGACGAACTCTCTAACAAAACTCACTTTTGGACGAGACTGACTCTATGACCAGAATTATCATATTTACACTTTGTAGTCAATTTCGAGACTATAATTAATGTTTCTGAGTCATATCGATGCCACATAGGCCGTTTAAAACCAGAGAAGTTGGTTCTAAGGGGCAGTTGACCTTAAAGTGTGGGACCATGCCTTTAAATTATCAAACCATTAAAGGGTGTCAAGCAATCAAATCAACTACCATGTTTGCATAATACTCATAGCAATCCCTCATTGCTCAATCAGAAGATGCTCCATAGCAGGGTGCTCATATCAGATTTCTTGATCCAACATCCTCTCACTCTGTATCTCTTACAGTCAGTAGACATGGAGGATGGGAAGCCTGATCTGCTGCTAGTCAAAGAGGAGACAATAGAAGACAGACCAGAGAGCATTGACCTGCTGAGTGGACTAAAGATGGGGGAGCAAGGTAAGGGAGACATACAGTGCATTCAGAAAGTACTCAGACCCCTTCACCTTTTCTACATTTTGTTATATTACAGCCTTATTCTAAAATGGATTAAATTATTTTTTTCCCTCATCAATCTACACATTATACCCCATAATGACAAAGCAGAAACACGTTTAGAAATGTTTGCAAATATATATATTTTGTTGTTGTTTAAATATTACATTTACATAAGTATTCAGACCCTTTACTCAGTACTTTGTTGAAGCACCTTTGGCAGCTATTACAGCCTTGAGTCTTCTTGGGTATGACACTACAAGCTTGGCACACCTGTATTTGGGGAGTTTCTCCCATTCTTCTCTGCAGATCCTCTCAAGCTCTGTCAGGTTGGATGGGGAGCGTTGCTGCACAGCTATATTCAGGTCTCTTCAGAGATGTTTGATTTGGTTCAAGTCCGGGCTCTGGCTGGGCCACTCAAGGACATTCAGAGACTTGTCCCAAAGCCACTCCTGCGTTGTCTTGGCTGTGTGCTTAGGGTCGTTGTCCTGCTGGAAGGTGAACCTTCGCCCCAGTCTGAGGTCCTGAGTGCTCTGGAGCAGGTTTTCATCAAGGCTCTCTCTGTACTTTTCTCCGTTCATCTTTCCCTCGATCCTGGCTAGTCTCCCAGTCCCTGCCGCTGAAAAACATCCCCACAGCATGATGCTGCCACCCCCATGCTTCACCGTAGGGATGGTATTGGCCAGGTGATGAGCGGTGCCTGGTTTCCTCCAGACGTGACGCTTGGCATTCAGGCCAAAGAGTTCAATCTTGGTTTCATCAAACCAGGGAATCTTGTTTCTCATGGTCTGAGAGTCCTTTAGGTGCCTTTTGGCAAACTCCAAGCAGGCTGTCATGTGCCTTTTCCTGAGGAGTGGCTTCCGTCTGGCCACTCTACCATAAAGGCCTGATTGGTGGAGTGCTGCAGAGATGGTTGTTCTTCTGGAAGGTTCTCCCATCGCCACAGAGGAACTCTGGAGTACTGTCAGAGTGACCATCGGGTTCTTGGTCACCTCCCTGACCAAGGCCCTTCTCCCCCGATTGCTCAGTTTGGCCGGGCGGCCAGTTCTAGGAAGAGTCTTGGTAGTTCCAAACTTCTTCCATTTAAGAATGATAGAGGCCACTGTGTCCTTGGGGACCTTCAATGCTGCAGACATTTTTTGGTACCCTTCCCCAGATCTGTGCCTCGACACAATCCTGTCTCGGAGCTCTACGGACAATTCCTTCGACCTCATGGCTTGGTTTTTGCTCTGACATGCACTGTCAACTGTTGGACCTTATATAGACAGATCATGTCCAATCAATTGAATTTACCACAGGTGGACTCCAATCAAGTTGTAGAAACATCTCAAGGATGATCAATGGAAACAGGATGCACCTGTACAGGATGCACATTATAATGTATGAAAATGATCTAGTAATACATTTAAAAAATCTTCATATGTAGAGTTCTCTGCCATGTTTGTAAAGTCTATTTTGTAACATCTTCCTGTAGGTGGTTGGCTGGAGGCTAACAGAGAAGACTGGGCGGCCATCTTGGATTCCCAGAACCAGGCCGGTGCAGCCAGGGGCCCGGGGGACAACATCACCGAACAGGCAAGGACCAGAGGCGACATAGTGGAGGTCAGTAGATGGGACAGCATCCTCAACTCTGGGCTGGGAAAAAACACAAAACAACATCCGATCTTAGTTAGGAATGGGCATTTGAAATGATTTCACTATTCAAATAATATCATGATATTTTTTTGAATATGTGGATAGACGAAAAAAATTGTTTTAAAGAAAACATCTATATATTTTTTTCTTGCCAGTTCGCTGCGCTCTGCTTGTTTCGCAGAAGGGTGAGGGAGGGGCGAGAGAGGAGCAGGGGCCTGTGTGTGTGACAGTCTATGTGTCTGGCATGGAGAGAGAGAGAGAGAGAGAGAAAATAGCCAAACAGACTCGCGCTGGTTAGACAAACTTGTTGCTGACATAGGTTATCTATCATACCATCTGGTAGTGCCTATCTTGACTGCATCAAATCGTTTGTATAAAAGCTAGCTAGCTGCAGCAGTCAGCTAAGTTAGCTAAGCAGCAAGGCCAATTGAAGCTATTTTGCTGCGCTCCCTGTACTTGTCTACAACTCTATTCATATGAAACAACAGCCTACCTGTTGGATGATCAGTGTAGCCTACTCCTCATTTAGCCAACTTAATTATGTAATTTTTATTCCATTTTGCATTGATTAGAAATCTCCCACTTCACTTGCTACACATGGAGCCTCAGAATGTAGCGCCGCTTTGATTTATGACAATAACAACAAGCTACACCTGTGAAACGTGTGTGTGGTCTACCGGTGTGTCTTTTTTATAGGGCACACTCATAATAAAACGTATATACAGTACAAGTCAAAAGTTTGGACACACCTACTCATTCAAGGGTTTTTCTTTATTTTGACTATTTTCTACATTGTAGAATAATAGTGAAGACATCAGAACTATGAAATAACACATATGTAGTAACCAGTGTTGAACAAATCAAAATAGAGATTCTTCAGATTCTTCAAATAGCCACCCTTTGCCTTGATGACTGCTTTTCACACTCTTGGCATTGTCTCAACCAGCTTCACCTTGAATGCTTTTCCAACAGTCTTGAAGGAGTTCCCACATTTGCTGAGCACTTGTTGGCTGCTTTTCCTTCACTCTGCCGTCCAACTCATCCCAAACCATCTCAATTGGGTTGAGGTCGGGGGATTGTGGAGGCCAGGTCATCTGATGCAGCACTCCATCACTCTCCTTCTTGGTAAAATAGCCCTTACACAGCCTGGAGGTGTGTTGGGTCATTGTCCTGTTAAAAAACAAATGATAGTCCCACTAAGCCCAAACCAGATGGGATGGCGTATCGCTGCAGAATGCTGTGGTAGCCATGCTGGTTAAGTGTGCCTTGAATTCTAAATAAATCACAGACATTGTCACCAGCAAAGCATCCCCACACCATAACACATTTTTACATTTACATTTTAGTCATTTAGCAGACGACTTACAGTTAGTGAGTGCACACATTATTATTCAATTTTTTCATACTGGCCCCCCTGTGGGAATCGAACCCACAACCCTGGCATTGCAAATGCCATGCTCTACCAACTGAGCTACATCCCTGCTGGCCATTCCCTCCCCTACCCTGAACGACGCTGGGCCAATTGTGCGCCGCCCCATGGGTCTCCCAGTCGCGGCCGGCTACGACAGAGCCTGGATTCGAACCAGAATCTCTAGTGGCACAGCTAGCACTGCGATGCAGTGCCTTAGACCACTGCGCCACTCGGGAGGCCACCTCCTCCTCTCCATGCTTTACGGTGGGAACTACACATGCAGAGATCATTCGTTTACCCACACCGCATCTCACAAAGACACAGCGTTTGGAACCAAAAATCTCCAATTTGGACTCCAGACCAAAGGACACATTTCCACCGGTCTAATGTCCTTTGCTCGTGTTTCTTGGCCCAAGCAGGTCTCTTCTTATTATTGGTGTCCTTTAGTAGTGGTTTCTTTGCAGGAATTTCGACCATGAAGGCCTGATTCACACAGTCCCCTCTGAACAGTTGATGTTGAGATGTGTCTGTGGCTTGAACTATGTGAAGCATTTATTTGGGCTGCAATTTCTGAGGCTGGTAACTCTAATGAACTTATCCTCTGCAGCAGAGTAAACTCTGGGTCTTCCATTCCTGTGGCGGTCCTCATGAGAGCCAGTTTCATCATAGGACCTGATGGTTTTTGTGACTGCACTTTCAAAGCTCTTGAAATGTTCCGTATTGACTGACCTTCATGTCTTAAAGTAATGATGGACTGCCGTTTCTCTTTGCTTATTTGAGCTGTTCTTGCCATAATATGGACTTGTTTTTTTTACCAAATAGGGCTATCTTCTGTATACCTCCCTACCTTGTCACAATGTAAAAAATAGTAAAAATAAAGAAAAACCCTTGAATGAGTAGGTGTGTCCAAACTTTTGACTGGTAGTGTATATTTTTTATGTAATGGTCTATCATTGTAGGCTATGTAGCAATATCACGTAAATAATTGTATTTCATTTTAGATAAAGCCTTTTTATTGTTAAAATAGACCTAGAGTTTTTCTCTCTCAAAAATGAATACTTTCCCAAGTAATCGAATATTCTAATATTCTAATAACGTGCCCATCCCTAATCTTAGTCTCCATGACAACAGACTGGCTGACACCAGGGCAAGGTGTAGATTTGGTCTGCGGGGACGGGGATGTGTCCGTATGTGGCTGGAGAGAATGGACACAGACTCCGTCCTAGATTCAGAGAGACTGATGGCGCCTCAGGTTAACCCCCTAACAACTGAAGTGGGGTCGCCAATATTTGTTTTTAAATGAATTTTTTGTATTCGTTTTTTGGACAAAAAATGGAGAGTACAGTTTATTGTATGGGACAATATACAAACATTTTTGAGAAAGATAATTTGAAAAATACAATTTTAATGAGTAAATGTATTTATTGGTTTCTTTTCATTTTGTTAAGAGATGAAAATGTAATGAATTTCAAGTTATTTGTTGATGTAAAAATTGAAATATACTGATTTTAAGGTTGTGTCATTATATTTGGGGTGGGGTGGGGTCACGAGAGATTATTGCGAAAAAATTCCTTCAGCCTGCCTTCTATAAGATGTATCAACTGGAATATGGACCCTGCGACAACACAGACACTCCCTGGCCTTCATCCTCCTCACACTCTCCTTATGTTAAACCAGACCTCAGACAATGCCAGTTCCTCAACACTAAATGGCTACACAAGCCCATTGACAAATGACAGTAGTACAAACGGAATCAGTAAAGGAGGCGGCATAAAAGAGAAGCGCTTCCCGTGTTTGTTCTGTGAGAAAGATTTCATTTTCCCCAAACAGGTGGAGATCCACCAGAGGATCAAATCAAATCAAATGTTATTTGCCACATGCACCAAATACAACAGGTGTAGACATTACAGTGAAATGCTTACTTACAAGCCCTTAACCAACAATGCAGTTTTAAAGAAAAAAATAGATAAATAAAAAATAGCAAATTATTAAAGAGCAGCAGTAAAATAAAATAACAGTAGGAGGCTATATAATTTATATATATATATATATATATATATATATATATATATATATATATATATATATATATATATACAGTGGGGAGAACAAGTATTTGATACACTGCCGATTTACAGTGGGGAAAAAAAGTATTTAGTCAGCCACCAATTGTGCAAGTTCTCCCACTTAAAAAGATGAGAGAGGCCTGTAATTTTCATCATAGGTACACGTCAACTATGACAGACAAATAAAAAATAAAAATCCAGAAAATCACATTGTAGGATTTTTAATGAATTTTTTTGGTCACCTACAAACAAGCAAGATTTCTGGCTCTCACAGACCTGTAACTTCTTCTTTAAGAGGCTCCTCTGTCCTCCACTCGTTACCTGTATTAATGGCACCTGTTTGAACTTGTTATCAGTATAAAAGACACCTGTCCACATCCTCAAACAGTCACACTCCAAACTCCACTATGGCCAAGACCAAAGAGCTGTCAAAGGACACCAGAAACAAAATTGTAGACCTGCACCAGGCTGGGAAGACTGAATCTGCAATAGGTAAGCAGCTTGGTTTGAAGAAATCAACTGTGGGAGCAATTATTAGGAAATGGAAGACATACAAGACCACTGATAATCTCCCTCGATCTGGGGCTCCACGCAAGATCTCACCCCGTGGGGTCAAAATGATCACAAGAACGGTGAGCAAAAATCCCAGAACCACACGGGGGGACCTAGTGAATGACCTGCAGAGAGCTGGGACCAAAGTAACAAAGCCTACCATCAGTAACACACTACGCCGCCAGGGACTCAAATCCTGCAGTGCAAAACGTGTCCCCCTGCTTAAGCGAGTACATGTCCAGGCCCGTCTGAAGTTTGCTAGAGTGCATTTGGATGATCCAGAAGAGGATTGGGAGAATGTCATATGGTCAGATGAAACCAAAATATAACTTTTTGGTAAAAACTCAACTCGTCGTGTTTGGAGGACAAAGAATGCTGAGTTGCATCCAAAGAACACCATACCTACTGTGAAGCATGGGGGTGGAAACATCATGCTTTGGGGCTGTATTTCTGCAAAGGGACCAGGACGACTGATCCGTGTAAAGGAAAGAATGAATGGGGCCATGTATCGTGAGATTTTGAGTGAAAACCTCCTTCCATCAGCAAGGGCATTGAAGATGAAACGTGGCTGGGTCTTTCAGCATGACAATGATCCCAAACACACCGCCCGGGCAACGAAGGAGTGGCTTGGTAAGAAGCATTTCAAGGTCCTGGAGTGGCCTAGCCAGTCTCCAGATCTCAACCCCATAGAAAATCATTGGAGGGAGTTGAAAGTCCGTGTTGCCCAGCGACAGCCCCAAAACATCACTGCTCTAGAGGAGATCTGCATGGAGGAATGGGCCAAAATACCAGCAACAGTGTGTGAAAACCTTGTGAAGACTTACAGAAAACGTTTGACCCGTGTCATTGCCAACAAAGGGTATATAACAAAGTATTGAGAAACTTTTGTTATTGACCAAATACTTATTTTCCACCATAATTTGCAAATAAATTCATAAAAAATCCTACAATGTGATTTTCTGGAAAAAAAATTCTCTATTTGTCTGTCATAGTTGACGTGTACCTATGATGAAAATTACAGGCCTCTCTCATCTTTTTAAGTGGGAGAACTTGCACAATTTGTGGCTGACTAAATACTTTTTTCCCCCACTGTAGCAGGTTTTCCTACTTACAAAGCATGTAGAGGTCTGTAATTTTTATCATAGGTACACTTCAACTGTGAGAGACGGAATCTAACACAAAAATTCAGAAAATCACATTATATGATTTTTAAGTAATTAATTTGCATTTTATTGCATGACATAAGTATTTGATCACCTACCAACCAGTAAGAATTCCGGCTCTCACAGACCTGTTAGTTTTTCTTTAAGAAGCCCTCCTGTTCTCCACTCATTACCTGTATTAACTGCACCTGTTTCAACTCGTTACCTGTATAAAAGACACCTGTCCACACACTCAATCAAACAGACTCCAACCTCTCTACAATGGCCAAGACCAGAGAGCTGTGTAAGGACATCAGGGATAAAATTGTAGACCTGCACAAGGCTGGGATGGGCTACAGGACAATAGGCAAGCAGCTTGGTGAGAAGGCAACAACTGTTGGCGCAATTATTAGAAAATGGAAGAAGTTCAAGATGGCGGTCAATCGCCCTCGGTCTGGGGCTCCATGCAAGATCTCACCTCGTGGGGCATCAATGATCATGAGGAAGGTGAGGGATCAGCCCAGAACTACACGGCAGGACCTGGTCAATGACCTGAAGAGAGCTGGGACCACAGTCTCAAAGAAAACCATTAGTAACACACTACGCCGTCATGGATTAAAATCATGCAGCGCACGCAAGGTCCCCCTGCTCAAGCCAGTGCATGTCCAGGCCCGTCTGAAGTTTGCCAATGACCATCTGGATGATCCAGAGGAGGAATGGGTGAAGGTCATGTGGTCTGATGAGACAAAAATAGAGCTTTTTGGTCTAAACTCCACTCGCCGTGTTTGGAGGAAGAAGAAGGATGAGTACAACCCCAAGAACACCATCCCAACCGTGAAGCATGGAGGTGGAAACATCATTCTTTGGGGATGCTTTTCTGCAAAGGGGACAGGACGACTGCACCGTATTGAGGGGAGGATGGATGGGGCCATGTATCGCGAGATCTTGGCCAACAACCTCCTTCCCTCAGTAAGAGCATTGAAGATGGATCGTGGCTGGGTCTTCCAGCATGACAACGACCCGAAACACACAGCCAGGGCAACTAAGGAGTGGCTCCGTAAGAAGCATCTCAAGGTCCTGGAGTGGCCTAGCCAGTCTCCAGACCTGAACCCAATAGAAAATCTTTGGAGGGAGCTGAAAGTCTGTATTGCCCAGCGACAGCCCCGAAACCTGAAGGATCTGGAGAAGGTCTGTATGGAGGAGTGGGCCAAAATCCCTGCTGCAGTGTGTGCAAACCTGGTCAAGACCTACATGAAACGTATGATCTCTGTAATTACAAACAAAGGTTTCTGTACCAAATATTAAGTTCTGCTTTTCTGATGTATCAAATACTTATGTCATGCAATAAAATGCAAATTAATTACTTAAAAATCATACAATGTGATTTTCTGGATTTTTGTTTTAGATTCCGTCTCTCACAGTTGAAGTGTACCTATGATAAAAATTACAGACCTCTACATGCTTTGTAAGTAGGAAAACCTGCAAAATCGGCAGTGTATCAAATACTTGTTCTCCCCACTGTATATATATATATATACAGTTGAAGTCGGAAGTTTACATACACTTAGGTTGGAGTCATTAAAACTTGTTTTTCAACCACTCCACAAATGTCTTGTTAACAAACTATAGTTTTGTCAAATCTGTTAGGACATCTACTTTGTGCATGACACAAGTAATATTTCCAACAATTGTTTACAGACAGATAATTTCACTTATAATTCACTGTATCACAATTCCAGTGGGTCAGAAGTTTACATACACTAAGTTGACTGTGCATTTAAACAGCTTGGAAAATTCCAGAAAATGATGTCATGGCTTCTGATAGGCTAATTGACATCATTTGAGTCAATTGGAGGTGTACCTGTGGATGTATTTCAAGGCCTACCTTCAAACTCTGTGCCTCTTTGCTTCACATCATGGGAAAATAAATACAAATCAGCCAAGACCTCAGGAAAAAAAATGGTAGACCTCCACAAGTCTGGTTCATCCTTGGGAGCAATTTCCAAACACCTGAAGGTACCATGTTCATCTGTACAAACAAAAGTATGCAAGTATAAACACCATTGGACCACGCAGCCGTCATACCGCTCAGGAAGGAGACGCGTTCTGTCTCCTAGAGATGAACGTACTTTGGTGCGAGAAGTGCAAATCAATCCCAGAACAACAGCAAAGGACCTTGAGAAGATGCTGGAGGAAACAGGTACAAAAGTATCTATATCCACAGTAAAACGAGTCCTATATCGACATAACCTGAAAGGCCGCTCAGCAAGGAAGAAGCCACTGCTCCAAAACTGGCATAGATAAGCCAGACTACAGTTTGCAACTGCACATGGGGACAAAGATCGTACTTTTTGGAAAAATGTCCTCTGGTCTGATGAAACAAAAATAGAACTGTTTGGCCAGAATTACCATCGTTATGTTTGGAGGAAAAAGGGGGTTACTTGCAAGCCAGAGAACACCATCCCAACTGTGAAACACGGGGGTGGCAGCATCATGCTGTGGGGGTGCTTTGCTGCAGGAGGGACTGGCGCACTTCACAAAATAGATGGCATCATTACGTAGGAAAATTATGTGGATATATTGAAGCAACATCTCAAGACATCAGTCAGGAAGTTAAAGCTTGGTCGTAAATGGGTCTTCCAAATGGACAATAACCCCAAGCACACTTCCAAAGTTGTGGCAAAATGGCTTAAGGACAACAAAGTCAAGGTATTGGAGTGGCCATCACAAAGCCCTGACCTCAATCCTATAGAAAATTAGTGGGCAGAACTAAAAAAGCGTGTGCGAGCAAGGAGGCCTACAAACCTGACTCAGTTACATCAGCTCTGTCATGAGGAATGGGCCATAATTCACCCAACTTATTGTGGGAAGCTTGTGGAAGGCTACCCAAAACATTTGACCCAAGTTAAACAATTTAAAGGCAACGCTACCAAATACTAATTGAGTGTATGTAAACTTCTGACCCAGTTGGAATGTGGTCCTCTGTAGCTCAATTGGTAGAGCATGGCGCTTGTAACGCCAGGGTAGTGGGTTCGATCCCCGGGACCACCCATACGTAAAAATGTATGCACACATGACTGTAAGTCGCTTTGGATAAAAGCGTCTGCTAAATGGCATATTATATTATTATTATTATATGAAACAAATAAAAGCTTAAATAAATCATTCTCTCTACTATTATTCTGACATTTCACATTCTTAAAATAAAGTGGTGATCCTAACTGACCTAAGACAGGGAATTTTTACTGGGCTTAAATGTCAGGAATTGTGAAAAACTGAGTTGAAATGTATTTGGCTAAGGTGTATGTGAACTTCCGACTTCAACTGTATATATATATACATAAATTGTTCGGCTGCCATCTGTGCTGGGACAGTTTCTGACTCGTCCAACCTGAAGAGGTACCAGAGGGTCTTACAGCTGCCACCAGTGTGAGAAGAGGTTCTCCCACCAGCACCAACTGAAGATGCACCTGAAGGTCCACAAGTGAGAGAGGCCCTTCGCCTGTATGCACTGCAGGAAGAGGTTCTCAGAGAGGAGCTACCTCAGGATACACCAGCAGAAAATGCACACAGTCCATGTATAGAGTATAGTGGCATGTAATGTAGTACTAATTAGTTTGTTTGTAGTTCATGCTGTTGGTTTTGGATATATAGAGTGGATGTGTCATAATACCCATAGAACCTAGTGGTCAAACAGGGAAATGGTTCCAATCTTTTTTCCACCATTCATTTTTCCCATAGGGGATTTTAGAAACACTTAAAATAAGGGCTGTGTTTCGTGTAGGCTTACCCTGGTGTGACATTTTGATAACCATGTAAATCTATGTATGTAGTAGGGAACTGGATGAGGTGAACTGAGGAAAACATGGTGTGATGTGATGGTGTCTGTAAAATTGCTTCACTGATGAAAAGTGACAACCTTGTCCTGTTGTTTGATGCTGGTGTTTTATAATGAGGAAATGATAGTGCCTTAATTCATGTTTACTTGACATAAAGTAGTCAAGCTGTGTGTAATGTAATGTTGAACCTTTTCCAAAGTATTCCAAAATTCATTTTATCAAAGTGAGGGTATCAGATTTACAGAAAATATAGTGTTACCATAGTGGGAAATTATTCTACTTGTCACATGTATCGTTTCATGTAATAAAAGTACTGTACTTCACGTTATGTGAGTGTATGACAATTTTGTTGAAATTAAATACAGAAAGTCAGCACAGAGTAAATATTGTATCATTGCAGGGGCTGAGTTTCCCTTATCTCAGTCGAACCAAAACATACTTCATTCTTGAATCAACACATATGGACATTTTTTTAATGATAAACGCCAATTGCTCCTTATTATTAGGTACATTAATCCAGTGTTAGAGATGGGCTTGACTGTGGTTAACATTTTATAATATCATGTCATGTTTTGTGTGTACAGCAAAGAGTTTATTATATAAACCTCTCTTCTGTACAATTTGTGTTTACAGTCTGCAGTCCATGAGGACCTGCTGATATCCGGTGTTGCTGGCGGGCGAGACTGGACCTCTAAGGTGGCTGGTCACAAACCTTGGCTCCGGATCAGGACCCTGGATCAGGAGCCGTCGCTTTTCATTTCCGAGTCAGAAACAGAACCGAACCGTGAGGGACAGAGACTCCACCACAACCATCACACAGAACACAACCAGTGGACAGGTGGACTAAACAACCTCAGTCCTACTGGTCTTCAGATAGACAGAGACTCCAGTCAGGGATCCAGTCTGCAGCCCAGACACTTCTCTTCACAGTCTCAGTGCAGGGATGAAGCAGAGCCTGGGGCTGATAGAGATAGACCCTCCTGTTCCTATGACACAAAATCCACAGTATCCATGATGAACAGAGCAGGTCACCCTGGGCTTCAGCCTTCAGAGAGAGTGGTGGGAGACACCTCCGGTGGGAGTCTAACAGGAAGTCTGTCTTCTCCTTCAGGATTTTGTTTAATGCCTGGTGAATGGGTTCATAGAAGGCCTGGACCTGGGTCTAGCCTTCCTCAGTTACCTCATGGTTACCCCACCAATACAGACAGGGTCAGGATGGGCGTTCACCACAAGAGGTACCTAGCCTATAACACAGCACACAATCCCAACAACACCCAAACAATGGCTAGAGGTCAAGGAGGGAGCTCAAAGACTAACCACCTGAGGGTGGTGGCTCCTGCTTCTACCTCGTCTGGTGTCATTGGGTTACAACGTGGGAGGCCGAGCAATAGGACGGACGCCGACAAGCCGTACAGCTGCCCCACATGTGGGAAGCGCTTCGCTAGGGCAGACTATTTGAGTGAGCACCAGACCGTTCACACCAAGGAGAGGCCCTTCAAGTGCAAACTGTGTTACAAGAGCTTCTCCTTCCTGACTAACCTTATCAGACATAGGAGTGTCCACAACCGGGAGAAATCTTAGCAGTGTGGCTCGAGATGTACGCAGGGGATATCTGGAAACTATTCTTAAGTTGACATATTATAGTTGTGAAGTGTTTTGGGGTAAGAGGGTAATTATCCACATACCCTTCATTAACCCTTTGTTAACTTGTCATTTGAAACATGCTTGTGTAAATACCTGTTTTTAGAGAGACCTAGGCCAAACAAAGACAGTTTAATATTTACCTTACTGAGGTGATGTAGATGGAATAAAGTAATTCTATACTTTTCTTCTGTATTCTTGCTAACACACTGTTCTTTCTAAACATGTCTGCCCTCAGCTTGAAAGATACTGATCATGGGAGATTTGATGTGTAATGTAATAAACAGTACCATAATTCAAAGAACAGCGTGCAGACCTTTTTCATTTAAGCACACCCTTTCAGCTATGACGCCAACCAATAAGATCCTTTCTCTTTATTGTAGAACAATTTCCACGTTAGTGTTTTTATTGTTGTTATTTAGACATTTATTTAAATCCTGGAGCTCAAAATATGACTAATTTAACTGCACATCATCACATACTTACTGCAGAAGTATTTTATTCGCATTGGAGACAGAACTTGGTTGATAGATGTTATCTGGATAACGCTAGCTAGCTGCTAACAACAGCTAACTGTATGGTTTTTCACAATCAAATAGCCTCCATCATGGAGGTGCTAGCAAATGCAGCAGTGGCAGACATCTGTAAACTCGTAGACGAAGACTATGTAGTGTTTCGTTTGGAAATAACTCAAAGCCAGAAAGAAAACAGGACATTGCGGAGGAAACTACAGCTACTGGAACTGAAGGTGGCACGGGAGCGCGCAGAGAGGACAATGCGAGAGCGTAGTGTCAAGATCCTCGACAGATACAGAGGCATGTCAAGAGGTACAAATTGCAGAAGGCCGAGGCTGCGCGGCCTGTTATCTCGTTCACCTTTGCGCGTGTTCAGATTCGTTATCCAGAAATGGGTCTTGGTCAGGTTTAGGATAGTATGCAATAACTCCTCTGATTACTTGGCTGTCTTGAGCAAAGACACAATATCATATTATAACCGAATTCTTGTTTAATGCACTTCCTATTATTTACTCAATGAAAACAATGTGATGCATGGAACATAATACATCGATTTAATAAATAATATATCAAGAAGTTGAGAAGTGTTACCTTACATCCTTGCCAATTGTAGACAGTGACAATAGTATGGAATAGCTTTTGACACAATAGTATACCGTTGAGCATTGACAGAAGCTAACCTAACCACCTCTTTCCCCCCAATCACTCTCTCAGGCAGGGGCGGCCTGTTCAATAGGGCGATATGGGCGACGCACTGCCAAACGGGAAAAGGAAGGGATTTTTTTTCTAATCAATTATATCACGGCAACAGTAGTTATCAGTGTTGTAATCTATACGTCTGATCTGCCACAGTGCCACACTGCCACTAAATGTCGAATCAGGCTAAAGTCGTGCTTCAAATGGCTCCCCCCCCTTTTGGGGCGATTTCAGTCAGGTTGAAAATCGCCCAGAAGTCTCTCATAGCCTCTAATGTAAAATCTATTTTTTTCAAATTTCAGAGCCTTCAATACAATCTCTATGGGTGTCTGAGGGCTTGCACTTACGCGCTTTCGTCATACGTAACGTAACGTAACCATGAACGTAACTGAGAAAAGAGCGGATTGTGTCTTTGAAAGAAGTTCCTTTTTGTCGGCGAACAAATGAAGATAAATTGGCAACGAAACAATTAGGACCTCCCAGACCAAATTTAATAATTCAACAGGTTTCTACTAAAGGCGGAAAGTCCTACACCCGAGGATTTTCCAAAAATTGGTACGAACGGAAAAATAACATTGCCACTCAACTTGATGAGGGATACAGGCTAGCTGTCCGCCGCCACAACGATGAGGTTAGTGTTGATAATCACAAGTTTACTGGAGAACTGAGACCAAGTAGAGACTTTGGACAGGGTGGATATGGTATAATAAAGGCAGTTTATTCAGAGGTAAAGATATCTGGAATCGCGTGCACGGACCCGTTCGTCAAACTCTTAGGGAGCTATAAATTAAGCCCCATTACTTACCATATCAGATAAGAGAAATTGCTGCAGCTACATATATTTTACATCCTGGCCCTACATAGTTCACTATTTGCATCACTTACCAAAATATTACATGTGGTCATATATGCTTGGAAAGTGGAGATGCCATAGAACGTCAAAAAAGTAAACATTGCTGGAGACACATTGCCGTTTTGGAGAAGACATCGCGTTTGCTAGCGAAGAGATTTGTTGTGGCAAATGAACTTGGGCTGGGAATTGCCAGGAACCTCACGATAAGATATATGCATCAGCATTGCGAGTCTCATGATTCTATACGTATTGCGATTCGATACTGTGATTTTATTGCGCACCATATGTCTGTTGCAGAGGGATCAGAAAGCCATGAGAACGAGTTTTGATCAGTCATGGAAATAAAAGTGCTGAAAACAAATTGGCTCCCAATGTGAAAAGATTGAGAACAAGCTATGAAGGAACAATAATGGTGTTTTGGTGCAGGTACAGCCAACTAGCGCTAAAATATTGCGATATTGTCAATACAGTATATCGTAAAGTATCACTATGTAACTCGATTTCTTTCACCCCAATCCCTCAAATTAACGGTAAATAACTGAATTGTTTGCCCCACATTTAGCTAAGATGATTAGCTAGCCAGCTAAAATGTTTTATTTAGTTAGCAGTCGCATCTACAATAGTTTACTGTCAATAACATGTCTCCAAAAATGACGTGGTGTCTCCAATTGTGTTGACATTTTACAATTGCGATGCACATCCATGAGTATCCACTTTCTGTAGCTCAGCTGGTAGAGCATGGCGCTTGTAACGCCAAGGTAGTGGGTTCGATCCCCGGGACCACCCATACACAAAAATGTATGCACGCATGACTGTAAGTCGCTTTGGATAAAAGCGTCTGCTAAATGGCATATTATTATTATTATTATCTGAAGAGAGCCCCGAAACATTGTGTGCAGACATTTTATGCAATAAATGAAGTAGGTTGAATCTAGTAGTTCTGATCTTCTGATTGGTCCTGATGAGTTGGGCGAGGTCCCCTCCAGGCTACTGTCACTGTTGCATTGGCTCTGAGTCGGGTTCTCTGTCTTCAAATGTTCAGCCTAAGAGAGGGGATTTTTGTGTGTGTGTGTGTGTGTGTGTGTTTAACAGTGATGATGTGTGTGTGTGTGTGTGTGTGTGTGTGTGTGTGTGTTTAACAGTGATGATGTGTGTGTGTGTGTGTTTGTGTGTGTGTGTGTGTGTGTCCTCAGAGCAAGAACTCGTGAGTTGGAAGAACTGAGAGGCCTATGGCGTGGGTGTTGTCCTTGGCCACCTGCTGACAAGGCTGACAAGATAGGACCCTTTTGTCCATTGTTATTGGATAGGAACAGAACTTATAACCAGCTCCTGACCTAAATAGATCTTAGCACAACATTTTACTCAACATATCATATTCCATATTCACTATAACAAATATATTTACTACGACATTAGCAAGAACCCCCACATCCTCAGCCGGCTAATCCAGTGTGTGAAGTTTTGCGGAGTGTTTGAGTTAGCTTTGCGAGGCAAAGATGAAACTGAGGGCTCCACCAACCCTGGTAAGCCAACACTTTTGAGATCAGTCAATAAATGCTTCTGGTATTGACTTATATGCTGCCCCTGTCTTCATGTTGTTGCTGGACATATCTTTTTTAAAATGTGTGTAGGTCACCTAAATCATCAGAAAAATTGCCCCCCCTGAGAATTTTTTCAGGAGCCGCCACTGCTCTCAGGTGAAGGACATCTCACTGGAGGCCACAGGAGCTTTGTGAAGCCAGCGGGACACAAAACATGGAGAGATGGCCAACCAATCACTGTTGTGCTGGGGTCAAGCTGGAGAGGTCAAGGACCCGACTCAGCATCACGGTGGTCAGTGGAACGCTGCGCCCCGTCCTCAAATCAGAGACAGACACACAGGCTTTAACAGGGCTGGGGCGACTGAGCTGTCCTCCTTTTCCCCACTCAGAGTATTTACTTTACGGTAACCCAGCCCGAGGACGGTTCTGTCCAATCGGGACACAGGTGAAGCGTTACAGAGTGGCAATGATCAGGTCCTGTTCATACGCTACAGAGACAGAGATGATACCTGGTGACGTGCCTGTGCGCTTAGATAGACAGATTAATCCAATGAGAGGGGACTGGAACAAGTACAGTAGTTGTGTATACTCTGAAGGGTGCCTAGATAAGAAAGGGGAGGTTCTGGTCGTAGACCGTGAAAGTGGACATGGAATGCAGACGAGACTCACTTAGGAGAAGGACACTCGCAGGGCAACACTAGTGACTTCTTAGACTACAGGGAAAGCTTAGAGACAAATCTAAATGTCGCAACCCACTCCCCTTTCAACGTGTACAGGGGTGAAATGCTTCAGCTGTACCCAGTGTCAGATGCGCTTTGCCCGGGCTGGCAACCTAAAGATACACCTGAAGGTCCACACGCGTGAAAGGTTTTCTAACGTTTAGATCAAACCCTGCATTAAAAGACTAAGATTAATTGTCATTAATTCCAACCTAGTTTAGAAGCCTGTCCATGTTTAAAGCCCCTCTGTTACAACGCATTCCATGGTGTTCAGAGTTCAAGGGGTAAATCAATCTCCCGAGGGGGAGAGTAATAAATTGGGCAATTCTCTCTCTGTCCACAAGGAGGCACTCCTCCCCCATAGGTGGCTTATTACTGGGATTCATTGCTGATTCCTCCCTGTAGTCTACAGTCGTGGTCAAAAGTTTTGAGAATGACACAAATATACATTTTTACAAAGTCTGCTGCCTCAGTTTTTATGATGGCAATTTGTATATACTCCAGAATGTTAGGAAGAGTGATCAGATGAATTGCAATTAATTGCAAAGTCCCTCTTTGCCATGAAAATGAACTTAATCCCCCAAAAACATTTCCACTGCATTTCAGCCCTGCCACAAAAGGACCAGCTGACATCATGTCAGTGATTCTCTCGTTAACACAGGTGAGAGTGTTGACGAGGACAAGGCTGGAGATCACTCTGTCATGCTGATTGAGTTAGAATAACAGACTGGAAGCTTTAAAAGGAGGGTGGTGCTTGAAATCATTGTTCTTCCTCTGTTAACCCTGGTTACCTGCAAGGAAACACGTGCCGTCATCATTGTTTTGCACAAAAAGGGCTTCACAGGCATGGATATTGCTGCTAGTAAGATTGCACCTAAATCAACCATTTATCGGATCATCAAGAACTTCAAGGAGAGAGGTTCAATTGTTGTGAAGAAGGCTTCAGGGCACCCAAGAAAGTCCAGCAAGCGCCAGGACTGTCTCCTAAAGTTGATTCAGCTGCGGGATCGGGGCACCACCAGTGCAGAGCTTGCTCAGGAATGGCAGCAGACAGGTGTGAGTGCATCTGCACGCACAGTGAGGCAAATACTTTTGGAGGATGGCCTGGTGTCAAGAAGAGCAGCGAGGAAGCCACTTCTCTCCAGGAAAAACATCAGGGACAGACTGATATTCTGCCAAAGGTACAGGGATTGGACTGCTGAGGACTGGGGTAAAGTAATTTTCTCTGATGAATCCCCTTTCCGATTGTTTGGGGCATCCGTAAAAAAGCTTGTCCGGAGAAGACAAGGTGAGTGCTACCATCAGTCCTGTGTCATGCCAACAGTAAAGCATCCTGAGACCATTCATGTGTGGGGTTGCTTCTCAGCCAAGGGACTGGGCTCACTCACAATTTTGCCTGAGAACACAGCCATGAGTAAAGAATGGTACCAACACATCCTCCGAGAGCAACTTCTCCCAACCATCCAAGAACAGTTTGGTGACGACCAATGCCTTTTCCAGCATGATGGAGCACCTTGCCATAATGCAAAAGTGATAACTAAGTTGCTCGGGGAACAAAACATCAAAATGAGTCCATGGCCAGGAAACTCCCCAGACCTTAATCCCATTGAGAACTTGTGGTCGATCCTCAAGAGGCGGGTGGACAAACAAAAACCCACAAATTCTGACAAACTCCAAGCATTTATTATGCAAGAATGGGCTGCCATCATTCAAGATGTGGCCCAGAAGTTAATTGACAGCATGCCAGGGCGGATTGCAGAGGTCTTGAAAAAGAAGGGTCAACACTGCAAATGTTGACTCTTTGCATAAACTTAATATAATTGTCAATAAAAGCCTTTGACACTTATGGAATGCGTGTAATTATACTTCAGTATACCATAGTAACATCTGACAAAAATATCTAAAAACACTGAAGCAGCAAACTTTGTGAAGACCAATACTTGTGTCATTCTCAAAACTTTTGACCACGACTGTACACTAGTCCCTATGAGGTGCTTAGTGATACAGGTTATGGGTTCTATAGGCGATTGGTTTCATTTATGGGAATTAGATTCAATTATGAATTGCCCATCTGTTACCACAGAAGGGGTCTGTTTTTCAGAGATGTCTGTCCCCTTTCCAGCTGGGTTACAAGGTGCTGTGGCACCGATACCTATGACTGGCTGAAAGGGAATGTAACGTTATCACTAACTATTGTTCCCTGAAGGAGGGAAACGAGGTACAACACCTGTTTGGCCCCATGCCACCCATTCCTGGGCTCAGTGAAAAGTGGTAATAAATTGAATGGATGAATCCGAGCACCACACTTATCACCTGTGGAAGGCGGGGCTTCCAGTGAGGCACGGATTTCATTGGCCTTGTCAGGCGTGATTGTAGATCCTTTAACCAAAGTCACGAGAGTGCAACTCCCTACAGCATGTTGTACCTCACTTCCCTCCTTCAGGGAACAGTAGTTATAGTCATAACGTGGATTACATAAGAAAACATTTATAGTTGCAGTAGACTAACATCAAAATGTGGCCATGGATGTATTACTCATTTTAAGGTTGAATAAATACTGTTACATTAGTTTGTAAGATAGCCTTAACTTAAGGCTATTTACTGTATTACAAAAATATTATTGAGTTGTGCTTGGTTGACATCGCAACCAAATAACATTTAAAGGATATCTAATTGGATAGTTTCATCTGAGCCATTGCCTTAATCCTATTCTTTACCTTTTATTTTTGGTTTAGTTAAAATGTGTTAACTGGTCGACAAGTTAATAGGCTATTTACTGTATTGCAAAAGTAATTTTGAATTGTGTTTGGTTGTCAACAAATTCCAGTTTGTCTACAAATTAATGACGCAGGTTACACTTTTGCAAAGCTACTCGGTTAAAAATAAGAGCATGAATGACAATAAAGGTATGACTTGAATTATATGCATAATGATGTAGAAACAATATCGCTCAGCTTGGGAACTTTTGGTGGGGGGGAAGTAGCCTTTATAAGTCTCCATGGCGGGTAAAGACCATCACTTCGTTGTCTTGTTGGGAATAGTAATAATTCATGACAGTACGCATTGTAATAGTTTAACAGTTGTTTTTCATTTTATTTCTCACATTAAACAGACATTTGAGAAGGATTTGAGAAGCGAATTGCTTGCAGTTGTACCTATGACGCACAGACACACTAAAGCTGTACAGTGTAGTTAGAAAAGTCAGTTTACATTATTTGCAGATGTGTTCCCTTTTATTTACAAATCGAAAAATGTAACATTTGAAATGAATGTGGCAGAACAGTTAAGCCAAGAGTTCCTGTGGGAGTCTTCTCCTTCAGTCTTTTTGCCTCCTATGCCTCATTTCCCATTAGATGGGATTTTCCCAATGCCAACTTCACCTGAGACAGCCACTATCCAGTGTCATGTGTTGCTGAATTACAGATCTCGCTATCCCAATGTCGCTGCTGTCCATGGTGCTGAAATATCCAATCTCGGCTATTTGCATACATAGGACCATCCACACTTGACACCACACACACAAGTTAATGCTTTTTCTCTCACACACTTTTGAACATTGCACAACCTGCAACAAGACACTGAAACAACACTTAATTTCAAGTTTGTTTCTTTCTGAATAAAGATGAAATCAATGTGTGGAAGGAGATTGGACAATGTATAGGCATTCCCTATAGCTGTTTTTGACTGGAGCATGATCAGATTGCTTTGTTTGAGCCAGAATGGAAATTTGGTCTGAGAAACGACGCCCATTATAGCATGACTATTTCAGACAGAATTAACTTTATGTTATATGTAAAAATATAAATAAGGCAATGTTTATATGACCCCCTTTCAAACAGTCACTTATTTATCACTTTCTTGCAGATATACAGTGCATTCAGAAAGTATTCATACCCCTTAACTTATTCCACATGTTGTTTTCTTACAGCCTGAATTCAAAATGGATTCAATTATAATATTTTCTCTCACGCAGCTACACACAATACCCCATAATGACAAAGTGAAAACACGCTTTTGAAATTTTTGCAAATGTATTGGAAATTACATACAGAAATATCTCATTTACATAAGTATTCCCACCCCTGAGTCGATTAAAGCTGTGTCTTTCTGGGTAAATCTCCAAGAGCTTTGCACAACTGGATTGTAAAATATATGCAATATACATTATATAGACAGCCATTTTTCTTTTGCCATAGGTTTTCAAGCCGAATTAAGTCAAAACTGTAACTAAGCCACTCAGAAACATTCAATGTCATCTTGGTAAGCAACTCCAGTGTCACACCCTGGCTCTGGGACTCTATATGTTGAGCCAGGGTGTGTTCATTCTGTTGTGTTTATTTCTATGTTGGCTAGAGTGACTCCCAATCAGAGGCAACGAGTGTCAGCTGTCGTTGGTTGTCTCTGATTGGGAGCCATATTTAAACTGTCTGTTTTCCCTTTGTGTTTGTGGGTTTTTGTTCCGTGTTGGTCATTGTTACCGTGGACTTCACGAGTCGTTTCTTGTGTTGTTTATTGTGGTCCTCATCTCTGTTAGACGATCGTGACAGAAAAACCCACCATACAAGGACCAAGCAGCGTGTCCAGGAGCAGGCAGCCTGGACATGGGAGGAGATATTGGACGGTAAAGGGTCCTGGACATGGAAGGAGATACAGGCCGGGATGGATCGGCGTCCGTGGGAAGAGACGGTGGAGGCGCGCCGGAGAGAGGAGCAGCGGCGCCAAACGGGTCAACGTCGGACAGGCGAGAGGCAACCCCAGAAAAATTTTAGGGGGGGGCACACGGCATGGACGACGGGGCTGACGGAGGCAGACAAGGGGCGTATTCAGAGGGCCACCAGGTTACGGGGGTCACTGGTCAAAGTAGAGCCTACGGTGTGCGTCGCCAGCCCGGTCCGGCCTGTCCCTGCTCCACGCACCAAGGCTACGGTGTGCGTCGCCAGCCCGGTCCGGCCTGTCCCTGCTCCTCGCACCAAGCCTACGGTGTGCGTCGCCAGCCCGGTCCGGCCTGTCCCTGCTCCACGCACCAAGCCTACGGTGTGCGTCGCCAGCCCGGTCCGGCCTGTCCCTGCTCCACGCACCAAGCCTACGGTGTGCGTCGCCAGCCCGGTCCGGCCTGTCCCTGCTCCACGCACCAGGCCTACGGTGTGCGTCGCCAGCCCGGTCCGGCCTGTCCCTGCTCCACGCACCAAGCCTACGGTGTGCGTCGCCAGCCCGGTCCGGCCTGTCCCTGCTCCACGCACCAAGCCTACGGTGTGCGTCGCCAGCCCGGTCCGGCCTGTCCCTGCTCCACGCACCAAGCCTACGGTGTGCGTCGCCAGCCCGGTCCGGCCTGTCCCTGCTCCACGCACCAGGCCTACGGTGTGCGTTGCCAGCCCGGTCCGGCCTGTCCCTGCTCCACGCACCAAGCCTACGGTGTGCGTCGCCAGCCCGGTCCGGCCTGTCCCTGCTCCACGCACCAAGCCTACGGTGTGCGTCGCCAGCCCGGTCCGGCCTGTCCCTGCTCCACGCACCAAGCCTACGGTGTGCGTCGCCAGCCCGGTCCGGCCTGTCCCTGCTCCACGCACCAAGCCTACGGTGCGCGTCGCCAGCCCGGCCCGGCCTGTTCCTGCCACTCGCACCAAGCCAGGGGTGCGAGTCGTCAGCCTGGTCCGGCCCGTTCCTACTCCACGCACCAAGCCAGGGGTGCAAGTCGTCAGCCTGGTTCGGCCCGTTCCTACTCCACGCACCAGGCCAGGGGTGCGCGTCGTCAGTCCAGCACAACCCGTGCCTGGGTCACCGGTGCCTGGTAAGGTACCGGTCAACTGCTCCACTACGGAGCTGAAGCTAACCGCTCCTGCTAAGTCCAGTTCAGCTCCAGCCAGCGGGGCCAGACTGGACCAGAGGCGCTATGGGGGGTTTATTGGAGGGTGGTGGGCAAGGCCGGAGCCAGAACCGCCGCCGAGGAGGTATGCCCACCCAGCCCTCCCCTGTTTTGTTCAAGTTGAGGCGCGGTCGCAGTCCGCGCCTTTAGGGGGGGGTACTGTCACACCCTGGCTCTGGGACTCTATATGTTGAGCCAGGGTGTGTTCATTCTGTTGTGTTTATTTCTATGTTGGCTAGAGTGACCCCCAATCAGAGGCAACGAGTGTCAGCTGTCGTTGGTTGTCTCTGATTGGGAGCCATATTTAAACTGTCTGTTTTCCCTTTGTGTTTGTGGGTTTTTGTTCCAGTTGGTTTGGTCATTGTTACCGAGGACGTTACGAGTCGTTTGTTGTTTTGTTTATTGTTGTTTCTATTATCACTAAAGATAATAAAGTTAACCATGTTCGTTCATCACGCTGCGCCTTGGTCTATTCAATACGACGATCGTGACATCCAGTGAATATTTGGCCTTGTGTTTTAGGTTATTGTCCTGCTGAAGAGGGAATTTGTCTCCCAGTGTCTGTTGGAAAGCAGACTGAACCAGGTTTTCCTCTAGGAATCTGCCTGTACTTAGCTCTATGCCGTTTATTTTTATCCTAAAAAAGTATCTAGTCCTTGCCAATGACATGCATACCCATAACATGATGCAGCCACCACCATGCTTGGAAATATGAAGAGTGGTACTCAGTGATGTGTTGTGTTGGATTTGCCCCAAACATTACGCTTTGTATTCAGGGCATAAAGTTCATTTCTTTGCCACATTATTTGCAGTTTTACTTTAGTGCCTGATTGCAAACACAATGCATGTACAGGTTTCCTTCTTTTACATTTACATTTTAGTCATTTAGCAGACGCTCTTATCCAGAGCGACTTACAGTTAGTGAGTGCATACTCTGTCAATTAGGTTAGTATTGTGGAGTAACTACAATGTTGATGATTCATCCTCAGTTTTCTCCTATCAAAGCAGCTGTTTTAAAGTCACCATTGGCCTCATGGTGAAATCCCTGAGTGTTTTCCTTCCTCTCTGGCAGCTGAGTTAGGATGGACACCTGTATTTTTGTGGTGACTGGGTGTATTGATACACCATCCAAAGCGTAATTAATACCTTCACCATGCTCAAAGGAATATTCAATGTCTTCTTTTTTTGTACCCATCTACCAAAAGGTGCCCTTCTTTGCGAGGCATTGGAAAACCTCCCTGGTCTTCATGGTTGAATCTATGTTTGAAATTCACTGCTCGACTGAGGGACCTGATAGATAATTGCATGTGTGGGGTACAGAGATTATGTAGTCGTTCAAAAATCACTATTATTGCACACATAGTGAGTCCATCTAACTGATTATGTGACTTGTTAAGCACATTTTTACTCCTGAGCTTATTTAGGCTTGCCATAACAAAGGGGTTGAAAACGAATTGATTAGATTACTAGATACTAGACTCTGTCAATATGTTTTTGGAAGTGGCTCTGCATTTCTTGCATACATATCATATTTATTTAAGGATTATGACGACTTTCTAAAGGACAAAGCTGTTTCTGTGTGCTCCCTTGTCTCCACTGTCACTCACCACATCCCTCGATGCGTGCAAACAGAGCATCTATATTAGGGATGGGCAACTCCAGTCCTCGGGACCTGATTGGTGTTACACTTTTTCCCCAGCCCCAGCTAACACGTTTGACTCTAATAATCAAGTACTCATGGGTTTCAGTTTAGAATGCAATAAGTTTAATCATCTGTGTTTGCTAGGGATGGGGAAAAAGTGTGACACCCCTCCGACCCCCAAGGACTGGAATTGTCCATCCCTGATCTATATGGTAGGACCAGTACCAGACCTGAATGAATGTGTCTGTTTTGAATATTCACGGAGACAGAATGATGTGGTTGATAGCAGAGACGTCATGCCCAAAGGGGGCACAGGGTCACTTGCCCCCTCAGATTTGTGATGTTTAAATTTGTCTTGTTATATGTTCTCTGTCATACTACTAACCATGAAGATGGCTTTAGCTAGCCCAGATAGGATCCCAATCTCCCAACCTAATAACTACACTGAACAAAAATATAAACGCAACATGTAAAGTGTTGGTCCCATGTTTCATGAGCTGAAATAAAAATCCCAGAAATGTTCCATTCGCACAAAAAGCTTATTTCTCTCAAATTGTGTACACAAATGTGTTTACATCCCTGTAAGCGAGCATTTCTCCTTTGCCAAGATAATCCATCCACCTGACAAATATGGCATATCAAGAAGCTGATTAAACAGCATGATAATTACACAGGTGCACCTTGTGCTGAGGACAATAAAATGCCACTCTAAAATGTGCAGTTTTGTCACACAACACAATGCACAGATGTTTCAAGTTTTGAGGCAGCGTGCAATTGGCTTACGGACTGCAGGAATGTCCACCAGAGCTGTTAACAGATACGTTTATGTTAATTTCTCAACCATAAGCCAAGGCGGCTTTAGAGAATTTGGCAGTACTTCTAACTGGCCTCACGACTTCAGACCACTTGTAAAGCAACGTATGGGCGAGCTGTTGGCTGATGTCAACGTTGTGAATGCTCCATGGTGGCAGTGGGGTTATGGTATGGGCAGGCATAAGCTACGGACAATGAACACAATTGCATTTTATCGATGACAATTTGAATGCACAGAGATACCGTGGGATAGTGTACGTGCTCAAAGTGAGTTTGTAACATGTATATTATTCTTACTTGTTGTTCTTTATATTTACTACCATTGCCTATTGTAAGTTGCCTCTCTGTGTTTTACTGTGTTGTGTAATACTCCGCAGGTAGCATTATGCCATTAATACAGCCCTTCCTTTGTTAATAGCGTTGTTGCTCTACTTGTGCTATCAGTTATTGTGCATATTCATTACCCCTGTTATCTGTCCATTACAGGACCACTATCATTCCACTACCTTTCCATGTCCATTTCATCCGTGTGTGTCAATAAAGTATCCTTGAATGTAACTCTGAGGTTGCCTTATTCCCCTCTTACCGGGGGAGGTGAAAGCGCAACCTGGTCTCAGAACATTTCGTATTATTCTGTATGTACAAAGCTGTGATCAAGGTAAAGGGTGGCTACTTTGAAGAATCTCAAATCTGAAATATATTTTGATATGTGTAACACGTTTTTGGTTACTACATGATGCCATATGTGTTATTTAATAGTTTTGATGTCTTCACTATTATTCTACAATGTAGAAAATACACAAGACACAGAGGAGGAGAAACTATCCAACACCCTGGGAGAGAGAACGAGTGACCTCAGTCGAACTCACAGCCAGAAAGATGGGTTAGATACAGGAGAGGAGGAGGTTACCCCGGATGCCATCACCCCTGCTCCTGTGAACAAAGAATGAGAGGGGAAGCCTTCTAATCAGGCCAACGGGCAGGCGGAGCGAGAGGTCATAGTGATAGTGATTCACACCCAGAGAGAGACAGACAACCCATACAACCTCTTGGCTGAGATTAACCACACAGAGGTAGAGGCAGAGGGCCTTCAGGGCAAGCCAGTCAGCCTGCCTGCTCTGAACCTCAAGTCAATTGTATTTAAATTCATATTCATTAAAGATTTTTAGTCAAGACTTGAAAAGTGCCATTTATTTCAAATGATAATTATTCAGTGTCTGCAACCCTCAAGAACCAGGGTGAGTCTGGGTCCCCCTTTAACTGGGCAAACACAACTTGCATATCGCATAGACTAGGCCGAAACGTTAATCCTTTAACCTTGCTTAAATAAAACAATGCTTTTTTATTAGTGAGCAAGAGTTTTCTATGATGATTAAAGTTTTTTTGTCGCGCCCTCCACTTTTTTGTCAAATAATACATCTAAAAAAAATGTAATAAGTTAATTATTAAAAGCATTAAAATTGGGATTGGGATGTTTCCCACTTATTTATACAACCTACTCCACAAAGTTTAGAGAAATGTTCTGAAATTAATTAAGAATTAAACAGAAGAAAATCAGAATTGAAGGCAACTATAATGCAAAGAATTTAATGGTCTATGGTTCAATCCTGTTTCTGGTCTAATGAATAATTAATATTGTTCCTCCTCTTCCTTGTGGCAAGCGCAGCAGCACACTGCCCTCCAAAGCCTGCAAAAAAAACGCTGGACTGCCCCTTTCCTCGCCCTGCATGGAACATCCAGGGTCACGTCCTTGGTGACGTGTGGGGTGACGTCCAGGGTGACCACAGCAACATCCTCTGGAAAGGGACAAAAGCGGGACAGAATGTAAATAAATGCAAACCGTAGGTTCTAAACACTGGCCAGTTGAATGGGATCTTTTATTTCAGCTCATGAAACATGGGACCAACACTTTACATGTTATCATGATGAACGGCACCTGTCAGAGTGCTTTCTATAAGTCTTACTCACCTGCTTGGATGTCAGATGGCAGAGTGGCGTAGACGGCCACCATGAGAGGCTTTTCTTCAGGTGTGACGTCCACAACCTCCAAGAGTGAAGAAGCAGGGTATGCATCTGTGTTTGGGGTGATGTCCACAACCTCTAGGTGGGAAGAAGCCGGGTCTGCATCTGTGTTAGGGGTGATGTCCACAAACTCCAGGTGGGAAGAAGCAGGATCTGCCTCTGTGTTTGGGGTGATGTCCACAAGCTCCAGGTGGGAAGAAGCTGGCTCTGCCTCTGTGTTAGGGTTGATGTCCACAACCTTCAGGTGGGAAGAAGCCGGGTCTGCCTCTTTGTTAGGGGTGATGTTCACAACCTCCAGGAGGGAAGAAGCCAGGTGTGCCTCTTTGTTAGAATTGATGTCCGCAATCTCTAGCTGGGAAGAAGCCGGGTCTGTCTCTGTGTTAGGGGTGGTTTCCACAACCTCCTGATAGGAAGAAGCCGGGTCTAACTCTGTGTTAGGGGTGATGACCACAAACTTCAGGTGGGTAGAAGCCGTCTCAGCCTCTGTGTTAGGGGTGATGTCCACAAGCTCCTTGTGGGAAGAAGCCAGGTGTGCCTCTTTGTTAGGGGTGATGTCCACAACCTCCAGGTGGGAAGAAGCAAGGTGTGCCTCTTTGTTAGGGGTGATGTCCACAACCTCCAGGTGAGAAGAAGCCGGGTCTGCCTCTGTGTTAGGGGTGATGTCCACAACCTCCAGGTGGGAAGATGCTGGGTCTGCCTCTGAGTTATGGGTGATGTCTACAACCATACGGTGGGAAGAAGCAGGGTCTGACTCTGTGTTAGGGGTGATGTCCACAAACTTCAGGTGGGTAGAAGCCGTCTCAGCCTCTGTGTTAGGGGTGACGTTCACAACCTCCAGGTGGGAAGAAGCCAGGTGTGCCTCTTTGTTAGGGTTGATGTCCGCAATCTCTAGGTGGGAAGAAGCCGGGTCTGCCTCTGTGTTTGGGGTGATGTCCACAAGCTCCTGATGGGAAGAAGCCAGGTGTGCCTCTGTGTTAGGGGTGATGTCCTCAACCTCCAGGTGGGCAGAAGCCGGGTCTTTCTCTGTGTTAGGGGTGATGTCCACAACCTCCGGGTGGGAAGAAGCTGGGTCTGCCTCTTTGTTATGGGGGATTTCCACAACCTCCATGTGGGAAGAAGCCTGGTCTGCATCTGTGTTAGGGGTGACAATTAAAATCCTGATTGGCTCTACTACTACAAGGCACCAGGATGTCATGACAAAAGGCATCTGTCAGAGTGCTCTCTATGAGTGTTACTCACCTGCTTGGATATCAGCTGGTAGTGTGGCGGAGAAGGCCACCACTAGGACAGGGGGAACTCGCAGGGTGTCTGCAGTAGGCTGGAAGTAGCTTTTCACCTCGTCCGCCACAAAGGCACAGACAGAGCTCATAAAAAAAGGGGTCTTGAGGTCATCCAGGGAGAAGGACTGGCTGATTCTCCCGAGGATCGACCTCACAGAGTCAAAAGCAGCAGCCCGGGAGAAAGGGGTGTGAGGAGAAGAGGCCTTCAACGTGTTGGAGACCTTCTCCCCTACGGCCACCACCATACTCACAGCCATCCCGCTTAGGAGGATGGGGTGATCTGAATGGCCTTCCTCTGGCTGAAGCCACAGGGCCAGGAGGATCCTGGGCACCAGCTCCACCACCACCTGGGATGGGCTGAGCAGGTTGCTACAGGGCTTATTGGACAGCTTGTCCAGAATGCTCCTCACAGCTCTCTCCACGATGATGTGGACCTTGGGGTCGCTGAAATCAACAAAAAGCAGCAGAGAAAGCTAAACGATGTGCAATGTTCACACAGAGAACACTGCCCTAGTTATTTTCTGCATAGCTCCAGATGTGTAGATGAATGGAGCAAGCTGTATGCAGGGCAGTACATGGAACTCACATGTCAGCGCCAGCTGGAGAGGTGGTGTGCATAGAGCGGCGGAGCTTGCAGACAGCCTTGTGCTCCATGTCAATCATTTTTAGGCAGGTGTTTACTTCCCAGGTCTGCCGTAGGAAACAGGAAGTCCCATTAGTGTAATTTCACAACAGATATATTCTGCTGTACTGACTAGTTGTTGAAAGGCTAGAAAAGAGCTCACTGACTGATAGTCTAAGTCTCTAACTCTCATTCTCTTACCAGCCGAGCGAGTTCGTTCCCCTCCTCCAGGGTTTCCTTCCACACCCTTCAAATAAAACACAAAGCATTTCAACTTTCCTGGCTTCCTATTTATCTGTTGTTTATTTTACCCACACCTCCTGGAGTGCTGCTGGTGACAGAGAATGGCAGTGAAGGTGAGAGCTGACGTGGTACTCACCTCTCCCTAAGGGATTTTTTGCCCTGAGACACCAGCCAGTCGCTCATGTGCTCCATGGTGACATGGGGCGAGACCTGGCCTCGACTCTGGAGCAGCAGATAGTGGACCATGAGCTTCTTCTGCAAGATGAGGTAAGGTGTGAGACCGTGCCACTAAAGACCATATAATGTGCTTTCAGAAGGGCCTCTCGCAACATTTAACAACTGCTCATGTCTCACAATTTGCAAGTGATATTAAAAACTCTTATGACCATCTTCTCTAAACTGTCTTGAAATAAAACTCTTGTTTTGGGATTAAATCTATCTCTTTTTTTCTGTGGTTACTGTTTTTGTGGGATGAATCTTACCTGTTTATTGTAATATGCTTCCTCCCAGCAGGCCTGCAGAGTCTGAAAATAAAGGCTGCTTCTACAGAATTCCTTTGAAGATAATTAAAATAATTATACTTTATTAGGTACATTATGCACAGGCATTTACAGTATGCCAAAAGGAATATATCCTAAGATTACCTTAGTGGGACCATAAGTGAACTCAGGAATGCTCCCAACCCTATCCATGGTCAGAGGGGGACGAAATGCAGCGCTATAAATATACGGGATGCTCTAGAGATAACAGGAATGACTTAAAGTCGCGAATGATCAATGCCTGTGGAGTCGTCCAATATGCTGCGCTGAGAATTGAGTTGTAGGCGATATTTGGATATGTTTGGCGCAATTTACATGTTTACATTCTATTGCCATGGAGAAATTGAGTTTCTAGAACCTGTTTTCTTCTATGTCTTTATTTCGTGAAATATTAAGATCTTTATTTTGTCATAATGTGTATGACGCGGTTATCCAGGTGCATGTTGCATAGACCTACTAATCCAACCTTGGCTTACAAGTTAAATTAAATTAGTATATATGCCTATACAAATCTATTGACCACATCCATTTAAATCAATGATTGTCAATTGAAAATGTGGTAGTTGTGTTATCCTGTTGTGCGTGTCAGGGCTCCTCTTAAGCACGTTATTCCAATATTTCCTAGAATTGACGCAGGTTACACTTTTGCAAAACTACTAGGTTAAAAATAAGAGCATGAATGACAATAAAGGTATGACTTGAATTATATGTGTAGTAGTGTGATGTTGTTCCCCTAGATTATGCACCAAATTGCACACAAGGACAGTTCAAGTAGGCCAGGTCAAGAGGGGATGTTAATAAGTTAATAATAATAATAATTCAATGTGGTTTCTTTATTTAATTACAGCTGCATAGCTAATGTAATTTTTTGGTGTACAATTTTTTTTATGTATCTATATTGCAAATACACCTAATTGTAAAAGTTGTGTATATTTTGGTTTGGTCCATCGCGGGTTATCTGTATTTACGTACCCTCTTATTGTTCTCTTTTGCCTGACCTTCAACTAGCAAGGTATGTTGTCCTTGGCGCCGTAATTTGTCAATATAAAACTGTGGTAAAGTTACACAAAGTGCTGTTACGCAACTACAGGTTTTGTTACAATGTGGACAATATAAAGATGTATGTTAACAACTTTCACCGAGCTCGCTAATTAGGGTACCTATTGTAACTCGGGAGTATTTGGGGCAGTGTTTGAGTGAGTTTCTATGTGCTCACGCAGGTGCCCGAGAGCTGTGGCTGCACCAAGGGCTAACCTATTGTGTGTTGTCTCGTGGTGTGCAGGTATGTATTTTATTTTGTCAGAATTATGTTGTATATCATTTTACTTGTATTGTATAGTGTGTTGTTAGGCACAGAATGTGTGCATGCAGCACCTGTTCTCTTTTGCCTGACCTTCAACTAGCAAGGTGCCCGAGAGCTGTGGCTGCACCAAGAGCTAACATATTGTGTGTTGTCTCTTCGTGTGCAGGTCGAATAAAAATTATCCAACCATCAGAATTCCAGTTGTGGCAGTGTCCTAATTACGTGACCTGCCGACTGGTCAGCTCAAGCCGACCGCCGGAGCTGTGCATGTGGATGAGGTGCACGACCTGCGCATGTGAATTTGTTGATGGTTTACTGTAAGTGAATATATACTGTAAACAGTGAAAGTGAATGTAGCATATTCATTAGATACAGGTATTCGTGCTTATTTGTATGTTTTGGATGAATTTGTTTATTGCATTTTTTTTTTTTTGGTATTTGAATGCACTAAATTACATTGTATTTTAGTGCTCTGTTGAGCCATGGAAGATTCTCAAATCCATAAAACGTGTTATGCTGGGGATTTTAGTGTGGGTAGAGGGAGGGGTGTCCTTCCATTTACACCAATTGTACAGTCAGCTCCTGGGAGTAGAGCGTTTGCTAGTCCTGAGTTTGCAAGCACTGGGAGGGGTAGGCTGTTTGTTCCACCTGACCAGGGTATCCCACCTCTGTCTTTTGATGTACCATCATCCACAGTACTCGGTGATAATGGGACGCCTCCGAGTCAGCTTAGTGACCTTATTAAGCAGATTGGTTCAGAGATAGGAGAATCTATCAGAGCGAGTTTACTGCAGCCTGGGGTTTCAAGTCTTTCTCCTGCCCGTCCCCCTCACCAACCCCAGCAGTTTCCCCTGCCTGAGCAGTGTGGGTCAACCTTTATTGATGCGTCCAAGCTGAATCTGGTTGTGAAGTCAGATGTTACTGCTCCACCTCTTTAGGGGTGATGGCTCAGATAAGTACTCTGTACTGGAGTGGGAGGAGTTCATGGAAGTCTACCTAGAGAAGAGGGGTTACACTGGGTCTGGGAATGTTGGGGAGGTGATGTCTAGGCTCATGGGGAGGGCACGGGATGTGACCAAAGTCTGGAAGCGTAACAACCTTGTTGTCACAGATGTTAAGGCGGTGTTCAGTGTTTTCAAGCAACACTTTGGGGATACTGTCTGCTCAGGTATGCCATTAGCTGATTTCTATTCAATCAAACCATATGCTAATGAGGGTCCAATAGATTTCTGGATTAGGTTTAACAAAGCTGCAGAGGCAGCCGAACAGTACCTTGTGAGTGAGGGCAGGACCTTACCCAATCAGTGCTCAGAGTTGGCAGTCATGTTTGTACGCAACTGTCCTGATAAAGAGTTGGCCCAAGTGTTCAAGAGCAAACCCATTCGTGACTGGACAGCCAGTGAGGTACAGGATCGGTTGGATGAACTGTTAAGGGAACGTAAAGCATGTAGAACACAACTTTCACAACAGGTGGCTGACGTTTTTGACTGCCCTCAGGAGGGAGTGGGTCCTGTGAAAAGACCTAATGTGTCATCTTTTTCTCAATGTGGCCGTGAACCAGACCAGGCACGATCTGTATCTGAGGGTGGGACATTAAATAAAGTTTTGACTTTGTTGGAGAAGGCTCTGGTCAGCAATACTCAGCAATACTCAGTCTGTGAGTGGCGCAGTGGTCTAAGGCACTGCTGTGCCACTAGAGATCCTGGTTCGAATCCAGGCTCTGTCGTAGCCGGCCGCGACCGGGAGACCCATGGGGCGGCGCACAATTGGACCAGCGTCGCCTAGGGTAGTGGAGGGAATGGCCGGCTCAGTTCGTAGAGCATGGTGTTTGCAACGCCAGGGTTGTGGGTTCGATTCCCACGGGGGGTATGAGAAAAAAAAAGTAACATATGCACTAACTGTAAGTCGCTCTGGATAAGAGCGTCTGCTAAATGACTAAAACATGTTAAATGTAGAGGGCCCCGTAAACAGTTCCACAAACGTCAGCGTGAGTGCGCTGTCTGTGGAAGCACTAATCACTGGACCAAAGCTCACTGTCAGATGCACCAGCTGTGCTTCAAGTGCTTTTCTACGGGCCACATGAGCTTTGACTGTAGTGAGGCTGGGCAGCAACAGAACCCTGCATGTGGACAGACTGGCAGGTCTCAGGAAAATTAGAAAGCCTCCATTCTGAGGAGGGCAATGTGGGGCATTCTTATTTTTCCTCCACTGATGATAATATCCAATCTGTTTATTCTTACTTTTGTGAGTCAGTACCCAAGAACAACACAGTAATTTTTCAGAACACAATGAGAGTTACTCAGAATGACAGTTTGTTTTACACCACCGTGCTAGTACAGGATAAAGTTGAGCTGAAGGGGATGTTAGATAGTGGGTCCATGGCTACTACTCTGCGCGCAGATATTGTACCTCGGTTGAGGGAGGCAGGAGTGGTAGAGGGGAACTTTCTAGCTCCTTCAGACATCATCCTGGTGGGCTGTGGTGGGAACAAACTAGCCCAGTGGGCATGTGTGACTTAAAAATTCAACTTTATGGCTTCTGTTATGTAGTCCCAGTGCTTATTGTTGATGGGCAGGTTGATGAACTCATTGTGGGCACTAATGTGTTGAAGTCTCTGATTAGACAGTTCAAATCAAATGACAGCGACTGGCGGGTGGCGGGTACACCAGGTTCCAGTGATGTTTTGGAGCGGTCGCTGGGCAACACGGACTTTCAACTCCCTCCAAAGATTTTCTATGGGGTTGAGATCTGGAGACTGGCTAGGCCACTCCAGGACCTTGAAATGCTTCTTACGAAGCCACTCCTTCGTTGCCCAGGCGGTGTGTTTGGGATCATTGTCATGCTGAAAGACCCAGTCACGTTTCATCTTCAATGCCCTTGCTGATGGAAGGAGGTTTTCACTCAAAATCTCACGATACATGGCCCCATTCATTCTTTCCTTTACACGGATCAGTCGTCCTGGTCCCTTTGCAGAAAAACAGCCCCAAAGCATGATGTTTCCACCCCCATGCTTCACAGTAGGTATGGTGTTCTTTGGATGCAACTCAGCATTCTTTGTCCTCCAAACACGACGGGTTGAGTTTTTACCAAAAAGTTCTATTTTGGTTTCATCTGACCATATGACATTCTCCCAATCCTCTTCTGGATCATCCAAATGCACTCTAGCAAACTTCAGACGGGCCTGGACACGTACTGGCTTAAGCAGGGGATCACGTCTGGCACTGCAGGATTTGAGTCCCTGGTGGCGTAGTGTGTTACTGATGGTAGGCTTTGTTACTTTGGTCCCAGCTCTCTGCAGGTCATTCACTAGGTCCCCCCGTGTGGTTCTGGGATTTTTGCTCACCGTTCTTGTGATCATTTTGACCCCACGGGTTGAGATCTTGCGTGGAGCCCCAGATCGAGGGAGATAATCAGTGGTCTTGTATGTCTTCCATTTCCTAATAATTGCTCCCACAGTTGATTTCTTCAAACCAAGCTGCTTACCTATTGCAGATTCAGTCTTCCCAGCCTACAATTTTGTTTCTGGTGTCCTTTGACAGCTCTTTGGTCTTGGCCATAGTGGAGTTTGGAGTGTGACTGTTTGAGGTTGTGGACAGGTGTCTTTTATACTGATAACAAGTTCAAACAGGTGCCATTAATACAGGTAATGAGTGGAGGACAGAGGAGCCTCTTAAAGAAGAAGTTACAGGTCTGTGAGAGCCAGAAATCTTGCTTGTTTGTAGGTGACCAAATACTTATTTTCCACCATAATTTGCAAATAAATTCATTAAAAATCCTACAATGTGATTTTCTGGAATTTATTTCTCTCAATTTGTCTGTCATAGTTGACGTGTACCTATGATGAAAATTACAGGCCTCTCTCATCTTTTTAAGTGGGAGAACTTGCACAATTGGTGGCTGACTAAATACTTTTTTGCCCCACTGTAAGTCCATACCAACCCTCCATACCAACCCTCCAGTAAGTGGTGACGAACTCTCTAACAAAACTCACTTTTGGACGAGACTGACTTTATGACCAGAATTATCATATTTACACTTTGTAGTCAATTTCGAGACTATAATTAATGTTTCTGAGTCATATCGATGCCACATAGGCCGTTTAAAACCAGAGAAGTTGGTTCTAAGGGGCAGTTGACCTTAAAGTGTGGGACCATGCCTTTAAATTATCAAACCATTAAAGGGTGTCAAGCAATCAAATCAACTACCATGTTTGCATAATACTCATAGCAATCCCTCATTGCTCAATCAGAAGATGCTCCATAGCAGGGTGCTCATATCAGATTTCTTGATCCAACATCCTCTCACTCTGTATCTCTTACAGTCAGTAGACATGGAGGATGGGAAGCCTGATCTGCTACTAGTCAAAGAGGAGACAATAGAAGACGGACCAGAGACCATTGACCTGCTGAGTGGACTAAAGATGGGGGAGCAAGGTAAGGGAGACATACAGTGCATTCAGAAAGTACTCAGACCCCTTCACCTTTTCTACATTTTGTCATATTACAGCCTTATTCTAAAATGGATTAAATTATTTTTTTCCCTCATCAATCTACACATTATACCCCATAATGACAAAGCAGAAACACGTTTAGAAATGTTTGCAAATATATATATTTTGTTGTTGTTTAAATATTACATTTACATAAGTATTCAGACCCTTTACTCAGTACTTTGTTGAAGCACCTTTGGCAGCTATTACAGCCTTGAGTCTTCTTGGGTATGACACTACAAGCTTGGCACACCTGTATTTGGGGAGTTTCTCCCATTCTTCTCTGCAGATCCTCTCAAGCTCTGTCAGGTTGGATGGGGAGCGTTGCTGCACAGCTATATTCAGGTCTCTTCAGAGATGTTTGATTTGGTTCAAGTCCGGGCTCTGGCTGGGCCACTCAAGGACATTCAGAGACTTGTCCCAAAGCCACTCCTGCGTTGTCTTGGCTGTGTGCTTAGGGTCATTGTCCTGTTGGAAGGTGAACCTTCGCCCAAGTCTGAGGTCCTGAGTGCTCTGGAGCAGGTTTTCATCAAGGCTCTCTCTGTACTTTGCTCCGTTCATCTTTCCCTCGATCCTGACTAGTCTCCCAGTCCCTGCCGCTGAAAAACATCCCCACAGCATGATGCTGCCACCCCCATGCTTCACCGTAGGGATGGTATTGGCCAGGTGATGAGCAGTGCCTGGTTTCCTCCAGACGTGACGCTTGGCATTCAGGCCAAAGAGTTCAATCTTGGTTTCATCAAACCAGGGAATCTTGTTTCTCATGGTCTGAGAGTCCTTTAGGTGCCTTTTGGCAAACTCCAAGCAGGCTGTCATGTGCCTTTTCCTGAGGAGTGGCTTCCGTCTGGCCACTCTACCATAAAGGCCTGATTGGTGGAGTGCTGCAGAGATGGTTGTTCTTCTGGAAGGTTCTCCCATCGCCACAGAGGAACTCTGGAGTACTGTCAGAGTGACCATCGGGTTCTTGGTCACCTCCCTGACCAAGGCCCTTCTCCCCCGATTGCTCAGTTTGGCCGGGCGGCCAGTTCTAGGAAGAGTCTTGGTAGTTCCAAACTTCTTCCATTTAAGAATGATAGAGGCCACTGTGTCCTTGGGGACCTTCAATGCTGCAGACATTTTTTGGTACCCTTCCCCAGATCTGTGCCTCGACACAATCCTGTCTCGGAGCTCTACGGACAATTCCTTCGACCTCATGGCTTGGTTTTTGCTCTGACATGCACTGTCAACTGTTGGACCTTATATAGACAGATCATGTCCAATCAATTGAATTTACCACAGGTGGACTCCAATCAAGTTGTAGAAACATCTCAAGGATGATCAATGGAAACAGGATGCACCTGTACAGGATGCACATTATAATGTATGAAAATGATCTAGTAATACATTAAAAAAGAGATGTAGAGTTCTCTGCCATGTTTGTAAAGTCTATTTTGTAACATCTTCCTGTAGGTGGTTGGCTGGAGGCTAACAGAGAAGACTGGGCGGCGATCTTGGATTCCCAGAACCAGGCCGGTGCAGCCAGGGGCCCGGGGGACAACATCACCGAACAGGCAAGGACCAGAGGCGACATAGTGGAGGTCAGTAGATGGGACAGCATCCTCAACTCTGGGCTGGGAAAAAACACTGTTAACCAGAAACAGTCAGTCAAACACAAAACAACATCCGATCTTAGTTAGGAATGGGCATTTGAAATGATTTCACTATTCAAATAATATCATGATATTTTTTTGAATATGTGGATAGCCGAAAAAATGTGTTTTAAAGAAAACATCTATATTTTTTTAACTTAAAAGGAGACTTGCCAGTTCGCTGCGCTCTGCTTGTTTCGCAGAAGGGTGAGGGAGGGGCGAGAGAGGAGCAGGGGCCTGTGTGTGTGACATTCTATGTGTCTGGCATGGAGAGAGAGAGAGAGAGAGAGAGAGAGAGAGAGAAAATAGCCAAACAGACTCGCGCTGGTTAGACAAACTTGTTGCTGACATAGGTTATCTATCATACCATCTGGTAGTGCCTATCTTGACTGCATCAAATCGTTTGTATAAAAGCTAGCTAGCTGCAGCAGTCAGCTAAGTTAGCTAAGCAGCAAGGCCAATTGAAGCTATTTTGCTGCGCTCCCTGTACTTGTCTACAACTCTATTCATATGAAACAACAGCCTACCTGTTGGATGATCAGTGTAGCCTACTCCTCATTTAGCCATATTAATTATGTAATTTTTATTCCATTTTGCATTGATTAGAAATCTCCCACTTCACTTGCTACACATGGAGCCTCAGAATGTAGCGCCGCTTTGATTTATGACAATAACAACAAGCTACACCTGTGAAACTTGTGTGTGGTCTACCGGTGTGTCTTTTTTATAGGGGCGCACTCATAAAAAAACGTATATACAGTACAAGTCAAAAGTTTGGACACACCTACTCATTCAAGGGTTTTTCTTTATTTTTACTATTTCCTACATTGTAGAATAATAGTGAAGACATCAGAACTATGAAATCACACATATGTAGTAACCAAAAAGTGTTGTACAAATCAAAATAGAGATTCTTCAAATAGCCACCCTTTGCCTTGATGACTGCTTTTCACACTCTTGGCATTGTCTCAACCAGCTTCACCTGGAATGCTTTTCCAACAGTCTTGAAGGAGTTCCCACATTTGCTGAGCACTTGTTGGCTGCTTTTCCTTCACTCTACCGTCCGACTCATCCCAAACCATCTCAATTGGGTTGAGGTCGGGGGATTGTGGAGGCCAGGTCATCTGATGCAGCACTCCATCACTCTCCTTCTTGGTAAAATAGCCCTTACACAGCCTGGAGGTGTATTGGGTCATTGTCCTGTTAAAAAACAAATGATAGTCCCACTAAGCCCAAACCAGATGGGATGGCGTATCGCTGCAGAATGCTGTGGTAGCCATGTTGGTTAAGTGTGCCTTGAATTCTAAATAAATCACAGACATTGTCACCAGCAAAGCATCCCCACACCATAACACATTTTTACATTTACATTTTAGTCATTTAGCAGACGCTCTTATCCAGAGCGACTTACAGTTAGTGAGTGCACACATTATTATAAAAAAAAATCATACTGGCCCCCCTGTGGGAATCGAACCCACAACCCTGGCGTTGCAAACGCCATGCTCTACCAACTGAGCTACATCCCTGCCGGCCATTCCCTCCCCTACCCTGGGCCAATTGTGCGCCGCCCCATGGGTCTCCCGGTCGCGGCCGGCTACGACAGAGCCTGGATTCGAACCAGAATCTCTAGTGGCACAGCTAGCACTGCGATGCAGTGCCTTAGACCACTGCGCCACTCGGGAGGCCACCTCCTCCTCCATGCTTTACGGTGGGAACTACACATGCAGAGATCATTCGTTTACCCACACCGCATCTCACAAAGACACAGCGTTTAGAACCAAAAATCTCCAATTTGGACTCCAGACCAAAGGACACATTTCCACCGGTCTAATGTCCTTTGCTCGTGTTTCTTGGCCCAAGCAGGTCTCTTCTTATTATTGGTGTCCTTTAGTAGTGGTTTCTTTGCAGGAATTCGACCATGAAGGCCTGATTCACACAGTCCCCTCTGAACAGTTGATGTTGAGATGTGTCTGTGGCTTGAACTATGTGAAGCATTTATTTGGGCTGCAATTTCTGAGGCTGGTAACTCTAATGAACTTATCCTCTGCAGCAGAGTAAACTCTGGGTCTTCCATTCCTGTGGCGGTCCTCATGAGAGCCAGTTTCACTGACCTTGACTGACCTTCATGTCTTAAAGTAATGATGGACTGCCGTTTCTCTTTGCTTATTTGAGCTGTTCTTGCCATAATATGGACTTGTTTTTTTTACCAAATAGGGCTATCTTCTGTATACCTCCCTACCTTGTCACAATGTAAAAAATAGTAAAAATAAAGAAAAACCCTTGAATGAGTAGGTGTGTCCAAACTTTTGACTGGTAGTGTATATTTTTTATGTAATGGTCTATCATTGTAGGCTATGTAGCAATATCACGTAAATAATTGTATTTCATTTTAGATAAAGCCTTTTTATTGTTAAAATAGACCTAGATTTTTTCTCTCTCAAAAATGAATACTTTCCCAAGTAATCGAATATTCTAATATTCTAATAACGTGCCCATCCCTAATCTTAGTCTCCATGACAACAGACTGGCTGACACCAGGGCAAGGTGTAGATTTGGTCTGCGGGGACGGGGATGTGTCCGTATGTGGCTGGAGAGAATGGACACAGACTCCGTCCTAGATTCAGAGAGACTGATGGCGCCTCAGGTTAACCCCCTAACAACTGAAGTGGGGTCGCCAATATTTGTTTTTAAATGAATTTTTTGTATTCGTTTTTTGGACAAAAAATGGAGAGTACAGTTTATTGTATGGGACAATATACAAACATTTTTGAGAAAGATAATTTGAAAAATACAATTTTAATGAGTAAATGTATTTATTGGTTTCTTTTCATTTTGTTAAGAGATGAAAATGTAATGAATTTCAAGTTATTTGTTGATGTAAAAATTGAAATATACTGATTTTAAGGTTGTGTCATTATATTTGGGGTGGGGTGGGGTCACGAGAGATTATTGCGAAAAAATTCCTTCAGCCTGCCTTCTATAGGATCTATCAACTGGAATATGGACCCTGCGACAACACAGACACTCCCTGGCCTTCATCCTCCTCACACTCTCCTAATGTTAAACCAGACCTTAGACAATGCCAGTTCCTCAACACTAAATGGCTACACAAGCCCATTGACAAATGACAGTAGTACAAACGGAATCAGTAAAGGAGGCGGCATAAAAGAGAAGCGCTTCCCGTGTTTGTTCTGTGAGAAAGATTTCATTTTCCCCAAACAGGTGGAGATCCACCAGAGGATCAAATCAAATCAAATGTTATTTGCCACATGCACCAAATACAACAGGTGTAGACATTACAGTGAAATGCTTACTTACAAGCCCTTAACCAACAATGCAGTTTTAAAGAAAAAAATAGATAAATAAAAAATAGCAAATGATTAAAGAGCAGCAGTAAAATAAAATAACAGTAGGAGGCTATATAATTTATATATATATACAGTGGGGAGAACAAGTATTTGATACACTGCCGATTTACAGTGGGGGAAAAAAGTATTTAGTCAGCCACCAATTGTGCAAGTTCTCCCACTTAAAAAGATGAGAGAGGCCTGTAATTTTCGTCAACTATGACAGACAAATAAAAAATAAAAATCCAGAAAATCACATTGTAGGATTTTTAATAAATTTATTTGCAAATTATGGTGGAAAATAAGTATTTGGTCACCTACAAACAAGCAAGATTTCTGGCTCTCACAGACCTGTAACTTCTTCTTTAAGAGGCTCCTCTGTCCTCCACTCGTTCCCTGTATTAATGGCACCTGTTTGAACTTGTTATCAGTATAAAAGACACCTGTCCACAACCTCAAACAGTCACACTCCAAACTCCACTATGGCCAAGACCAAAGAGCTGTCAAAGGACACCAGAAACAAAATTGTAGACCTGCACCAGGCTGGGAAGACTGAATCTGCAATAGGTAAGCAGCTTGGTTTGAAGAAATCAACTGTGGGAGCAATTATTAGGAAATGGAAGACAGCCGGAATTCTTACTGGTTGGTAGGTGATCAAATACTTATGTCATGCAATAAAATGCAAATTAATTACTTAAAAATCATACAATGTGATTTTCTGGATTTTTGTTTTAGATTCCGTCTCTCACATTTGAAGTGTACCTATGATAAAAATTACAGACCTCTACATGCTTTGTAAGTAGGAAAACCTGCAAAATCGGCATTGTATCAAATACTTGTTCTCCCCACTGTATATATACAGTTGAAGTCGGAAGTTTACATACACTTAGGTTGGAGTCATTAAAACTTGTTTTTCAACCACTCCACAAATGTCTTGTTAACAAACTATAGTTTTGTCAAGTCTGTTAGGACATCTACTTTGTGCATGACACAAGTAATATTTCCAACAATTGTTTACAGACAGATAATTTCACTTATAATTCACTGTATCACAATTCCAGTGGGTCAGAAGTTTACATACACTAAGTTGACTGTGCCTTTAAACAGCTTGGAAAATTCCAGAAAATGATGTCATGGCTTTAGAAGCTTCTGATAGGCTAATTGACATAATTTGAGTCAATTGGAGGTGTACCTGTGGATGTATTTCAAGGCCTACCTTCAAACTCTGTGCCTCTTTGCTTCACATCATGGGAAAATAAAAACAAATCAGCCAAGACCTCAGGAAAAAAATGGTAGACCTCCACAAGTCTGGTTCATCCTTGGGAGCAATTTCCAAACGCCTGAAGGTACCATGTTCATCTGTACAAACAAAAGTATGCAAGTATAAACACCATTGGACCACGCAGCCGTCATACCGCTCAGGAAGGAGACGCGTTCTGTCTCCTAGAGATTAACGTACTTTGGTGCGAGAAGTGCAAATCAATCCCAGAACAACAGCAAAGGACCTTGAGAAGATGCTGGAGGAAACAGGTACAAAAGTATCTATATCCACAGTAAAACGAGTCCTATATCGACATAACCTGAAAGGCCGCTCAGCAAGGAAGAAGCCACTGCTCCAAAACTGGCATAGATAAGCTAGACTACAGTTTGCAACTGCACATGGGGACAAAGATCGTACTTTTTGGAAAAATGTCCTCTGGTCTGATGAAACAAAAATAGAACTGTTTGGCCAGAATTACCATCGTTATGTTTGGAGGAAAAAGGGGGTTAATTGCAAGCCAGAGAACACCATCCCAACCGTGAAACACGGGGGTGGCAGCATCATGCTGTGGGGGTGCTTTGCTGCAGGAGGGACTGGCGCACTTCACAAAATAGATGGCATCATTACGAAGGAAAATTATGTGGATATATTGAAGCAACATCTCAAGACATCAGTCAGGATGTTAAAGCTTGGTCGTAAATGGGTCTTCCAAATGGACAATAACCCCAAGCACACTTCCAAAGTTGTGGCAAAATGGCTTAAGGACAACAAAGTCAAGGTATTGGAGTGGCCATCACAAAGCCCTGACCTCAATCCTATAGAAAATTAGTGGGCAGAACTAAAAAAGCGTGTGCGAGCAAGGAGGCCTACAAACCTGACTCAGTTACATCAGCTCTGTCATGAGGAATGGGCCATAATTCACCCAACTTATTGTGGGAAGCTTGTGGAAGGCTACCCAAAACATTTGACCCAAGTTAAACAATTTAAAGGCAACGCTACCAAATACTAATTGAGTGTATGTAAACTTCTGACCCAGTTGGAATGTGATGAAACAAATAAAAGCTGAAATAAATCATTCTCTCTACTATTATTCTGACATTTCACATTCTTAAAATAAAGTGGTGATCCTAACTGACATAAGACAGGGAATTTTTACTGGGCTTAAATGTCAGGAATTGTGAAAAACTGAGTTGAAATGTATTTGGCTAAGGTGTATGTGAACTTCCGACTTCAACTGTATATATATATACATAAATTGTTCGGCTGCCATCTGTGCTGGGACAGTTTCTGACTCGTCCAACCTGAAGAGGTACCAGAGGGTCTTACAGCTGCCACCAGTGTGAGAAGAGGTTCTCCCACCAGCACCAACTGAAGATGCACCTGAAGGTCCACAAGTGAGAGAGGCCCTTCGCCTGTATGCACTGCAGGAAGAGGTTCTCAGAGAGGAGCTACCTCAGGATACACCAGCAGAAAATGCACACAGTCCATGTATAGAGTATAGTGGCATGTAATGTAGTAGTAATTAGTTTGTTTGTAGTTCATTCTGTTGGTTTTGGATATATAGAGTGGATGTGTCATAATACCCATAGAACCTAGTGGTCAAACAGGGAAATGGTTCCAATCTTTTTTCCACCATTAATTTTTCCCATAGGGGATTTTAGAAACACTTAAAATAAGGGCTGTGTTTCATGTAGGCTTACCCTGGTGTGACATTTTGATAACCATGTAAATCTATGTATGTAGTAGGGAACTGGATGAGGTGAACTGAGGAAAACATGGTGTGATGTGATGGTGTCTGTAAAATTGCTTCGTCCTTTTGTTTGATGCTGGTGTTTTATAATGAGGAAATGATAGTGCCTTAATTCATGTTTACTTGACATAAAGTAGTCAAGCTGTGTGTAATGTAATGTTGAACCTTTTCCAAAGTATTCCAAAATTCATTTTATCAAAGTGAGGGTATCAGATTTACAGAAAATATAGTGTTACCATAGTGTGAAATTATTCTACTTGTCACATGTATCGTTTCATGTAATAAAAGTACTGTACTTCACGTTATGTGAGTGTATGACAATTTTGTTGAAATTAAATACAGAAAGTCAGCACAGAGTAAATATTGTATCATTGCAGGGGCTGAGTTTCCCTTATCTCAGTCGAACCAAAACATACTTCATTCTTGAATCAACACATATGGACATTTTTTTTATGATTAACGCCAATTGCTCCTTATTATTAGGTACATTAATCCAGTGTTAGAGATGGGCTTGACTGTGGTTAACATTTTATAATATCATGTCATGTTTTGTGTGTACAGCAAAGAGTTTCTTATATAAACCTCTCTTCTGTACAATTTGTGTTTACAGTCTGCAGTCCATGAGGACCTGCTGATAACCGGTGTTGCTGGCGGGCGAGACTGGACCTCTGAGGTGGCTGGTCACAAACCTTGGCTCCGGATCAGGAGCCTGGATCAGGAGCCGTCGCTTTTCATTTCCGAGTCAGAAACAGAACCGAACCGTGAGGGACAGAGACTCCACCACAACCATCACACAGAACACATCCAGTGGACAGGTGGACTAAACAACCTGAGTCCTACTGGTCTTCAGATAGACAGAGGCTCCAGTCAGGGCTCCAGTCAGCAGCCCAGACTCTTCTCTTCACAGTCTCAGTGCAGGGATGAAGCAGAGCCTGGGGCTGATAGAGATAGACCCTCCTGTTCCTATGATACAAACACCACAGTATCCATGATGAACAGAGCAGGTCACCCTGGGCTTCAGCCTTCAGAGAGAGTGGTGGGAGACATCTCCGGTGGGAGTTTAACAGGAAGTCTGTCTTCTCCTTCAGGATCTTGTTTAATGCCTGGTGAATGGGTTCATAGAAGGCCTGGACCTGGGTCAAGCCTTCCTCAGTTACCTCATGGTTACCCCACCAATACAGACCGGGTCAGGATGGGCGTTCACCACAAGAGGTACCTAGCCTATAACACAGCACACAATCTAAACAACACCCAAACAATGGCTAGAGGTCAAGGAGGGACCTCAAAGACTAACCACCTGAGGGTGGTGGCTCCTGCTTCTACCTCGTCTGGTGTCATTGGGTTACAACGTGGGAGGCCGAGCAATAGGACGGACGCCGACAAGCCGTACAGCTGCCCCACATGTGGGAAGCGCTTCGCTAGGGCAGACTATTTGAGGGAGCACCAGACCGTTCACACCAAGGAGAGGCCCTTCAAGTGCAAACTGTGTTACAAGAGCTTCTCTTTCCTGACTAACCTTATCAGACATAGGAGTGTCCACAACCGGGAGAAATCTTAGCAGTGTGGCTCGAGATGTACGCAGGGGACGTCTGGGAACTATTCTTAAGTTGACATATTATAGTTGTGAAGTGTTTTGGGGTAAGAGGGTAATTATCCACATACCCTTCATTAACCCTTTGTTAACTTGTCATTTGAAACATGCTTGTGTAAATACCTGTTTTTAGGGAGACCTAGGCCAAACAAAGACAGTTTAATATTTACCTTACTGAGGTGATGTAGATTGAATAAAGTAATTCTATACTTTTCTTCTGTATTCTTGCTAACACACTGTTCTTTCTAAACATGTCTGCCCTCAGCTTGAAAGATACTGATCATGGGAGATTTGATGTGTAATGTAATAAACAGTACCATAATTCAAAGAACAGCGTGCAGACCTTTTTCATTTAAGCACACCCTTTCAGCTATGACGCCAACCAATAAGATCCTTTCTCTTTATTGTAGAACAATTTCCACGTTAGTGTTTTTATTGTTGTTATTTAGACATTTATTAAAATCCTGGAGCTCAAAATATGACTAATTTAACTGCACATCATCACATACTTACTGCAGAAGTATTTTATTCGCATTGGAGACAGAACTTGGTTGATAGATGTTATCTGGATAACGCTAGCTAGCTGCTAACAACAGCTAACTGTATGGTTTTTCACAAAAAACGATGTATGTAGTAGGGAACTGGATGAGGTGAACTGAGGAAAACATGGTGTGATGTGATGGTGTCTGTAAAATTGCTTCACTGATGAAAAGTGACAACCTTGTCCTGTTGTTTGATGCTGGTGTTTTATAATGAGGAAATGATAGTGCCTTAATTCATGTTTACTTGACATAAAGTAGTCAAGCTGTGTGTAATGTAATGTTGAACCTTTTCCAAAGTATTCCAAAATTCATTTTATCAAAGTGAGGGTATCAGATTTACAGAAAATATAGTGTTACCATAGTGTGAAATTATTCTACTTGTCACATGTATCGTTTCATGTAATAAAAGTACTGTACTTCACATTATGTGAGTGTATGACAATTTTGTTGAAATTAAATACAGAAAGTCAGCACAGAGTAAATATTGTATCATTGCAGGGGCTGAGTTTCCCTTATCTCAGTCTAACCAAAACATACTTCAAAATATGACTAATTTAACTGCACATCATCACATACTTACTGCAGAAGTATTTTATTCGCATTGGAGACAGAACTTGGTTGATAGATGTTATCTGGATAACGCTAGCTAGCTGCTAACAACAGCTAACTGTATGGTTTTTCACAATCAAATAGCCTCCATCATGGAGGTGCTAGCAAATGCAGCAGTGGCAGACATCTGTAAACTCGTAGACGACGACTATGCAGTGTTTCGTTTGGAAATGTCTCAAACACAGAAAGAAAACAGGGCATTGCGGAGGAAAATACAGCTACTGGAACTGAAGGTGGCACGGGAGCGCGCAGAGAGGACAATGCGAGAGCGTAGTGTCAAGATCCTCGACAGATACAGAGGCATGTCAAGAGGTACAAATTGCAGTATACCGTTGAGCATTGACAGAAGCTAACCTAACCACCTCTTTCCCCCCAATCACTCTCTCAGGTGAAGGACATCTCACTGGAGGCCACAGGAGCTTTGTGAAGCCAGCGGGACACAAAACATGGAGAGATGGCCAACCAATCACTGTTGTGCTGGGGTCAAGCTGGAGAGGTCAAGGACCCGACTCAGCATCACGGTGGTCAGTGGAACGCTGCTCCCCGTCCTCAAATCAGAGACAGACACACAGGCTTTAACAGGGCTGGGGCGACTGAGCTGTCCTCCTTTTCCCCACTCAGAGTATTTACTTTACGGTAACCCAGCCCGAGGACGGTTCTGTCCAATCCAATAGTTGCAGTAGACTAACATCAAAATGTGGCCATGGATGTGTTACTCATTTTAAGGTTGAATAAATACTGTTACATTAGTTTGTAAGATAGCCTTAACTTAAGGCTATTTACTGTATTACAAAAATATTATTGAGTTGTGCTTGGTTGACATCGCAACCAAATAACATTTAAAGGATATCTAATTGGATAGTTTCATCTGAGCCATTGCCTTAATCCTATTCTTTACCTTTTATTTTTGGTTTAGTTAAAATGTGTTAACTTGTCGACAAGTTAATAGGCTATTTACTGTATTGCAAAAGTCATTTTGAATTGTGTTTGGTTGTCAACAAATTCCAGTTTGTCTACAAATTAATACTTTTTTTTGTTGGATTCACATCTCGATCTCAACCAAGAATCAAAGTTAAAAAATAAGACTAAATCAAATAAAACCTTATTTAAAGTGCATTTGAAGTTTGATTTGATTTAGTCCTGTTATTTAACTTAGATTTTTGGTTGAGATGGAGACGTGAATCCAACATATCAATTATTAATTTGTAGACAAACTGGAATTAAAGCCAGACTAAGTCAGAGGTTCAGATGGAACTATCCAAGCAGAAGATCTCCTTCAATTGTTGATATTTGGTTGCGTTGACAACCAAACACAATTCAATATCCAGTTTGACTAGAAATTAATAATTGATATGTTGGATTCACTTCCCCATCTCAAACAAAAATCAAAGTTAAAGAATAGGACTAAATCTGATCAAAATGTAAATGCACTTTAAATAAAGTTTGATTTGATTTAGTCCTATTCTTTAACTTAGATTTTGATTTCCTTGCCGTTTTTGTGTGCCTATTCTTGTCTTTGAGGCTGCATAGCCGGCTAGCTACTATCTTAAAACTCACTGACAACTTTTTGAGGGGCAAGAAGCAGGAGTGGACTGGGCCAGGCAGGACTGGTTCTGAGTCAGGCAGGACTGGTTCTGAGTCAGGCAGGACTGGTTCTAAGTCAGGCAGGACTGGTTCTGGGCCAGGCAGGACTGGTTCTGAGTCAGGCAGGACTGGTTCTGAGTCAGGCAGGACTGGTTCTGGGCCAGGCAGGACTGGTTCTGAGTCAGGCAGGACTGGTTCTGAGTCAGGCAGCTAGTTGGTCCTGGCAGCAGGAAAGAAAAAAGACAACATGAAGATACATCCAACGTACTGTATAGTGCAGTGGCACATACTTAAAAGGACTTCAGTTTGTGCTTAACAATCCAATCTACTGTTATTTTTTGCATAGCCCCACAATATGTGATAAGGTTTACAGAGAAAGTACACAAACACAAAAAAGTATACTGTTTTTGTTTTAAAGTAAGGTGATCTCCTTATGTCATAATTACTTAACACTAACTTTCCTCGTTAGCTTATCGAATACGTCCCTTTGGGACTTAAAATCGGAGCGCAACTGCTGTTTAGATGGGCCGTATAACTGTTTTTTCCCCAAGAAAATCTGCAATCCAAATAAACCTATCCCAGCCACCATATTATTTTTGGAAGCCCAATTGATTCTGAATTCGGGCATTTTAAATGTATTGTTATGCTCAAACCTCTTGATGTAAGGACTAAGGCAGGGGTGTCAAACTCAAATCCTGGAGGGGCGAGTGTCTGTTTATTAGTTTGGAACTCTCTCACCTGGTTTTCTAAGACTTAATTGAACACGAATTCAAAGGTAATAACCCAGTAGACACGCGGCTCTCCTGAAAATGAGTTTGACACCCCTGGACAAATGTGTTGGACTGAATGTCCCAGGGAATCCCAGCCTGGCTACCCATCAAATTTGCTTTTATAGGATATTATGCAGTTATACTGTAGATATAATTATGGTAGACTGATGATATGCAGACATAATAAATTACCAGGAGTAGGGTGGATTTCACCAGAATGTCACCTTGGGGAATATCACATCAAGGACAAATAACACCTTATCCAGGTTTGCCAGCCTGGGGTGAGCACCACCCAAGATGGCTCTAGGTCCGATGGGTCCTGTCTGGTGTGTGTCCTGTCTGGTGTGTGTCCATGACCTATGAATGTAGACACAGAGAATGTGGTTGCAGAGCATAAATACAGTCATTACAGGACACCACTACAGGCACCTTCCTGATGCCAATTAATCATTTGATCAAAAAATTAACTTTCCATCATTCACACTATAAAAATAGATACTTGATAAGAATAGACTATCCAATAACATAGCTTAGGCTACATTTTATTGCATAATATGCCTTTTTTTAGGGAAGGAGGTGAGAGACAAATATTTTAAGATAGGCCTAAAATTACTTTGTTTCTTTGTTCTCTGGCATGGCCTGCCAGTAGTTTGCCACCTGGATCTTGACTGGTATATATATATATATTTTTTTTTTTGGTGGGTAGATCAGCTTAATATTGCAGATAGATTGTAACTAAATTTAATTTTCTGCATCACTTCCAATCCCCCATGTTTTATATATATATATACACATTTTGCAGAAAAACAGCCCCAAAGCATGATGTTTCCACCCCCATGCTTCACAGTAGGTATGGTGTTCCCTCACGACGCCAGGACAGCGGAGTCACTCACCACCTTCCGGAGACATTTGAAACCCCACCTCTTTAAGGAACACCTGGGATAGGATAAAGTAATCCTTCTACCCCCCCCCCCCCCCCCCCCCTCCCCAAAAAAATTAAAATAAAAAATAAATAAAAAACAAATAAAATAAAAATAAAACATTTCATTGTAAAGTGGTTATCCCACTGGCTATAAGGTGAATGCACCAATTTGTAAGTCGCTCTGGATAAGAGCGTCTGCTAAATGATGTAAATGTAAATGTAAATGTAAATGTGTTCTTTGGATGCAACTCAGCATTCTTTGTCCTCCAAACACGACGAGTTGAGTTTTTACCAAAAAGTTCTATTTTGGTTTCATCTGACCATATGACATTCTCCCAATCCTCTTTTGGATCATCCAAATGCACTCTAGCAAACTTCAGATGGGCCTGGACATGTACTGGCTTAAGCAGGGGGACACGTCTGGCACTGCAGGATTTGAGTCCCTGGCGGCGTAGTGTGTTACTGATGGTAGGCTTTGTTACTTTGGTCCCAGCTCTCTGCAGGTCATTCACTAGGTCCCCCTGTGTGGTTCTGGGATTTTTGCTCACCGTTCTTGTGATCATTTTGACCCACGGGGTGAGATCTTGCGTGGAGCCCCAGATCGAGGGAGATTATCAGTGGTCTTGTATGTCTTCCATTTCCTAATAATTGCTCCCACAGTTGATTTCTTCAAACCAAGCTGCTTACCTATTGCAGATTCAGTCTTCCCAGCCTGGTGCAGGTCTACAATTTTGTTTCTGGTGTCCTTTGACAGCTCTTTGGTCTTGGCCATAGTGGAGTTTGGAGTGTGACTGTTTGAGGTTGTGGACAGGTGTCTTTTATACTGATAACAAGTTCAAACAGGTGCCATTAATACAGGTAACGAGTGGAGGACAGAGGAGCCTCTTAAAGAAGAAGTTACAGGTCTGTGAGAGCCAGAAATCTTGCTTGTTTGTAGGTGACCAAATACTTATTTTCCACCATAATTTGCAAATAAATTCATTAAAAATCCTACAATGTGATTTTCTTTTCTCAATTTGTCTGTCATAGTTGACGTGTACCTATGATGAAAATTACAGGCCTCTCATCTTTTTAAGTGGGAGAACTTGCACAATTGGTGGCTGACTAAATACTTTTTTCCCCCACTGTACATACACATACATTCATACATACACACACACATACATATATACATACATACATACATACACATACACATACATATACACACATACACATATATACACATACATATCCCTTAAAAAAGTATATATATTCCCCTTTATTACTTTCCAACCCCACCACCCTTTCCCTACTTGACTGGTACTTTTGCCTCCCTCTCCCTTGTCACTGCATTGGTGTGGGCAAGGCACTGCATTTTCTGAGGTGGAAGAGACAGGCAGTGACACCTGAGGTGGTTGATCTCTTCTTCCAATGGGGTAGTCTCCAATTGGCATTGATAGATAGTTTGTCCAATGGGCAGACTTTAAAGGGGCAATCAGCAGTTGCTACATCCATTTTTGGATTATAAATTAATTATATGTATCCATTGATTCTTGAAGAATATAAATGATAAATGCCTCATGAGCTTTTAGTTCAATTGTCGCACCCCATCAGAACCCAAAATGCAAGCTTGTTTTACTCCAACGTTTGTAAACAAAGAAAATGTTAACAAACACTATCGCCTCAAAACATGGTTAAAACTATAATTTTGATAACATGGATGGTCGGTCCTTGCATCCATAGCTATGTCTATGAATTTGAGTGTTTACATTTCTCCAGGCCCATCTCTCAACTTTTCACCGTACTAGGGGCGGGGAAACCACTTTGTTTATTGTTTCTACTGCTGATTGCCATGTCTTGGAATGATGGAAACATAAATGTCAAAGTGGCATTAATATAATAACTTAAATACTTTTAAATGCCTGCCATGCTAGACATGACATTAATTCAGAGTTAGCAATTACCATTAGGTAAATTACCTATTATTACTTTACAAGTGTACAGACATCTTGTAATTTTGTTGACATTCTAGAAGGGATCAGATTAACACATCATAGCCAGATAAGTACTTTACACCACTGGTTACTATAATGTATCTAAGTAAAAATACTTTAAAGTACTACTTAAGTAGTTATTTTTGGTATCTGTAGTTTACTATTTATATTTTTTGACAACATTTACTTCACTACATTCCTAAAGAAAATAATGTACTTTTTACTCCATACATTTTCCCTGACACCCAAAAGTACTCGTTACATGGTGAATGCTTAGCAGGACAGGAAAATGGTCCAATTTACGCACTTATCAAAAGAAAATCCCTGGTCATCCCTACTGCCTCTGATCTGGCAGACTCACTAAATACAAATACATCATTTGTAAATTATGTATTGAGTGTTGGAGTGTACCCCTGGCTATTTGTACATTTTAAAAACAAGAAAATTGTGCCTTCTGCTTTACTTAATATAAGGAATTTGAAATGATTTATACTTTTCCTTTTGATACTTAAGTATATTTTAGCAATTACATTTACTTTTTATCCTTAAGTATATTTAGAACCAAACACTTTTAGACTTTTACTCAAGTTGTATTTTACTGGGTGACTTTCACTTTTACTTGAGTAACTTTCTTTTAAAGGTATCTATACCTTTACTCAAGTATGACAATTGGGTACTTTTTCCACCACTGATAGTAACTAGCTACCTTACTGAGTAGTTGTCTTCACTTTCTTCCAGTGGTAGACTACCGCTCTATCTGTCAAAGTCGCCAGCTTTTTATTGATTTCATGAAGTGCAACGCAGCATACCAACGTCAATGATGCAATTTTAGCTCTATTTTTGTAACTGAAAATAAGCAATTCTACTCGTAACCATATCTAATTCGTTAGCTAGCTTGCTTAGTGTACATGTAGCGTGGCATTTAGTTTGCTATCTGTCAGTCAATCGTAATAGATGGATGGACACCGCAATAAGCAGACTGCTTCACCTCGAACGCGGCGGTGAAACGGATGCTGAGAGCCCATTGGCTATCGAGCGGCCAATAGCGTGGGTCTTGACGCTTGGGCTCGCCAACCAAGGAATATTTCGGTTCGCTACCGTAATTCAAAGACTAGCGCATTCCTTTTTAATTTAACAACACCCTTTGAGCTATGACGCCAACCAATAAGATCCCTTTCTCGTCAGTGTAACCGGAAGTCAACAGCGACCAAGAACAATTTCCACGTTAGCATTTTTATTTTTGTTATTTAGACGTTTACTAACACCCTGGAACTCAAAATATGACTAATTGAACTGCACAGAATCACACACTTACACCGTGTAGTATTTAATTTGCGTTGGAGACAGGGCTTGGTTGATACATGTTATCTAGGTAACGCTAGTAAACAAGCTGTGAACATTAGCCAACATGGCTAACTGTGTGGTTTTTCACACTCAAATAGCCTCCATAATGGAGGTGCTAGCGAATGCAGCCGTGGCAGATATCTGTAAACTCGTAGACGACGACTATGCAGTGTTTCGTTTGGAAATAACTCAAAGCCAAAAAGAAAACAGGACATTGCGGAGGAAACTACAGCTACTGGAACTGAAGGTGGCACGGGAGCGCGCAGATAGAACAACGCGAGAACGCGTCCTTGCTAGTCGTCCCAGTGGTGTCAAGATTCTCGACCGATACAGAGGAATGGCAAGAGGTACATTTTTAAAAACGAAGAGGCTGCAGGGCCTGTCGCCCGTTCCACGCTGCACATGTGTGACTTTAGATGTCTTAACCACATATGGTTAACCAGAATTGGGTCTTGGTCAGTTTTTGGGATAGTATACAATAATTCCCCAGATTGCTTGGCTATTTTGCACAATGACAAAATATCACATTCTAACCAGATTCTTGATTTACGGAATTTCCTATTATTTACTAATTGAAAACAATATGCTGCTTGGAACATAGTCAATCACTCTATGAATAGTATATCAAGAAGTTATGCAAAGTTTACCTTACATCCTTAGACCCAGAGTGGCACAGTGGTCTAAGGCACTGCATCTCAGTGCTAGAGGACCCCCTGGTTCGATTCCAGGCTGTATCACAACTGGCCGTGATTGGGAGTCCCATAGGGCGGCGCACAATTGGCCCAGCGTCGTCCGGGTTTGGCCGGTGTAGGCCGTCATTGTAAATAATAATTTGTTCTAGATAGATAAAATAAATTCTAGACAGTGTCAAAACTGTAAATAGTGTACAATATAGCGTTGAGCATTGACAGTAGCTAACCTAACCACCTCTTTTCCCAAAAAAACTCTCAGGTGAAGGACATCTCACTGGAGGGTACAGGAGCTTTGTGAAGCCAGCGGTAAACAATTCATGGAGAGATGACCAACCAATCACTGTTAATGAGGGGAGTGGAACCTCAACCCAGCACGTTATCGTGATAGAGGTTAGTGTAATAGTATTACAACAAAATGACAGTGCATCAAATGTGGCCAGTTTATTTCAGAAAGGCTCCCCTCGGCTTTTCACTTGCTTGCATGTACATCCTCACTTATCTGCTATAGGGAAGCTTGTGAGACTTCCCTACGACATTGTTATGTTATCCTACTCATGTACCGGTAATAACCTCCTCTCTTCTTGTCAGCCTGCAGATGCAGAGGCTGCAGGTCCTGGGGTCAAGCTGGAGAGGTCTGAAGGAGAGGAGGACCCACGACACAGCAGAAACATCCAGATTGGAGCGCCCCCTGTAGCCACGGAGGACCTCCCTACCACCACCCGAGTGCCGCCCAGGATCCGACGCAGCATCACAGAGGACAGTGGAACGCCAAACGCCGTCCTCAAGTCAGAGACTTTAACTGTAACACAAAGGCTTTTACACACAGGATCTGACCACAGGTCAGACCCAGAGATACTGGGGCTGGGGGGACTGGGCTGTCGTTCTGGTCCCGGCCCCGGCTCAGAGTATTTACTTTTCAGTAACCCAAGGACGGTTCTGTCCCATCAGGACTCAGGTGACGCATTACAGACTGGCAATGATCCATCTTGTTCTTACACTGCAGAGACAGGTATGATACCTGGTGACATGCCTGTGGGCTTAGATACGCAGACTAATCCAATGAGAGGGGACTGGAACCAGTACAGTAGTAGTGTATACTCTGAAGGGTGCCTAGATAAGAAAGGAGAGGGTCTGGTCATAGATGAAGTGACTGTGAAAGTGGAGGGCGACGCTCCTCTGACATGGAATGAAGAGGACACTCATTTAGGAGAAGGACACTCGCAGGGCAACAGCAGTGACTACTTAGACTACAGGGAAAGTTTAGAGACAAATCTAAATGTCGCAACCAACTCCTCTTTACACCCAGTGTCCATGTCGATGGCACCTTCCGATTCACAAGGCCTTTTCGATCAGGTATTGAACTCAAACGACCAAAGGTCCAAGGCTCGGGAAGGGGGAGCAAAAACAGGCGGTAAAGACAAGCGGTTCCTCTGCATGTTCTGTAACAAAGGCTTCAGCTGCCCCCAGAAGGTGGAGATCCACCAGAGGGTCCACACAGGGGAAAAACCCTACAGCTGTACCCAGTGTCACATGCGCTTCGCCCATGCTGGCAACCTGAAGAGGCACCAGAGGGTCCACACAGGAGAGAAACCCTACAGCTGCCCCCAGTGTGAGAAGAGGTTCTCCCACCAGCACCATCTGAAGATGCACCTGAAGGTCCACACGGGAGAGAGGCCATTCAAAGAGTAACTACCTTAGCAGCAGAAAAACCATTCCACTCTAAAACATAGAGAGTAACCATTCCACTTGATAGCTTCTGACTTTGACATCAAACCCTGCATTAAAGACAAAGATGAATGTTATCAACAGAAAAGATCCACAGATGCATTTGGAATAATGAGAGGAACAGATTTCAGTGTTTAATATTACTGCGTAGAATATTGCATCCAGACATTGTGTGACATATACAGTATAATGCATATATGTCTAAAAAGTCTGTTACATATTGTGTTTGTACTGTGTAGGCTATATGATGTTCACAAATGCCTATTTCATTACTTCCATTCAATGACTTAATTTTTTGCCCAAGACACTTTTAATGAGAATATTAATGCAGTTTATCAAGTTCATGCAGATTTATGAGTATGTGTGGTTTTCATATGGTGAATTTAAAACGTGTTTATGTTTAATCAATAAAACATTTGACTTTGTTCTCATTATTTGAGACTCCCTTTAATATACAGCGCCTTCGGACAGTATTCAGACCCCTTGACATTTTCCACATTTTGTCTAAAAATCATCATCAATCTACACACAATACCCCATAATGACAAAGGAAAAACAGGTCTTTAGAACAATTGTTTTAAAATAAAAAATAACTGGAAATATCACATTTACATAAGTATTCAGACCCTTTCCTCAGTACTTTGTTGAAGCACCTTTGGCAGTGATTACAGCCATTTTATATTTATTGAACATTTAAAACATACAATCTACTTGCAGTGAAGCCGCTCAACATCTACATCACATAAGTCATCTAACAGACTCCTATCCAGAGTGACCCACAGAATCAACCAGGGTCAACGCCCCGCTCAAGGGCACGTCGACAGATCTCCCACAAGGTCAATAACGGGGGCCCGAACCAGCGACCCATCAGCCACTGGCCCAAGCTCCCAACCGCCAGGCCACCCACCAGCCCTCCAAGATTCCCCCCACAGTTCCCCAAGAGCTGCCCCTCAACCATCTGAGAACCCCCCCACAGTCCCCCCTGAGAAAAATAAAATAATTCCCAACCCTCAGCTTCCCTAAGCCCATCCCACCTATCTCTGCTGGCCACCCTCTTCGGATTTCTACGCACCATATATCTTTCAACTAGGTTGTGATGTTTAACATACAATTTGAATCTATCTAATCAAATAGAATCCACAGATTGCGAGTTGAAGATAAATACTTTTACTAAGAGTATTAGTATATTAGTAATTGACTGACCCGGTCTCTCCAGATCTCCCAACAATACTATTTCAAGGGTCAATTTTAGATCAATGTTATGCATTTTCAGCCATTCCTGAACCTGAGACCAGAAACAGGCTACCTGAGGGCAATACCAAAACAAATGGTCTATTGATTCTGTATCCTCACAACAAAATCTGCAGAGCTGCGGTGATTGTATGTCCCAAATATTCAACATTTTGTTGGTGGCAAGAATTCTGTACAATAATTGTAGCTGAAAAGCACGAAGTCTTGAATCTTGCGTCGTTTTATATATCATCTTATACACCCTGTACTATGGAATCGGTACATCAAAAATCTCTTCCCAACTATTTTGCGATCTGTATGGCACAGCTGTCAACATCCTGGTCCTCAAATGAAACTGGTATACTTTCCTATTTATGCTATTTTTATTCCTCCGCCAGTTTTGATCCTTTATATTGGGCAGACCAGTTCCCTACCTCCTCGCGCTGCCACCTGCCTCCTCCATTTTTGGGGTAATGCTGTAATCAATTGGTTGTAATCTTGGATTGAGCAGACCTTCCCATACAATTCTGATAACTCCATGAAAGACATAACTCTACCATTCCAATTTACAATATAATTTAAGAACAAAATACCCTTTTCAAACATATTTTCCATGAATACAGGTCTTTTATCAACCAGCACATTTGAGTTCAGCCATAATATTTGTTGTAATATTTGTTCTATCTTTTCAGGGGGATGACATTGAAATTTTAGCCAGCTCTGTAATGCTTGTTTGAAAAAATGTTAATTTTCAATTAATCGAAAATGAGACATGGCAATCTGCACAAAGGCAAAAGGGCCATTTTTAAACAATGGATGATCTTTTCTTAGTAATCTACTTGAGAACCATTTAGGGTTCAAGTAAAACTTTTGGATAAGTGTAGCTTTTAGAGAGAGGTTTAGTGCTTTTAGATTTAATAATCTCAACCCACCTAGTTCATATTCATTATATAGATAGGCACGCTTTATCTTGTCTGGTTTAGCATCCTAGATAAAGTAAAATATTTTTTGCCCATATGATTTGAAAAACGAATCATCAGGAGTAGGCAGCGCCATAAGTAAGTGAGTAAACTGAGATATGACTAAGGAGTTAATCAGGGCAATTTTTCTGTAAATAGACTGGTATTTACCTCTCCATGGTTGCAGGATCTTGTCTATTTTTACAAGTTTTCTATTGAAATTCATTGTAGAGAGCTCATTTATATATTTTGTGATATGAATACCAAGTATGTCTACTTCACCGTCAGCCCATTTTATGGGTAAAAACTGCAGGGTAATGTAAAAGTTGTATTTTTTAAAGATCCAATACGTAATATTGTACATTTATCATAATTAGGTTTTAGTCCAGAGAGTCCAGAAAAGTTATCTAGATCTTCAATAAGATATTGCAGGGATCTAGCTTGCGGACTTAATATAAAACTTGAGTCATCGGCATACATGGACACCTTTGTTTTTAAGCCTTGGATTTCTAATCCTCTAATGTTGTTATTCTGATCTGATTTTAATAGCTAGCATTTCGATGGCCATAACGAATAGATATGGTGACAGCGGACACCCTTGTTTAACTCCTCTTGACAATTCAAAACTCTCTGAGAAGTAGCCACTATTTACTATTTTACACCTGGGGTTGCTATACATACAGTGGGGAGAACAAGTGTTTGATACATTGCCGATTTTGCAGGTTTTCCTACTTACAAAGCATGTAGATGTCTGTAATTTTTAGCATAGGTACACTTCAACTGTGAGAGATGGAATCTAAAACAAAAATCCAAAAAATCACATTGTATGATTTTTAAGTAATTAATTTGCATTTTATTGCATGACATAAGTATTGGTTTTCTGCACGTTAACATCAGAAGCCTCCTTCCTAAGTTTGAGTTATTCACTGCGTTAGCACACTCCGCCAACTCTGATGTTCTAGCAGTGTCTGAATCCTGGCTTAGGAAGGCCACCAAAAATTCTGAAATGTCCATCCCCAACTACAACATTTTCCGTCTAGATAGAACTGCCAAAGGGGGTGGAGTTGCAATCTGCTGTAGAGATATCCTGCAGAGCTCGATCATACTATCCAGGTCTATGCCCAAACAGTTTGAGCTTCTACTTCTAAAAATCCACCTTTCCAGAAATAAGTCTCACTGTTGCCGCTTGCTACAGACCCCCCTCAGTCCCCAGCTGTGCCCTGGACACCATATGTGAATTGATTGCCCCCCATTTATCCTCATAATTCGTACTGCTTGGTGACCTAAATTGGGATATGCTTAACACCCCGGCCATCCTACAATCCAAACTAGATGCCCTCAATCTCACACAAATTATTACATTTACATTTTTACATTTTAGTCATTTAGCAGACGCTCTTATCCAGAGCGACTTACAGTTAGTGAGTGCATACATTATTTTCTTTATTTTTTTCATACTGGCCCCCCGTGGGAATCGAACCCACAATCCTGGCATTGCAAACGCCATGCTCTACCAACTGAGCTACATCCCTGCCGGCCATTACCTCCCCAACCCTAGACAACGCTTGGCCAATTGTGCGCCGCCCCATGGGAATTATCAACGAACCTACCAGGTACAACCCTAAATCCGTAAACATGGGTACCCTCATAGATATCATCCTTACTAACTTACCCTCTAAATACACCTCCGCTGTCTTCAACCAGGATCTCAGCGATCACTGCCTTATTGCCTGCGTCCGTAACGGGTCCGCGGTCAAACGACCACCCCTCATCACTGTCAAACGCTCCCTAAAACACTTTAGCGAGCAGGCCTTCCTAATTGACCTGGCCCAGGTATCCTGGATGGATATAGATCTCATTCCGTCAGTAGAGGATGCCTGGTTATTCTTTAAAAGTAATTTCCTCTCAATCTTAAATAAACATGCCTCATTCAAAAAATACAGAACTAAGAACAGATATAGCCTCTGGTTCTCCTCAGACTTGACTGCCCTTGACCAGCACAAAAACATCCTGTGGCATACTGCATTAGCATCAAATAGCCCCCGCGATATGCAACTTTTCAGGGAAGTTAGGAACCAATATACACAAGCAGTTAGGAAAGCAAAGGCTAACTTTTTCAAACAGAAATTTGCATCCTGTAGCACTAACTCCAAAAAGTTTTGGGACACTAAAGTCCATGGAGAATAAGAGCACCTCCTCCCAGCTTCCCACTGCACTGAGGCTAGGAAACACTATCACCACCTATAAATCTACAATAATCGAGAATTTCAACAAGCATTTTGCTACGGCTGGCCATGCTTTCCACCTGGATACCACTACCCCGGTGTTACGCACTCCTCTCGGAAGAGGGAACGCAACACCCTGCTACAACTTAACTCTCTGTGTTGTGAAAGAGGTATGGGACTGTAGGTGTGAGTAAGGATGACAAAAGGCAGAGAATACCGTTAACAGGGAATGTATTCCTTCGCACGGTAAATTTGGGGAAAAGGGGCTGGACGGAACCAAAGCAAAGAAAGTAAATATCAAAGCCCCCTCTCCTACCTTACCTGCCTACCCACTACTTACTTAACTAGCACCTCCTGGTGCACTAACCAAAATACAAGGGATGGTCCGCCCAGGTCTTTCCTAGTGTGCATAGACAATATACTTCTACGGGTAATGTATGCCCGCGGGCCTCTTGCCTAAGCACTCCCTAGGTGCCTTCCCCTTCCCCCCTTGGGAACAAATGAATCAAAATTGCACAAACTGGTTCACAACAAAACCTGAGAAAAAAAACTAACTCAGGACATTAAAGAAACTCTCTGAGCAACAAACTAACACAAAACATTACAATTGGTTCTCACAGCAACAACTACACAGTACATACCAAATGTTTCAGCAACAACCAACATGCTATAACTCTCAGCCATTCTGGTTCCCCCCTGCCTTTTCTGAGCAACTGGGGCTTATATAGCTTCAGGAGGAGTTGGTAATTGGAGACAGCTGCGTCCTGACGAGGGCGCGGGGTCAGCTCTCCAATCATCAATGTTCATCCAATCAATCAGCTGCTTGTTGGGGAATTTCAGGAACCCATTTCCTGAAATACCTACATGAAAATAAACAAACCACAATATAGAAACTGGGGAACGTAACACCCGGCCACCAGCTCTGCACCCTCCGCTGCAACTTGCCCATGCCAACCCCACTTTTCCTTCACACAAATTCAGACAGCTGATGTTCTGAAAGAGCTGCAAAATCTGGACCCCTACAAATCATCTGGGCTAGACAATCTGGACCCTTTCTTTCTAAAACTAGCCGCCGAAATTGTCGCAACCCCTATTACTAGCCTGTTCAACCTCTCTTTCGTAACGTCTGAGATCCCCAGAGATTGGAAAGCTGCCGCGGTCATCCCCCTCTTCAAAGGGGGTGACACTCTAGATCCAAACTGTTACAGACCTATATCCATCCTGCCCTGTCTTTCGAAAGTATTTGAAAGCCAAGTTAACAAACAGATCACCGACCATTTCGAATCCCACCGTACCTTCTCCGCTATGCAATCCGGTTTCCGAGCTGGTCATGGGTGCACCTCAGCCACGCTCAAGGTCCTAAACAATATTATAACCGCGATCGATAATAGACAGTACTGTGCAGCCGTCTTCATCGACCTGGCCAAGGCTTTCGACTCTGTCAACCACCGCATTCTTATTGGCAGACTAAATAGCCTTGGTTTCTCAAATGACTGCCTCGCCTGGTTCACCAACTACTTCTCAGATAGAGTTCAATGTGTCAAATCGGAGGGCCTGTTGTCTGGACCTATGGCAGTCTCTATGGGGGTGCCACAGGGTTCAATTCTTGGGCCGACTCTTTTCTCTGTGTATATCAATGATGTCGCTCTTGCTGCTGGTGACTCTCAGATCCACCTCTACGCAGACGACACCATTTTGTATACATCTGGCCCTTCATTGGACACTGTTAACAAACCTCCAAACAAGCTTCAATGCCATACAACACTCCTTCAGTAGCCTCCAACTGCTCTTAAACACTAGTAAAACTAAATGCATGCTCTTCAATCGAACGCTGCTGGCACCCGCCCACCCGACTAGAATCACTACTCTCGACGGGTCTGACCTAGAGTATGTGGACAACTACAAATACCTAGGTGTCTGGTTAGACTGTAAACTCTCCTTCCAGACTCACATTAAGAATCTCCAATCCAAAGTTAAATCTAGAATCGGCTTCCTATTTCGCAACAAAGCCTCCTTCACTCATGCGGCCAAAAATGCCCTCGTAAAACGGACTATCCTACCGATCCTTGACTTCGGCGATGTCATTTACAAAATAGCCTCCAACACTCTACTCAGCAAATTGGATGTAGTCTATCACAGTGCCATCCGTTTTGTCACCAAAGCCCTGTATACTACCCACCACTGTGACCTGTACGCTCTTGTCCTCACTACATATTCGTTGCCAAACCCACTGGCTCCAGGCCATCTATAAATCACTGCTAGGCAAATCCCCGCCTTATCTTAGCTCATTGGTCACCATAGCAACACCCACCCGTAGTATGCGCTCCAGCAGGTATATCTCACTGGTCATCCCCAAAGCCAACACCTCCTTTGGCCGCCATTCCTTCCAGTTCTCTGCTGCCAATGACTGGAACGAATTGCAAAAATCTCTGAAGCTGGAGACTCTTATCTCCCTCACTAACTTTAAGCATCAGTTGTCAGAGCACCTTACTGATCACTGCACCTGTACACAGCCCATCTGAAATTAGCCCACCCAACTACCTCATCCCCATATTGTTATTTATTTTGCTCATTTGCACCCCAGTATCTCTATTTGCACATCTATCATTCCAGTGTTAATACTAATTGTAATTATTTTGCACTATAGCCTATTTATTGCCTTACCTCCATAACTTGCTACATTTGCACACACTGTATATATATTTTCTGTTGTACTTTTGACTTTATGTTTTGTTTACCCCATATGTAACTCTATGTTGTTGTTTTTTATCGCACTGCTTTGCTTTATCTTGGCCAGGTCGCAGTTGTAAATGAGAACTTGTTCTCAACTGGCTTACCTGGTTAAATAAAGGTGAATTAAAAATAAATCAAATAAAAATTCAGAGGGTGAGGATGAGACGGATAAGAAAACATCTGCTTAAAATATTTAGCTTCCTCTTTTAAAATATATTTCAGAGAATCATAGATGACTCTGTCTTTAGTAACAAGTTTCTGCAAATTCCTTTTGGTAGCGTTCCTGTGTTGGAGATTCAGGAAGAATTTGGTGCATTTTTCTCCATATTCCATCCAGTTTGCTTAATTTTTGTAATAGATTACATTAGATCGTTCTTGAATAAGTTCCTCCAGTTCTTTTTGTTTTTCCTCTAACATGTTTTGTATCTCTGTAGTATTGTTTTTATTGCTATCTACCTGTACTATTAGTTCATGTATTTCCCTTGTTAGTCTTCTTTCTTTAGCCAGAAAGATGAATATTATTGATGAATATTGTATTGAATGACCTCTGAAGGTACATTTAAATGTATCCCAAACAATAAGGGGATTTGCTGAACCTATATTGTACTGGAAAAATTCAGTTATAAATTATTTTGTTTTAGTTACAAATAAATTGTCCTCCAGTAAACTTTGATTACATTTCCAATATCCCCGTCCACGTGGAGATTCTATAAGAGTTATGTGAAGGCCAATTAGATGATGATCCGATCGCATTCTGTCTCCTATTAATACTTTTTTAACCTTTGATGCAAGAGAGAAAGAGACAAGTAAGTAGTCAAGACGAATAGCTTGATTAAGTCTCCTCCATGTATATCTCACTAGGTCAGGGTTTTTTAGTCTCCAAATATCCACTATTTCTAATGTGTCCATAATATTTGTGATTTCCTTAAGGGCACGGTAATGATAGTTTGTAGAGTGATTTCCTTTATGGTCCATTGAGGTACTTAACACTGTGTTATAGTCTCCCACCATAATTATTTGATCGTTTGTTGCCTGTAAGATCCATAAATTGGTATGAATATTTTCGAAGAAGTATGGATCATATCATTTAGATTAATGAGCCAAATCTGTTTTTCATCCACTTTCATATTAAAAAAGATCCACCTTCCTTGCGAATCATTCCTGACTATTTGCACATTCAGATCGACATTTTGGTTAATTAATATCATCACACCTTTTCAGTTCCTTTGTCCATGACAGAAGATTATTTCACCATCGCATTCCTTTTTCCACACAACTTCATCTAAGGATGTAGAGTGAGTTTCATGTAAACAGTATATGTTATATTCCTTTTCTTTTAGCCATGTAAAGACTGATTTTTTTTATAATCTGGCAAACCGTTACAATTATAACTGGCTATACTTATTTCACCCCTTACCATAACTAGATACTATTCTCAGTCTAAATTGACCATAATTAGTGCTTGTAAAGTTACTGCCACAAGAGGTATTATGATGGTCAAAATGAGAGATTTCAAATGTCTGATATTTAGAATTCAAGAAACAGGTTCTAGCAATATTTGTTTTATTCCCTTGCCTGTTTGTCTGTGAGCCAACGCCACAGACGTTAGAAAATTGAGTCAAGATATAATATGTGTAGTAAATCTGAGTAGGTTGATGTGTATGATATTGGATGTGATTTAGTGAGTGTGTGTAAGATGTCTGGATAAGAGTAAGACTATAATGTGTGATGTCCAAATAAATAATAACCCAGACAACTTGCATGGTTGAGTGTCTATGTGTGTAACATGAAGTGAGTATAGCCTTAATATTCAGGATGATAATTGTAATCCATGTCGTATCACCATCATAGTTGCATCATAATTACCTTTAACATCATTTTCATAGAAAAACACATCCCATCATTTCCATAGCAATTGACGTTTCACATGATCATGAAAGAGACCTTGCATTACTTTAGAGACGGCTTCACTACAGTAAAACTGTATCCCGTACAATATGTTATTATTCCCCAATGTCCCTGTTCTGATATCTTCCCCTTGCTTGTTATAAACATGGATAAACATGTAGGCAAAGACATAGAAAAGATAGACAAACAAAAAACATATTAAATTATGGAAAAGTTATTGAATAGAGAAAGAGGGGAGAGAAGAGAAGAGAGAAGAGAGAGATCAAGTGTGTGTGTGTGTGTATGCGTCCTTATGTGTAAGCAAGCATGTAGAGTGCGTGTTCATATCAACTTCACAGTGTACAGATATTTTTACAGTTCCCATACTTTTCTTTCCGGAACCTGACGTCCCAGTAGAATTTAGCACAGCCATGGTGTTATGGAGTTGTCTCGGAAGAGCTGTCCATCTATAAAGAGTTTGTCCACAATGAGAAAGGCACGCTTACCCCTCTCCCTCTGTACAGGATACAGCTTCTGCGACGTTCATTTATCTCCCGGGGAAATTGGTAATTGAGACCGAATTTGGTCCCTTTAAGCTCCTTTCCCCTGCTTTTGATCAGCTCCTTTTGTTGGTAGTGTTCACATTTTGCCATGATAGGTAGGGGACCCTTGGTCTTGTTGCTCCAAGCTCCAAGTCTGTACACTAGTTGGAAAGCCACCTTGTTTACAGTCTCTAGAGGAAATTTCAAGGCGGATTGCATGAACTCTCTGATCGCCCCCTCTGGATTATTGGATGCGTCCTCAGGAATCCCAGAAAATATAAGATTTTCACGCATGCTACGGGTTTGTATGTCCAGTAGCGACTCCCTCATCACCCTGTTTTCCTTGAGTAGACAATCCATGTTGGAATCGAGGGTTTTTACCTTGGCTGTGAGTGCCTTGTTCTCTCCTTGGAGAGTGAGAATTTCACTCTGGCTAAACTCCAAACTCCCCCTCAGCCCTGCTACCTCCTCACACAACTTTTCAAGTGTTGCATGGATTCCTGCAAGAGCTCAAGCCTCTACTTCAACTGTAAGTAAATCGTCCGTGTCTGTAGATGAATCTGATTACAGCCTTGATTCTTCTTGGGTATGACTCTACAAGTTTAGCCCACCTGTATTTGGGGAGTTTCTCCCATTCACAAAATGTGGGAAAAGTCAAGGGGTCTGAATACTTTCCGAAGGCACTGTACATCACATCTGATATCACCCTATTCTACATACATACAACAGCGCTTTATAACCAATATACACTTACAAAATATACCTACACATACAGACACTAACAAACGTGGAAAAAGTGAAGGGATCTGAATACTTTGCGAATGCACTGTACATACCCACACACTAACAAACACCTACTGTACACATCAAAATAGTTTAGTCAGGTTTGTCTGATGATGACTTTTGACTTATCATAACTGACTCACATTTACCCACAACATCATATTTATGTCCACCATGATGGTTTTAAACAACAATGAAGTCATTCTGTAACTACAGTATAGGACTCAAACTAGTGTGGATGGGTAAACACTCCATGTTGAAAGTGTGTTTATTATCTGTGTGTGTGTGTACGTACCTGAGGGAGTGAATGTCTGTGTAATCTGTATCACCTGTCTCTTCCAGGAGGAGGAGGGTCCAGAGGTGCTGCTGGTGAAGGAGGAGGTGTGAGGAGGGTCTGAGGAACCCTGAGGGGACCATGGTCATGGAGGGCAACCAGACTACACCTCCTCCTGAACCCACAGAGGAACCAGCTGAGCAGCACAGGACCACACACAGTCTCACTGAGGTGAGCCCAATGTAAAATACTGTCTGCATGGTACACTATATATACAAAAGTATGTGGACACCCCTTCGGCTATATCAGCCACACCCGTTGCTGACAGGTGTATAAAATCGAGCACACAGCCATGCAATCTCCATAGAGAAACATTGGCAGTAGAATGGCCTTACTGAAGAGCTCAGTGACTTTTAACGTGGCACCATCATATGATGCAACCCTTCCAACAAGTCAGTTCGTAAAATGTCTGCCCTGCTACAGCTGCCCCGGTCAACTGTAAGTGCTGTTATTGTGAAGTGGAAATGTCTAGGAGCAACAACAGCACAGCCGCTAAGTGGCAGGCCGCACAAATTCACAGAAAGGGACTGCCGAGTGCTGAAGCGTGTAGCGCATAAAAATGGTCTGTCCACGGTTGCAACACTCACTACCGAGTAACAAACTGCCTCTGGAAGCAACGTCAGCTCAAGAACTGTTCGTTGGGAGCTTCATGAAATGGGTTTCCATGGCCGAGCAGCCGCACACAAGCTTAACATAACCATGCGCTATACCATATATAAAAAAATATATTTGCTACGAACATGACATAGGCAAAACCAAATTCAGACATGAAATATATTGTTACACTTCAATAAAACGACAGTGTTTTGGATATGCCAGCACACCAAACAACAAGTCTGTATCATGTGATAATGTGAGCGTACCCAGATGCTCAACTGAGGGACTAAGGCTGTCCAATTCTGATGTTTTTTCCACAAATTGGTGTTTTGACCAATCACATCAGATCTTTTCACATCAGATCTTTTTCAGAGCTGATCTGATTGGTCAAAAGACCAATTAGTGGGAAAAATATCAGAATTGGGCTGCCTGTCTAAACGCAGCCTTGGTAATATATATATATTTTTTACCCCAGTACACTTCACATGATAACTATAATATTTCAGCTAAAGAATAGTTCCCGGACAACCCCTGCGTACATCTCAAGCCACACTGCTACAATTTCTCCTCGTTGTGGACACTCCTATGTCTGATAAGGTTTGTCAGGAAGGAGAAGCTTTTGTAACACAGCTTACACTTGAAGGGCCTCTCCTTGGTGTGAACGGTCTGGTGCTTCTTCACATAGTTTGCCTCAGAAAAGCGCTTCCCACACGTGGGGCAGGCATATGGCTTGTCTGCATCGGTCCTAACGCTCAGCCTCCCACGTTGTGACCCAATGACACCAGAGGAGGTAGAAGCTGGATCCAGCACCCTTAGGTGGTTAGTCTTTGAGCTCCCTGCTTGACCTCTAGCCATTGTTCCCTGACTGGAGTCTCTATCGCTCTGATGATCACCAGGACTGAGATTGTTCAGTCCAACTGTCCACTGGTTGTGTTCTGTGTGGTGGTGGAGAATCTGTTCCTTGTGGTTCGGTCCTGGTTCCGACTCGGGAAGGAAAAGCGATGGCTCCTGATCCAGACTTCTCATCTGGGGCCAGGGTTTGTGACCAGCCGCTTCAGAGGTCAAGTCTCTCCCGCCAGCAACACCCGATATCAGCAGGTCCTCATGGACTGCAGACTGTGAAAACAAATTGTACAGAAGAGCATAAAGGTTTATATGAGAATGTTTTGCTGTACACACAGAAACATGACATGATATTATAAATGTTAACCACAGTCAAGCCCATCTCTAAGACTGTGATTGAAGTACCTAACAATATGGAGCCATTGGATTATTATAATTTTTTTTATCCATATGTGTTGATTCAATAATTAAGTATAATGTTTTGGTTCGATTAAGGGAAACTCAGTCCCTGCAATGATACAAAAATAATCAAGTCAGTCAGCACAGTCAATTTTGTATTTAATTTAAACAAAATGGTCATACACTCACAAAACAAGAAGTACAGTATTTTAATGCACAAGACAATAACTTTTTTCACTATGGTAACACTTTACCTTTTCCGTAAATCTGGTACCCTCGCTTTAATAAAATACATTTTTGAATACTTTGGAAAAGGTTCAACATTACACACATCACTGCTTCATGTCAAGTAAACATGCATTCAGGCACTATCATTATCTCACTATAAAATACCAATATCAACCTAAAGGGACATAGTTGTCACTCTTCATCAGTGAAGCATTTTTACAGACACCATCACACCAACCATCACCATATCATCTACTCTGCCTCATCATACTCATTCTTTCCTCAGTTCAGCTCAACCAGTTCCCTACTACATCCAAAACAAACAGAATTAACTACAAAGAACTAACTAGTACTATATTACATGCCACTCACTATACTTTATACATGGGCCGTGTGCATTTTCTGCTGGTGTATCCTGATAGCACGGCTGAATCATTCAAATTCCTGGGGACCATCATCTCCCACAACCTCAAGTGGGAGGACAACATCACAGCGGTCACCAAGAATGCACACCAGCAGATGTACTACTTGCGGCAGCTGAAAAAACCCAGTGAAGCCTGATCCGGTTTTACGCATCAATCGTTGAGTCCATTCTCATCTCTTCCATCACCGTCTGGTTTGGGTCTGCGTCTGCCCGCTGCAAGGGCAAACTGACATTGGCTGCCACCTCCCACCACCAAGACTATTCCTAGAGCTGGCCGCCAGGGCAAACTGAGCAATCGGGGGAGAAGGGCCTTGGTCAGGGAGGTGACCAAGAACCCAATGGTCACTCTGACAGAGCTCCTCTGTGGAGATGGGAGAACCTTCCAGAAGGACAACCATTTCTGCAGCACTCCACCAATCAGGCCTTTATGGTTGAGTGGCCAGACGGAAGCCACTCCTCAGTAAAAGGAACATGACAGCCCGCTTGGAGTTTGCCAAAAGGCACCTAAAGGACTCTCAGACCATGAGAAACAAGATTCTCTGGTCTGATTAAACCAAGATTGAACTCTTTGGCCTGAATGCCAAGTGTCACGTCTGGAGGAAACCTGGCTCCATCCCTACGGTGAAGCATGGCGGTGGCAGCATCATGCTGTGGGGATGGTTTTCAGCGGCAGGGAGACTAGTCAGGATCGAGGGAAAGCTGAACGGAGCAAAGTACAGAGAGATCCTTGATGAAAACCTGCTCCAGAGTGCTCAGGACCTCAGACTGGGGCGAAGGTTCACCTTCCAAGAGGACAACGACCCTAAACACACAGCCAAGACAACGCAGGAGTGGCTTCGGACAAGTCTCTGAATCTTCTTGAGTGGGCCAGCCAGAGCCCAGATTTGAACCTGATCGAACATCTCTGGAGAGACCTGAAAATAGCTGTGCAGCAACGCTCCCCATCCAACCTGACAGAGCTTGAGAGGATCTGCAGAGAAGAATGGGAAAAACTCCCCAAATACAGGTGTGCCAAGCTTGTAGCATCATACTCAAGAAGACTCGAGGCTGTAATCGCTGCCAAAGGTGCTTAAACAAAGTATTGAGTAAAGGGTCTGAATACTTATGTAAATGTGATGTTTCCGTTTTTAATTTGTAATAAATCTGCAACAAAAAACAAAAACAACTTTTTGCTTTGTCATTATGGGGTATTGGGTGTAGATTGATCAGGATTATTTAAAAAAAATCAATTTTAGAATAAGGCTGTAACGTAACAAAATGTGGAAAAAGTCAAGGGGTCTGAATACTTTCCGAATGCTCTGTATAAGCCTAAAAAGTCTGTTACATATTGTTTGTACTGTAACTGCACTATACTGCATTTGCACTCTGTTCATCTATCTGCATTTGGATATATTCATACTGTAAATTTGTACATCCACTGTATATCAACCGTATACCCACTGTATATGTGTATATCTGCTCAATCTCTTATAGCTCTATGCTCACGCTACCTAGTTGTATATAATGTATGTAAACTTGATTTAAACTCAGCTGTCTGTATTCTGTCTCTAAATGTTGTCTATCACTAGCAGCACCATATCACCAAGTACAATTCTGACTGAATATGTTTAAATGTACTTGGCGAATAAAGGTGATTCTTATTCTGAGGTAGCTTCTCTCTGAGAACCTCTTCCCACAGGCGAATGGCCTCTCTCCCATGTTGACCTTCAGATGCATCTTCAGCTGGTGGGAGAACCTCTTCTCACACTGGGGGCAGCTGTAGGGTTTCTTCCCTGTGTGGACCCTTTGGCGCCTCTTCAGGTGACCAGCCTGGGCGAAGCGCATATGACACTGTGTACAGCTGAAGGATTTCACCCCTGTGTGCATCCTCTGAGATCTCCACCGGCTTTCCCACAGAACGAACATGGGAAGCGCTTCTCTTTGCCACCGGATCTACTGATATAATTACTACTACTGTCATTACAGAGGAGTGTAAATGCTTTTTTTAAGGCTGGATCATGTTGTTGAACTGTATTGTATTGTTGTATGTTTTAATTCTATAATGTATTGATTGTTGCTGCCTTCTTGGCCAGGTATCCCTTGTAAAAGAGACTCTGGTCTCAATGTGCTTTTCCTGGTTAAATAAAATAAAAAATGTATCAATGGGCTTGTGTAGCCATTTAGTGTTGAGGCACTGGCAATGTTTGAGGTCTGATTTAACATTAAGAGAGTGTGAGGAGGATGAACGCCAGGGAGTGTCTGTTTTGTCGCAGGGTCAGTTCCAGTTGATAGATCCTATAGAAGGCAGGCTGAAGGCAGCACCTGTTAGGGGGTTAACCTGAGGCACCATCAGTCTCTCTGAATCACAACTATAGGAGCAGGACGGAGCATCGCTAGCTGGGTCTGTGTCTGTTCTCTCACACCGCATATGGACACCTCCCATCCCTGCAGACCCACTCTACGCCTCGCCTTGGTCTCAGCCAGTATGTTGTCATGGAGACTAAGTTTGGATGTTGTTTTGTGTTCAACTGTCTGTTTCTGGTTGTGGTTAACAGTGTTGTTCCCCAGCCCAGAGGTGAAGATGCTGTCCCATCCACTGACCTCCATTATATCGCCTCTGGTCCTGGCCTGCTCAGTGATGTTGTCCCTTAGGCCCTTGGCTGCACCCGTCTGGGTCTGGAAATCCAAGATGGCTGCCCAGTCTCCTCTGTTAGCCTCCAACCATCCACCTGCAGGAAGAGGTTAGAAAAAAGACTTTACAAACATGGCAGAGAACTCTACATATGCAGTTTTTCTTTCAATTACCTGGTCAAGTTCATACATTATAAGTTGTATTTATTTCATTTTGTGAATAAAGAAAATGAAGAAAGAAATAATAGCCAGGCGTATCACTATTCCCATTGAAGATCTATTACTGTATGTAGGCTATATGTATTTCTTCCTTACCTTGCTCCCTAATCTTCAGTCCACTCAGCAGACCAATGCTCTCTGGCCCGTCTTCTACTGTCTCCTCTTTGACCAGCAGCAGATCAGGCTTCCCATCCTCCAGGTCTACTGACTTGAAGAGATACAGAGTGAGAAGATGTTGGATCAAGAAATCTGATATGAGCACCCTGCTATGGAGCATCTTCTGATTGGGAAATTAGGTGAGTACTATGCAAACATGTTAGTTGATTTGATTACTTGACACTCTTTCATGGTTTGATCATTCAAAGACATGGTCTCACACTTAAGACAAAAGCAATCAAGACCTGGGCCTGTATCCACAAAGAGTCTCAGAGTAGGAGTCTGATCTAGGATCTTTCCATATAATATTATTCATTATGATTTAAAAGGCTAAACTGATTATAGATCAGTACTCCTGCTCTGAGAGGCTTTGTGGATACGGGACCTGACCTAATACCATTCAGACAGTAGTTCAGTGGGATCACCTCAGTGAGACTGTGTGTGGTCCTGTGCTGCTGAGCTGGTTCCTCTGTGGGTTCAGGAGGAGATGTAGTCTGGTTGTCCTCCATGACCATGGTCCCCTCAGGGTTCCCCAGACCCTCCTCACACACCTCCTCCTTCACCAGCAGCACCTCTGGACCCTCCTCCTCCTGGAAGAGACCTGATACAGATTACACAGACATACACTCCCTCAGGTACATACACACGCACACACAGATAATAAACACACTTCAGAAAATACTTTCATGCGAACATTAGAAAAAGCTTAAGTTCAAGGTGAAGTTTAAGCATCAACCAATTAAAATCGTTGACGTAGTGGCATGTGATCAAAGGCTACATGCTAGCTGTCCCATTACATAAGCTTGCACATTTAGCCCTATGTTTACCTTACCAGGTGGCCTTGAATATTTCCTGTAACAAATTTGTATCAGCCTATCAAAGAGCTTAAAGGTCAACTGCACTTCCCGATTTGGCCTCGTTTTTCCACAGTGCTCATTAAGAAATGCTAGCTGCCTTGACAGAAGGCAAACAAGAGTTGTCTTGGGGGTGTGGTTTGATGTGGGTGTGTCTTTTCCATTCAATCACAACAAAGTGCAGTATTGAGCACAGTGAGGTAAGCTAAGCTAACTTTGCTATGGAGAGAACTAAGTTTTGAAGTTGAGGACCTCCCCTCCTGACTGACTCACAGTCCCTCGATTATATCTGCAGGGAGGGCGGGTTTAAGGTCATTAAATATTGTGTGGATGGAAGGCGGGTGGGTGGCATTCGGTTTGAATAAAGAGAAAACAATAAATACATCTTGTGCAATTTATATCTGTAGGCTACATTTTTTATTTATTTTATTTCACCTTTATTTAACCAGGTAAGCCAGTTGAGAACAAGTTCTGATTTACAACTGCGACCTGGCCAAGATAAAGCAAAGCAGTGCGATAAAAACAACAACACAGAGTTACATATGGGGTAAAACAAAACATAAAGTCAAAAATACAACAGAAAATATATATAAGTGTGTTCAAATGTAGCAAGTTATGGAGGTAAGGCAATAAATAGGCCATAGTGCAAAATAATTACAATTAGTATTAACACTGGAATGATAGATGTGAAAGAAATGATGTGCAAATAGAGATACAGGGGTGCAAATGAGCAAAATAAATAACAATATGGGGATGAGGTAGTTGGGTGGGCTAATTTCAGATGGGCTGTGTACAGGTGCAATGATCGGTAAGGTGCTCTGACAACTGATGCTTAAAGTTAGTGAGGGAGATAAGAGTCTCCAGCTTCAGAGATTTTTGCAATTCGTTCCAGTCATTGGCAGCAGAGAACTGGAAGGAATGGCGGCCAAAGGAGGTGTTGGCTTTGGGGATGACCAGTGAGATATACCTGCTGGAGCGCATACTACGGGTGGGTGTCGCTATGGTGACCAATGAGCTAAGATAAGGCGGGGATTTGCCTAGCAGTGATTTATAGATGGCCTGGAGCCAGTGTGTTTGGCGACGAATATGTAGTGAGGACCAGCCAACAAGAGCGTACAGGTCACAGTGGTGGGTAGTATATGGGGCTTTGGTGACAAAACGGATGGCACTGTGATAGACTACATCCAATTTGCTGAGTAGAGTGTTGGAGGCTATTTTGTAAATGACATCGCCGAAGTTAAGGATTGGTAGGATAGTCAGTTTTACGAGGGCATGTTTGGCAGCATGAGTGAAGGAGGCTTTGTTGCGAAATAGGTCTGATTCTAGATTTAACTTTGGATTGGAGATTCTTAATGTGAGTCTGGAAGGAGCGTTTACAGTCTAACCAGACACCTAGGTATTTGTAGTTGTCCACATACTCTAGGTCAGACCCGTCGAGAGTAGTGATTCTAGTCGGGTGGGCGGGTGCCAGCAGCGTTCGATTGAAGAGCATGCATTTAGTTTTACTAGTGTTTAAGAGCAGTTGGAGGCTACTGAAGGAGTGTTGTATGGCATTGAAGCTCGTTTGGAGGTTTGTTAACACAGTGCCCAATGAAGGGCCAGATGTATACAAAATGGTGTCGTCTGCGTAGAGGTGGATCTGAGAGTCACCAGCAGCAAGAGCGACATCATTGATATACACGGAGAAAAGAGTCGGCCCAAGAATTGAACCCAGACAACAGGCCCTCCGATTTGACACATTGAACTCTATCTGAGAAGTAGTTGGTGAACCAGGCGAGGCAGTCATTTGAGAAACCAAGGCTATTTAGTCTGCCAATAAGAATGCGGTGGTTGACAGAGTCGAAAGCCTTGGCCAGGTCGATGAAGACGGCTGCACAGTACTGTCTATTATCGATCGCGGTTATAATATCGTTTAGGACCTTGAGCGTGGCACCCATGACCAGCTCGGAAACCGGATTGCATAGCGGAGAAGGTACGGTGGGATTCGAAATGGTCGGTGATCTGTTTGTTAACTTGGCTTTCAAAAACTTTTGAAAGGCAGGGCAGGATGGATATAGGTCTGTAACAGTTTGGATCTAGAGTGTCACCCCCTTTGAAGAGGGGGATGACTGCGGCAGCTTTCCAATCTCTGGGGATCTCAGACGTTACGAAAGAGAGGTTGAACAGGCTAGTAATAGGGGTTGCGACAATTTCGGCAGCTAGTTTTAGAAAGAAAGGGTCCAGATTGTCTAGCCCAGATGATTTGTAGGGGTCCAGATTTTGCAGCTCTTTCAGAACATCAGCTGTCTGAATTTGTATGAAGGAGAAGCGGGGGGGGCATGGGCAAGTTGCAGCGGAGGGTGCAGTACTGGTGGCCGGGGTAGTGGTATCCAGGTGGAAAGCATGGCCAGCCGTAGCAAAATGCTTGTTGAAATTCTCGATTATTGCAGATTTATCGGTGGTGATAGTGTTTCCTAGCCTCAGTGCAGTGGGCAGCTGGGAGGAGGTTGAGGTTTTGCTTTCATTATTTTTAGGCTATGTCATAAGTGCGTAAGCCTAAGCTTTAAGGCCTAACTTTACGCGCGCCAAATAGCCTACACACCAATCGCCAAATCCTTTTGAGATCGGGCAGAACACGTTAACTTCGATCCACTGAGGCAAAAAGGACCCCCACCCCAAAACATCTTCCCATGGCCATGATTCATTCTATCATTTATGACATTCTTCTGGTGAGCAAGGGTTTATTTCGTCAGTGTCTGGAATGTGTGTCATGTGCTACGAAAGAAGCTTGCAACTTAGTTTCAACGTTTCATTACCTTATGTAAATACATGTTACCGTGGAAACAATATCAACTAGCCTACTGAAAGTTGAATGCCCGTAGTCTTCAGTCAGCTCAGCTGTCCTACAACACAGTATTATACAGTGAGGGAAAAAAGTATTTGATCCCCTGCTGATTTTGTACGTTTGCCCACTGACAAAGACATGATCAGTCTATAATTTTAATGGTAGGTTTATTTGAACAGTGAGAGACAGAATAACAACAACAAAATCCAGAAAAACGCATGTCAAAAATGTTATAAATTGATTTGCATTTTAATGAGGGAAATAAGTATTTGACCCCTCTGCAAAACATGACTTAGTACTTGGTGGCAAAACCCTTGTTGGCAATCACAGAGGTCAGACGTTTCTTGTAGTTGGCCACCAGGTTTGCACACATCTCGGGAGGGATTTTGTCCCACTCCTCTTTGCAGATCTTCTCCAAGTCATTAAGGTTTCGAGCCTGACGTTTGGCTCGAACCTTCAGCCCGAACCTTCAGCTCCCTCCACAGATTTTCTATGGGATTAAGGTCTGGAGACTGGCTAGGCCACTCCAGGACCTTAATGTGCTTCTTCTTGAGCCACTCCTTTGTTGCCTTGGCCGTGTGTTTTGGGTCATTGTCATGCTGGAATACCCATCCACGACCCATTTTCAATGCCCTGGCTGAGGGAAGGAGGTTCTCACCCAAGATTTGACGGTACATGGCCCCGTCCATCGTCCCTTTGATGCGGTGAAGTTGTCCTGTCCCCTTAGCAGAAAAACACCCCCAAAGCATAATGTTTCCACCTCCATGTTTGACGGTGGGGATGGTGTTCTTGGGGTCATAGGCAGCATTCCTCCTCCTCCAAACACGGCGAGTTGAGTTGATGCCAAAGAGCTCGATTTTGGTCTCATCTGACCACAACACTTTCACCCAGTTCTCCTCTGAATCATTCAGATGTTCATTGGCATACTTCAGACGGGCCTGTATATGAGCAGGGGGACCTTGCGGGCGCTGCAGGATTTCAGTCCTTCACGGCGTAGTGTGTTACCAATTGTTTTCTTGGTGACTATGGTCCCAGCTGCCTTGAGATCATTGACAAGATCCTCCCGTGTAGTTCTGGGCTGATTCCTCAGCCCCAGGCCGAGGGAGATTGACAGTTATTTTGTGTTTCATCCATTTGCGAATAATCGCACCAACTGTTGTCACCTTCTCACCAAGCTGCTTGGCGATGGTCTTGTAGCCCATTCCAGCCTTGTGTAGGTCTACAATCTTGTCCCTGACATCCTTGGAGAGCTCTTTGGTCTTGGCCATGGTGTAGAGTTTGGAATCTGATTGATTGATTGCTTCTGTGGACCGGTGTCTTTTATACAGGTAACACGCTGAGATTAGGAGCATTCCCTTTATGAGTGTGCTCCTAATCTCAGCTCGTTACCTGTATAAAAGACACCTGGGAGCCAGACATCTTTCTGATTGAGAGGGGGTCAAATACTTATTTCCCTCATTAAAATGCAAATCAATTTATAACATTTTTGACATGCGTTTTTCTGGATTTTTTTGTTGTTATTCTGTCTTTCACTGTTCAAATAAACCTACCATTAAAATTATAGACTGATAATTTCTTTGTCAGTGGGCAAACGTACAGAATCAGCAGGGGATCAAATACTTTTTTCCCTCACTGTATAACTGGCTAGTTTTGTCTCTTCTCGTTGCTCCTTATGTCTGCTGTTAGATCTTTCCCGGGAGACAAATCCCAGAACTAATATCCCTACAGGTGTAGGCTACATGTGGACATTGCAAAAACATCGCCCAGCTTGAGTGTTGTTACATCAACCAAAAATCGATGGATGTGTTCGTGTTACAAAGACAAAACATTTTCTGCTGTAAATATCATTTTAATGTGCTTATAAAGACACTATGCCTAAACTTTCCAGACTACGGTACCTAACAAATCAAAATCAGTCGTGTGTAGAGTACAACTTCAGCTGTCTAACCAGCGCTAGAATGGCATTTCTATTTCTATGGTCTATTTGCCCAAATCTAAGGATTTGGCTGTCTAACACACTGACATGCACAGCTCTCTGGGTGAGGTTCTGTCTCCAGTGGGTGATGAAGTCCCTTCCATCTATGTAATGTATTACAGGTTCTGGACAGGTGCAGGCAGGAGGGGATATGACAGAGTTTGCCTCAACCCATGGGTCCAGCAGGCAGAGTTCAATAACTACAGGCAGATGTGAGATGCAGGAGGATGGTACTCTTCAGGTACTGAGTAGCCTACAGAGTAATATTACATTTTTACATTTTAGTCATTTAGCAGACGCTCTTATCCAGAGCGACTTACAGTTAGTGAGTGCATACATTTTCATACTGGCCCCCCTGGGAAACGAACCCACAACCCTGGCGTTGCAAGCGCATGCTCTACCAACTGAGCTACAGGGGACTACATGAGAAGAATGCAATTGCTGAACTTATGTAGATATTCTAAACAAAGTGTTTTGATACCTTTCAAGTGTAACAGTTCCATGTAGAATAAACCATCCTTCAAACAATATTGTAGAAGCAGTGTTCTGGACTGCTAATATAACAATGTGCAAATATTACGCTCGTCTTTCATCTTGTATTGTCATTCCCAGCCGATAGATACCGTACCTATCAACATTTTGTCAGGTGGTACTGGGGCTACCTTGCCAAACATGGCAGTTGTTATACCTTCCTGTATGGTGTCCCATATCCCCCCCATTGATAGTACCATTCGATTCAATAATAACAAAATATGATAATTAATAGATGTGTCTTGTATAATTTTATTGCTGAGTGCAAGGTCCCTCTCCCTTCAGAGACTTCAGCATCATGGCCCAGTCAGTCTGGACTCCATCACATAATCTTGCAAGTGTCCATGTGCTGGCTCCATACAGGTACAGTTGAAGTCGGAAGTTTACATACACTTACTTAGGTTGGAGTCATTAAAACTATTTTTTCAACCACTCCACAAATTTCTTGTTAACAAACTATTGTTTTGGCAAGTCGGTTAGGACATCTACTTTGTGCATGACACAAGTAATTTTTCCAGCAATTGTTTACAGACAGATTATTTCACTTATAATTCACTGTATCACAATTCCAGTGGGTCAGAAGTTTACATACACTAAGTTGACTGTGCCTTTAAACAGCTTGGAAAATTCCAGGAAATGATGTCATGGCTTTAGAAGCTTCTGATAGGCTAATTGACATAATTTGAGTCAATTGGAGGTGTACCTGTGGATGTATTTCAAGGCCCACCTTCAAACTCAGTGCCTCTTTGCTTGACATCATGGGAAAATCAAAAGAAATCAGCCAAGACTACAGAAAAAAATTTGTAGACCTCCACAAGTCTGGTTCATCCTTGGGAGCAATTTCCAAACGCCTGAAGGTACCACGTTCATCTGTACAAACAATAGTATGCAAGTATAAACCCCATGGGACCACGCAGCCGTCATACTGCTCAGGAAGGAGACGCATTCTGTCTCCTAGAGATGAACGTACTTTGGTGCGAAAAGTGCAAATCAATCCCAGAACAACAGCAAAGGACCTTGTGAAGATGCTGGAGGAAACAGGTACAAAAGTATCTATATCCACAGTAAAACGAGTCCTATATCGACATAACCTGAAAGGCCGCTCAGCAAGGAAGAAGCCACTGCTCCAAAACCGCCATAAAAAAGCCAGACTACGGTTTGCAACTGTGCATGGGGACAAAGATCGTACTTTTTGGAGAAATGTCCTCTGGTCTGATGAAACAAAAATAGAACTATTTTGCCATAATGACCATTGTTATGTTTGGAGGAAAAAGGGGGGTCTTGCAAGCCGAAGAACACAATGCAACCGTGAAGCACGGGGGTGGCAGCATCATGCTGTGGGGGTGCTTTGCTGCAGGAGGGACTGGTGGACTTCACAAAATAGATGGCATCATGAGGAAGGAAAATTATGTGGATATATTGAAGCAACATCTCAAGACATCAGTCAGGAAGTTAAAGCTTGGTCGCAAATGGGTCTTCCAAATGGACAATGACCCCAAGCATACTTCCAAAGTTGTAGCAAAATGGCTTAAGGACAACAAAGTCAAGGTATTGGAGTGGCCATCACAAAGCCCTGACCTCAATCCTATAGAAAATATGTGGGCAGAACTGAAAAAGCATGTGCGAGCAAGGAGTCCTACAAACCTGACTCAGTTACACCAGCTCTGTCAGGAGGAATGGGCCAAAATTCACCCAACTTATTGTGGAAAGCTTGTGGAAGGCTAGCCGAAACGTTTGACCCAAGTTAAACAATTTAAAGGCAATGATACCAAATACTAATTGAGTGTATGTAAACTTCTGACCGACTGGGAATGTGATGAAAGAAATAAAAGCTGAAATAAATAATTCTCTCTAGTATTATTCTGACATTTCACATTCTTAAAATAAAGTGGTGATTCTAACTGACCTAAAACAGGGATTCTTTACTAGGATTAAATGTCAGGAATTGTGAAAAACTGAGTTTAAATGTATTTGGCTAAGGTGTATGTAAACTTCCGACTTCAACTGTACATTATTAATACTTGTCATGTTTTGTTTCTTTTTGCTTTTCAAGTCTTGTGCTATCACTCTCTTAGGAACCGAAGGAGGAAATGGAGAAAGTCAAAAGCTCCAGCTGCAATGTCATTATGGAAATAAGAGTGCGCATAGTGTGACTATAGAACAAGAGGCCATAAGTCTCGGTGGTGTAAACTTAATAATCAACTGTGAATGTGAATGTTTTATTTTTTGTTCATTTATAAGTCATTCCAAGCTTATATAATGTTGAACAGTATGGAGGTAATGTTCAAAAGGGGGGACTGATGGGTTCTAAACTTGAAATATGAAATATCCTTATTCATGTAACGTGATTGCTGACAAACAAAACATTTTGCGACCATTTCAACAATGGACTAATTAAACAAATACCAAAAGATCGTTTTTGGGTGGAGTTTTCCTTTAAACCTCCAAATACTAGGTTTACTTTTGTTCCTCTTCACTTGGTCTGTCTCAATTGTAGAGTGCCAATATTCCATGATCATCGTATCCTTGACTAAGATACTTACTAATGTTACGTTTTCGCATATATGACAAAATCCCACGTTTTTGCTTAACCATTTTACATACATCCATGTGCTTTACGGAGAAAAGATAAAGGAGGTCTATAGTCTACTACAGTAGGAGTCATAATACTCATAAAACCTAGCGGTCAAACACAGAAATGGTTCCAATCGTTTTCCACCATTCATTTTATCATCTATTGTGGATTTTAGAAACACATAAAATAAGGGATGCGTTTCGTGTAGGCTTACCCAGCGTGACGTTTTGGTAACCGTGTAAATCTCTCTCGGACAAGGTGACTTTTATCAATATAGTTGCCTGTATTTACTTATGAAAATCTTATACACTGCTCAAAAAAATAAAGGGAACACTAAAATAACACATCCTAGATCTGAATGAATGAAATAATCTTATTAAATACTTTTTTCTTTACATAGTTGAATGTGCTGACAACAAAATCACACAAAAATTATCAATGGAAATCAAATGTATCAACCCATGGAGGTCTGGATTTGGAGTCACCCTCAAAATTAAAGTGGAAAACCACACTACAGGCTGATCCAACTTTGATGTAATGTCCTTAAAACAAGTCAAAATGAGGCTCAGTAGTGTGTGTGGCCTCCACGTGCCTGTATGACCTCCCTACAATGCCTGGGCATGCTCCTGATGAGGTGGCGGATGGTCTCCTGAGGGATCTCCTCCCAGACCTGGACTAAAGCATTCGCCAACTCCTGGACAGTCTGTGGTGCAACGTGGCGTTGGTGGATGGAGCGAGACATGATGTCCCAGATGTGCTCAATTGGATTCAGGTCTGGGGAACGGGCGGGCCAGTCCATAGCATCAATGCCTTCCTCTTGCAGGAACTGCTGACACACTCCAGCCACATGAGGTCTAGCATTGTCTTGCATTAGGAGGAACCCAGGGCCAACCGCACCAGCATATGGTCTCACAAGGGGTCTGAGGATCTCATCTCGGTACCTAATGGCAGTCAGGCTACCTCTGGCGAGCACATGGAGGGCTGTGCGGCCCCCCAAAGAAATGCCACCCCACACCATGACTGACCCACCGCCAAACCGGTCATGCTGGAGGATGTTGCAGGCAGCAGAACGTTCTCCACGGCGTCTCCAGACTCTGTCACGTCTGTCACATGTGCTCAGTGTGAACCTGCTTTCATCTGTGAAGAAGCACAGGGCGCCAGTGGCGAATTTGCCAATCTTGGTGTTCTCTGGCAAATGCCAAACGTCCTGCACGATGTTGGGCTGTATGCACAACCCCCACCTGTGGACGTCGGGCCCTCATACCACCCTCATGGAGTCTGTTTCTGACCGTTTGAGCAGACACATGCACATTTGTGGCCTGCTGGAGGTCATTTTGCAGGGCTCTGGCAGTGCTCCTCCTGCTCCTCCTTGCACAAAGGCGGAGGTAGCAGTCCTGCTGCTGGGTTGTTGCCCTCCTACGGCCTCCTCCACGTCTCCTGATGTACTGGCCTGTCTCCTGGTAGCGCCTCCATGCTCTGGACACTACGCTGACAGACACAGCAAACCTTCTTGCCACAGCTCGCATTGATGTGCCATCCTGGATGAGCTGCACTACCTGAGCCACTTGTGTGGGTTGTAGACTCCGTCTCATGCAACCACTAGAGTGAAAGCACCGCCAGCATTCAAAAGTGACCAAAACATCAGCCAGGAAGCATAGGAACTGAGAAGTGGTCTGTGGTCACCACCTGCAAAACCAGTCCTGTTTTGGGGGTGTCTTGCTAATTGCCTATAATTTCCACCTGTTGTCTATTCCATTTGCACAACAGCATGTGAAATTTATTGTCAATCAGTGTTGCTTCCTAAGTTGACAGTTTGATTTCACAGAAGTGTGATTGACTTGGAGTTACATTGTGTTGTTTAAGTGTTCCCTTTATTTTTTTGAGCAGTGTATTTTCTGGGATTCCTGAGGACGCATCTAATAATCCAGAGGGGGCGATCAGAGAGTTCATGCAATCCGCCTTGAAATTTCCTCTATAGACTGTAAACAAGGTGGCTTTCCACCGAGTGCACAGACTTGGAGTTCGGAGCGACAAGACCAAGGGTCCCTTACCTATCATGGCAAAATGTGAACACTACCAACAAATGGAGCTGATCAAAAGCAGGGGAAGGGAGCTTAAAGGGGCCAAATTCGGTCTCAATGACCAATTTCCCTGAGAGATAAACGAACGTCGCAGAAGCTGTATCCTGTACAGAGGGAGAGGGGTAAGCGTGCCTTTCTCATTGTGGACAAACTCTTTATAGATGGACAGCTCTTCAGAGACAACTCCATAACACCATGGCTGTGCTAAATTCTACTGGGACGTCAGGTTACGGAAAAAAAAAAGTATGGGAACTGTAAAGATATCTGAACACTGTGAAGTTGATATGAACACACACACACTCAATTACATGCTTGCTTACACATACGGACGCATACATACATACACACTCACACTTGATCTCTCTCTCTTCTCTCACTCTCTCTTCCTCTCTCCCCTCTCTCTATTGTCGAGAACGTTATAATAATTTAATATGTTAGTTGTTTGTCTATATTTTCTATGTCTTTGCCTACATGTTTATCCATGTTTACAAGGGGAAGATATCAGAACAGGGACATTGGGGAATAATAACATATTGTACGGGATTTATTTGTACTGTAGTGAAGCCGTCTCTAAAGTAATGCAAGGTCTCTTTCATGAAGGTCTCTTTCATGTGAAAAGTCAATTGCTATGGAAATGCTGGGATGTGTTTTTCTATGAAAATGATGTTAAAGGTAATTATGATGCAACTATGATGGTGATACGACATGGATTACAATTATCATCCTGAATATTAAGGCTATAATCACTTCATGTTACACACATAGACACTCAACCATGCAAATTGTCTGGGTTATTATTTATTTGGACATCACACATTATAGTCTTACTCTTATCCAGACATCTTACACTCTCACTAAATCACATCCAATATCATACACATCAACCTACTCAGATTTACTACACATATAATATCTTGACTCAATTTTCTAACGTCTGTGGCGTTGGCTCACAGACAAACAGGCAAGGGAATAAAACAAATATTGCTAGAACCTGTTTCTTGAATTCTAAATATCAGACATTTGAAATCTCTAATTTTGACCGTCATTATACCTCTTATGGCAGTAACTTTACAAGCACTAATTATGGTCAATTTAGACAGAATAGTATCTAGTTATGTTAAGGGGTGAAATAAGTATAGCCAGTTATAATTGTAACCGTTTTTAGCAGATTATATAAAAAAAGAAGTCTTTACGAGGCTAAAAGAAAAGGAATATAACATATACTGTTTACATGAAACTCATTCTACATCCTTAGATGAAGTTGCATGGAAAAGGGAATGGGGTGGTGAAATAATTTTCTATCATGGACAAAGGATCTCAAAAGGTCTGATGATATTAATTAACAAAAATGTTGATTTGAACGTGCAAATAGTCAGGAATGATTTGCAAGGAAGGTGGATATTTTTTAATATGAAAGTGGATGAAAAACAGATTTGGCTCATTAATCTATATGGTCCAAATCAGGATGATCCATACTTCTTCTAAAATATTTATACCAATTTATTGAATTTACAGGCAACAAATGATCAAATCTTTATGGTGGGAGACTATAACACAGTGTTAAGTACCTCAGTGGACCGTAAAGGGAATCACTCTACAAACTATCATTACCATGCCCTTAAGGAAATCAAATATTATGGACACATTAGAAATAGTGGATATTTGGAGACTAAAAAACCCTGACCTAGTGAGATATACATGGAGGAGACTTAATCAAGCTATTCGTCTTGACTACTTTCTTGTCTCTTTCTCTCTTGCATCAAAGGTTAAAAAAGTTGTAATAGGAGACAGAATGCGATCGGATCATCATCTAATTGGCCTTCACATAACTCTTATAGAATTTCCACGTTGATGGGGATATTGGAAATGTAATCAAAGTTTACTGGAGGACAATTTATTTGTAACTAAGACAAAATAATTTATAACTGAATTTTTCCAGTACAATATAGATTCAGCAAATCCCCTTATTGTTTGGGATACCTTTTAAAATGTACCTTCAGAGGTCATTCAATTCAGTATTCATCAATAATAAAAAAAGAAGTTTCTGTCTAAAGAGAGAAGACTAACAAGGGAAATACATGAACTAATAGTACAGGTAGATAGCAATAATATTACTACAGAGATACAAAACATGTTAGAGGAAAAACAAAAAGAACTGGAGGAATTTATTCAAGAACCATCTAATGTAATCTATTACAAAAATAAAGCAAACTGGATGGAATATGGAGAAAAATGCACCAAATTCTTCCTGAATCTCCAACACAGGAACGCTAATAAAAATAATTTGCAGAAACTCGTTACTGAAGACGGAGTCATCTATGATTCTCCGATTGATATTTTTAAAAAATTAAAAGAGGAAGCTAAATATTTTAAGCAGATGTTTTCTTCTCCGTCTCATCCTCACCCACTGAATGACGATTACTGTAAGGAATTCTTTCCAAATAATAAAGGCCAAATTATAGAGGAAGAACCTTTTTGAGGCTATTAAATCCTTTTAGTGTGGAAAAACCCCAGGGCTTGATGGCATACCGGTGGAGGTACAGTGGCTTGCAAAAGTATTCACCCCCCTTGACATTTTTCCTATTTTGTTGCCTTACAACCTGGAATTAAAATGTGTATCATTTGATTTACACAACATGCCTACCACTTAGAAGATGCAACATATTTTTTATTGTGAAACAAACAAGAAATAAGACAAAAAAACTGAACTTGAGCGTGCATAACTATTCAACCCCCCCAAAGTCAATACTTTGTAGAGCCACCTTTTGCAGCAATTACAGATGCAAGTCTCTTGGGGTATGTCTGTGTAAGCTTGGCACATCTAGCCACTGGGATTTTTGCCCATTCTTCAAAGTTGGATGGGTTCCACTGGTGTACAGCAATCTTTAAGTAATACCACCGATTCTCAATTGGATTGAGGTCTGGGCTTTGACTAGGCCATTCCAAGACATTTAAATGTTTCCCCTTAAACCACTCGAGTGTTGCTTTAGCAGTATGCTTCCTGCTGGAAGGTGAACCTCCGTCCCAGTCTCAAATCTCTGGAAGACTGAAACAGGTTTCCCTCAAGAATTTCCATGTATTTCCTTCAATTCTGACCAGTTTCCCAGTCGATGAAAAACATCCCCACAGCATGATGCTGCCACCACCATGCTTCACTGTGGGGATGGTGTTCTCAGGGTGATGAGAGGTGTTGGGTTTGCGCCAGACATAGCGTTTTCCTTGATGGCCAAAAAGCTCAATTTTAGTCTCATCTGACCAGAGTACCTTCTTCCATATGTTTGGGGAGTCTTCCACATGCCTTTTGGCGAACACCAGACGTGTTTGCTTATTTTTTTCTTTAAGCAATGGCTTTTTTTCTGGCCACTCTTCCATAAAGCCCAGCTCTGTGGCGTGTACGGCTTAAAGTGGTCATATGGACAGATACTCCAATCTCCGCTGTGGAGCTTTGCAGCTCCTTCAGGGTTATATTTTGTATCTTTGTTGCCTCTTTGATTAATGCCCTCCTTGCCTGGTCCGTGAGTTTTGGTGGGTGGCCCTCTCTTGGCTGGTTTGTTGTGGTGTCATATTCTTTCCATTTTTTAAATAATGGATTTAATGGTGCTCCGTGGGATGTTCAAAGTTTCAGATATTTTTTTTTATAACCCAACCCTGATCTGTATGGAGAGCTCCTTGGTCTTTATGGTGCCGCTTGCTTGGTGGTGCCCCTTGCTTAGTGTTGCAGACTCTGGGGCCTTTCAGAACAGGTATATGCTGAGATCATGTGACAGATCATGTGACACTTAGATTGCACACAGGTTTATTTAACTAATTATGTGACTTCTGAAGGTAATTGGTTGCACCAGATCTTATTTAGGGGCTTCGTAGCAAAGGGGGTGAATACATACAGTGGGGAGAACAAGTATTTGATACACTGTCGATTTTGCAGGTTTTCCTACTTACAAAGCATGTAGAGGTCTGTAATGTTTATCATAGGTACACTTCAACTGTGAGAGATGGAATCTAAAACAAAAATCCAGAAAATCACATTGTATGATTTTTAAGTAATTAATTACAGACCTTCTCCAGATCCTTCAGGTTTCGGGGCTGTCGCTGGGCAATACAGACTTTCAGTTCCCTCCAAAGATTTTCTATTGGGTTCAGGTCTGGAGACTGGCTAGGCCACTCCAGGACCTTGAGATGCTTCTTACGGAGCCACTCCTTAGTTGCCCTGGCTGTGTGTTTCGGGTCGTTGTCATGCTGGAAGACCCAGCCACGACCCATCTTCGATGCTCTTACTGAGGGAAGGAGGTTGTTGGCCAAGATCTCACGATACATGGCCCCATCCATCCTCCCCTCAATACGGTGCAGTCGTCCTGTCCCCTTTGCAGAAAAGCATCCCCAAAGAATGATGTTTCCACCTCCATGCTTCACGGTTGGGATGGTGTTCTTGGGGTTGTACTCATCCTTCTTCTTCCTCCAAACACGGCGAGTGGAGTTTAGACCAAAAAGCTCTATTTTTGTCTCATCAGACCACATGACCTTCTCCCATTCCTCCTCTGGATCATCCAGATGGTCATTGGCAAACTTCAGACGGGCCTGGACATGCGCTGGCTTGAGCAGGGGGACCTTACATGCGCTGCGGGATTTTAATCCATGACGGCGTAGTGTGTTACTAATGGTTTTCTTTGAGACTGTGGTCCCAGCTCTCTTCAGGTCATTGACCAGGTCCTGCCGTGTAGTTCTGGGCTGATCCCTCACCTTCCTCATGATCATTGATGCCCCACGAGGTGAGATCTTGCATGGAGCCCCAGACCGAGGGTGATTGACCGTCATCTTGAACTTCTTCAATTTTCTAATAATTGCGCCAACAGTTGTTGCCTTCTCACCAAGCTGCTTGCCTATTGTCCTGTAGCCCATCCCAGCCTTGTGCAGGTCTACAATTTTATCCCTGATGTCCTTACACAGCTCTCTGGTCTTGGCCATTGTGGAGAGGTTGGAGTCTGTTTGATTGAGTGTGTGGACATGTGTCTTTTATACAGGTAACGAGTTCAAACAGGTGCAGTTAATACAGGTAATGAGTGGAGAACAGGAGGGCTTCTTAAAGAAAAACTAACAGGTCTGTGAGAGCCGGAATTCTTACTGGTTGGTAGGTGATCAAATACTTATGTCATGCAATAAAATGCTAATTAATTACTTAAATCATACAATGTGATTTTCTGGATTTTTGTTTTAGATTCCGTCTCTCACAGTTGAAGTGTACCTATGATAAAAATTACAGACCTCTACATGCTTTGTAAGTAGGAAAACCTGCAAAATCGGCAGTGTATCAAATACTTGTTCTCCCCACTGTATGCACACACCACTTTTACGTTATTTATTTGTTCTAATTTTTTGAAACAAGTTATTTTTTTCATTTCACTTCACGAATTTGGACTATTTTGTGTATGCCCATTACATGAAATCCAAATAAAAATCAATTTAAATTACAGGTTCTAATGCAACAAAATAGGAAAAACGCCAAAGGGGATGAATACATTTGCAAGGCACTGTATATCAAGCATTTTTTTGATATACTCAAAGCTCCATTGTTAGATTGTTTTAACTACACCTATAGAAATGGTAGTCTGACAGGTACTCAGCAGGAAGGTCTGATTTCACTATTATTAAAACAAGACCCAGATGGCAAATATAAAGATCCAGTCTATCTAAAAAACTGGAGGCCTCTTACACTTCAATGTTGTGATGCAAAAATACAAGCGAAATGCATAGCACTCAGAATTAAAAAGGTTTTACCTGGTATTGTTCATCCAGATCAGACAGGTTTTTTACATGAACGATACATTGGAGATAATATACGACTACTAGAAATAATAGAACAACATGAAACATCTAAGAAGCCAGGCCTGGTATTTATAGCGGATTTTGAAAAGGCCTTTGATAAAGACTGGATTTTATTTATAAATGCCTGGATTTTTTCAATTTCGGTGATTCTCTTATAAAATGGGTAAAAGTAATGTAAAGCAACCCCAGGTATAAAATAGTAAATAGCGGCTACTTCTCCGAGTTTTGAATTGTCAAGAGGAGTTAAACAAGGGAGTCCGCTGTCACCATATCTATTCGTTATGGCCATCAAAATGCTAGCTATTAAAATCAGATCAAATAACAACATTAGAGGATTAGAAATCCAAGGCTTAAAAACAAAGGTATCCATGTATGCTGATGACTCAAGTTTTATATTAAGTCCGCAAGCTAGATCCCTGCAATGTCTTATTGAAGATCTAGATAACTTTTCTGGACTAAAACCTAATTATGATAATTGTACAATATTACGTATTGGATCTTTAAAAAATACAACTTTTACATTACCCTGCAGTTTTTACCTATACAATGGGCTGACGGTGAAGTAGACAGTCTTGGTATTCATATCACAAAATATATAAATGAGCTCTCCACAATGAATTTCAAAAGAAAACTTGTAAAAATGGACAAGATCCTGCAACCATGGAGAGGTAAATACCAGTCTATTTACGGAAAAATTGCCCTGATTAACTCCTTAGTCATATCTCAGTTTACTCACTTACTTATGGCGCTGCCTACTCCTGATGATTCGTTTTTCAAATCATATGAGCAAAAAATATTTTGCTTTATCTGGGATGCTAAACCAGACAAGATAAAGCGTGCCTATCTATATAATGAATATGAATTGAGTGGGTTGAGATTATTAAATATAAACGCACTAAACCTCTTTCTAAAAGCATCACTTATTCAAAAGTTTTACTTGAACCCTAAATGGTTCTCAAGTAGATTACTAAGAAAAGCTCATCCATTGTTTAAAAATTGCCTTTTTGCCTTTGTGCAGATTGCCATGTCTCATTTTCGATTAATTGAAAATGAAACTTTTTCCCAAACAAGCATTGCAGAGCTGGCTACAATTTCAATTTCATCCCCCTGAAAAGATAGAACAAATATTATGGTTGAATTCAAATGTGCTGGTTGATAAAATACCTGTATTTATGGGAAAGATGTTTGAAAAGGGTATTTTGTTTTTAAATTATATTGTAAATTGGAATGGTAGAGTTATGTACTTCATGGCGTTATTAGAATTGTATGGGAAGGTCTGCTCAATCCAAGATTACAACCAATTGATTACAGCATTACCCCAAAAATGGAGGAGGCAGGGAACTGGTCTGCCCAATATAAAAGGATCAAAACTGGTGGAGGAATAAAAATAGCATAAATAGGAAAGTATACCAGTTTCATTTGAGGAACAGGATGTTGACAGCTGTGCCATACAGATCGTAAAATAGTTGGGAAGAGATTTTTGATGTACCGATTCCATGGTACAGGGTGTATGAGTTGATATACAAAACGACGAAAGACTTCATGTTTTTCAGCTACAATTATTATATAGAATTCTTGCCACCAACAAAATGTTGAATATTTAGGGCATACAATCATCGAAGCTCTGCAGATTTTGTTGTGAGGATACAGAAATAATTGCCCTCAGGTAGACTGTTTCTGGTCTCAGGTTCATGAATGGCTGAAAATGCATAACATTGATCTAAAATTGACCCTTGAAATAGTATTGTTGGGAGATCCGGAGAGACCGGGTCAGTCAATTACTAATATACTAATACTCTTAGTAAAAGTATTTATCTTCAACTCGCAATCTGTGGATTCTATTTGATTAGATTGAAATTGTATGTTAAACATCACAGCATAGTTGAAAGATATATGGTGTGTAGAAATCCGAAGAGGGTGGCCAGCAGAGATAGGTGGGATGTGGAATTGGAGACAAGTGGGAGTGGAGTTGCTGGGCGGGGGATAGAATGACAGTCAAAGATAAAAGTTAAAAAGTAAGTTTGAATGACACTGAGGGGCAGTGTTGTTACAGCTAATGCCTGTTTGCCTGAGGCTGATGCCGTGCAGGTGTTTGTACACATTCATATACACACACTCTCATTCAAATGCACACATGCACATACACGGACACGTAAATAGTGCCATACATGCACTCAAACATATTCAGTTGGCCTTGCTGTTATGATTTGTGTTGTCCTTGATGTCTTTTGTTTTTTGCATTGTTGTTTTCTGTTTTCATTTGTCTTTCTCTTTTTTCTCTTTTGTTCATTTTGTTGGTTGTTGGTGCATTGTGGGACGGGGACGGGGGGTCTTCGGGGTGGGGAATGGAATTACTGTGGGGGGGGGGGGCTGTGGGGGGTCTCGGATGGTTGAGGGGCAGCTCTTGGGGAACTGTGGGGGGATCATGGATCGCTGGTTCGGGTCCCCATTTTTTGACCTTGTGGGAGATCTGTCGACGTGCCCTTGAGCAGGGCGTTGACCCTGGTTTTGCTTCTGTGTGTCGCTCTGGATAGGAGTCTGTTAGATTACTAATGTGATGTAGATGTTGAGCGGCTTCACTGCAAGTAGATTGTATGTTTTAAATATTCAATAAATGTATATATATAAAAAAGGTAATCCAGAGATTCTAATGTTAGCTAAATTTAGTAATGATAAATTGGATAAAGTTGTTTAAATGGACAATTCTGTGAACTGTATTGGGCAAGTTTTAAATTGAAAATGCTAGTTAGCTCATGGTTAGCTAGTTAGCCTGGCTAGATGGCTACATAAGCCATCCATTTGTCTAGACATTTAAATGTATGAGAAATTCAAAGTTTTGCTTTCTTTGGCTTTTATAAACCAACAGTCTAGCTTGCTAGTTAACTAGCAAGCTAACTTATATGGTGAAGTTAGGGCTAGGCATTCTTGATAATGTTTGTGTCTGTGGGTGAGGGGTGGGAAGCCTACTTCAAGTACTACTTGACTTGTAGGTACTCTAGCCAGCTGTATTATTTTAGTCTTGCTTTTTGAGAGGTTTCAGAGATGGACTGATTAGCATCCTCTCGAGTCAACAGTGTGCTTACTTTACTGCGGAAAAACATTGATATGTTTTCTGTTACCCTCTGGACAGCAGATCATTAGTATAGCTAGTAGGCAAGGCTATGTAACATTGTTTAGTCCTACCTGCTATGGTGGGTTTTAAATTAATTGGTATTCACACGTTGGTTTTGAGGTAGAATTACTGTCATATTACTGACGCCAAATCACGGCAATAGGCTATGATTTGTAATCAGGTATGGGCTGGAACAAAAGCTTCTACACAGTCCTGCCATTCAGATCTGGAGCTGTGCACCTGTTTAAGTCATTATTCTGTACTATGGGTACAATTGTGGGGGGGGGGGGTATTGATATATCGCATGGTCCACTTTCAAATTGAAGTTGAAGTATGAAAATGTATTCACTCACTAACTGTAAGTCGCTCTGGATAAGAGCGTCTGCTAAATGACTAAAATGTAAATGTAAGTTGAACCTGTTGACCGATGCCATGGCGGCGGTTAACAAGAAGGGAGCAACTGCGAACCAGAAGACTGCAGCCAAGGCAGCACTAGTCCACACCTGTGGCTATTGTACTGGTCTGTGTGGTACAGTCTTTCACGTGTAGTAGTTTGTTGCATCGTATTGCTTAGTTTATCATTTGTGTCATCTTTGAATTAAATCTAAGCCACAGATTGGTAACTTCCTCCATTTTATACTTGACCTTTTATAGATGCAGACCCAAAGACATTAAAGCAGTACTTTGAGAGCAAGCATTCCAAGTCTACAATGGTCCCAGTACTGGTTGATGTGCAGGCCTAAGTTACCACACACACTGAAATGGACCCACAGCTGGGGTAAGATTTTTTAAACAAGTTAGTTCTGAATCGCTTTAATACAGCAGTGCATTCTGACACCATGAACTGAAATAGATTTCACCTTGTTCATATAATTGACAGAAATTATAAAGGATTAAATAAAGACCTCCACAGGCTGAAGGAGAAGAGGAGCCCGAGTGGCGCAGCGGACTAAGGCACTGCATCTCAGTGCTTGAGGTGTCACTACAGACCCCCTGGTTCGATTCCCTGGTTCGATAGGGCGGTGCACAATTGGCCCAGTGTCGTCCGGGTTTGGCCGGTGTAGGTCGTCATTGTAAATAACAATTTGTTCTTAACTGACTTGCCTAGTTAAATAAAGGTAAAATAAAATAAGGGTTGCTAATATCATCTAGGTGGCTAGCTAGCTATATAGACAATTTGCAAAAAACTAGCCTAGTATTCATGGCATATTATAAATATCTGACTGCTACTAGGACATAATTCTGTACAAGACAAGACCAAATGCATAAATAAGACAACAATTTGTTTAATAAATTATGGAACAGTCTAAATGTTCAATATATCTTTCGTTTTGGATCAAGGTCCACGCATACAGTGCATTCGGAAAGTATTCAGACCCCTTGACTTTTTCCACATTTTGTTATGTTACAGCCTTATTCTAAAATTGATTAAATTGTACCCCCCCCCCTCAATCTACACACAATACCCCATTATGACAAAGGAAAAACTGGTTTTTAGAAAGTTTTGCAAATGTATTACTAATAAAAAACAGAAATATTACACAGCTATTTTCAGGTCTCCCCAGAGATGTTCGATTGGGTTCAAGTCCCGGGTTCAAGTCTGGGCTCTGGCTGCGCCACTCAAGGACATTCAAAGACTTGTCCCGAAGCCACTCCTGCGTTGTTTTGGCTGTGTGCTTAGGGTCGTTGTCCTGTTGGAAGGAGAACCTTCGCCCCAGTCTGAGGTCCTGAACGCTCTGGAGCAGGTTTTCATCAAGGATCTCTCTGTACTTTTCTCCGTACATCTTTCCCTCGATCCTGACTAGTCTCCCAGTCCCTGCCACTGAAAAGCATCCCCACAGCATGATGCTGCCAGCACCATGCTTCACCGTAGGCATGGTGCCAGGCTTCCTCCAGACGTGACGCTTCGCATTCAGGCCAAAGAGTTCAATCTTGGTTTGATCAGATTTTTTCGTACCCTTCCCCAGATCTGTGCCTCCACACAAGCCTGTCTCGGAGCTCTACGGACAATTCCTTCGACCTCATGGCTTGGTTTTTGCTCTGGCATGCACGGTCAACTGTGGGACCTTATATAGACAGGTGTTTGCATTTCCAAATCATGTCCAATCGATTGCATTTACCACAAGTGGACTCCAATCAAGTTGTAGAAACATCTCAAGGATGATCAATGGAAACAGGATGCACCTGAGCTCAATTTCGAGTCTCATAGCAAAGGGTCTGAATACCTATGTAAATAAGGTATTTCTGTTACTTATTTTTTATTATTATGCAAAAAATTATAAAAACCTGTTTTCGCTTTGTTATTATGGGGTATTGTGTGTAAATTGATGAGGAAAAATGTTTATTTAATCAATTTTAGAATAAGGCTGTAACGTAACAAAATGTGGAAAAAGTCAAGGGGTCTAAATACTTTCCGAATGCACTGTAACATTGTACATGTAAGTGTAGGCCTATACGTCTATATAATATAGCCTGTACTATAGTAGCGTCCATTATTTATGTAGCGGTGCCAGTAGCCTGTGTCGGTCTGCATTTTTACATTGAAATCATGGATTTCACATGAGAGGGTTCCAGGAGTGATACATTTCCATAGGTCTATAGCCTCTCACACACATTGTCGAAGTGAATTGAACCATACGAAGTCCCATATGCATTAATAGGTTATAGCATAAGGAGGACACTATATGATGTGAATGAATATAGGCTTTAGCTCTACTGTTGATCAGAGTTCCTATAGTACAGAAAAATGTGAATCAGAAAGTTAGATGACTATCAAATAGAAGTAATTCACCATCTGATACTGATACAGCCAAACGTCTTCCTCCATTAAGACTGCCAATTCTAGTCCTCCGGACTCTCGATAAACCTATTTAAAATAACTGCAATACTGCCATCTGTAGGATGATAGTGAGAGTGCAACCTGTAATCGTATAACACTTTGTAATGCTCGTCCTCGAGTCAAATAACGCATATGTGATGATGTAGGTGATTATAAAAATGCATATAAAATATTGTAAGCCTACATTTAGGTGTACACGCCCATGTAATATAGCCTATGCAATATGATTAATAGGCTATAGCAGTGTTTGTCTGCAAGGTTGAAGAAAAAGGTAGCTCCTTATTAAATTCATTCTTAATCTTCATTTTCAAGCTGTAGGCGACGTCCCTTCTAAACACACAAATGTAATTCTACATTTCAAAAGGGGGAAAAAAAAAACTAATGTGAGATTGGAACCCTTGCCACAATCTGCGACAATTACATGGAGCTAGTCGCTAGATAGAAAGTAATTTGATCAGTCAGTAAAATACACGATGTAGATGCTTTGATTATCAGTACATGCTGTTATACTTCTGTTATGGACGCTGTTGGAACACGATTTTAATTGGCTGATGCTTAATCGTAACCTTTTTTAATTTTTGCAAGTATGGCCCCGGAGTGTTTACCCCCACTTTGTTTGAGTCCTATACTGTAGTTACATAATGACTTCATTGTTGTTAAACCCATCATGGGAGACATAAATATGTTGTGGGTAAAAAATAAGTCATCAGACAAACCTGACCAAACTATTTTGATGTGTACAGTAGGTGTTTGTTAGTGTGTAGGTATATTAGGAAGCATTGGCTGTTGGGTGTATGCAGAATAGGATGAGAGCTGATGTGATGTATATCAATGAATGAAAAGTCCCATTTTATGTTTATTAAACATAAACAAGTGTTAAATACACCATATGAAAACCACACATACATGTCTCAACTATAAATCTGCATGAACTTGATAAATTGCATTCATTTCCTCATTAAAAGTGTCTTGGGAAAGCAGTTCAATGGATGTAATGAAATAGGCATTTGTGAACATCATATAGCCTACACAGTACAAACACAATAAGTAACAGACTTTTTAGGCTTATATGTGCTTTATACACAGTGTACAAAACATTAAGAACACCTGCTCTTTCCATGACAGACTGACCAGGTGAATCCAGGTTGAAAGCTTTGATCCCTTATTGATGTCACCTGTTAAATCCACTTCAAACAGTGTAGATGAAGGGGAGGAGACCGGTTAAAGAAGGATTTTTAAGCCTTGAGACATCGATTGTGTATGTGTGCCATTCAGAGGGTGAATGGGCAAGACAAAATATTTAAGTGCCTTTGAATGGGGTATGGTAGTAGGTGCCAGGCGCACCGGTTTGTGTCAAGAACTGCAACGCTGCTGGGTTTTTCATGCTCAACAGTTATCTGTGACACAACTGTGGGAATCATTGGAGTCAACATGGGCCAGCATCCCTGTGGAACGCTTTTGAGTCCATATCCCAATGAATTGAGGTTGTTTTGAGGGCAAAAGGGGGGTGGTGCAACTCAATATTAGCAATGTGTTCTTAATATTTTGTACACTCAGTGTATATCACACAATTTCTGGATGCAATATTCTACCCAGGAATATTAAACACTGAAATCTGTTACTCTCATTATTCCAAATGCATCTGTGGATGTTTTCTGCTCACAACAATGAAAAGTAATCTTTGTCTTTAATGCAGGGTTTGATCTAACTGTAATAAGATATAAAGTGGAATAGTTTTTCTGCTAGGGTATCCTGAGGTAGCTTCTCTCTGAGAACCTCAGGCGAACAGCCTTTCTCCCATGTGGACCTTCAGGTGCCTCTTCAGGCTGCCAGCCTGGGTGAAGCGCATGTGACACTGGGGGCAGCTGTAGGGTTTCTCCCCTGTGTGGACCCTCTGGTGCCTCTTCAGGCTGCCAGCCTCAGCGAAGCGCATATCACACTGGGTACAGCTGAAGGGTTTCACCCCTGTGTGGACCCTCTGGTGGATCTCCACCTTCTGGAGGCAGCTGAAGCCTTTGTTACAGAACATGCAGAGGAACCGTTTCTCTTTACTATTGCCTGATGTGGCTCCCCCTCCCTGAGCCTGGGCTCTAGCCCTGTCGTTTGAGTTCAATACCTGATCGAAAAGGACGCGGCCGTGTGAATCGGAAGGCCCCATCGAAGTGGACACTGGGTCGCGATCCCTGAGTGTGTGTAAAGGGGAGTGGGTCGAGACATTTGGATTTGTCTCTAAGCGTTCCCTGTAATCTAAGAAATCTCTGCCTTGTGAGTGTCCTTCTCCTAAGTGAGTCTCGTCTGCATTCCATGTAAGAGGAGCGTCGTCCTCCACTTTCACAGTCACCTTATCTACCGCTATAACCTCCCCTTTCTTATCTAGGCACCCTTCAGAGTATACACTACTACTGTATCGGTTCCAGTCCCCTCTAGACAGATCAGTCTGTGTCTCTAAACCCAAGGATATGTTGCCAGGGTCCATCTCTGTAGTGTAAAAACAAGACAGATCATCACCGCTAGTGTCTAACGCATCACCATCAGTATTTCCACAGGAATTAACAGTCTTCTGGCTCTGGTGAAATACCGGTAAGTACTCTGTGCCAGGAGCAGGAGGACAGCCCAGTCTCCCCAGCCCCAGTTCCTCTGGGTCTGATCTGTGGTCAGATCCTGTGTGTAAAAGCCTGTGTGCTACAGTTAAGGTCTCAGTGTCTGTCTCGGACTTGAGGACAGCGTTCGGCGTTCCACTGACCTCCGTGATGCTGCGTTGGGTCCTGGGCGGTGTGGTGGTGGGGTCCTCCATGGCTACAGGGGGCGCTTCAGCCGCTCCAATCTGGATGTCTAGGCTTTGCCCTGGGTCCTCCTGTCCTTCAGACCCCTCCAGCTTGACCCCAGGACCTGCAGCCTCTGCATCTACAGACTGACACAAGAAGAGGAGGTTATTACTGGTATATGAGTTGAATAGGATAACAATGTCATAGGGAAATCTCACAAGCTCCCCTATGGCAGATAAATAAGGATGTACATGTAAGGAAGTGAATAGCTGAGGGGAGCCTTTCCGAAATAAACTGGCCACATTTGATATGCCGTACAAAGTAATTGTAATTTTTTATGTAACACAATTACACTAACCTCTATCACAATAACGTGCTGGGTTGAGGTTCCACTCCCCTCATCAACAGTGATTGGTTGATCATCTCTCCATGTATTGTGTCCCGCTGGCTTCACAAAGCTCCTGTGGCCTCCAGTGAGATGTCCTTCACCTAAGAGAGTGATTGGGGGAAAAGAGGTATCAATCAATTTTATTTTATATAGCCCTTCTTACATCAGCTAATATCTCGAAGTGCTGTACAGAAACCCAGCCTAAAACCCCAAACAGCTAGTAATGCAGGTGTAGAAGCACGGTGGCTAGGAAAAACTCCCTAGAAAGGCAAAACCTAGGAAGAAACCTAGAGAGGAACCAGGCTATGAGGGGTGGCCAGTCCTCTTCTGGCTGTGCCGGGTGGAGATTATAACAGAACCATGCCAAGATGTTCAAAAATGTTCATAAGTGACAAGCATGGTCAAATAATAATCAGGAATAAATCTCAGTTGGCTTTTCATAGCCGATCATTAGAGTTTAAAACAGCAGGTCTGGGACAGGTAGGGTTTCCATAACCGCAGGCAGAACAGTTTAAACTGGAATAGCAGCAAGGCCAGGCGGACTGGGGATAGCAAGGAGTCACCACGGCCGGTAGTCCCGACGTATGGTCCTAGGGCTCAGGTCTCTCAGTTGGCTTTTCATAGCCGATCATTTAGAGTTGAAAACAGCAGGTCTGGGACAGGTAGGGGTTTCGTAGCCGCAGGCAGAACAGTTGAAACTGGAATAGCAGCAAGGCCAGGCGGACTGGGGGCAGCAGGGTGTCATCATGCCCGGTAGTCCTGACGTATGGTCCTAGGGCTCAGGTTCTCAGAGAGAAAGAGAGAACGAGAGAATTAGAGAGAGCATACTTAAATTCACACAGGACACTGGATAAGACAGGAGAAGTACTCCAGGTATAACCAACTAACCCCAGCCCCCCGACACATAAACTACTGCAGCATAAATACTGGAGGCTGAGACAGGAGCGGTCCGGAGACACTGTGGCCCCATCCGAAGAAACCCCCGGACAGGGCCAAACAGGAAGGATATAACCCCACCCACTCCGCCAAAGCACAGCCCCCGCACCACTAGAGGGATATCCCCAACCACCAACTTACAATCCTGAGACAAGGCCGAGTATAGCCCACAGAGGTCTCCACCACAGCACAAACCAAGGGGGGGGGGGTCGCCAACCCAGACAGGAAGATCACGTTAGGTTAGGTAGTTAGGTTAGCTACTGTCAATGCTCAACGGTATATTGTACACTATTGACACTGGCCATGTCCAAATACTAGCATACTACATACTTAAACTGTATACTCATTTTGGTGTTTTATCTACCAGAATTCACTCCTCTTTTCTGACTCACGTGTTTGACAACAGCTGATAATCAGATAAATTGATGCGTTGTACCAAAATAAACGAATGGCGGGAGTCAATCGCCCATTAGATGACGCATTCTAAGTACTATTTTCTTTTTTTGCATACCATTTAGTACACAAGTATGGGTATTCGGACCACGGCCAGTGTCTAGAATTGGCAGAGATTTAAGGTAACACTTCGCATAACTTCTTGATATACTATTTAGAGATCAATTATGTTCCAAGCATCATATTGTTTTCGATGAGTAAATAATAGGAAATGCAGTAAATCAAGAATCTGGTTAGAATATGATATTGTGTCTTTGTGCAAGATGACTAAGTAATCAGGGGTATTTATTGCATACTATCCCAAAACTGAACAAGACCCAATTCTGGTTAACCATAGTGGTTAACACATCTAAGGTCACACATGCGCAGAGGGGAACGGGGCGACCTAAATTGGGATATGCTTAACACCCCGGCCATCCTACAATCTAAACTAGATGCCCTCAATCTCACACAAATTATCAACAAAACCTACCAGGTACAACCCTAAATCCGTAAACATGGGTACCCTCATAGATATCATCCTGACTAACTTACCCTCTAAATACACCTCCGCTGTCTTCAACCAGGATCTCAGCGATCACTGCCTTATTGCCTGCGTCCGTAACGGGTCCGCGGTCAAACGACCACCCCTCATCACTGTCAAACGCTCCCAAAAACACTTCAGCGAGCAGGCCTTCCTAATTGACCTGGCCCAGGTATCCTGGATGGATATAGATCTCATTCCGTCAGTAGAGGATGCCTGGTTGTTCTTTAAAAGTAATTTCCTCTCAATCTTAAATAGACATGCCCCATTCAAAAAATACAGAACTAAGAACAGATATAGCCCCTGGTTCTCCTCAGACTTGACTGCCCTTGACCAGCACAAAAACATCCTGTGGCGTACTGCATTAGCATCAAATAGCCCCCGCGATATGCAACTTTTCAGGGAAGTTAGGAACCAATATACACAAGCAGTTAGGAAAGCAAAGGCTAACTTTTTCAAACAGAAATTTGCATCCTGTAGCACTAACTCCAAAAAGTTTTGGGACACTGTAAAGTCCATGGAAAATAAGAGCACTTCCTCCCAGCTGCCCACTGCACTGAGGCTAGGAAACACTATCACCACCGATAAATCTACAATAATCGAGAATTTCAACAAGCATTTTGCTACGGCTGGCCATGCTTTCCAGCTGGCTACCACTACCCCGGCCACCAGCTCTGCACCCTCCGCTGCAACTTGCCCATGCCCCCCCCGCTTCTCCTTCACACAAATCCAGACAGCTGATGTTCTAAAAGAGCTGCAAAATCTGGACCCCTACAAATCATCTGGGCTAGACAATCTGGACCCTTTCTTTCTAAAACTAGCCGCCGAAATTGTCGCAACCCCTATTACTAGCCTGTTCAACCTCTCTTTCGTAACGTCTGAGATCCCCAGAGATTGGAAAGCTGCCGCGGTCATCCCCCTCTTCAAAGGGGGTGACACTCTAGATCCAAACTGTTACAGACCCATATCCATCCTGCCCTGCCTTTCAAAAGTTTTTGAAAGCCAAGTCAAAAAAACAGATCACCGACCATTTCGAATCCCACCGTACCTTCTCCGCTATGCAATCCGGTTTCCGAGCTGGTCATGGGTGCACTTCAGCCACGCTCAAGGTCCTAAACGATATTATAACCGCGATCGATAATAGACAGTACTGTGCAGCCGTTTTCATTGACCTGGCCAAGGCTTTCGACTCTGTCAACCACCGCATTCTTATTGGCAGACTAAATAGCCTTGGTTTCTCAAATGACTGCCTCGCCTGGTTCACCAACTACTTCTCAGATCGAGTTCAATGTGTCAAATCGGAGGGCCTGTTGTCTGGACCTATGGCAGTCTCTATGGGGGTGCCACAGGGTTCAATTCTTGGGCCGACTCTTTTCTCTGTGTATATCAATGACGTCGCTCTTGCTGCTGGTGACTCTCAGATCCACCTCTACGCAGACGACACCATTTTGTATACATCTGGCCCTTCATTGGACACTGTGTTAACAAACCTCCAAACGAGCTTCAATTCCATACAACACTCCTTCAGTAGCCTCCAACTGCTCTTAAACGCTAGTAAAACTAAATGCATGCTCTTCAACCGAACGCTGCTTGCACCCGCCCACCCGACTAGAATCACTACACTCGACGGGTCTGACCTAGAGTATGTGGACAACTACAAATATCTAGGTGTCTGGTTAGACTGTAAACTCTCCTTCCAGACTCACATTAAGAATCTCCAATCCAAAGTTAAATCTAGAATCGGTTTCCTATTTCGCAACAAAGCCTCCTTCACTCATGCTGCCAAACATGCCCTCGTAAAACTGACTATCCTACCGATCCTTGACTTCGGCGATGTCATTTACAAAATAGCCTCCAACACTCTACTCAGCAAATTGGATGTAGTCTATCACAGTGCCATCCGTTTTGTCTCCAAAGCCCCATATAATACCCACCACTGTGACCTGTACGCTCTTGTTGGCTGGTCCTCACTACATATTCGTCGCCAAACCCACTGGCTCCAGGCCCTCTATAAATCACTGCTAGGCAAATCCCCACCTTATCTATGGCAGTCTCTATGGGGGTGCCACAGGGTTCAATTCTTGGGCCGACTCTTTTCTCTGTGTATATCAATGACGTCGCTCTTGCTGCTGGTGACTCTCAGATCCACCTCTACGCAGACGACACCATTTTGTATACATCTGGCCCTTCATTGGACACTGTGTTAACAAACCTCCAAACGAGCTTCAATTCCATACAACACTCCTTCAGTAGCCTCCAACTGCTCTTAAACGCTAGTAAAACTAAATGCATGCTCTTCAACCGAACGCTGCTTGCACCCGCCCACCCGACTAGAATCACTACACTCGACGGGTCTGACCTAGAGTATGTGGACAACTACAAATATCTAGGTGTCTGGTTAGACTGTAAACTCTCCTTCCAGACTCACATTAAGAATCTCCAATCCAAAGTTAAATCTAGAATCGGTTTCCTATTTCGCAACAAAGCCTCCTTCACTCATGCTGCCAAACATGCCCTCGTAAAACTGACTATCCTACCGATCCTTGACTTCGGCGATGTCATTTACAAAATAGCCTCCAACACTCTACTCAGCAAATTGGATGTAGTCTATCACAGTGCCATCCGTTTTGTCTCCAAAGCCCCATATAATACCCACCACTGTGACCTGTACGCTCTTGTTGGCTGGTCCTCACTACATATTCGTCGCCAAACCCACTGGCTCCAGGCCCTCTATAAATCACTGCTAGGCAAATCCCCACCTTATCTTAGCTCATTGGTCACCATAGCAACACCCACCCGTAGTCTGCGCTCCAGCGGGTATATCTCACTGGTCACCCCCAAAGCCAACACCTCCTTTGGCCGCAATTCCTTCCAGTTCTCTGCTGCCAATGACTGGAACAAATTGCAAAAATCTCTGAAGCTGGAGACACTTATCTCCCTCACTAACTTTAAGCATCAGTTGTCAGAGCACCTTACCGATCACTGCACCTGTACACAGCCCATCTGAAATTAGCCCGCCCAACTACCTCATCCCTATATTGTTATTTATTTTGCTCATTTGTACCCCAGTATCTCTATTTGCACATCATCTCTTGCACATCTATCATTCCAGTGTTAATACTAATTGTAATTATTTTGCACTATAGCCTATTTTATTGCCTTACCTCCATAACTTGCTAAATTTGCACACACTGTATATATATGTATTTCTGTTGTATTTTTTGACTTTGTTTTGTTTTACCCCATATGTAACTCTGTGTTGTTGTTTTTATCGCACTGCTTTGCTTTATCTTGGCCAGGTCGCAGTTGTAAATGAGAACTTGTTCTCAACTGGTTTACCTGGTTAAATAAAGGTGAAATAAAAAATAAAGCAAAATGTACCTCTTGCCATTCCTCTGTGTCGGTCGAGGATCTTGACACTACTGGGACGACTGGCGAGGACGCGCTCCCGTGCCACCTTCAGTTCCAGTAGCTGTAGTTTCCTCCGCAATGCCCTGTTTTCTTTCTGGCTTTGAGTTATTTCCAAACGAAACACTGCATAGTCGTCGTCTACGAGTTTACAGATGTCTGCCACGGCTGCATTCGCTAGCACCTCCATGATGGAGGCTATTTGAGTGTGAAAACCCATACAGTTAGCCATGTTAGCAGCTAGCTAACGTTACCTAGATAACGTATATCAAGCAAGTCCTGTCTCCAACGCGAATTTAAGACTACCTGAGGTAAGCGTGTGATGCTGTACAGTTAAATTAGTCATATTTTGAGTTCCAGAGTGTTAATAAACGTCTAAATAAACAACATTAAAAACGCTATCGTGGCAATTATTATTGGTCAAGGTTCACTTCTCCTTCTTCTCTATATTTGTATTGGCGGATTGCAACCGTGATGTGCATACACCGCCACCTACTGTACTGGAGTGAGGGCATTCAGGGCCACGCCTATTCATGTATTCCTCTTATCTAGTTCTGTGTTTCCACCTACTGTTCTGGAGTGTGAGTTCATTACACATCGTAGAAAAATTTGCCCTACCAACTAATCCTTCACCCATTAAAAAACCTCACCACTATTCCACAAGCTACTTGGCCCTATCTGATCCTACACCAGGCTGGGAGGATGGGACACTATCCGGCCTCAACACAGCTTGTAACTCATATGCAGTAAAATAGAAAACACCCAAGTACTTCTCAGCAGCTGCCACCCCCACAGCCATTTTCTGTGATTTATGTTCCATTTCTGCGGCACAGTTGATAACCATGGCTATGAACGCTAAGAATTCAACCATACTGAAGTACATGTTATTCCTATCATTCTCTATTGGCCTGGGCCTACTCACATGGATCCTCTTAGGCTCCCTCGCCCTGGACCCATCTGCCTCTATTACTCTCTTCACTGCCTCAGCATACAACACCTTCTGTACTACTCTGATCTTGGCAACCTCAAACTGTATTTCTCTCAGCAGACACGTCTGATCTCCAGAACCAACTGTTCACGTCCGTTTACTACTTCTTTATATTTGTAATGGCGGATCACAACCAACTGAAACGTACATACATCACAATCTACTGTCCTGGAGTGTGAGCTAGAGGTCTTCACGGACCACCTCTACCCGAATACCCAATCCGGGACCGAGAGGGTCCGGATCCAGAATTCTAAATAAATGTCACAGGTCTGGGTCGGAGCTGATTGTCAAGGGTCTGGGGTATGTGTAATTTTAACTTACTTGTCCGGAAGGACCGTACATATCCGAACGAGACTGCTGCTCTTGCTTTTCACGAGGGTGGAGCGTTGCACATGTAGCTTGTCGTTTTGCCAATCATAAGTCATCAAAGCGGCAATAGGCTACAGTCATAGAGCCTCTGTGTGGCAAAAGTTAGGAGATCTCGAATCAATGGAAGATGGAATTAAAAGTTAAAGGAGAAGGATAGGCTACAACGACCAATAGCCAACAGGTAGGTTGCTACTTAATATTCTGAATGGAGTTATTGTTATTTGTAACTGTAGGATGAGAAAGCATGCACTGGAGCCTCAATTAGCCTAGCTAGCGCTTAACTAGCTTCTACCGGTGTGATGCAGTTAAGACGGGTACTACGTAATCATATGATGATAAATAACCTAGTTATAATGCCACGTTCAGAACAACTAGAAACTCGGAAAATCAGAGACTTCCGACTTCAGTGCGTCCAAGTCAACTGGGAACTCGGAAAAAAAAACTAGCTCTGACTGGGAAAATTTGTTTTCCAACTCGGAATCTAGGTACTCTTTCAAGAGCTCCGACTTTCTGACCTGAAGATCACTGACATCATGACTTGACCTCATTTTTCAGAGTTCCCAGTTGTCTTGAACATACCATTAGCGCAAATCGGCTTGGTTGGGTTGCCATCTCTCCCTCCCTGCTTCCAGTGTCACTCGCTCCCAGGACTCCCAGTACCTGCTAAGGGGCGGCAGGTAGCTTAGTGGTTAAGAGCGTTGTGCCAGTAACCGAAAGGTCTCTGGTTCTAATCCCTGAGCCGACTATGTGAAAAATCTGTTGATGTGCCCTTGAGCAAGGCACTTAACCCTAATTGCTCCCGTAAGTCGCTATGGATAAGAGCATCTGCTAAATGACTAAAATGTAATGTAAATGTACTCTCCTCTGCCTTCTAGAGCGGCACCTCTCTCTCTCCCTCCTCTCGCGCTTTATCAGCCGGCTAATAAAGTAGAATAAAAAAAATCTGCTGCTTCCCTCACTCGGATCGGACTGGGTCAGGATCCAACCAGTTCCGAACGGGTCTAGTTGTCCTTGGGTCCGTTTGGAAAGGGTTTTAAAAAATGGATTATAAAAATGTATACATATCGGATCTAGGTGGGAAAGCCCCAGGTCCATTTCGGAACGGGTCCAACCAGGTCCAACTCTAGTGTGAGCCTCCCTACCCGACTGGGCACACACTGGTTGAATCAATGTTGTTCCCACGTCATTTCAATGAAATGACATTGAACCAACGTTGAATTGACGTCTGTGCCAGTGGGACACTACTAATTTATATTATCTTAAAGAGCGACTGCCTTTGTTTACATAAGGCATTCGCACATTTTTTTACTTGAGAAATACTGCACCAAACACCTTAGCTAGATGTAAAATTGCGCAACTAAAACGTCAAAATTACATATTTCTTGAGTCATCTTTGATTATTTTGGGGGATTTTAAGTGAAATAGGTTCGGCGTCTACAGTCTCTTCTTCTTCTTCTTCTGTGGGTTTTATGGCGGACTACATCCACATGTTGTATTGCCGCCACCAACTGGACGATTTGAAACCAAAATGAAATGAAAATAAATGAATCCATACTTAAGTGATTCTAACAATCCACCCTAATACAAACAAAACTCCCACTTCTTCCTACTTTTAGTTCTCCATATTTTGCTTCTCAGGCTCTAGGACCTGAGAAGGTGGTACAGCTTTTGCTAATATTCCACCCCCAGGAACTGCTCCGCCGCAATCACAATGATTTCAATCTTGCTAGATCCTTTCTCCACATCACAATGATTTCAATCTTGCTAGATCCTTTCTCCACCTTGGCAGTGCCATTCATCATCATTGCAATAAAGGCCACAAAGTCCTCTGTTTTAAACATTAAAATGTCAGGATCGTCTTGGTGTAAGACAACCCCTGCAGCCTGCAGTGAAGGCCTATCCACTACCATGGACTCTTCTGGTGCAACATTCAAACCCTCAACCCTTTTCACAGCTTCTGCATATTAAATGCTCTGTACAACCCTGACTTTGGCCACCTCATTCTCTTTGACCCTTGTGGGGCATTCAGAAGACGTGGCTTCATGATTCCCACCGCAATTACAACATGTCACATTTTCTTCACTTTTATAACACATAACATGATCTTTTCCACATCTTGTACATCTCGGCTTCTCCCTTCTCCAAACACTTTCTACATGACCAAAATATTTACAATGTTCACACTGCATTGTTCTTGGGATAAATGCTCTAACTCTGTAGTTAATATACCTCACTTCATTAGGGAGAGACTCCATTTCAAAAAAATAAACAACAAATACTCTTTACTTTTTCCCCATTCATCACTCGATTCATCCGACGTGCTTCAATCACTCCAGGAATATTTTTAATCTCTTCCAAATCAACTTCCCACGAAACGCCAGATATAACCCCCTTAAGGGGTGTGCCCTGTTCCGAAGCGACACACACAACACTTCAAACTTATCAAATCGATTAAGACACAACGCACCTTCCTTCTGAGCCGCAGATTCACAAAAAATCAAAACAAGCCCGCCTCTCGTGATCCTCACATCCTTCACTTTACCCAGCACTCTCTCCACCAGTTTGGATAACTCAAATGGTTTCTTCAAGATTGGTACTCTGCTCGGCTGCTCCTTATTAACAAACTGTACTCCTACTAGATACGAAGGGTCCTTCTCATCACTGTACCCTACTTTGCTCCGTTTTCCATTCTTTTGAACAATACTCCAATTCTCCTTGATTCTACCGCCATTATATTCAGATTCCGCCATCTTCCGCCGCTCGCCCTAAAAAAACGATAATTCACCCTACAGTGTCTCATGGGGGACACACATCATTAACAGACTTAAATCTAATTTTTCTAATGAGCAACAGAAAAACACCAATCAATTTTGAATTCAGGCTGTAACACAACAAAATGTGGAATAAGTCAGGGGGTATGAATACTTTCTGAAGGCACTGTAGGATGTGCCATGACTAGAATACAGTATGTGAACATTATTAAAAAGTGACCAGTGTTCAATAACTATGTACATAGGGCAGCAGTTTCTAAGGTGCAGGGTAGAGTACCGGGTGGGGCCGGCTAGAACAGTGTCTAAGGCTAGTGGTGACTGTTTAACAGTCTGATGGCTTGGAGAGAGAAGCTGTTTCTCAGTCTCATGGTCCCAGGGTTAATGCACCTGTACTGTCTCCGCCTTCTAGATGGTAGCGGGGTGAACAGGCCGTGGCTCGGGTGGCTGAGGTCCTTGATGATATTCTTGGCCTTCCTGTGACACTGGGTGCTGTAGATGTCCTGGAGGGCAGGCAGTGTGCCACCAGTGATGTGTTGGGCTGACCGCACCACCCCCTGGAGAGCCCTTTGGTTGCAAATGGTGCAATTGCCATACCATGGAGGTCAGTGGAACGCCGATCGCCGTCCTCAAGTCAGAGACAGACACAGAGACTATAACACAAAGGCTCTTACACACAGGATCTGGGCTGTTCATTCCCATCCGGACTCAGATGACATGTTAGAGACTTGCAATGATCGGTGTTGTTCTTACACAACAGAGATGGACCCTGGCAACATGCCCTTGGGATTAAAGACACAGACTGATCTGTCTAGAGGGGACTGGAACAAGTACATGTGGTAGTGTATACTCTGAAGGGTGCCTAGATAAGAAAGGGGAGGTTATAGTGGTAGATGAAGTGACTGTGAAAGTGGAGAGCGACGTTCCTCTAACATTGAACATAGACGAGACTCACTTAGGAGAAGGACACTCACAAGGAACATTTTAGAGACAAATCCAAATGTCGCGACCCACTCCGCTTTTACACGCGCTCAGGGATCGCGACCCAGTGTCCACGTCGATGGGGCCTTCCAATTCACACAGCTGCATCCTTTTTGATCAGATATTCAACTCAAACGACCAATGCTCGGGGAGGGTGAGCCACATCAGGCAATAGTAAAGAGAAATGGTTCCTCTGCATGTTCTGTAACAAAGGCTTCAGCTGCCCCCAGAAGGTGGAGGGTCCACACAGGGGTGAAAACCTTCAGCTGTACCCAGTGTCAGATGCGCTTCACCCATGCTGGCAACCTGAAGATGCACCTGAAGGTACACAAGGGAGAGAGGCCGTTCGCCTGTACGCACTGTGAGAAGAGGTTCTCGGAGAGGATGTGAAGCCTGATCTGCTGCTAGTCAAAGAGGAGACAATAGACGACAGACCAGAGAGTGGACTAAAGATGGGGGCGCAAGGTAAGGGAGAAATACATATAGCCTACGTACAGTAATAGATCTTCAATGGGAATAGTGATGTGCCTGGCTATTATTTTTTCTTCATTCATAAAATGAAATCAAAACAACTTATGTTTACATACAAAAACATAATGTATGAACTTGACCAGGTAATTGAAAAAAAAACGGGAAAGAAACGATGTAAAGTCTATTTTCAAACCTTTTCCTGCAGGTGCTTGGCTGGAGGAGACTGGGCGGCCACCTTGGATTCCCAGACAAGAGCCCAGAGGACAACCTAACTGAGCAGGCCAGGACCAGAGGCGACATAGTGGAGGTCAGTGGATGGGTCTGCGAACCTACCGTTACTCCTTAACGTCCAAGGACCTTATATGTTATGTTTATAGACTGGTTCTGGCAGCCAAAACTGTCAAATACTCCATCTAAACGTGAATCGATTCTCAATTGCGATACGATTCTAGAAACATAAAGCCCTTTACTTTCATATCACATCTAAATCATTTAACTAAAGCAAAATATACACTTACTGTACACTGTTTTAAGCGGGTTTAACACAGTTGCAGCCAACAGTATTTTTCTGTTAAAACACTTTTCTGGCGTTACACACGTGTTCGGAGCACGCTAGATAGCTCATTAACCCAGGTGGTCGCCTCGGGTCTTCCGTCAGTCTTCCGTAAACAAGCGCTGTTTTTTTGTTTAAAAAAAAAAATATATATATATATATATATATATATATTTTTTTTTTTTACTTAACAGTAACATGTAAAACACAAAAAAGAGAACAGCCAGAGGGATTACACAAAGAAATGAGAGAAAAAAATATTTAAAAAATAACACAAATCCACATTATATCAAATCAAATACAGACATGTAACGAATAAATTTGTTTGACATTTTGTTTTGTATACGTTTTAAGTGCTAAATAGTTTTGCAAATCTGATTTAAAAAAAATGAAAAAAATGATTTGTGTATGAAATATTTTCCTAATAAAATAAAGAGATTTACGACATACTGACGTTCAATAGTGGAATCAGTGTAGTAAAACAATGTTCAATGGTTGTATGCATTTTGTTGCCAAGATATAGTTGTACATCAGTCCAGAACACCTCACTATGTAAACAATTACAAAATAAGTGTTCAATAGGCTATTACAGGGGTATAATCTATGGATAATCTTAAAGGAGATCTCCTTTACTTTATTGGTCACCATACATTTGTGTGGAGTGAGCCAAGCACGGCGCCAGTTTACGTCAAACGATAAAGCCCAATAAAATATAGCAGAAGGAATAGAATTCCTGTAGAAAATATCCCTTAAAAAACGATTATTGAATTTCTTATCTAGTAAACCTACGGAGCTGTGAGGGGAACGGCACCTCCGTACCTTCAGGCTCTGATCAGTCCCTACACCCAAACGAGGGCATTGCGTTCATCCACCTCTGGCCTGCTGGCTCCCCTACCTCTGCGGAAGCACAGTTCCCGCTCAGCCCAGTCAGAACTGTTTGCTGCTCTGGCACCCCAATGGTGGAACAAGCTCCCTCACGATGCCAGGACAGCGGAGTCACTCACCACCTTCCGGAGACATTTGAAACCCCACCTCTTTAAGGAATACCTGGGATAGGATAAAGTAATCCTTCTACCCCCCCCCCCAAAAAAACAACATTGGAAAGTGGATATCCCACTGGCTATAAGGTGAATGCACCAATTTGTAAGTCGCTCTGGATAAGAGCGTCTGCTAAATGACGTAAATGTAATGTAAATGTAAACCTATGCCATTCACTTGGATATTGCTTACAATAGGAGATGTTCCAAAATATTCATTATTCTGAAGTAAAGATTTTATCCCACTAGGTATAGCTTTTATAAGTGTCATATTCCTTGCTTGAAACCTCAAAGTTGTATCTTTCCATAAATTCTCTCTGTGTAAATAGATTCCCACTAATACTAACTAATTGGCTGACAAGGACAATGTTTTTCGAGAACCAGTTACAGTAAAATAACATCTTGTTTCTATGTAATATCGACCCATTATTCCATATAAAACATTTGAGGTGAAAAGTTGTGTTCATACAGCAAAGCCCAGCACATTAAAGCCTGCTTGTGAAAAGCCGCCAATTTCACAGGAAGTTTACCCACAATATAGGGACATTGTAGGAAAAAATTAAGCCCCCCGAGCTTCTGAAAAACAAAATGAGGTATAATATTCCAGAAACTGAGGATTTTTTAAGTACCTTTTGACCCAGTTGACTTTTGATATGTGATTAAAGAGAGTGAAGTCTAAGACATTTAGGCCGCCATCACAAACCCTGTTGGTGATAACATCTCTTTATCTTTTGTGGCTTGTTTTTCCATATGAAGTTGTACAATAGCCTATCTAAGGTACAGCAAGTGGATTTGGGGATGTCAATAGATTAAAAAAGATAGGATGCATGAGATAGCCCCTCAGCTTTGGATAAAAACACCCTACCTTGAAGACTTAAATCCCTCCCTAACCATGAGGAAAATTTATTTTTGATAGATTCAGTTACAGGATTCAAATTAAGATCATTCACAGCCTTAAGATTTTTGGTGATCTTTACACCGAGGTAGGTTACAGTATCTTTTTCAGAGATGTTACAATCTGCTGTATTGACAGCTCCTTTCAGAACAAACATCTCACATTTGGAAAGTTTTAATACCAAACCTGAGATTTTGGAGAACTGCTTCACAATATCCAATGCTAATCTAGCTCGTGACATTTTTCCAAAAATGTGAGGTGTCATCCGCCAGTTGGGATATCTTGATCTCTCTGGCCTGGAATGTAATGCCTTCAAATTGACTTTGATAAACTACTGAGCATAAGGTTTGAGAAACTAACAAAAATAAAAAAGGTGAGATTGGACAACCTTGTCGTATTCCTTTGTAAATGTTAAACCTTGAGGATGTTCCATGAGAGTTTGATACAGCTATTGCTACCATTATACAGAGTTCTAAAAGCATCAACAAAAAAATTACCAAACTTCAAATGCTTAAGACAATCAAAGATAAAATTGTGACTTACGGTATCAAATGCTTTCTGAAAATCCTAAAATAAGATAACAGGGGAGTCATCCAATAGATCACAATACTCAACCAAATCTAACACCAGCCTCAGATTATTAGATATATGGCGCCCTTTCATAAACCCTGATTGACATTCATCAATCAGATCATTCAAGCACAACTTTAACCTTTTCGCAAAGATTGATGCTATAATTTTGTAGTCGTTATTTAGGAGTGTGATTGGACGCCAATTATCAATAATTAAGAGATCCTTTTGTGGTTTAGGTATAAGAGTAATAACCCCTTGTTTCAGAGGCAGGTAGTTCTCCCTTCTTTATAGCCTCTTTAAAGGTTTCAAGTAAGAATTGTGCTATTTCTTCAGAGAAGGTTTTGTAAAATTCAGAGGTTAATCCATCAGAACCTGGAGACTTATTTTTTTATTGAGCAACCACATATTGGATGTCCATAATGGATAAATCTTCACAACAAGACCGATTTAATTCTTCACTAACAGAGTTAACATTCTCTATAGAATCAAGGAGATCCTTAGAGTCACTCAAACTGTTATCTAAGGAGTAAAGATTCTCATAAAACTTAGTGGTAAAGTCTGATAACAACTCTCTATCCTCAGAGGTTACCCCATTAATCTTACATTTCTGAATTGTTTTGAGTTCCCCTCTCCTCTTTTCCAAATTAAAAAAGTATCTACTGTTCTTTTCGCCTTTTTCAAGCCATTGTTTTCTGGATCTTATGAAGGCTCCTCTAGCCTTTTCCTCATAAAATGTATCTAGTTGACTCTGTAAATCATTCAATTTAGCTTTTTCGTTAAGATCAAGATGCTCAATCTCTGTGATATCAGCAATTTTCTTAGAGAGCTCAGCTACCTCACATCTCCTTCTTAAAGCAAGCCGTTTCCCGTAAGTAATAATCTTAAATCAAATTTTTTAAATCATCATGCAATAACAATGAGTTATTCAATTTCCAATAACCACCAGAGTATTTCTTATCATCCTTACTGCACACTCAGAGTCAGCCATATGACTTTATGATCCGTCAGGACTGCAGGCAGTATTCTTACCTCTACAGTGTTGGGCTCAAGAGGTTATCACCCACAAGTCAAATCTTGATTGTAGTGAACGATCTCTATTACTCCATGTGTACTGTTTCTCTCCAGGGTTTTTAACTCAGGCTTTGGCAGAAATTAACCAATTTGTTCACACCAATGTTAGGCCTATGGGGCAATCTATCAGTCTCATTATAATAAACCATGTTAAAATACACACCAACTATAATCTGACTGGATGGATATTTTCTCAGAAGACTTAGAAGAATTTCCTCAATTTCCTCTAGAAGTAAGTTATTTGGAGGACTAGAACAGTATCCATATACAGTTGAAGTCAGAAGTACACTTAGGTTGGATATTGGAGTCATTAAACCTCGTTTTTCAAACACTCCACAAATTTATTGTTAACAAACTATAGTTTTGGCAAGTCGGTTAGGACATCTACTTTGTGCATGACACAAGTAATTTTTCAAACAATTGTTTACAGACACATTATTTCACTTATAATTCACTGTATCACAATTCCAGTGGGTCAGAAGTTTACATAGACTAAGTTGACTGTGCCTTCAAACAGCTTGGAAAATTCCAGAAAATGATGTCATGGCTTTAGAAGCTTCTGATAGGCTAATTGACATCATTTGAGTCAATTGGAGGTGTACCTGTGGATGTATTTCAAGGCCTACCTTCAAACTCAGTGCCTCTTTGTTTGACATCATGGGAAAATCAAAAGACATCAGCCAAGACCTCAGAAAAAAATTTGTAGACCTCCACAAGTCTGGTTCATCTTTGGGAGCAATTTCCAAATGCCTGAAGGTACCACGTTCATCTGTACAAACAATAGTATGCAAGTATAAACACCATGGGACCACGCAGCCATCATACCGCTCAGGAAGGTGACGCGTTCTGTCTCCTAGAGATGAACGTACTTTGGTGCGAAAAGTGCAAATCAATCCCAGAACAACAGCAAAGGACCTTGTGAAGATGCTGGAGGAAACAGGTACAAAAGTATCTATATCCACAGTAAAACAAGTCCTATATCGACATAACCTGAAAGGCCGCTCAGCAAGGAAGAAGCCACTGCTCCAAAACCGCCATAAAAAAGCCAGACTACGGTTTGCAACTGCACATGGGGACAAAGATCGTACTTTTTGGAGAAATGTCCTCTGGTCTGATGAAACAAAAATAGAACTGTTTGGCCATAATGACCATCGTTATGTTTGGAGGAAAAAGGGGGGCTTGCAAGCCGAAGAACACCATCCCAACCGTGAAGCACGGGGGTGGCAGCATCATGCTGTGGGGGTGCTTTGCTGCAGGAGGGACTGGTGGACTTCACAAAATAGATGGCATCATGAGGAAGGAAAATTATGTGGATATATTGAAGCAACATCTCAAGACATCAGTCAGGAAGTTAAAGCTTGGTCGCAAATGGGTCTTCCAAAGGGACAATGACCCCAAGCATACTTCCAAAGTTGTGGCAAAATGGCTTAAGGACAACAACGTCAAGGTATTGGAGTGGCCATCACAAAGCCCTGACCTCAATCCTATAGAAAATCTGTGAGCAGAACTGTTAAAGTGTGTGCGAGCAAGGAGGCCTACAAACCTGACTCAGTTACACCAGCTCTGTCAGGAGGAATGGGCCAAAATTCACCCAATTTATTGTGGGAAGCTTGTGGAAGGCTACCCGAAACGTTTGACCCAAGTTAAACAATTTAAAGGCAATGCTACCAAATACTAATTGAGTGTATGTAAACTTCTGACCAACTGGGAATGTGATGAAAGAAATAAAAGCTGAAAGAAATAATTCTCTCATAGTATTATTCTGACATTTCACATTCTTAAAATAAAGTGGTGATCCTAACTGACCTAAGACAGGGAAATTCTTACTAGGATTAAATGTCAGGAATTGTGAAAAACTGAGTTTAAATGTATTTGGCTAAGGTGTATGTAAACTTCCGACTTCAACTATACATTACACAACACAAATAATCTGTCCATGTGGATGATGACCGCTACTAGCGGTAAACAAAAATGTCCCTTTGAAATTGCGTGCTAAAATTGCAACTCCAGCTGAATGATTAGTCCCGTGGGCCAAGAAAATGTCACTGCCCCACTGATTTTTCCAAAAATTATAATCCTCTTTGCATGAATGTGTTTCTTGAATGAATACAAGATCTGCGTTGCAGTCCTTACAAAACAAAAACTTTCCTCTTCAACAGGTTTCATATCCCCCTGGCATTGATTGACAAACTTCAAATCCATATATACAAAATAGAAAGGAAAATCCTATGCAATCAACTCTAGCCTCTCTATAAAAGGTGCTTCATATATGTATTAACATAAGTCTTAACTTGTAAACCATAACACCAGAATTCAAAACTAGAACGCTCAGTTTGTTGTGGGGAATGGGCTACCTTGTAAGCCTACCGGCGGAGCAAATCAGCCCGGTCGAATTTATTTTCCATCGGCGAAAAAGGCTCTGATTCCCCTGTAGTATGCTTCCTTGATTTCGGGCCTGTTGGACGAGAGGCCACAACTTTGCCTTTGCTGCCTTGTCTGCTGCAGTCAGGTCCTCACCGAATCTAAATTCTCTCTCTTTCAGAAAGGCACTTTCCTTAGCTTTCTTCCAAACTGCATCTCTCGCTGTGCGGAAAGAGAACTCTTGCTTCTTCCCAATTCGATGGGCGACATCCACAGCCATATCCATATATCCTTCGGGGAAGTCCGGAGCCACACGGTTACAGATGTCACTTACTATGCACTTAACATTCTCACCCTGGTCCTCCGGGACACCATAAAGCCTTAGCCCCCACCTTCTCCGGTATCGCTCTGCTTCCGACAAGCGCTCTTGCATGTCAGCGATGGTCTTCTCCTGTGCAGTGCATTTATCAAAGGTTGCAGTGTTTGCACGTTTAAGCTCTTCTATACTCTCGTATGCATGATTCAGAGAGGTCCCGGGGTCAACGATTTTTTATGTGTTTTCGTGTATCATTTTCTCCAGACCATCGGCTCTTTCGTTTATCTTTGCAGTGACAGCATCGATTATGTTGACCTGGAGTTCCCGCAAAGACAATTATTTGTGTATTTTTGGGTGCAGAACTATTGGTTGGAGTTTCTGAATCAACCGAATGTCCAGATTCCTCCATTTCTTCTCCTGAGGAGTCAGGTGGCGGTTTCTCTCCGGTGTATGAGTAGTCAGCTAGCAACTGCCTTCTCCTCCCTTTGCTCTTTCGCAAAAAAAATTCTTCCAATTTGCCAAGTTTCAGATCAAATTAGCGGTCTACTGAGCGTTGTTCTCTGTTGTGTTTACTATAAACCTGGTTTTGTTACATTTAAGTACATTTGAGAGGGATAAAAGTTAAGGTTACTCGGAGCAAGATAAAATCCCGTCTGCACTCGCCGCCATCTTCCGCAACTGTAAACAAGCGCTTTTTTTATTATTTCTCGCTGATATGAAAGTTAAGGTCCTTATGTTAATGTTCAGAACGAGCGCCGTGGCTCATTACAACAACAAAAAACCAGGGCGGAAGATACTATACGTACCTTCTTTGATAGACTCTTTAGAGTCTATGAAGTTATGTGAAGTGTCATGGAGGGTAATTAACCACATACCCCTCATTAACCCTTTGTTAACTTGTCATTTGAAACAGGCTTGTGTAAATAACTGTTTTTGGAGAGACAGTAAACCTATGCTAGAACAAGGACAGTTCAATATTTACCTTACTGAGGTGATGTAGATGGAATAAAGTCATTCTATTATTTTCTACTCTATTCTTGTTAACACACTGTTGTTCTTTCTAAACAAGTCTGCTCTCAGCTTGAAAGATACTGATCATAGATTTGATGTGTAACATAATAAACAGTACCGTAATTCAAAGAACAGAGCGCATTCCTTTTTCATTTAACCACACCCTTTGATCAATGACGCCAACCAAAAATAATTTATCTTCAGTGCGTAAACGGAAGTGAACAGTGACCAAGAACAATTTCAACGTTAGCATTTTTGTTGTTTATTAACACATTGGAACTCAAAATGTGAGTCATTTAACGGCACAGCGTCACATACTTACTTCGGGTAGTCTTTAATTCGCGTTGGAGACAGGACTTGGTTGATAGACGTTATCTAAGTAGCTGCTAATGTTAGCTAACCATGTTTTTTCACACTCAAATAGCCTCCATCATGGAGGTACTAGCGAATGCAGCCGTGGCAGAGATCTGTAAACTCGTAGACGACGACTATGCAGTGTTTCGTTTGGAAATTTCTCAAAGCCAGAAAGAAAACAGGACATTGCGGAGGAAACTACAGCTATTGGAACTGAAGGTGGTACGGGAGCGCGCAGAGAGGACAATTAGAGAGCGCGTCCGCACCAGTCGGCCCTGTAGTGTCAAGATCCTCGACCAATACAGAGGAATGGCAAGAGGTATGTTTTGCAGAAGGCTCAGACTGCGGGGCGACATTTAGCCTGTCGCCCCGTTCGCCTCTGTGCATGTGTTAAGATGTGTTACCCAGAATTGGGTCTTGGTCAGTTTTTGGATAGTATGCAATACAGGGCCGGTCCTAGCCTTTTGGGGGCCCTAAGTTTTAGAATCAAGTTTCCTGAAATTCTGCACATTTTGCCATGACTTGTGCCATGTTAATATCAGTGCTTAATTTGAGCCGAATCCTGCAGGAACAGGATACGGCACCTCGCCGTTTTGGACGGTTTCGTTCCGGAACCTATTTGGTCGGATCTGGTACCTCTCATGGCATGAAAAATAATCAAAACATTTTTGCAATGTGAAAATTTGAATAAAAGCGATCAAAGTTCATACAAGTTGCCTCTTTGTTAATTCTCCCGGGCCTGATATTCTAAGAGTTGATTCGGGTTGGGCCGGCTGGAGGAGCTGCAGCACCCCTGATATATTGAAATACATTTTCCAAAGTTATAGAGTTACTGCTGTCTGTTCAGAAAGAAATGTAATAATTCAGAATAGCCTACTATAACATTAGAGCCAAAAAGTTAGTCACAGAGGACCAATAGCTTATCTGCGCATCATTGGGTGAGTCAGTGAAACTGAAAAGCATTTTTAGGACTATTTTCCTACTCATATTGTAGCCTACAAAATGCGTCTCCACACACCTAGGCCAAGGCTATTGATGGATTGAAGATCAGGTCGTTTTTATTGATCTCAGATTCGCAGTTTGTCCGTGTCAAAGTAGTGTCATGACTCTCATGTGACGGTCCCACGTGAGAAGCCCAAGATCAAAATACCGAGAAGCAATAGTCTACAGATCTCTCTCTCTCTCCCGTGGTCATTTTTATGAACACAGGATTGATTGATGTGGGGTTTTTATGACCCCTCACGTCTTTCCTAAATGGTTTGCAACAAAATACTCCTTGTTGGTCCCTAGTATTGGCGATCTGAATGTCTCTGTGTTACAGGGACAGATTGCCGCCAAAACCTTTTTCTCCAAAAGATTGGACATTGGAACGTTATTTCTGATTTCTAAGTGGTTGGAATGGTTGGTGGGGATCTAAAGAATAATCATGTCATATTGTTTATTGTTTTGTGATGTCATTAAGGATGGTATTACTAAATAACTGTCTCTGGAAGTGTACACATTTCAGTAATCAGGTTTGCATCTAAATGTTGTATAAAATATATATGATTAAGTATGAGAATACGTTGGTGAAGATAGCAATGTGATTTTAGCCTTCTAAATGAGATAATAGTTTTTCATAGAAACTTTTGCCAGTCAGTAACCACGCCCAAGTAAGCGCAGACATTGGGTCGGCATAATGGAATGCTCCTTTTTACCCGAGCATAAAAAGCCTTGAAAAACAAATAAACATTAGACCAGGAAGCCCCACGGCTTAAAATGGTTGACACTCTACGTACCAGCAGACGTGAAGCGTGAGCTAAACGTTACAAAATGGTCAGACCAGAAAACGTGAGACAGTAGTCCACAAGTTTGAAATGGTGAAACTCTGAAACTCTCAACCTCTACACGAGGTGAAGAAGACCACCACGCACTGGACCATATCATATGAGTCTGCAGCTGGCATGTATAGTCGTCTAGAGAACTTTCACTAAAGACACGAGTTGGGAAAGACATTCCCTCTCAGACAACCGTTGGTATATCTGAAGTATCTATTCTAAATGATCAACTCTACGAACTACAGGGAACGCTGAAGTATCCATTCTAACCACCACTATGACCAGAAACACTACCAAGGACATTGGGATCTCTGGTGGGCAAACCAGAGTCCTACATCATCAACTCAACTATCGAGGACAGCTACACGTAAATACATGTTGCATTTCCAATCCGAATGAGCGGTTATTGGGGTTCTAAGCATTTGTATTTCCGTGAGCGTAGTTTCCAAAGTAACAACGATAGTTTGAATCTCTGTCTCTCCCTTCCAAGCATTCATGCTATTGTTAGCCCAGTCCACTAGGGACCTGTTTTCATTGTATTACGTTAGTAATCTATAACCTTTGTGTTTGTAATGTGTTATTATTTCGTTCATTTTATTTTCTTTGTTGTATTTTCATTTTTTTAAATATATTTTTTTAGGGGGTAGATCAGCTTAATATTGCAGATAGATTGTAGCTTCCATCAATGTAATTGTCTGCATCACTTCCAATCCCCCATGTTTTTTTTTTAAATATACAGTGAGGGAATTAAGTATTTGATCCCCTGCTGATTTTGTACGTTTGCCCACTGACAAAGACATGATCAGTCTATAATTTAAACGTTAGGTTTATTTGAACAGTGAGAGACAGAATAACAACAAAAAAATCTAGAAAAACGCATGTCAAAAATGTTATAAATTGATTTGCATTTTAATGAGGGAAATAAGTATTTGACCCCTCTGCAAAACACGACTTAGTACTTGGTGCCAAAACCCTTGTTGGCAATCACAGAGGTCAGTCGTTTCTTGTAGTTGGCCACCAGGTTTGCACACATCTCAGGAGGGATTTTGTTCCACTCCTCTTTGCAGATCTTCTCCAAGTCATTAAGGTTTAGAGGCTGACGTTTGGCAACTCAAACCTTCAGCTCCCTCCACAGATTTTCTATGGGATTAAGGTCTGGAGACTGGCTAGGCCACTCCAGGACCTTAATGTGCTTCTTCTTTAGCCTCTCCTTTGTTGACTTGACCGTGTGTTTTGGGTCATTGTCATGCTGGAATACCCATCCACGACCCATTTTCAATGCCCTGGCTGAGGGAAAGAGGTTCTCACCCAAGATTTGACGGTACATGGCCCCGTCCATCGTCCCTTTGATGCGGTGAAGTTGTCCCCTTAGCAGAAAAACATATCCTTAGCATAATGTTTCCACCTCCGTGTTTGGCGGTGGGGATGGTGTTCTTGGGGTCATAGGCAGCATTCCTCCTCCTCCAAACACGGCGAGTTGAGTTGATGCCAAAGAGCTCAATTTTGGTCTCATCTGACCACACCACTTTCACCCAGTTCTCCTCTGAATCATTCAGATGTTCATTGACAAACTTCAGACGGGCCTGTATATGTGCTTTCTTGAGCAGGGGGACCTTGCGGGCGCTGCAGGATTTCAGTCCTTCACGGCGTAGTGTGTTACCAATTGTTTTCTTGGTGACTATGGTCCCAGCTGCCTTGAGATCATTGATAAGATCCTCCCGTGTAGTTCTGGGCTGATTCCTCACCGTTCTCATGATCATTGCAACTCCACGAGGTGAGATCTTGCATGGAGCCCCAGGCCGATGGAGATTGAAAGTTGTGTTTCTTCCATTTGTGAATAATTACACCAACTGTTGTCACCTTCTCACCAAGCTGCTTGGCGATGGTGTTGTAGCCCATTCCAGCCTTGTGTAGGCCTACAATCTTGTCCCTGACATCCTTGGAGAGCTCTTTGGTCTTGGCCATGGTGGAGAGTTTGGAATCTGATTGATTGATTGCTTCTGTGTGGACAGGTGTCTTTTATACAGGTACCAAGCTGAGATTAGGAGCACTCCCTTTAAGAGTGTGCTCCTAATCTCAGCTCGTTACCTGTATAAAAGACACCTGGGAGCCAGACATTTTCTAATTAAGAGGGGGTCAAATACTTAATTCCCTCATTAAAATGCAAATACATTTTTGACATGCGTTTTTCTGGATTTTTTTGTTGTTATTCTGTCGCTCACTGTTCAAATAAACCTACCATTAAAATTATAGACTGATAATTTCTTTGTCAGTGGGCAAACGTACAAAATCAGCAGTGGATCAAATACTTTTTTCCCTCACTGTATATGTATGTATGTATGTATATAATAATATAATAATATGCCATTTAGCAGACGCTTTTATCCAAAGCGACTTACAGTCATGCGTGCATACATTTTTGTGTATGGGTGATCCCGGGGATCGAACCCACTACCTTGGCGTTACAAGCGCCGTGCTCTACCAGCTGAGCTACAGAGGACGACAGACAGACAGACAGACAGACAGACAGACAGACAGACAGACAGACAGACAGACAGACAGACAGACAGACAGACAGACATACATACATACATACATACATACATACATACATACATACATACATACATACATACATACATACATACATACATACATACATACATACATACATACATACATACATACATACATACAGTGGGGGGGAAAAAAGTATTTAGTCAGCCACCAATTGTGCAAGTTCTCCCACTAAAAAAGATGAGAGGCCTGTAATTTTCATCATAGGTACACGTCAACTATGACAGACAAATTGAGATTTTTTTTCTCCAGAAAATCACATTGTAAGATTTTTAATGAATTTATTTGCAAATTATGGTGGAAAATAAGTATTTGGTCACCTACAAACAAGCAAGATTTCTGGCTCTCACAGACCTGTAACTTCTTCTTTAAGAGGCTCTGTCCTCCACTCGTTACCTGTATTAATGGCACCTGTTTGAACTTGTTATCAGTATAAAAGACACCTGTCCACAACCTCAAACAGTCACACTCCAAACTCCACTATGGCCAAGACCAAAGAGCTGTCAAAGGACACCAGAAACAAAATTGTAGACCTGCACCAGGCTGGGAAGACTGAATCTGCAATAGGTAAGCAGCTTGGTTTGAAGAAATCAACTGTGGGAGCAGTTATTAAGAAATGGAAGACATACAAGACCACTGATAATCTCCCTCGATCTGGGGCTCCACGCAAGATCTCACTCCGTGGGGTCAAAATGATCACAAGAACGGTGAGCAAAAATCCCAGAACCACACGGGGGGACCTAGTGAATGACCTGCAGAGAGCTGGGACCAAAGTAACAAAGCCTACCATCAGTAACACACTACGCCGCCAGGGACTCAAATCCTGCAGTGACAGACGTGTCCCCCTGTTTAAGCCAGTACATGTCCAGGCCCGTCTGAAGTTTGCTAGAGTGCATTTGGATGATCCAGAAGAGGATTGGGAGAATGTCAGATGAAACCAAAATATAACTTTTTGGTAAAAACTAAACTCGTCGTGTTTGGAGGACAAAGAATGCTGAGTTGTATCCAAAGAACACCATACCTACTGTGAAGCATGGGGGTGGAAACATCATGCTTTGGGGCTGTTTTTCTGCAAAGGGACCAGGACGACTGATCCGTGTAAAGGAAAGAATGAATGGGGCCATGTATCGTGAGATTTTGAGTGAAAACCTCCTTCCATCAGCAAGGGCATTGAAGATGAAACGTGGCTGGGTCTTTCAGCATGACAATGATCCCAAACACACCGCCTGGGCAACGAAGGAGTGGCTTCGTAAGAAGCATTTCAAGGTCCTGGAGTGGCCTAGCCAGTCTCCAGATCTCAACCCCATAGAAAATCTTTGGAGGGAGTTGAAAGTCCGTGTTGCCCAGCGACAGCCCCAAAACATCACTGCTCTAGAGGAGATCTGCATGGAGGAATGGGCCAAAATACCAGCAACAGTGTGTGAAAACCTTGTGAAGACTTACAGAAAACGTTTGACCTGTGTCATTGCCAACAAAGGGTATATAACAAAGTATTGAGAAACTTTTGTTATTGACCAAATACTTATTTTCCACCATAATTTGCAAATAAATTCATTAAAAATCCTACAATGTGATTTTCTGGATGTTTTTTCTCATTTTGTCTGTCATAGTTGATGTGTACCTATGATGAAAATTACAGGCCTCTCTCATCTTTTTAAGTGGGAGAACTTGCACAATTGGTGGCTGACTAAATACTTTTTTTCCCCACTGTACATACATAAATATACATGCATACATATACATATCCTTTAAAAAAAAATATTCCCCTTTATTACTTTCCAACCCCACCACCCTTTCCCTAATTGGAGTAAACTAGTGAACAACAATGCTTAGGCCTCTACTTCCAGCTTATACTTACTATATACATTTGATGGACACAGTCAATTTTACAATAATTATATTTTGTTAGTTTTTTCTCCTGAACTTCTTCTACTCTCAACCTCTCCGATAATTTTCATGATGTTCATCCAGTTTGCTTCTATATGCCATATCTTTCTAACTGTGCTCTTTCACAAAAGCTCCCAACCTACAACCTATATACTTATTATGGACACAGTATGCTTACATTATTAGTTATCTTGTTGTTATTAGTCCCATCCTTCAACTCCATTCAACACCACCCATCTATCTCTTAACACCATCCATATAGGATTTCTATTTGCCATATATTTTTCAACTGTACTGTGGTGTTTTACAAAAGTTCTGAACCTTTCTATTCTCATTGTTTCTACAGATTGTAAATTGAAAATAAACATTTTTGCTAAAAGTATTATTATATTATTGATCGATTGACTATGACTTTTCAGATCACCCAGTAGTGCTATCTGCAGGCTTAGCTCCAGGTAAATATTGCAATCCTTTAGCCATTCCTGGACCTGTGTCCAAAAACAAGCTACAAATGGACAGTACCAAAACAAATGATCTAATGATTCTATTTCTTTGCAGCAAAATCTGCAGAGCTGGGAAGATTGTATCCCCCATATAAATAACATTCAATTGGTAGCAAGAATTTTATATAATAATTTAAATTGAAAGATTCTAAGTTTTGAATCCGGTGTTGTTTTGCGTATCAGTTCATAAACACTATGCCTGGGATCGGTACGTCAAAAATCTCTTCCCAACTATTTTGCAATCTATATGGGACGGCTGTCAATCCTTTGGTCCTTAAATGAAACTGGTATACTTTTTTATTTATCACAGTTTTCTTTAACCAATTATGTTCTTTAATGCAAGGCCGACAGACAAGTTCCTTACTTTCTCCCCCTTCCACTTTCCTCTTCCATTTTTGCGGTAAGGCTGCAATTATTTGGTTGTAATTTTGGGTAGAGCAGACATTTCCATATGTTTTTGTTAGCTGCATGTGCGACAACTCCACCAGTCCTACCGATGATATCATTTACGAAGATTATACCTTTTTTCAAACATTTTGTCCAAAAAAAAAAGGTTTTTTGTCAATTAGTATATATGAGTTTAACCACAATATTTGTTGCATTATTTGTTCTGTCGTTTCTGGAGGATTAAATTGAAATTGCAACCAACTTTCTATGGCTTGTTTTAGAAATAGTGATATTTGGGAGATGATTTCCTTTTCAAATAACTGAAAGTGAGAGGTTGTAATCTGAATAAAGGAAAAAAGGCCATTCTTGAACAGTGGGTGAGACAATCTTACTAATTTGCTAGAGAACCAGTACGGATTTAAGTATAACTTTTGTATGACTGAAGCTTTTAGTGATAGGTCTAATGCTTTAATATTTAATCATTTCTGTCCTCCAAATTCATATTCATTATATAAATAGGCCCGTTAAATTTTTTCGGGCTTGCCGTTCCAAATAAAATGGAATCTTTTTTTCTCATATAATTAAAAAAACTGTTCGCTAGGTGTAGGCAAGACCATAAGCAAATAGGTAAACTGGGATAATACTAAAGAGTTAATCAGGGTGATTTTTCCACAAATTGACAGGTATTTACCTTTCCATGGTAGCAAGATCTTATCTATTTTTGTTAACTTTCTATTCAAATTTATTGGAGTGAGATCATTTATTTCCTTTGGGATATGTATTCTGAGTATATCCACATCACCATCAGACAATTTTATTGGTAAACTACATGGTAATGTAAATTTTTTATTTTTTAGTGATCCAATACGTAATATAGTACATTTGTCATAATTTGGTTGTAATCCAGAGAGGTTAGAAAATGTATCTAGATCCTCTATGAGGCTGTGGAGGGATTCTAGTTGTGGATTTAAAAGAAAACATGAATCATCAGCGTACAATGACACCTTTGTTTTTAAGCCCTGGAATTCTAATCCCTTGATATTATTGTTGGATCTGATTTGAATAGCTAACATCTCGATGGCCATAATAAATAGATATGCCGATAGTGGACAACCTTGTTTCACTCCTCTTGACAGTTTAAAACTTTCTGAGAAATAGCCATTACTTACTATTTTACACCTAGGGTTACTATACATGATTTTGACCCATTTTATAAGAGATTCTCCAAAATTGAAATGCTCCAGGCATTTATATATAAACCCCAGTCGTACTTTATCAAATGCCTTTTCGAAGTCTGCTATGAATAGCAGGCCTGGTTTCCCAGATTTTCCATAGTGTTCTATTGTTTCCAGTACTTGCCTTATATTATCTCCAATGTATCTTCCATGTAAAAAACCTGTGATTAGAATGAATAATGTCCGACAATACCTTTTTAATTATATGCGCTATACATTTAGCTAGAATTTTTGCATCACAACACTTATTTAGTTAGTAAATAAATAATTAAGCCAATTTGTGTATTGCTGATTCATCAATAAGGTTAGGGTTCTTGCAGGTGATGGATTATGCGACGTTCGGAATGAGACTGATAAGAGGTAATTATTTAATAAGTGACTTATCGATATATAACATATATCTTCTAAGAGTTTAATTCGGGAGATGGTAACTCGTTAAACAACTTCCGTGGTGCCCCAAATTCCTAATGAGTTCATTGTTACATGATTAATTTAATCGAGTGACAATTAAACATAGTTAGTTGATTCGTTAAATAACAGTCACCCTGTTAATGAAAGTCACGTCACGACATTAGCCTGTCATTTAGATCATTTGTGCTGTATTAAAAAATATTCTGCCAAAGTCTCCAGTCAGGTAAAATGATGTAGAATTGCCTGAAATCCGTTTTATAAAAGGCCACATTTTTCTGACAGTTTGTGCAGAAATTCTTCGGTTTTACAAACCCACAGTTTAATCAGCTGTCCGGGTGGCTGGTCTCAGACGATCCCGCAGGTGAAGAAGACTGATGTGGAGGTCCTGGGCTGGCGTGGTTACACATGATCTGTGGTTGTGAGGCAGGTTAGACGTACTGCCAAATTCTCGAAAATTATGTTGGAGGCGGCTTATGGTAGAGAAAATACCATTAAATTCTCTAACAACGGCTCTGGTGGACATGCCAATTGCACTCTCCCTCAACTTGAGACATCTGTAGCATTGCGTTGTGTGACAAAACTGCACATTTTAGAGTGGCCTTTTATAGTCCCCAGCACAAGGTGCACCTGTGTAGTGATCATGCTGTTTAATCAGCTTCTTGATATGCCACACCTGTCAGGTGGATGGATAATCTTGGCAAAGGAGAAATGCTCACTAACAGGGATGTAAACAATTTTTTTTGCATATGGAACATTTCTGGGATCTTTTATTTCAGCTCATGAAACATGGGACCAACACTTCATGTTGCGTTTTATATTTTTGTTCAGTGTAGATAGTCAGTCAGGAGCTAGCTGCCGGCAGAGTCTGCTATTGCAGTAACGTTGAAGGGCTCTGTCTAGTATTACTTAGCCAGCTAGAAGGATGAAGTAAGAAGCTACTGTTAAACGGAGCCTACTTTAGCAGGAGCAAAAAATAGGCTACTAAGTTCTCATAATAACTTTGCTTTACAGAGAGTAGGCTACTGAGACAGACAGTGATGTGGCGAGGCAGGCTACAATGCATGCAGGAGGAAGCAGAGGAGCTCTAAGGCCAAGAGGCCGACCCATAAGCTTAAATAAAAATGTGATGCTAGCAAGAGCAGTGTGCAGGTTTCTTATTATTTTTCTCCCCAATTTCGTGATATACAATTGTCTCATCGCTGCAACTCCCCTACGGACTCGGGAGAGGCGAAGGTCGAGAGCCATGCGTCCTCCGAAACACGACCCTGCCAAGCCGCACTGCTCCTTGACACACTGCTCGCTTAACCCGGAAGCCAGCCGCACCAATGTGTCGGAGGAAACACCGTCCAACTACGACCGAAGTCAGCTTGCAGGTGCCCAGCCCACCACAAGGAGTCGCTAGAGCACGATGAGACAAGGAAATCCCAGCCAGCCAAACCCTCCCCTAACCCAGATGACGCTGGGCCAATTGTGCGCCGTCCCATAGGTCTCCCGGTCACGGCCAGCTGTGACACAGCCTGGGATCGAACCCGAGGCTGTAGTGGCACCTCAGCACTGCGATGTAGTGCCTTTAACCATTGCACCACTCAGGAGGCCTTATTTTTAACTTATCTAGTTGTTACCATGCACCTGCAACAAGATAGCTCTGATGTGCAAGTGCACATCTGGACTCTTCTGGGAGCGAGAGGAGCCCACAGCTGCACCTTAGGAGGATGAGGAGATGACTGGTGGGTTGATGGAGTGGCAACCCCTGCAGCGTCTCATCCATCACCGCATACCACTTCCAGGATGCGGCTGTGGCCTCCCCCTCCCTCCGTGCTGACTCCGGTGGGGGCAGCTTTCGACTCCTGAAAAATATGGAAAAGGGTAGCTTTCAGCATCAAACATACTACATGTAAAGCCCTTTAGAAGCTATTATGCCAATTGCAGTATATTTTTCTTTATCAAATTGGAGTGCCAAGGTGAAACGGTAACGAGTGCAGCTTACCATTACTTTCACCATATCAGGTTATGTTCAATGTGAGGGAAAAAAGTATTTGATCCCCTGCTGATTTTGTACGTTTGCCCACTGACAAAGAAATGATCAGTCTATAATTTCAATGGTAGGTTTATTTGAGCAGTGAGAGACAGAATAACAACAAAAAAATCCAGAAAAACGCATGTCAAAAATGTTATAAATTTATTTGCATTTTAATGAGGGAAATAAGTATTTAACCCCCTCTCAATCAGAAAGATTTTTGCTCCCAGGTGTCTTTTATACAGGTAACGAGCTGAGATTAGGAGCACACTCTTAAAGGGAGTGCTCCTAATCTCAGTTTGTTACCTGTATAAAAGACACCTGTCCACAGAAGCAATCAATCAATCAGATTCCAAACTCTCCACCATGGCCAAGACCAAAGAGCTCTCCAAGGATGTCAGGGACAAGATTGTAGACCTACACAAGGCTGGAATGGGCTACAACACCATCGCCAAGCAGCTTGGTGAGAAGGTGACAACAGTTGGTGTGATTATTCACAAATGGAAGAAACACAAAATAACTGTCAATCTCCCTCGGCCTGGGGCTCCATGCAAGATCTCACCTCGTGGAGTTGCAATGATCATGAGAACGGTGAGGAATCAGCCCAGAACTACACGGGAGGATCTTGTCAATGATCTCAAGGCAGCTGGGACCATAGTCACAAAGAAAACAATTGGTAACACACTACGCCGTGAAGGACTGAAATCCTGCAGCGCCCGCAAGGTCCCCCTGCTCAAGAAAGCACATATACATGCCCGTCTGAAGTTTGCCAATGAACATCTGAATGATTCAGAGGAGAACTGGGTGAAAGTGTTGTGGTCAGATGAGACCAAAATGGAGCTCTTTGGCATCAACTCAACTCGCCGTGGAAACATTATGCTTTGGGGTGTTTGTCTGCTAAGGGGACAGGACAACTTTACCGCATCAAAGGGACGATGGACGGGGCCATGTAACGTCAAATCTTGAGTGAGAACCTCCTTCCCTCAGCCAGGGCATTGAAAATGGGTCGTGGATGGGTATTCCAGCATGACAATGACCCAAAACATACGGCCAAGGCAACAAAGGAGTGGCTCAAGAAGAAGCACATTAAGGTCCTGGAGTGGCCTAGCCAATCTCCAGACCTTAATCCCATAGAAAATCTGTGGAGGGAGCTGAAGGTTTGAGTTGCCAAACGTCAGCCTCGAAACCTTAATGACTTGGAGAAGATCTGCAAAGAGGAGTGGGACAAAATCCCTCCTGAGATGTGTGCAAACCTGGTGGCCAACTACAAGAAACGTCTGACCTCTGTGATTGCCAACAAGGGTTTTGCCACCAAGTACTGTCATGTTTTGCAGAGGGGTCAAATACTTATTTCCCTCATTAAAATGCTAATCAATTTATAACATTTTTGACAAGCGTTTTTCTGGATTTTTTTGTTGTTATTCTGTCTCTCACTGTTCAAATAAACCTACCATTAAAATTATAGACTGATCATGTCTTTGTCAGTGGGCAAACGTACAAAATCAGCAGGGGATCAAATACTTTTTCCCTCACTGTAAAGGCACAGCACGTAGCAGGCTGCAAATCTGTTTTCAAAGATGTACGATGAAATGGGTATGATAGTTTTAAGGAGAACAAAAAACGACTTACATTTGAACACCACCGCAGAAGCTTCGCTATTCGCCATCTTCCAAGTTGTTTTTGTTGTTTCCTTGAAGAGATCTAGCTATCAAAACTCCCCCCTCTTCCAATGCATTGTGACTGTGAAATTCCTGAAAAAAGTGTGCAGCAAATTCTACTAGATGAAGAGCCGAAATGAGTATAACATCCTGCCATTTTAAAGCATACTTGATTTTTGAAAATGTACATGCTATAAAACATTTAATTTTTTGGCATACTCAAACAGCCTACTATTTATGACACAAGTATGGGTATTTGGACACGGCCAGTGTACAATATAGCGTTGAGCATTGACAGTAGTTAACCTAACCACCCCCTTTTCACTCTCTCAGGTGAAGGTCATCTCACTGAAGGCCACAGGAGCTTTGTGAAGCCAGCAGGACACAATACATGGAGAGATGACCAACCCATAGCTATAGATGAGGGGAGTGCAACCTCAACCCAGCATGTTATCGTGATAGAGGTTTGTGTCATAGTGTAACATAAAAAATGACAGTACATCAAATGTGGCCTGTTTATTTCAGAAAGGCTCCCCTCAACTATTCACGTGTTTACATGTACATCCTTCTTTGTCTTCCCTACGACATTGTTATCCAATTCAACTCATCTACCAGTAATAACCTCCTCTCTTCATGTGTCAGTCTGCAGATGCAGAGCCTGCTGGTTCTGGAGGATCGTCTCTGGTCAAACAGGAGAGGACTGAAGGAGAGGACCCACGACTCACCAGAGACACCCAGACTGGAGCAGCAGCTGGAGTGGCGCCCCCTGTAGCCACGGAGGACCTCGCCACCACGCCCCAGCCCAGGACCCGAACCAGCATCACGGAGGTCAGTGGAATGCTGGATGCCGTCCTCAAGTCAGAGACAGACACCAAGCCTTTAACTGTAACACACAGGCTCTTACACACAGGATCTGACCACAGATCAGACCCAGAGAGATTGGGGCTGAGGCGACTGGGCTGTCCTCCTGCTCCCGGCTCAGAGGATTTACTTTACGGTAACCCGAGCCCGAGGACAGTTAATTCCCATTGGGACTCAGGTTACGCGTTAGAGACTGGCAATGATCCGTCTTGTTCCTACACAACAGAGATGGACCCTGGCAACATGCCCTTGGGTTTAGAGACACAGACTGATCTGTCTAGAGGGGACTGGAACCGTACTGTATACTCTGAAGGGTGCCTAGATAAGAAAAGGGAGGTTATAGTCGTAGATGACGTGACTGTGAAAGTGGAGGCCTACGCTCCTCTGACATGTAATGTAGATAATACTCACTTAGGAGAAGGACACTCACAAGGCAGTTATTTCTTAGATTACAGCGAAAGCTTAGAGACAAATCCAAATATTGAGACCCACTCCCCTTTACATGCGCTCAGGGATCGTGACCCAGTGTCCACGTCAATGGGGCCTTCTGATTCACATGGCCGCATCCTTTTTGATCAGGTTTTGAACTCAAAGGACCAAAGGGCAGAGGTTTTGGGAGGGGGAGCAACATCAGGCGGTTGTAAAGAGAAGCGGTTCCTCTGTATGTTCTGTAACAAAGGCTTCAGCTGCCTCCAGAAGGTGGAGATCCACCAGAGGGTCCACACAGGGGTGAAACCGTTCAGCTGTACCCAGTGTCACATGCGCTTCACCGAGGCTGGCAAACTGAAGAGGCACCAGAGGGTCCACACAGGGGAGAAACCCTTCAGCTGTACCCAGTGTCAGATGTGCTTCGCCCAGGCTGGGCACCTGAAGAGGCACCAGAGGGTCCACACAGGGGAGAAACCCTACAGCTGTACCCAGTGTCACATGCGCTTCGCCCAGGCTGGCAACCTGAAGATGCACCTGAAGGTCCACACGGGAGAAAGGCCGTTCGCCTGTACGCACTGCGGGAAGAGGTTCTCAGAGAGAAGCTACCTCAGGATACACCAGCAGAAAAAACATTCCACCCTATAACATAGAAAGTAACCATTCCACTTGATCGCTTTTGATGTGTAGATCAAATGCTGCATTCAAATCAAAAATGAATTTTCATTGTTGTCTGCAGAAAATATTCATAGATGCATTTGGAATAACGAGTAATAGATTTCAGTGTTGAATATTCCTGGGTAGAATATTGCATCCAGGCGTTGTGTGATAAATAAGCCTTAAGTCTGTTACATATTGTGTTTGTGCTGTGTAGGCTATATGTTTATAAATGCCTATTTCATTACTTACAACTACTTTATGGGAAAATTAATGCAGTTGATCAAGTTCATGCATATGTTTTGTTGACATGCATGTGTGGTTTTTATATGGAGTATTTACACTCGTACCCATACACAGGTTGACAATGGCAGAGTTGGGCACTAATAAGTGCAAACATTGGAACGTGGTAGCTGTACAGCGCTGTATGGGTTTTGACTGAGGGAAATACTGTAAATTAAGATGACTCGATGTATCTTGAAAGATGAGACGTTGAGGATTATAAGAAATACCGCTTTGATGTCATACAAGCAAGCCAAATCTGCACTTCACATCTCCAAATCATAAAACTCATGTCATATACGGTGTCAACGTTTATGATCACTATGTTTGATGTACAGTTGCAAGATGACATGTTGTCATACCCTGGGTTCTTCTGAACAGACTGAACCTATGTTTGTTTACTGTGAAGAAAATTCACCGCTGCACACACACCTGAATGCACTCATTACTCATTTCTATGCGCACCAAAATTACGATCTGTTTGACTGAATTACCTTGTGAAAGGCTAACACTGTAAGATCGTATTTTATAACTTAGCTAGTCATGTTTGCAGTAGAACAAGCTTTCAAATGATGCACACCGTACCCAGATTGCAGTTTATAATAGACCGTTTTTGGATTGCGTAAACAACAACAGTAATTGTGTGATGGCGGGGATGCAGGGTTGTGTTCCAAACAGAACTACAAGTGTGCTTGCTCTAGTTCCTCAACGGAACAGCTAGGAGAGCTAAAAAAAATACCTTATAGTTGAAGACTCTTCTTTGAGTCATAAAAGTGCATTGAAATTACATAGGAACTGTGCACACTTTAGAGAGGTGTGTGGCCACTTGGAGACACCAGTTAGACCTCTCACTCAAACCCTTGTCATTTTTTTGTCTTATGTTGCACCTACCCCATTGTCCAGGAATAGTCTTCTCATGTTACTGAATGTATCCAGAGTATTTTCAGATTTTGTTATCAACAAATGTGGCAAAATGTACAGTAAATAGAAAATGCACATAAAGTCAACAGTGTAATGTTTGGATTCAATATTGTGTCAGGTAAACTTTTGTGTACTCACCTTTGGTCTAGTAATTATCTCCAAACTGTTCCCTTTCAATTGCTACCATGGTTATGTATATGTTTTTATTGTAATTTTTTTATTCTGTAAGAAACATTTCAATTTAACCCTATCCATATAGGCCAATTCCCACGAGTGTAAAGGGTTAATAAACACAAAATGGGACTTTCCATTAAGACTTTCATTGAGACTCTCTTTAGTATACATCACATCTGATCTCACCCTATTCTGCATACACCCAACAGAGCTTTATAACCAATATACACTTACTAAATATACCTACACATACCCACACACTAACAAACACCGACTGTACACTGGAGAGGCTATACGAACACGCCTGGTGCCAAAAATGTATGATGTACAGTACCAGTCAGAAGTTTGGGCAACTACTCATTCAAGGGTTTTTCTTTATTTTTACTATTTTCTACATTTTAGAATAATAGTGAAGACATCAAAACTATGAAATAACACATGGAATCATGTAGTAACCAAAAAAGTGTTAAACAAATCAATATAGATTTTAGATTCGTCAAAGTAGCCATCCTTTGCCTTGATGACAGCTTTGCACACTCTTGGCATTCTCTCAACCAGCTTCATGAGGAATGCTTTTCCAATGGTCTTGAAGGAGTTCCCACATATGCTGAGCACTTGTTGGCTGCTTTTCCTTTACTCTGCGGTTCAACTCATCCCAAACCATCTCAATTGGTTTGAGGTCGGGGGATTGTGGAGGCCAGGTTATCTGATGCAGCACTCCATCACTCTCCTTCTTGGTCAAATAGCCCTTACACAGCCTGGAGGTGTGTTGGGTCATTGTCCTGTTGAAAAACAAACGATAGTCCCACTAAGCGCAAACCAGATGGGATGGCGTATCGCTGCAGAATGCTGTGGTAGCCATGCTGGTTAAGTGTGCCTTGAATTCTAAATAAATCACAGACAGTGTCACCAGCAAAGCACCCCCACACCACCACGGTGGGAACCACACATGCGGAAATCATCCGTTCACCTACTCTGCGTCTCACAAAGACACAGCGGTTAGAACCAAAAATCTCAAATTTGGACTAATCAGACCAAATGACAGATTTCCACCAGTCTAATGTCCATTGCTCGTGTTTCTTTGCCCAAGCAAGTCTCCTCGTCTTACTGGTGTCCTTTAGTAGTGGTTTCTTTGCAGAAATTCAACCATGAAGGCCTGATTCATGCAGTCTCCTCTGAACAGTTGATGTTGAGATGTGTCTGTTACTTGAACTCTGTGAAGCATTTATTTGGGCTGCCATTTCTGAGGCTGGTAACTATAATGAACTTATCCTCTGCAGCAGAGGTAACTCTGGGTCTTCCTTTCCTGTGGCGGTCCTCATGAGAGCCAGTTTCATCATAGTGCTTGATGGTTTTTGTGACTACACTTGAAGAAACTTTTTTGGTTACTACATGATTCCATATGTGTTATTTCATAGTTTTGATGTCTTCACTATTATTCTACAATGTAGAAAATAGTTTTAAAAAACTTAACTTGAATGAGTAGGTGTGTCCAAACTTTTGACTGGTGCTGTATATCGCGCAGCGAAAGTTGAGTGGGGACGAACAGTCAGTTCAGAAGAAATTGGCCACGTTAGCTACCGCCAGCAACATGTAATAAAGCTGCCTGCCCAGTTGGAAGCTCCTTGATCCAACACCGTTGCTCTGGTCATTCACACCCGCTTTTCGTTACGTTAACTAATTGGCATGTCACAGTGACATCCAGATGGTGACCAATACTACAAGTTATTAATCCCTCTCCCATCTAAATAAACATCACTTTGAACTAGCCATGCTGCTGTTGTTGCCTACTAGCCAGCATAAACTAGCTAGCTGGGAAGGGCTCATCAGGTCGACTGACTGAACAGACTGCATTCGTCTCTCTGCTGTGCGACTTATGTCATCAATCTGGACACCAGGCGTGTCCGTATAGCCTCACATTTTTCATGTATTTGTTTTTACACATCAAAATAGTTTAGTGAGGTTTGTCTGACTTATTATGAATCATAGCTGACTCATATTTACCCACAACATCATTTATGTCCACGATGATATTTAACAACAATTAAGTAATTCTGTAACTACAGTATAGGACTCAAACGTAATGGGATGGGTAAAGACTTACCTGTGTGTGCGTACGGACCGGAGGGAGTGTATATCTGTGTAATCTGTATAAGCTGTCTCTTCCAGGAGGAGGAGGGTCCAGAGGTGCTGCTGGTGAAGGAGGAGTGGTGTGAGGAGGGTCTGGGTAACCCTGAGGGGACCATGGTCATGGAGGACAACCAGACTACACCTCCTCCTGAACCCACAGAGGAACCAGCTGAGCAGCACAGGACCACACACAGTTTCACTGAGGTGAGAATGAATAAGATTATATGGAAAGATCCTAGATCAGCACTTCTACTCAGAGACTCTTTTTGGATAAGGGCCCAGGTCTTGATTAATTTTGTCTTAAGTGTGGGACCTGCCTCTGAATTATCAAACCATTAGTGTCAAGTAATCAAATAAACTAACACGTTTGCATAATATCAAATAAACTAACATGTTTGCATAGTACTCATAGCAATCCTTCATTGCCCAATCAGAAGATGCTCCATAGCAGGGTGCTCATATCAGATTTCTTGATCCAACATCCTCTCTCTCTGTATCTCTTACAGTCAGTAGACATGGAGGATGGGAAGCCTGATCTGCTGCTAGTCAAAGAGGAGACAGTAGAAGACGGACCAGAGAGCATTGACCTGCTGAGTGGACTAAAGATGGGGGAGCAAGGTAAGGGAGAAATACATATAGTCTAAATACAGTAATAGATCTTCAATGGGAATAGTGATGCACCTGGCTATAGTTTTTTCTTCATTTTCTTCATTCATAAAATTTAATCAATACAGCTTATGTTTATATACAAAAACACGTATTATAATGTATGAACTTGACCAGGTATTTTCTCTACCATATTTGTAACCGCTTCCTATTTTGTAACCTCTTCCTGCAGGTGGTTGGCTGGAGGCTAACAGAGGAGACTGGGCAGCCATTTCTGATTCCCAGACTGGTGCAACCAAGGGTCCAGAGGATGACGTCACTGAGCAGGCCAGGACCAGAGGCCACATAGTGGAGGTCAGTGGATGGGACAGCATCGTCAACTCTAGGCTGGGGAACAACACTGTTAACCAGAAACAGACAGTCGAGCACAAAACAACATCCGAACTTAGTCTCCATGACAACAGCCTGGCTGAGACCAGGGTAAGGTGTATAGTTGGTCTGCGGGGACGGAGAAGTGTCCATATGCGAACAGACACAGAATCGGCTAGCGATGCTCCGTCCTGCTCCTATAGTTGTGATTCAGAGAGACTGATGGCGCCTCAGGTTAACCCCCTAACAGGTGCTGCCTTCAGCCTGCCTTCTATAGGATCTATCAACTGGAACATGGAGCCTGCGACAACACAGACACTCCCTGGCCTTCGCCCTCCTCGCAGTCTCCTTATGTTAAACCAGACCTCAGACAATGCCAGTGCCTCAACACTAAGTGGCTACACAAGCCCATTCACAAATGACAGTAGTAGTAACACTATCAGTAGATCCGGTGGCAAAGAGAAGCGCTTCCCCTGTTCATTCTGTGGGAAAGCCTTCAGTTTCCCCAAACAGATGGAGCTCCACCAGAGGAGGCACACGGGGGAGAAACCGTATGGCTGCCACCTGTGCCGGGCCAGTTTTTCACACTTGTCCAACCTGAAGAGGCACCAGAGGGTTCACACAGGGGAGAAACCCTTCAGCTGTACCCAGTGTCACATGCGCTTCGCTCAGTCTGGCAACCTGAAGATGCACCTGAAGGTCCACACGGGAGAGAGGCCGTTCATCTGTACGCACTGTGGGAAGAGGTTCTTAGAGAAGAGCTACCTCAGGAAACACCAGCAGAAAAACCATTCCACTCTATAACATAGAAAGTAACCATTCCACTTGATAGCTTCTGATGTTTAGATCAAACCCTGCATGAAAGACAAAATATTTATTTTCATTGTTGTCAGCAGAAAAGATGCAAAAAAACAGATTTTGTTGAATATTCCTGGGTAGAATGTTGCATCTAGACATTGTGTGATATTGACTGAGTGTACAACAAATTAGGAACACCTGCTCTTTCCACATCATAGAATGACCAGGTGAAAGCTATGATCCCTTATTGACGTCTCTTGTTAAATCCACTTAAATCAGTGTAGATGAAGGGGAGGAGACAGGTTTTTTAAGAAGGATTTTTAAGCCTTGAGACAAGTGAGACATGGATTGTGTGCCATTCATTTAGCATTTGTACATTTTTGTAATTTAGCAGACGCTCTTATCCAGAGTGACTTACAGGCACATTTAGGGTTAAGTGCCTTGCTCAAGGGCACATTGACAGTTGTTTCACCAAGTAGGCTTGGAGATTCGAACCAGCAAACTTTCTGTGACTGGCCCAATGCTCTTAACCGCTAGGCTGGCTACCTGCCACCCATTCAGAGTGGGAATCGTCAAGACAAATTATTTAAGTGCTTTTGAATTGGGTATGGTAGTAGGTACCAAGCGCACCGGTTTGAGTGTGTCAAGAACTGCAACGCTGCTGGGTTTTTCACGCTCAACAGTTTCCCGTGTGTATCAAGAATGGTCCAACACCGAAAGGACATCCAGCCAACTTGACACAACTATGGGAAGCATTGGAGTCAACATGGGCCAGCATCCCTGTGGAATGCTTTTGACACCTTGCCCCGACAAATTGAGGCTGTTCTGAAGGAAAAAGGGGGTGCAATTCAATATTAGAAATGTGTTCCTAATATTTTGTACACTCAGTGCATAAGGCATATACGGTGCCTTGTAAAAGTATAAATACCCCTTGGATTTCTTCACATTTTATTGTTACAATGTGGGATTAAAATTGATTTAATTGTTTGTCAACAATCTATACATAATACTCTGTCAAAGTGGAAGTTTAAAAACAAACAAAAAAGATTGATAGAAATTAAATAACTAAAAGATAGTCATTGCATAAGTATTCAGCTCGCTGAGTCAATACGTGTTAGAAACACTTTCTTGGGTAAGTCTCTTAAGAGCTTTACATACCTGGATTGTGCAATATTAACGCATTATTATTTTAATACATTTCTATAAATTCTTCAAGCTCTCAAGATGTTGGGGAGCAGGGCTAGACAGCAATGTTCAAGTCTTGCCATAGTTTTCAAGCAGATTTAAGTCAAAACTGTAACTTGGCCACTCAGGAACATTCACTGTCTTCTTGGTAAGCAAGAAGTGTAGATTTGGCCTTGTGTTTAGGTTATTGTCCTGCTGAAAGGTGAATTCCTCTCCCAGTATCTGGTGTAAAGCAGACTGAAGTAGGATTTTGCCTGTGCTTAGCTCCATCCTGTTTCTTTTAATCCTGAAAACCTCTCCAGTATTTGCCAATGTCAAGCATACCCATACCATGATGCAGCCATCACCATGCTTGAAAAAGAGGCAGTTACTCATTGATGTGTTGTGTTGGATTTGCCCCAAACGTAAGGCTTTGCATTTAGGCCAAAAAGTTTATTCCTTTGCTGTGTTTTTTTCCCCAGTATTACTTTAGTGCCTTGTTGCATACAAGATTCATGTTTTGGAATATTTGTGTTCTGTATATTTGTGTTCTTCTTTTCCGTCTGTCTTTTAAGTCATTATTGTGAAGTCACTACAATGTTGTTGATCCATTCTCAGTTTTCTCCCATCACAGCCATTGAACTGTAACTGTTTTAAAATCACCAATGGTCTCATGGTAACATCCCTGAGCAGTTTCATTCCTGTCCTACAGCTCAGTTCAGAAGGACGACTGTATCTTTGTGTTTTATAGTGAGATAAGGATAGTGCCTTAATTCATGTTTACTTGACATGTAGTGAAGCTGTATGTAATGTTGAACCTTTTTCAAAGTATTCTAAAATTCATTTTATCAAAGTGAGGGTACCAGATTTACAGAAAAGGTAAAGTGAAGAAAAGTTATTCTACTTGTCATGTATCATTTTGTGCAATAAAAGTACTGTACTTTATGTATGTGAGTGTAGGACCATTTTGTTTAAATTAAATACAAAATGGACTCTGTGCTGACTGACTTGGTTATTTTTGTATTATTGCAGGAACTGAGTTTCCCTTATCTCAGTCGAACCAAAACATATGGACTGAACAAATGTAATAAACTCCAATGTCTCCAAATTGTTAAGTACTTGAATCACAGTGTTAGATGGGCTTGAATGTAACTTGTTTTTATCATGTCATGTTTCTGTGTGTACAATAGAGTTTCTCATTGTTCCCACGGGGGGCCAGTATGCACTCACTAATTGTAAGTCGCTCTGGATAAGAGCGTCTGCTAAATGATTAAAATGTCAAAAAAAAACTTTACATGCTCTTCTGTACAATTTGTGTTTACAGTCTGCAGTCCATGAGGACCTGCTGATGTCCAGTGTTGCTGGTCTGTTCAATGGAAATCAATGAACAATATAAATAGACCATGGTGAACGGCCTGAGTGAGCTATCTTCATTGATCCGCCGTCTTTTACTGGACCTCAAGTGGCAGGTCACAAACCCTGGATCAGGAGCCGTCGCTTTTCCTTCCAGAGTCGGTGCCTGGACTGAACCACAAGGGACAGAGACTCCCCCACAACCACCACATAGAACACAACCAGTGGACAGGTGGACTGAACAACCTCAGTCCTGGTGGTCATCAGAGAGACAGAGGCTCCAGTCAGGGATCCAGTCTGCAGCCCAGACACTTCTCTTCACAGTCTCAGTGCAGGGATGGAGCAGGGCCTGGGGCTGATAGAGATACCCTCCTGTTCCTATGATTCAAATACCACAGTATCCATGATGAACAGAGCAGGTCACCCTGGGCTTCAGCCTTCACAGACAGTGGTGGGAGACCCCCATGGTGGTAGTCTATCAGCAAGTCTGTCTTCTCCTTCAGGGTCTCGTCTAATGACTAGTGACTGGGTTCATAGAAGGCCTGGGTCTAGCCTTCCTTAGCTACCTCATGGTTACCCCACGAATACAGACAGGGTCAGGATGGGCGTTCACCACAAGAGGTACCTAGCCTATAACACAGCACACAATCCCAACAACACCCAAACAATGGCTAGAGGTCAAGAAGGGACCTCAAAGACTAACCACCTGAGGGTGGTGGCTCCTGCTTCTACCTCCTCTGGTGTCATTGGGTCACAATGTGGGAGCATTAGGACGGACGCCCACAAGCCGAATGCCTTTCCCGCGTTTGGGAAATGCTTCGCTGAGGTGAGCTATGTGAAGAAGCACCAGACCGTTCACACCAAGGAGAGGCCCTTCAAGTGCAAACTATGTTACAAGAGCTTCTCCTTCCTGAGTAGCCTTATCAGACATAGGAGTGTCCACAAAGGGAGAAATCGTAGCAGTGTGGCTTGAGATGTACACAGGATATCTGGGAACTATTCTTTAGCTTACATATTATAGTTAACGTGTGAAGTGTCCTGGGGTAAGAGTTTTTTTTCAATAACTAAGCCTGTCAGTTGAGCATCTGGGTACAATCACATTCTACATGATACAGACTTGTTGTTTGGTGTGCTGGCATAGCCAAAATACTGTCATTTTATTGAAGTGTAACAATATATTTCCCTTATGTTCTATTCATAAAATACACTTTTTTTATAACACCTTTATAACAAGCCAGGCCTGCTGAGATCACATGACCCTGAGGTTATGCTTTCATTGGAGAAGAGGTCCAAAAACAACCCCTACTGTGGCCCTTTCCCCTATTGCACTCCCATGGCACTGGGTAGTTGGTAGGAGTTGTCCTTAATCAGATATATTTTCATCCTCCCCTCTATCAACTTTCATCTCCCATATCTGTTATGTGTATTATTGTTATGAATCCACCATGGCTGTAGCAAACATTGCCACTCAATAATTGACTTACTCAGCTACACAAGTCACACACTAAAAGTTGGCTGTTATACAGTGCATTCGGAAAGTATTCAGACCCGTTGCCTTTTTCCACATTTTGTTACGTTACAGCCTTGTTCTAAAATTGATTAAATAAATAAAAATTCCTCATCAATCTACACACAATACCTCATTGTGACAAAGCGAAAACAGATTTTTAGAAATGTTTGCAAATGTATATATAAAAAAAATTTAAAAACGTATTTACATAAGTATTCAGACCCTTTGCTATGAGACTCGAAATTGAGTGCAGGTGCATCCTGTTTCCATTGATCATCATTGACATGTTTCCACAACTTGAGGCCACCTGTGGTAAATTCAATCGATTGGACATGATTTGGAAAGGCACACACCTGTCTATATAAGGTCCCACAGTTGACAGTGCATGTCAGAGCAAAAACCAAGCCATGAGGTCGAAGGAATTGTCCATAGAGCTCTGAGACAGGATTGTGTAGAGGCACAGATCTGGGGAAGGGTACCAAAACATTTCTGCAACATTGAATGTCCCCAAGAACACAGTGGCCTCCATCATTCTTAAATTGAAGAAGTTTGGAACCACTAGGATTCTTTCTAGAGCTGGCCGCCTGGCCAAACTGAGCAATCGTGGAAGAAGGGCCTTGGTCAGGGAGGTGACCAAGAACCCGATGGTCACTCTGTCAGAGCTCTAGAGTTCCTCTGTGGAGATGGGAGAACCTTCCAGAAGGACAACCATCTCTGCAGCACTCCACCAATCAGGCCTTTATGGTAGAGTGGCCAGACGGAAGCCGCCACTCAGTAAAAGGCACATGACAGCCAGCTTTGAGTTTGCCAAAAGGCACCTAAAGGACTCTCAGACCATGAGAAACATGAATTTCTAGTCTGATGATACCAAGATTGAACTCTTTGGGCTGAATGCCAAACGTCACGTCTGGAGAAAACCTGGGACCATCCCTACAGTGAAGCATGGTGGTGGCAGCATCATGCTGTGGGGATGTTTTTCAGCGGCAGGGACTGGAAGACTAGTCAGGATTGAGGGAAAGATGAACGGACCAAAATACAGAGAGATCCTTGATGGAAACCTGCTCCAGAGCGCTCAGGACCTCAGACTAGGGCGAAGGTTCACCTTCCAACAGGACAACGACCCTAAACACACAGCCAAGACAACGCAGGAGTGGCTTCAGGACAAGTCTCTGAATGTCCTTGAGTGGCCCAGTCAGAGCCCGGACTTGAACCCGATCTAACATCTTTGGAGAGACCTGAAAATAGCTGTGCAGCGACACTCCCCATCCAACCTGACAGAGCTTGGGAGGAACTCCCAAAATACAGGTGTGCCAAGCTTGTAGTGTCGTACCCACGAAGACTCAAGGCTGTAATGATGACACAATCTTTGCGAGGGAGGGTATCTGAGTCCATTAGTCCTCAAATTGTGGCTCAGACACTTCATTCAGGATAAATGGAATTAGGCCTGAGTTAGCCTGCCCGGAAGCAGGTTAGTTCTTAAGGATTTGTTCCCATAGAAATGTACCTGGCTAAAAGGTGAGACTCTTTCATATGACCGGTTATTCCGAGTTAAACTCAGAGTTGACCATAGTTACCTCGCTAACTCCTCACACCCGATATGTAGTCTACCCCTCAGCCTGCCCCAGAGCAAACTCAGGGCTAAATCCATTTATCCTGAATAAAGTGTGAGCAGCTAGTTGAGGACCATTGAAATCAGATTCCCTCCCTCTCGCGTCATCATCCCCTTCATTTGAGGAAGAAGACGGATTCAATATTTGATTAATCAAATGTTTTTTTTGTGTTAAAAAATAGTACAAGGTTCAAATACCTATCACATTATTTAGTAATGACAGAATGCATTTGAAACTTCACGCACAGTAAAACATTTGTATGACTATTATTATTATTATTATTATTATTATTATTATGATACAATTATTTTATCAAAAGGAGTGGGGAAAAAGGTGCTCATGCATTGATAAGCACACCAAAGACCGCATTAACGACATGTAATAAAATAAAGACTGCAATTCTAAAAGCCTATTTCACACCATAGCCTGCTGAATTTACAAGATCACTTTTCCTTCATTTTGATTTTAGCACAAATGAAAATGTGGCACTGACTCGCCCATGGATTCATGTAACAGCTTTGTCTCAATGAAAAATTCGGCATTGGACTAGCCATGTGCGCCACATGCACGCGCAGTAACAAGCCAGCTAGAGCTAGCAGCAGGCGGAGGAGCAATATCCATTGTTGTAGTACGGATGAACCCTGAGCTGGAATATGAAGCTGGTTAGCTTTAGAAACCGCTTAGCTTGCTTCATAGGAAACCCCTCTTTTTTTAAGAGACAGTAAATAATAAATAAAGTAATTATATTCTACTATATTCTACATTGTTCTGTCTAAATAAGTCTGCCCGTAGCTTGAAAGATAGTGATCATGAATATGAGATTTGATGTGTAATGTAATTAGCAGTACCTTATTTTAAAGAATAGCGCGCATAGGCTTTCCTTTAGCCACACCCTTTGAGCAATGACGCCAACCAATAAGAAGATCGCATAGAATTAGGAATTAGCACATTCTCTGTGAGGTGCATTCTGTGAATTAATTTATATAAAAGTTAGCAGTATAGTTTAGCAGTATGTATTCATGCAGTATAACTGGGAAATTGATATTAACACAGTGTAGTTACCGTTCAGTGGTAAAATGTAGTACAATAATGACAGGCATTTAGATATGTAGATGTACTGTACTTTATATTTGCGATCTTGTATCTGCACAGGGAATCACAATTACAAGCCTTATTGCCCTAGCCTAGTGCATAGTGACACCTGCTTGAATTAATTGGTCATGCAGGCTAATGAATTGTAATCACCGAAGACAATTGACAAAACTATAATTGTCATTATTCTTAAATATTATCAGACTTTCCAGTGCACCTCTTCAAGAGACCAGCCAAACAATACACCAAGGAGCAAAGGGAGTTTGTGTTGACATTGCATTTTTAAGGTGCAAAAGCACACTCCTACTTCAGGGATACCGTAAAACTTCCTCTACCTAACACAAGAACTCTAAGGAGATAGGGAAACGTTTTATATAGATTACTCTCAAAAAATAATCTCCCATATACAGATGATCTTGTTTGATCCATGTTGTGATATATGGAATGTGTTGTGCATTTCAGATGAATGCAGCCTGTAGAAGGGGACCCAGGCATCAACAACAGCATGATAAACACTTTGAAGGAGAAGTCTGAAAAAGATACAGCAACATACAGCAATGTTTCACTGATGTTTGACTCAATGTCACTCAAAAAACAAGCAATATATGATCCTAAAAGCCAAAGAATGAATGGCATTGTAAATCTTGAGAATCGAGGAGAAGACGAAACAGATGCTACAGAGGTGCTTGTTGTCATGGTTGTTGGCCTGAGGCCACTGGAAAGCTCCAGTGGCGTACTACTTAACCCACACGTTAACAGGAGAGGTACAGGCACAGGTCATATCTCACATGTTGGAGGCCCTTGCTGAAGCCAACATCAGTGTGGGCCATTACAATGGATGGGCATGCAACAAATGTCCGAATGTGCACCGAGCTTGGATGTAATCTGGGAGTTGCAACACAGGCAACCAAGACCTTTTTGCCAATCCAACCACAGGTGCCCCCGTCTACGACATCTTTGATCCACCACACATGCTGAAGCTGATGAGGAATCTGCTCCAGAAGTACAAAGGTCTCAGATCTTCAGCAGGGATCATTCAGTGGAGCTACCTGTCTGATCTACAACATGTTCGAGAAGATGCAGGGCTAAGAATGGGCAACAAACTCACCAGAAATCATATCCACTTTGAGGGACAGAAGATGAAGGTGAAATCGGCAGCTCAAACCCTGAGCAGCTCAGTGGTAACTGCCATGGAGACACTAGAAGAGCAACAGCACCCAAAATTCACTGACTGTCAGGACACTGTGGACTTAATCATGGTTTTAATAATATTGAAATTCTTTATCTAAACACTAAAATAAAAGTGGAGGAAATTTGTAAAATCAGTAGAGCTGATTCTTCCATCCAAACTAAACCCATCTACTTGAATTGTAGGTCATCGATTGCTTGTTTGACACCCTGAACAGCAGAAATCTCAGACTGAGCGGATTCAAATCTGCTATCTGGCCTGGGAATTGTCCATACATACATACATATTCTGCAAGAAACTTGGCAGTACCTCCTTGATCTGAGGACTGTGGAGGGTCAGCCACTTCACACTTCAAGAAGATAATTCAAGAATGCCAATGACCAAAGTAACAAATTAGCACTATAGACACTACATGGCATATCACCATTCACATAGTTCTGGGCATTAAACTATTTATTTTCTGTAACAGGCATATAGATGGCTGTGATAAGGTTTGTGGTGACAAACGACACACTGCCCCAGATTATCCCCAAGCTTTATATTCTGACATACAAGTTCTACAAGGATCATCTGAAGCAATGTCATTCAGAGAGAGCAGGTATTTACAAAGTTAAGTTTACATTTGAGCAGACGCTCTCATCCAGAGTGACTTACAGTAGTGAGTGCATACATTTTCATACTGGTCCACCCGTGGGAATCGAACCCACAACCCTGGCATTGCAAGCACCATGCTCTACCAACTGAGCTACGCAGGACTATCTACCCAGCATGACGTTCTCAATTAGATGATGCAACTTCTACACTTCATTATTACTATATGTTGAATTCTTTTAGTTTAGGCGGATGGAACAACAATCTGAATGGTCCGCAGTTCAAATCAATCTTCAAGAAGATTTTGGTGCGTTGTGGGGTTGAGCCAGGGAACATGGGCAATGTTCTGCCACAGGAGGGGGTGGCAGACATGGTTTGCCTGGGATTGATGCTCCTGTGGAGCCAGAGTCACCATTCCAACCTAAGCCTGTCCCAGAAGAGTTGAGTGCGGTGGTCAGAGGCTGCACCACCTACATCACTGGGTGGGTAGTGAGTAGCGTCAGTACGCACCTAACCTGTGAGACCTGTCAGTAGTGTCTCACCATCACCGAGCCTCCACTGTTCGATGAGTCCTACCACCCTACTAATGAAGAATAATTGTTGGTATTGTTGATATAAAACATGTATAAATTATATATTTAACTATACAATAATATTTTGGGGTGATAGTATTTCTATTACACCATTTCTGATAAATCACATGCCTTCCTTTTATTTTCCTGCATAAGTAAAAGCAGGAAATGCATCACCTATGCCTCAACTGCCATTCATTCCAATTTGGCTGCTTTTGGATTTCTCCCTGACCAAGATGGCTGCCATTTGGCCCCATTTTGGAACTTGGAGGGATATTGACATAGCCCCTCTAGTAACTTAATAGGATCTCTATGTAAGATCAGAGAGGAAGAGGCGAAGAGAGATGCCCAACAACAAAAAATTTAATGCCGTATTTGCTATGTGAGGTTTATTTGATCTAATAGAAGTTTCGTAATGCTTAGGTTGTTACGAGTGTACTGATATAAGTAGGACATCCCAGCAACTTTGTAAAAAACACTTTATATCGGAGTCGTCTCGAGATGGCTATGCATATTCATGACATGAGGCTAGTAGCATAGCATCTCTCTCCATTGGCAAGTACAAGCAGAGTGAGCAGTACGCCAGGTCGAGTTCTGGAGATGAAATGGAAGTGAATGAGGGCGAGTTAAGTGAAGTGGAAGGTGTGGTGAAGATGGACATGATGGACATGATAAAGAAGAATCTAGTCCATTAGATGTGAAATAGTTGGAGAAAGTGGATCCTTGCCTTTGAGGCGGATCCATTTGTGGTTTCAGGGTGGGTGGGAAAGGAGTTGTGTGCAGTTGAGTCAGTGAAGGTAACCCGTGGAAAAAGTTGTGTGTCAACTGTAGGGCTGCCCATGTTGCTGGGGATCGGAAGTGTCTGGTGCGAGAGAGGCAAGTTGAGGTGGCCAGGGTCAGAGTATAATAATAATATGCCATTTAGCAGACGCTTTTATCCAAAGCGACTTACAGTCATGCGTGCATACATTTTTTTTGTGTATGGGTGGTCCCGGGGATCGAACCCACTACCTTGGCGTTACAAGCGCCGTGCTCTACCAGCTGAGCTACAGAGGACCACAGAGTAGTACAGAAGGTGTCGTTTGCTGAGGCAGTGAAGAGAGTAGTAGAGGAGGATGTAAGGGATCCTGAGAGGATCCCCGTGAGTACTAGATCTGTGCCAGCACAGAGGTATAGGTCAATGAGTTATATATGCTTCAGTAAGGTTGATATACTGTATGCTTCAAGCAGAGATGGAACGTAAGTCACAGAAAATAGATGTTGTGGTGGCAGCGGCAGAGAAGTATTTGGGGGTATGAGATTTCACTTCAGAAGAGTTACAGGGTGTGTTGCGAGGTAGGGCCAGATAGGGTTAAATAGTGGAATAGGGTGGTGGGCTTTTAAGGAGTGTAGGGTTAGATGGCAAGGTAATAATACATCAATAAAATCCTTTTCCATTTTAAGGATCAAAGTATAATGGATTTATACTCCAGTCTAGTTGGTAGCGGTAATGCAATATAAATTGGATGCCAACCGCTGTTAAACCTCACCGAAGAAGATCTATTTCCATTGAATACAGGTGGTTGACATCAACAACCCTCATCGAATATTAAAACATGTATTAAAATAATTAGACGTATCCACCAATCCAAAGAGAGGAATAGGCGGGAGCTTGACAGCCCGCCGTGATGCTTTGTGGACAACGACTCCCATTGTTAGGGTGGAGAGACAAGGATCTTGTCAGTATATCCATAATCTTTGGTAAGATACTTTCTCTTCAGTGTAAATGGAAGTGAACAGTGACCAAGAAAAATGTCCATGTTAGCGTTTTTATTGTTCTTATTTAGATGTTTAATAACATCCTGGAACTCAAAATATGACTAATTGAACTACACAGCATTATATATTTACCTCAGGTAGGGTTTAATTCGTATTGGAGACAGGACTTGGTTGATAGATGTTCTAATCTAGGTAACGCTAGCGTGTAACCCCATATGATCAGCATTTTCAACAGTGTTTACAAAATATATTATCTTCGACGGTGTTATCCTGTGATCAAGCCGCCAATGTTTTGTGATTATTGGTGTCGTAAACATGTTAGCTAACGGTTTAGCCTGTTTCAGTGGAAATAGTACTATTATCAGCCCAGTTATTGGCCATCTTACTATTTTGTTTAATTACAAGATATATCTGTTTAATCTTGTTCAAAAAAGAGTCACGAACCTCGTCTCCTAAGTGTTTACTAGATAGCTGACTTTTTCAGTGTTGCAACCAAAATGTCTTATAATTCGTTTTACAGATTAATCTTATGTTTTGAGAAAGTAGATAACAGTTTAATACTAAAATATACATGAGTATGAATAATTTATATCAAATAAAACTTAAATTTCTGTGATGTGCATTGACATGAACAATGAAAACCCTGTGTTTTCAAACTAACAATAAAATCTCAACCTCCATCCTTAAATTGTCACATAAATCACAATAAGCATGCCAATTGCACGCTCCCTCAAAACTTGAGACATCTGTGGCATTGTGTTGTGTGACAAAACTGCACATTTTAGTGGCCTTTTATTGTCCCCAGCACAAGGTGCACCTGTGTAATGATCATGCTGTTTAATCAGATTCTTGATATGCCACACCTGTCAGGTGGATGGATTATCAAAGGAGAAATGCTCATTAAAAGGGATGTAAAACAAATTTGTGCACAACATTGAAGAGAAATAAGCTTTCTGTGCGTATGGTAAATTTCTGGGATCTTTCATTTCAGCTCATGAAACATGGGACCAACAATTTACATGTGGCGTTTATATTTTTGTTATATGGAATGGTCACGGAAATTGATTTCTTCAAAATCATTCAGTGGGTTGCTCCTGTTTATAAACACCTTTCTGTCTGGCCTTGGTGGTGCTCTTTGATCATCATTGAAATAGTCCAGGTAATCAATTTTCCTCCATTGCCAAGGTCAACCTGGGGGCAAACATTCATTAATCTGAAGTTAAACCTGCCTCTGGCCAGGTTTAATTTAAGACTTCACTTATATCTAGATTAACTCTAATCGTCCTTCTGGAAATCAGACTTTTTAAATCTAGACTAGGGGAAGTCTGTGACTATTTTAAACCATGTCTGAGAAATTTCAATTAATCCAGTTTAAAAGTGCAATTTAGTCTAGGATTAGGCTTAATCTGTATCCGCGAAACCGCCACGTAATGTATCAATTTGACCAGGTAATGGACAAAAAAAACTCCATATGAGGAGTTTTCTCTGCCATGCTTGTAGTTTATTTTGTAACCTCTTCCTGCAGGTGGTTGGCTGGAGGCTAACAAAGGAGACTGGGCGGCCATCTTGGATTCCCAGACTTGCTGCCGATAACACCGAGCAGGCCAGGACCAGAGGCGTCATAGTGGAGATCAGTGGATGGGACAGTGTCCTCAACTCTGGCCTGGGGAACAACCCTGTTAACCACAACCAGAAACAGACAGTCGAACACAAAACAACATCTGAATTTAGTCTCCATGACAACACATTGGCTGAAACAAGGCATAGATTTGGTCTGCGGGGACGGGGAGGTGCCTCAGGTTACCCCCTAACAGGTGAGGGGAGGACGGCTCATAATAATGGTTGAAATGGAGTGAATGGAATGGTATCAAAGACATGGAAACCATGCGTTTGACGTGTTCGATACCATTCAATTTATTCTGTTCCAACCATAACTATTTTGTGTTTGTAATATTTATTATGGTTCCCCATTCGTTCCTGCCAAGGCAGCAGCTACTCTTCCTGGGGTCCAGCAAAATTTAACCCCCCAAAAAATTAAGGCAGTAATATACATTATAATAAAAATTGTAAACATTAAAATACATTTTACAACAGATTTCACTATACATTTAGTGTGTGCCTTCCGGGCACTACTCTACTACAATACACAATCCAGGTGTACGTGTGTGTATAGTGTGTATGTTATGTGTGTTTGTATGCATGTGTTTGTACCTGTGTGTGTGACTTTTCACAGTCCTCGCTGTTCTTTAAGGTGTATTTGTATCTGTTTTTTAAATATTATTTTACTGCTTGCGTGAGTTACTTGATGTGGAATAGAGTTCCATGTAGCCATGGCTCTATGTAATACTGTGCGCCTCCCATAGTCTGTTCTGGAATTGGGGACTGTGAAGAGACCTCTTGTGGCATGTCTTGTGGGGTATGCGTGGGTGTCCGAGCTGTGTGCTAGTAGTTTAAACAGACAGCTCGGTGCAGTCAACATGTCAATTCTTCTTACAAAAACAAGTAGTGATGAAGTCAATCTCTCCTCTACTTTGAGCCATGAGAGATTGACATGCATATTATTCATGTTAGCTCTACGTGTACATTTAAGAGCCAGACGTGCTCCCCTGTTCTGGGCCAGTTGTAATTTTCCCAAGTCCCTCTTTGTGGCACGTGACCACACAACTGGGCAGTAGTCCAGGTGCGACAAAACTAGGGCCTGTAGGACCTGCCTTGTTGATATTGTTGTTAAAAAGGCAGGACAGCGCTTTATTATGGACAGAACTCTCTCCATTTTAGCTACTGTTGCATCAATATGTTTTGACCATAACAGTTTACAATACAGGGTTACTACAAGCAGTTTAGTCTCCTCAACTTGCTCAATTTTCACATTATTCATTACAAGATTTAGTTGAGGTGTAGGGTTTAGTGAATGATCTGTCCCAAATACAATGCTTTGAGTTTTTGAAATATTTAGGACTAACTTATTCCTTGCCACCCATTCTGAAACTGACTGCAGCTCTTGTTAAGTGTTGCAGTCATTTCACTTGCTGTAGTAGCTGACGTGTGTAGTGTTGAGTCATCTGCATACATAGACACACAGGCTTTACTCAGAGCCAGTGGCAGGTCATTAGTAAAGATTGAAAAAAGTAAGGGGCCTAGACAGCTGCCCTGTCCTCCCCAATTAAGGTGCCACCGACCGCCTGTGTTCTATAGCAGGGTTTCCCAAACTCGGTCCTAGGGATCCCAAGGGGTGTACGTTTAGTTTTTTGCCCTAGCACTACACAGCTGATTCAAATAATCAACTAACCATCAAGCTTTGGAATTTGAATCAGCTGTGTAGTGTTAGGGCAAAAACCAAAACGTGCACCCCTTGGGGTCCCGAGGACCGAGTTTGGGAAACGCTGTTCTATAGGATCTATCTACCCTGCGACAACACAGACACTCTGGCCTTCGTCCTCCTCACACTCTAATTATGTTAAACCAGACCTCAGACAATGTCATTGCCTCAACACTCAATTGCTACAGAAGCCCATTGACAAATGACAGTAGTAGTAATGCTATCAGTAGATCCAGTGGCAAAGAGAAGAGCTTCTCATGTTCGTTCTGTGGGAAAGCCTTCAGTTTCCCCAAACAGGTGGAGATCCACCAGAGGATGCGTAGAATTGCTCCGAAAGTGACTTTTTGGACCTGAATGCCAAAACACTCAAGAGATAAACGTGCTCAAAGTTGACCCATTTTGCATACCCCATCATACCATGAGAATGCCATGTCTTCATCACTGGAAAAGATAAACGGCTGAGATTGCAACGTGGTCTCAGAGCATTTCGTATTATTCTGTATGTAAATCCGAGACACTCCATTTAGTATGATATGTTATGAATTACACTTCGTATGATATGTTATGAATTGCAATTCATACAATATGTTACGAATTTGCAAAACGTATGATATGTTACGAATTCCAATTTGTTGTGGCTAACGTTAGCTAGGTGGCTAACGTTAGCTCTAGGGGTTAAGGTTAGGGGTTAGAATCGCAACCGTGCGTCAATCTAAGTAACATAATAAAAAAATCCCTATCAAAATCTGTCAGTTTAAGCTAGAGATATCTGCGATGGAAGGTGGCCGAGCTACAGCTGTGTTTGTTAGACCACGGGACATCCCGAAAATCGGTCTTCTCAGGAAAACGTCTGTAGCGTCCGAACGGTTTGGCCTAAAACTATTATGACTACTCTATGGAAAGGGGAGACTCTCACAAACATGATGGTGTTTTCTGAGACTCGTCTGAAGGTAACTCATTCAAACAAATAGAATTATGGAGGTAGTTTTGTGACCCAAAAAATATGGGGTTAAATATGTGATATATATATATATATATATATATATATATATATATATATATATATATAATATATATCCTGAGCTTTCTTATATCTTCTAGACATAGGACAGACACTTCAAAACCTTATTTCTTCTTATTTATTTTTTTACTGTCTTTTTTGCCATTTATGAATGTGTTATTCAATGTGTTTCTATAGGTTATAGTAGTAAAGGCCAAATTCAATATTTTATCCCCCCAAAAAATTATAAAACATGCAACCTTTGGGTTGCTAGAAGTTCACGTTATACGCCCACCCCGACCAACCTTCAATCTTATGTAACCATACCAAACCATACCAAAGGTAACATATCATACTAATTTGAGTGACCTGGATTTACTTTAACTATGTTATGTCTATATGAGACCAGTCTGGAGATTTATATCATTTAAAAGCTTACAAACATGGTTGTCAAACTATTTTCTAATTAATTGGAGAAAAAAAAAGTTTCTTCATATTTTTTTTATTTTAATGTCATATTCGCAAACGTTGCTTAGACTCTTTTACATCATCTGAGGTTGTGTTTTGCCCACCATCGGTTGAATATACGGTGGGTGTCATGTCAATCATATAAATACAAGATAGATGTGGTAGTTGCAGCAGCAGAGAAATATTTGGGTGTGAGAGATTTTAGTGCAGAAGATCTACAGGGAGTTTTGAGAGAAGGGGTTCTATCCTCACAGGCCGACGACCTGGTGTATGATCGTTTAGGGCCAAAGTAGTGGGATGGCGTGGTGTTTTTGGGGGGATAGTGTATAGGTGCAGGGTTAGATCATGGTGCAATTTTCCCCCTCTCCCTTTTTTAGTGACCAAAATGTGCAATCCGCACTCCGACCACCGAAAGACAGCAATATGCAACACAGCTTCTAGTCTGCCGGAAATTCACAAAGAAGAAGAGTAAGAGAGAAAAGACAGTACAGTATTACCGAAGATAATATATACTGACAAGATACATGTCTCTCCGCCCTGACAATGGGAGTAGTTGTCCACAAAGCGGCACGGCAGGCTGTCTAGCTCCCGCATATACTTTCTTTGAATCGGTGGATACATCTCATTATTGTAATCCTTTTTAAAATATTCGACGAGGGTTATATTCAATGGAGAGAGATGCTATGCTTCTAGCCTCATTACATGAATATGCATAGCCATCTCGAGACAACTCCGATATAAGTAGGATGTCATCTGTTCTACTTATATCGGTACACTCGTAACAACTTAAGCATTACGAAACTTCTATTCGATCAAATAAACCTTACATAGCCATTAATGTTTTTGTTGACCAAATTCGACACTCGTTGACCTCCATACAAAAACTCCTTGATTGGTTGGCGAAACAACGAAAATATCGCCACCCGCTGGAGGAAGACAGATCTTCCGCCGAGTTGGGCCTCTCTTCCTCTTTCACTCTGGTATTAGAAACTGTGAAGAAAGCGGTCAGTCCGGAAAATCACACGAAGAAGAAGAAGTAAACGGAAGTGAACAGTGACCAAGAACAATTTCCACATTTGCGTTTTTATTGTTGTTATTTAGACGTTTATTAACACTCTGGAACTCAAAATATGACTAATTTAACTACACAGCATCACATACTTACCCAAGATAGTGTTTAATTCGCACTGTAGACAGGACTTGGTTGATAGATTGTTTCTAGGTAACGCTAGCTAGCTGCTAACAATGGCTAACTGTATGGTTTTTCACTCTCAAATAGCCACCATTATGGAGGTGCTAGCGAATGCAGCCGTGGCAGACATCTGTAAACTCGTAGACAACGACTATGCAGTGTTTCGTTTGGAAATAACTCAAAGCCAGAAAGAAAACAGGACATTGCGAAGGAAACTACAGCTACTGGAACAGAAGGTGGCACGGGAGCGCGCAGAGAGGACAATGCGAGAGCGCGTCCTCGCCAGTCGACCAAGTAGTGTCAAGATCCTCGACCGATACAGAGGAATGGCAAGAGGTACATTTTGCACAAGGCTGGGGCTGTCGCCCCGTTCCCGTGTGCGCATGTGTTCAGATGTATTATCCAGAATTGGGTCTTGGTCAGGTTTTGGATAGTATGAAATAATTCCCCTGATTACTTACTTAGCTATCTTGCACAAAGACACAATATTTCCCGGAAGGCCGAAGCTGCGCAGCCTGTCGCCGTTCATATATAGCTTAGTGCCTGTCGCCCCGTTCCCCTCTGCACATGTGTTTATATGTGTTACCCAGAATTGGGTCATGGTCAGTTTTGGAATAGTATGGAATAATTCCTGGGATTACTTATGTTGCGCAAAGACATTATCATATTCGAACCAAATTCTTGATTTACTGCATTTCCTATTATTTACTCAATGAAAACAATATGATGCAGGAACATAATCAATCAATCGATCTATAAATAGTATGTCAAGAAGTTATGAGAAGTGTTACCTTACATCCTTGCCAATTCTAGACAGTGTCAATAGTGTACAATATACCATTGAGCATTGACAGTAGCTAACTTAACCACCTCTTTCCCCCAATTACACTCTGGTGAAGGACATCTCACTGGAGCCTACAGGAGCTTTGTGAAGCCAGCGATAGACAATACATGGAGAGATGACCAACCAATCACTGTTGATGAGGGGAGTGGAACCTCAACCCAACATGTTATTGTGATAGAGGTTAATGTAATAGTATTACATTAAAATTACAGTGCATCAAATGTGGCCAGTTTATTTCAGAAAGGCTCCCCTCAGCTATTCACTTGCTTACATGTACATCCTCATGTATCTGCCATAGGGGAGCTTGTGAGACTTCCCTACGACATTGTTATCCAATTCCACTCACGTACCAGTAATAACCGCCACTCTTTTTGTGTCAGTCTGCAGATACAGAGGTTGCATGTCCTGGGGTCAAGCAGGAGAGAACTGAAGGACAGGACACAAGACACAGCAGAGACATCCAGACTGGAGCGCCCCCTTTATCCACAGAGGAACCCGCCGCCTCGCCCCAGCCCAGGACCAGACACAGCATCACGGAGGTCAGTGGAACGCCGAACACCGTCCTCAAGTCAGAGACAGACACAGAGACTTTAACTGTAACACACAGGGTTTTACCCACAGGATCTGACCACAGATCAGACTCAGAGAGACTGGGGCTGGGGCCACTCCGCTGTCCTCCTGCTTCCAGCTCAGAGTACTTACCGGTATTTCACCAGAGCCAGAGGACGGTTCATTCCCGTGGAGATCGTGACCCGTTAGACACTGGTGTTGATGACTTGTCTTGTTCTTACGCTACAGAGATGAACCCTGGCAACATATCCTTGAGTTTAGAGACACAGACTGATCTGTTTAGAGGGGACTGGAACCAGTACAGTAGTAGTGTATACACTGAAGGGTGCCTAGATAAGAAAGGGGAGGTTATAGTTGTAGATGAGGTGACTGTGAAAGTGGAGGGTGACCCTCCTCCCACATGGAATGCAGATAGTCACCTAGGAGATGGACACTCACAGGGCAGAGATTTCTTAGATTACAGAGAAAGCTTAGACACAAATATAAATGTTGTGACCCACTCCCCTTTACACACGTTCAGGGATCGTGACCCAGTGTCCACGTCGATGGCACCTACCGATTCACACGGCTGCGTCGTTTTCGATCAGGTGTTGAACTCAAATGACCAAAGGGCCATGGCTCGTGGAGGGGTAGCAACATCAGGCAATAGTAAAGAGAAACGGTTCCTCTGCATGTTCTGCAACAAAGGCTTCAGCTGCCCCCAGAAGGTGGAGATCCACCAGAGGGTCCACACAGGGGAGAAACCCTATAGCTGTACCCAGTGTCATATGTGCTTTGCCCAGGCTGGTCACCTGAAGAGGCACCAGAGGGTCCACACAGGGGAGAAACCCTACAGCTGCCCCCAGTGTGAGAAGAGGTTCTCCCGCCAGGACCAGCTGAAGATGCACCTGAAGGTCCACACAGGAGAGAGGCCATTTGCCTGTACGCACTGCAGGAAGAGGTTCTCAGAGAGGAGCTATCTCAGGATACACCAGCAGAAAAACCATTCCACTATGTAACATAGAAAGTAACTATTCCCCTCTATAACGTCTGACGTTTATCAAATCCTGCATTAAAGACAAAGATGCATTTTCATTGTTGTCAGCAGAAAAGATCAACAGATGCATTTAGAATAACGAGAGTGACAGATTTCAGTGTTGAATATTCCTGGGTAGAATATTGCATCCAGACATTGTGTAATATATAATGCATATATAAGCCTAAAAATAAGTCTGTTACATATTGTGTTTGTACTGTGTAGGCTATATGATGTTCACAAATAGTTACACATCGAGATTTACACAAAGAAGAAGGGAAACAGATTCTGTATAAGGAGGTAAAGAAGAAAAAACTAAAATGTGAGAAGTTAGTGCGAATATGCGTTATGTGGGATGTCCATGAAACAATCATTTTTCATTTTGAATTTGAAGAAGTTTAAGCTGTTGCAGTGCTTGGGGTGTTCTGGGAGACTGTTCCAAAGAATTGACCTCTGTAGGAGATGAAAAATTGGCCTAGTCTTGTATGGAAATAAGGGGTGTGGAGATCTGTGGCAGTTCTTGTGGAGTAGTGGTGGACCTGAGTATTAAATGTTTAATTAATTAAATTAAAACCTATTAAATGTGAATAGCGATGGAAAATAAATAGGGAATAGATTTGTTTTTAATTGAAACAGACAGTTGGTTGATGTCATAAATATTGAGGACTTAAAGACGATGGAAAAGTGGAGAGGAACTGGCAAGACTGTCAATGAGTTGCCATCATCACAAAACGTTTTTGGATAATGAATATGTTGTTAAGGTTACTTTTGTAAGTATTGGCCTAGACTATAATGCAACATAAGGATACATTAAGGTGTAGTACAGATTCAATATTATTTTACTTGGGATGAGATGTTGAATTCGTCTGACACCAATACCTCTCGCAATGTTATTGCAGACAAATGAAATGTGATTTGTCCAGTTAATTTTTTCGTCAATGAGAACACCTAGGAATTTGGTCGTTTTAACACAAGGTAGTAAAATGTATTCTTTTTTTATTTTGGGGAATAAAAAGCATGTGAGTTTTTTTTTTTTAATAGGGACAACTTATTTGATTTAAACCAGTTGTCAACATTATTTAGTTACAAATTAATTTTAGCAATACTAATCATTGAACGAAAATGTTATAGGCCTTTTGAGCATCAGTGTCATTTACAACATCCAACCAGTAGATATCAGATTTTCTTTCTGTAAATGTAGTGATGTGTTTGTGATTTTAAAAAAATCCTGAAACAAATGTTATTGACCTGATTGCTTTGAGAGCTGGTACAAACGAGAAAGTAACAGGATATGATCAGATATCTCTGTACAAGATACAAAATACCCCTGATTTAAAAGAAATGAGTAAATATGTTGTCAGAGTGCTATTTGTAGCAGTGATTCTTAAGTCTAATAATGGCAAGATTTAGGATCAAGAAAGTTAATGATGTCGGATCTTAACTTGATCACTCTTCTGTCGCAGAGAATGTTCCTGCTGCATCAGGAAATTAAAATGAGTCTGGTAAATTCCTGAAAATGATCATTTACATTTTAGTCATTTAGCAGACGCTCTTATCCAGAGCGACTTACAGTTAGTGAATACATATATTTTTTATACTGGCCCCCCGTGGGAATTGAACCCACAACCCTGGTGTTGCAAACGCCATGCTCTATCAACTGAGCTACATCCCTGCCGGCCATTCCCTCCCCTACCCTGGACGACGCTGGGCCAATTGTGCGCCGCCCATGAGTCTCCCGGTCGCGGCCGGCTGCAACAGAGCCTGGATTCGAACCAGGATCTCTAGTGGCACAGTTAGCACTGCTATGCAGTGCCTTAGACCACTGCGTCACTCCGATCAGTTCTCTTTCTCTCCATGCAGGAGGCAGTCAAAGGATCAGGGCTTACTATAAAAAATAATATTCTCTCTCACTCGCTCAAACGCTAGGCTTACTGCAAAATTCAAATGTACAAAAATGTCTCTGAAATGCAGCCATATACATCAACAACCGTCACTTTACATCGCTTAATAACAAGATAGATATTTGTCTTCACTAGGCTACGACGTACAAGTGTATCCTAAGGTTACGAATGAACTGTCAAAATATAGTTAAATTGTGGCCTGGGGTGTGTAGCTCAGTTGGTAGAGCATGGCGCTTGCAACGCCAGGGTTGTGGGTTCGTTTCCCACGGGGGGCCAGTATGAAAAAATGTATGCACTCACTAACTGTAAGTCGCTCTGGATAAGAGCGTCTGCTAAATGACTAAAATGTAAATGTAAAAATGGGTGATCTAGCGTTTAGGGCTGCTGCCTGCTATACCGGTTCGGTGGGTTCGATTCTGCCCAACGCACTTCTGGCACAAATCACTCAATCCCCCTGATTGACTTGATTAAGTTACACATTTCAAATATGGACAGTCCAGGGATATTTTACCCCCTTTTGGATAACATAAATAGGAAACAAAATAATAACAATAGGCTACACCAGCATTAGATTCCATTTATACAAAGTGTCAGGTAAATTGCCACAGTAGATTTGCCATGGTAAACAAGGAAATACCTTTTTCTATTGTACAGAATGCTTGTCAATCGCCCTTAGTCTGTTCAAAAAGGGCTAAGTTGTTCCGATGACAACACCAACCAGAGGGCGAACATATCTTGAAAGTTGCAAGTGTAAAATGCGGGATATGAACCCTGGTCTCCCACAGGAGCAACCGACATCTTAGACCGCTTTAGACTCTTGGACCGAGGGCAGACACTGGTTGCAATATGCCATTTGATTATATTCCAATAGGCTATATTCCGTAGGCTACCCGTAAAAGGCGCTACATGGTCAATCCGACGTCTGCATTGGCCGTGCAGCATTTACGGTGATACGGCCTCTGCAGAAGTCAGGGCATTCATACTTATTGTGCTTTGTGGAGCAGAGCTGTTGTGAAGGAAGTTGTCAAGGAAGTGAGTTTGTGTTTATACAGGACCTCCCGCCCCCACCTACTGTCAGCCAATCATGTCAATGCGGAGCTATACGGAGCCATCTGCATTGTTCCAAAATTTGGGAGGCGCAAGGCGATGCAGTATGGAGCTCAATTTGGAACTCTGCATGCTTCCGGAGGCTCCGCAATTGCATCACACCTTCCATACGGAGCCTCCGACCACATTTTCGGATCAAGCATAAGTTGGCTTTTAGCCTATCTATTGTCACATAATGAAACGTGTGAAAACCGATAATAGGCTACTGTTTGTGTTTCCCTGGCTGAGTTGGTTGACAGATGTAGGCCTACTGTAGAACGATAAACTTTCCTCCAGTGTAGATGCTTGCCTATGTTTTATAGTTGGGCTGTGTATAATTTGTCAATTTAGTTATTGTCTTCGGTGTGGATTGAAAGCCTGTATTGTGTGGCCTTAATATTTCATTTTGTAAAGCTGTCAAGATGTTTGAGCCTATCCAAAGATGATTTCGTTGAGCTGAGACACTTTTCTGTGATGTGTAAATTATCAGACTATTCATTTTACTTCTTGAAAACATTTAAATAAATGCAATGTACACTGCTCAAAAAAATAAAGGGAACACTAAAATAACACATCCTAGATCTGAATGAATGAAATAATATTATTAAATACTTTTTTCTTTACATAGTTGAATGTGCTGACAACAAAATCACACAAAAATTATCAATGGAAATCAAATTTATCAACCCATGGAGGTCTGGATTTGGAGTCACCATCAAAATTAAAGTGGAAAACCACACTACAGGCTGATCCAACTTTGATGTAATGTCCTTAAAAAAAGTCAAAATGAGGCTCAGTAGTGTGTGTGGCCTCCACGTGCCTGTATGACCTCCCTACAACGCCTGGGCATGCTCCTGATGAGGTGGCGGATGGTCTCCTGAGGGATCTCCTCCCAGACCTGGACTAAAGCATCCGCCAACTCCTGGACAGTCTGTGGTGCAACGTGGCGTTGGTGGATGGAGCGAGACATGTTGTCCCAGATGTGCTCAATTGGATTCAGGTCTGGGGAATGGGCGGTCCATAGCATCAATGCCTTCCTCTTGCAGGAACTGCTGACACACTCCAGCCACATGAGGTCTAGCATTGTCTTGCATTAGGAGGAACCCAGGGCCAACCGCACCAACATATGGTCTCACAAGGGGTCTGAGGATCTCATCTCTGTACCTAATGGCAGTCAGGCTACCTCTGGCGAGCACATGGAGGGCTGTGCGGCCCCCCAAAGAAATGCCACCCCACACCATGACTGACCTACCGCCAAACCGGTCATGCTGGAGGATGTTGCAGGCAGCAGAACGTTCTCCACGGCGTCTCCAAACTCTGTCACATGTGCTCTGTGTGAACCTGCTTTCATCTGTGAAGAGCACAGGGCGCCAGTGGCGAATTTGCCAATCTTGGTGTTCTCTGGCAAATGCCACCCTCATGGAGTCTGTTTCTGACCGTTTGAGCAGACACATGCACATTTGTGGCCTACTGGAGGTCATTTTGCAGGGCTCTGGCAGCGCTCCTCCTGCTCCTCCTTGCACAAAGGCGGAGGTAGCGGTCCTGCTGCTGGGTTGTTGCCCTCCTACGGCCTCCTCCACGTCTCCTGATGTACTGGCCTGTCTCCTGGTAGCGCCTCCATGCTCTGGACACTACGCTGACAGACACAGCAAACCTTCTTGCCACGGCTCGCATTGATGTGCCAACCTGGATGAGCTGCACTACCCGAGCCACTTGTGTGGGTTGTAGACTCCGTCTCATGCTACCACTAGAGTGAAAGTACCGCCAGCATTCAAAAGTGACCAAAACATCAGCCAGGAAGCATAGGAACTGAGAAGTGGTCTGTGGTCACCACCTGCAGAACCACTCCTTTATTGGGGGTGTCTTGCTAATTGCCTATAATTTCCACCTGTTGTCTATTCCATTTGCACAACAGCATGTGAAATTTATTGTCAATCAGTGTTGCTTCCTAAGTGGACAGTTTGATTTCACAGAAGTGTGATTGACTTGTAGTTACATTGTGTTGTTTAAGTGTTCCCTTAATTTTTTTGAGCAGTGTACTTGTGGGCCTAATGTAGGCTCAGGCTTGGCACTAGATCCCCCAGCACTGGGCACGAACTCATGAGGCTCACAGCTGGAGCAGGCTGCTTAGACCTCTGCAGGTCACAATGCTCTAGCAAGCACTAAGACTGCTATCAATACCAGTGGCGGACGGTGCCGTTTAAGATGAGGGAGGACAATTTTATTTATTTATGAGCATGACCTTATTTCTATTACAGCATATGGGATGACTGTGAAAGACCAGCTGGTCGTACTTCACGTATGCGATGTTGCCGCTCTTGTTCTTCAATGAGTCATGGCAGCGGTTCCTTCCTTTTGAGGCGTACCTTTTCGGAGAAGTCATCATTGATGAAGAACTGAGATAAGAACTGAGCTCTTTGGCCATGCTGGGTGGGTTTGGTGTTGAAATGAGAATGCATAAGCAGTAAGAACCCCATACCTATTGTAAAATATGGTGGTGGATCTTTGATGTTATGGGTCTGTTCTGCTTCCACTGGTCCTGGGCCCTTGTTAAGGTCAACGGCATCATGAACTTTACCCAGTACCAGGACATTTTAGCCAAAACCTGGTTGCCTCTGCCAGAAGGCTGAAACTTGACTGCAAGTGGATCTTCCAGCAAGATAATAACCCCAAGCACACATCAAAATCCACAAAGAAATGGTCAAGTGAATCGAATCCCATTGAAAACCTGTGGTTTGAAATGAAGATGTCAGTCCATAAGTGCAGACAATGATCTGGAAAGATTATGTATGGAGGAATGGTCTAAGATCCCTCCTCCCAATGTGTTCTCCAATCTCATAAAACATTTTCGAAAAAGGCTCAGTGCCATTATCTTTGCAAGGTGAGGTATTGAAAACAGGGGTGTCAGTCATTTTGACCCCTTTCTTTTTGTGAAATAATCTCTTTCTCTGATCAATTGTATTAGTATAAAATACCATACATTTAAAAAATAAATTGCATACAATATAGCCCAGTATTTGAATTCTGTATAGTCATTTTTACTCATCTTTATCAAGGGTTTCAATTTCGGATCCCACTGTATGTCTTACTTAATTTTTAAAGATACATTATGATACTTGCAACATCTGAGCAGGGGAACGCGACCATGATGTGGTTAGCTGATACGTAAAATACCTATCCAGGTGTTGTAAGATCTGACAAGGGGTCAGCAACGCATGAGCAGAGAAACGTGCCCATTGAGATGAGCACGACGCAAGCTCTCACACAGTCACACAGAATATCTGCGGCTTTGCACAGGTGTGCCTCACGCTGCTATAAAGCGGGAGCTCTGGGATCAAAACAGCTGCGAAGTTTAGCGTCACGCTTCAATGCTTCTGGTTGTTGCAGGAATTGACCCACTACTACTGCTTACTTGGTGTATCTACGCCACATCTCGCTGAGTCTACCTTTAAAGCAGGGGCGAGGGGAGTTCCTTACGAATTAGTGACCTTTATTTCATCAATCAAGTACAAGGGAGATGCGAAAACCCGCAGACACTCGGCCCTCCATGGAATGAGTTTGACACGTGCTTTAAAGGGATAGTTCACCAAATGACAAAATGACATCTTGGTTTCCTTACCCTGTAAGCAGTCTATGGCCAAGAGACCAGAGGTGGCAGAACGGAGTGCTTGGGTTGGGGTGTAGGGTTTGAGCATATCCTGAAGGTAGGGAGGGGCAGTTCCCCTTGCTGCCAGCTCCGTAGGCAAGCACCATGGTCTTGTAATGAATGCGAGCTTCGACTGGAAGCCAGTGGAGTGTTTGGAGGAGCGGGGGGATATGGGAGAACATGGTAAGATTGAACACCAGGCGGGCTGCGGCACTCTGGATAAGTTGCAGGGGTTTGATGTCACAAGCAGGGAGCCCAGCCAACAGACAGTTCTATTAGTCTAGACGGGAGACTACAAGAGCCTGGATTAGGACCTGCGCCGTTTCCTGTGTGAGGAAGGGTCACATCAAGGTTGGGGACACTGTGGAGTTGTCAACTATGATGGATAGGTCTTGGAGCGGGCAGGCCTTCCCCAGGAGGAAGAGCAACTCAGCAGTCGAGATTGAGCTTGAGGTGGTGGGCCGACATCCAAGCTGACATGTCTGCCAGGCACGCACAGACCATGTGTGTGTGGTTTTCATATGGTGTATTACACTACATGACCAAAAGTAGGTGGACACCTGCTCGTCGAACATCTCATTCCAAAATCATGGGCATTAATATGGAGTTGGTCCCCCCTTTGCTGCTATAACAGCCTGCACTCTTCTGGGAAAGCTTTTCGCTAGATGTTGGAATAATGCTGCGGGGACTTGCTTCCATTCAGCCACAAGAGCATTAGTGAGGTCGGGCACTGATGTTGGGTGATTAGGCCTGGCTCGCAGTCGGCGTTCCAATTCATCCCAAAGGTGTTCGATGGGGTAGAGGTCAGGGTTCTGCACAGGCCAGTCAAGTTCTTCCACACCGATCTCGACAAACCATTTCTGTACGGACCTCGCTTTGTGCACGGAGGCATTGTCATGCTGAAACAGGAAAGGGCCTTCCCCAAACGGTTGCCACAAAGTTGGAAGCATATAATCGTCTAGAATTTCATTGTATGCTTTAGCGTTAAGATTTGCCTTCACTGGAACTAAGGGGCCTAGCCCAAACCATGAAAAACAGCCCCAGACCATTATTCCTCCTCCACAAAACATTACAGTTGGCACTATGCATTGGGGCAGGTAGCGTTCTCCTGGCATCCACCAAACCCAGATTAGTCCGTCAGACTGCCAGATGGTGAAGCGTGATTCATCACTCCAGAGAACGTGTTTCCAGAGTCCAAGCACTCGGCGGTCCTGTTCTGTGAGCTTGTGTGGCCTACCACTTCGCGGCTGGGCCGTTGTTGCTCCTAGACGTTTCCACTTCACAATAACAGCACTTACAGAAATTTGGACAGGACAGAAATTTGACCATCTGACTTGTTAGAATGGTGGCATCATATGACGGTGCCACATTGAAAGTTACTGAGCTCTTTAGTAAGGCCATTCTACTGCCAATTTTTGACTATGGAGATTGCATGGCTGTGTGCTCGATTTTATATACCTGTCAGCAATGCGTGTGGCTGAAATAGCCAAATCCACTAATTTGAAGGGGTGTCCACATACTTTTGTATATATAGTGTACACATACACTAACAAACACGTAAAAATAGTTTAGTCGGGTTTGTCTGATGTTGACTTTTGACTTCATAGCTGACTCATATTTACCCACAACGTCATATTTATGTCCACCATGATGGGTTTAACAATAATGAAGTAATTCTGTAACTATAATAATAATAAGCCATTTAGCAGACGCTTTTATCCAAAGCGACTTACAGTCATGCGTGCATAATTTTTTTATTTTTTTTGTGTATGGGTGGTTCTGGGGATCGAACCCACTACCTTGGCGTTACAAGCGCCGTGCTCTACCAGCTGAGCTACAGGGGACCACAGTATAGGACTCAAATGTAGTGGGGATGGGTAAACACTCCATGTTGAAAGTGTGTTTATTATCTCTGTGTGTGTATATGTACCTGAGGGAGTGTATGTCTGTGTAATCTGTATCACCTGTCTCTTCCAGGAGGAGGAGGGTCCAGAGGTGCTGCTGGTGAAGGAGGAGGGGTGTGAGGAGGGTCTGGGGAACCCTGAGGGGACCATGGTCATGGAGGACAACCAGACTACACCTCCTCCTGAACCCACAGAAAAACCAGCTGAGCAGCACAGGACCACACACTGTCTCACTGAGGTGAGCCCACTGTGCTTTAGCGTACTGTCTGAATGATATTAGGTCGGGCTGTATTCCACTAAGCCTCAGAGTAGGAGTGCTGATCTATGATCAGTTTAGCCTTTTAGATCATAATGAATAAGACGATGTAGACAGGTGGGGACCTGATCCTCGATCAGCACTTCTACTCTGAGACTCTTTGTGTATAAGGGCCCAGGTCTTGATATATTGTCTGGTAGTGTGGGACCATGCCTTTGAATTATCAAACCATTAAAGAGGGTCAAGTAATCAAATCAACTAACACGTTTGCATAGTACTCATAGCAATCCCTCATTTCCCAATCATAAGATGCTCCATAGCAGGGTGCTCATATCAGATTTCTTGATCCAACATCCTCTCACTCTGTATCTCTTACAGTCAGTAGACATGGAGGATGGGAAGCCTGATCTGCTGCTAGTCAAAGTGGAGACAATAGAGGACGGACCAGAGAGCATTGACCTGCTGAGTGGACTAAAGATGGGGGAGCAAGGTAAGGGAGAAATACATATAGTCTAAATACAGTAATAGATCTTCAATGGGAATAGGGATGCACCTGGCTATTATTTTTCCTTAATTTTCTTCATTCATAAAATGAAATAAATGCAACTTATGTTTACATACAAAAACACACATTATATAATGTATGAAAATGATCAGGTAATTGACAAAAAAACACCATATGTAGAGTTTTCTCTGCCATGTTTGTGAAGTCTATTGTGTAACCTCTTCCTGCAGGTGGTTGGCTGGAGGCTAACAGAGGAGACTGGGCGGCCATCTTGGATTCCCAGACCCAGACGGGTGCAGCCAAGGACCCAGGAGACAACATCACTGAGCAGGCCAGAACCAGAGGCGACATAGTGGACGTCAGTGGATGGGACAGCGTCTTCAACTCTGGACTTGGGAACAACACTGTTAACCACAACCAGAAACAGACATTCGAACACAAAACAACAACCAAACATAGTCTCCATGACAACAGACTGGCTGAGACCAGGGTGAGGCGTAGATTTGGTGTGCGGGGACAGGGAGGTGTCCGTATGCGGCTGGAGAGAATAGACACAGACTCGGCTAGCGATGTTCCGTCCTGCTCCTATAGTTGTGATTCAGAGAGACTGATGGTGCCTCAGGTTAACCCCCTAACAGGTGCTGCCTTCAGCCTGCCTTCTATAGGATCTATCAACTGGAACATGGACCCTGCGACAACACAGACACTCCCTGGCCTTCGTCCTCCTCACAGTCTCCTAATGTTAAACCAGACCTCAGACAATGCCAGTTCCTCAACACTAAATGGCTACACAAGCCCGTTAACAAATGACAGTAGTAGAGACGGAATTGGTAAAGCTGGCAGCGCCAAAGAGAAGTGCTTCCCATGTTCATTCTGTGGGAAAGCCTTCCGTTTTCCCAAACAGGTGGAGATCCATCAGAGGATGCACACGGGGGAGAAACCATTCAACTGTATCCAGTGTCACATGCGCTTCGCCCGGGCTGGTCACCTGAAGAGCCATCAGAAGGTCCACACAGGGGAGAAACCCTTCAGCTGCCTCCAGTGTGAGAAGAGGTTCCCCCACCAGCACCAGCTGAAGAGGCACCTGAAGGTCCACACGGGAGAGAGGCCTTTTGCCTGTACGCACTGCGAGAAGAGGTTCTCAGAGAGGAGCTACCTCAGGATACACCAGCAGAAAATGCACACGGCCCATGTATAGAGTATAGTGACATGTCATGTACATTTACATTTTAGTCATTTAGCAGACGCTCTTATCCAGAGCGACTTACAGGAGCAATTAGGGTTAAGTGCCTTGCTTAAGGGCACATCGACAGATTTTTCACCTAGTCGGTTCGGGATTAGAACCAGCGACCTTTCAGTTACTAGCACAACGCTCTTACCTACTAAGCTACCTGCCGCCCTAGTTAATTAGTTTGCAGTTAATTCTGTTGATTTTGGATGTGGTAGGGAACTGGATGAGGTGAACTGAGGAAAGAATGAGTATGATGAGGCAGAGTAGATGATATGGTGATGGTTGGTGTGATGGTGTCTGTAAAAATGCTTTGCTGATGTAAAGTGACAACCTTATCCTGTTTGATGCTGGTATTTTATAATGAGGAAAGTATAATGCCTTAATTAATGTTTACTTGACATTAAGTAGTGAAGATGTGTGTAATGTAATGTTGAACCTTTTCCAAAGTATTCTAAAATTCATTTTATCAAAGCGATGGTACCAGATTTATAGAAAAGGTAAAGTGTTAGCATAGTGAGAAGTTATTCTACTTGTTACGTATCGTTTTGTGCAATAAATGTGATTGTAATGCTATTTTGTTTAAATTAAATTCTAAATAGACTCTGCTGACTGACTTGGTTATTTTGTATCATCTGAGTTGACTTTTTATATAAATATATATATTTAAAAAATATATATACTTTAATGGCTACATATCGTTAGGTACTTGAATCACAGTGTTAGAGATGGGCTTGACTGTGGTTAACATTTTATAATATGTCATGTTTCTGTGTGTACAGCAAAAAGTTTCTTATATAAAGCTTTATGCTTTTCTGTAAAATCTTTGTTTGCAGTCTGCAGTCCATGAAGACCTGCTGATCTGGTGTTACTGGCGGAAGAGACTGGACCTATGAGGCGGCTGGTCACAAACCCTGGCCCCGGATCAGGAGCTGTCGCTCTTCCTTCCCGAGTCAGAACCAAGGTCCCAACCGCGAGGGACAGAGACTCCACCACAACCACTACACAGAACACAACCAGTGGACAGGTGGACTGAACAACCTCAGTCCTGGTGGTCATCAGAGAGACAGAGGCTCCAGTCAGGGATCCAGTCTGCAGCCCAGACCCTTTTCTTCACAGTCTCAGTGCAGGGATGAAGCAGGGCCTGGGGCTGATAGAGATTGAACCTCCTGTTCCTATAATACAAACACCACAGTATCCATGATGAACAGAGCAGGTCACCCTGGGCTTCAGCCTTCACAGAGAGTGGTGGGAGACCCCCCTGGTGGGAGTCTAACAGGAAGTCTGTCTTCTCCTTCAGGATCTCGTCTAATGCCTGGTGAATGGGTTATTCCACCTGAGGGTGGTGGCTTCTGCTTCTACCTCCTCTGGTGTCACTGGGTTACAACGTGGGAGGCCGAGCATTAGGACGGACGCCGACAAGCCGTACGCCTGACCCACCTCTAGAGCGCTTCGCTAATGCGAAACGTTTTAAGGAGCACCAGACCGTTCACACCAAGGAGAGGCCCTTCAAGTGCAAACTATGTTACAAGAGCTTCTCCTTCCTGACTAGCCTTATCAGACATAGGAGTGTCCACAATGGGAGAAATCGTAGCAGTGTGGCTTGAGATGTACGCAGGGGACGTCTGGGAACTATTCTTTAGCTGAAATATTATAGTTATCATGTGAAGTGTCTTGGGGTAAGAGGGTAATTAACCACATACCCCTCATTAACCCTTGGTTAACTTGTCGTTTGAAACAGGCTTGTGTAAATACCTGTTTCTAGAGGGACAGTAAGCCTAGGCTAGAAAAAGCACTGTTGAATATTTACCTTACTGAGTAGATGGAGTATTATTTTACATTATTCTTGCTAACACACTGTTCGTTCTAAACAAGTATGCTCTGAGCTTGAAAGATTGTGATCATGAATAGAATATTTGATATGTAACGTAAAAAGCAGTACCGTATCTCAAAGAACAAAGCGCATACCTTTTTCAATTAACCACAGCCTTTGAGTTATGACGCCAACCAATAAGATCCTTTCTCTTCAGTGTAAACGGAAGTGAACAGTTACCGAAAACAATTACCACGATAGCGTTTTTAGTATTGTTAGACGTTTATTAACACCTTGGAACTCAAAATATGCCTAACTGCACAGCATTACATACTTACCTCAGGTAGTGTTTAATTCGCGTTGGAGACAAGACTTGGTTGATAGATGTTCTAGGTAACTCTAGCTAGCTGCTAACCTTAGCTAACAATGGCTAACTGTATGGTTTTTCACACTCAAATAGCCTCGGTCATGGAGGTGCTAGCGAATGCCGCTGTGGCAGAGATCTGTAAACTCGTAGATGACGACTATGCAGTAATTCGTTTGGAAATTACTCAAAGCCAGAAAGAAAACAGGGCTTTGCGGAGGAAACTACAGCTGGTGGCACGGGAGCGCGCAGAGAGGACCATTCGTCCTAGAAGTGTCAAGATCCTCGACCGATACAGAGGAATTGCAAGAGGTACATTTTGCAGAAGGCCGAGGTTGCGCTGCCTGTCGCCCCATTCCTCTCTGCGCATGTGTGACCTTAGATGTGTTAACCACATACTGTAGATGGTTAACCAGAATTGGGTCTTGGTCAGTTTTTGGATAGTATGCAATAACTCCCCTGATTACTTGGCTGTCTTGCGTAAAGACACTATCATATTATAACCAGATTCTTGTTTACTGCACTTCCTATTATTTACTCAATGAAAACAATGTGATGCATGGAACATAATACATCAATCAATAAATAGTATATCAAGAAGCTATGAGAAGTGTTACCTTACATCCTTACCAATTCTTCTTGAGCATTGACAGTACCTAACCTAACCACGTCTTGCCTCCAATCACTCTCTCAGGTGAAGGACATCTCACTGGAGGCCACAGGAGCGTTGTGAAGCCAGCCGGACACAACACATGGAGAGATGACCGACCAATCACTGTTGATGAGGGGAGTGGAACCTCAACCCAGCAAGTTATCATGATTGAGGTTAGTGTAATAGTGTTGCATAAAAAAATGACAGTTACTTTGTAAATCAAATGTGGCACATTTTTTTCTTTGCTCCCCAAACTGCCATAGGGGAGCTTGTGAGACTTCTCTATGACACAGTGTTTTTGCTGCAGTCATTTATCTATGGCGCTGGGCCACGGCAAAAAAATATAAAACATGAAAAAATATGTCTGCCGAAGCGCACTTTAAAGATTCTAGAACAGTCCACATTTACTTTGCCTCTGCAAGCAAAATAAGTAATGCATGACAACCCCATTGTAGAATAGTTTCTCTTTACCTAGTCGGCTTGTTGTGTGTTCTATGCGAGAGAGATATTCCTCTCGAGGCACATTCAAGTTATTAGTGCCATAGGGAGGAAAACATGCATTCTGAAAAGCAGTCAAAGCAGTCAATGGGGGGGGGGTTACTCCAAGTTACCCTAACAGGTAGGCCAACATTATATTCACTGTGCTTATGCACGTTTTTGGGACATAATATTCAGCAATAGGATGCCAACTAGTTAAAAGATCATATTTGGGATCTAGCTAATGATTAACCCAATAGGGTAAATGCAGATAGGTAACCCCATGCTTCAGCCTATTTATTTATAGACACTATGCCGCATCAGTTGCTAATAGCACATCTGAAAATATGGACTATGCATAGGTTATATTTATGGTCCAATATGTTAAAATAATTTAGGGCTCTCCCAGACAAATTAAATCTTGGTCTACTGAGAGTCGTCCTGTTATTTCGACTAATCGATTGGTCGAAATGTTAAAACGTATTTTTCCATATACAGTGGGGAAAAAAAGTATTTAGTCAGCCACCAATTGTGCAAGTTCTCCCACTTAAAAAGATGAGAGAGGCCTGTAATTTTCATCATAAGTACACGTCAACTATGACAGACAAATTGAGATTTAAAAAATCCAGAAAATCACATTGTAGGAGTTTCTATGAATTTATTTGCAAATTATGGTGGAAAATAAGTATTTGGTCACCTACAAACAAGCAAGATTTCTGGCTCTCACAGACCTGTAACTTCTTCTTTAAGAGGCTCCTCTGTCCTCCACTCATTACCTGTATTAATGGCACCTGTTTGAACATGTTATCAGTATAAAAGACACCTGTCCACAACCTCAAACAGTCACACTCCAAACTCCACTATGGCCAAGACCAAAGAGCTGTCAAAGGTCACCAGAAACAAAATTGTAGACCTGCACCAGGCTGGGAAGGCTGAATCTGCAATAGGTAAGCAGCTTGGTTTGAAGAAATCAACTGTGGGAGCAATTATTAGGAAATGGAAGACATACAAGACCACTGATAATCTCCCTCGATCTGGGGCTCCACGCAAGATCTCACCCCGTGGGGTCAAAATGATCACAAGAACGGTGAGCAAAAATCCCAGAACCACACGGGGGGACCTAGTGAATGACCTGCAGAGAGCTGGGACCAAAGTAACAAAGCCTACCATCAGTAACACACTACGCCGCCAGGGACTCAAATCCTGCAGTGCGAGACGTGTCCCCCTGCTTAAGCCAGTACATGTCCAGGCCCATCTGAAGTTTGCTAGAGTGCATTTGGATGATCCAGAAGAGGATTGGGAGAATGTCAGATGGTCAGATGAAACCAAAATATAACTTTTTGGTAAAAACTCAACTCGTCGTGTTTGGAGGACAAAGAATGCTGAGTTGCATCCAAAGAACACCATACCTACTGTGAAGCATGGGGGTGGAAACATCATGATTTGGGGCTGTTTTTCTGCAAAGGGACCAGGACGACTGATCCGTGTAAAGGAAAGAATGAATGGGGCCATGTATCATGATATTTTAAGTGAAAACCTCCTTCCATCAGCAAGGGCATTGAAGATGAAACATGGCTGGGTCTTTCAGCATGACAATGATCCCAAACACACCGCCCAGGCAACGAAGGAGTGGCTTCGTAAGAAGCATTTCAAGGTCCTGGAGTGGCCTAGCCAGTCTCCAGATCTCAACCCCATAGAAAATCTTTGGAGGGAGTTGAAAGTCTGTGTTGCCCAGCGACAGCCCCAAAACATCACTGCTCTAGAGGATATCTGCATGGAGGAATGGGCCAAAATACCAGCAACAGTGTGTGAAAACCTTGTGAAGACTTACAGAAAACGTTTGACCTGTGTCAGTGCCAACAAAGGGTATATAACAAAGTATTGAGAAACTTTTGTTATTGACCAAATACTTATTTTCCACCATAATTTGCAAATAAATTCATTAAAAATTCTACAATGTGATTTTCTGGATTTTTTTTCCTCATTTTGTCTGTCATAGTTGACGTGTACCTATGATGAAAATTACAGGCCTCTCTCATCTTTTTAAGTGGGAGAACTTGCACAATTGGTGGCTGACTAAATACTTTTTTTCCCCACTGTATAGACAGACACACCCTATGTGTTTGAATAAAATCAACTACATATGCACTGAGCTTGTCAGATGCTTTAAGCACACTGTTTGATTAAATAATTAAGACACACAAATTACTCAAGAAAGAGCCAGATGATCACAATGTGCTAAAATAAATGACAGCGAGTGCCTGTGTGACTGGCGCACATTGTCTCGCTCTCCTCCCTACTGCAGTGAAAAGGCACCACAGCACAGTAGGTGTTTATTGCACTGTCCGTGCTGATGCTGCAACATAATTTCAGCCATTTAGTTTCTTACCTGTTTCTGACTGAAAAGTTATTTTACCGAAATCCCTAATTTGTTTAGGAAAAACATTCCCTATTCCCTCAACCTTTGCTCTCTTTACGTGAAACATGTAAGCATCGCATGCATGTGACCAATAGGGCCTGACCTATAGCCTACCATAATCACGTCAATAAATTGGTTATAACAAACTACGAACACAGTAACACGTGACAGCAAAATGGATGAAAATTTAACTTGAAATGGGTGAATGTTTACTGGTTGCTCAGGAGGTTAAGGGGAAGTCAGATTTGTGGAAGACATTTGATTTAGTTGTGGAAACTACTGGAGATCAAGAAAAATGGGGGTCTAGGAGCAAGCGTTGCATGTGTATAATGTGTGCCAAACAGTTGCTGTTAGATTACAATATTATTATTTTTTCTGACCATTTGGAATAATGTAAACAATACTAAATAAATAAGTGTACCAGAGAGTCTGTTCTAACGAAAAAAAAAAGATATATAAAGCCTTTATTACAGCAGACTAAAAACAGTTGCATGCATTCGTGAATTGTTTATTTATTGTTTAGGCTAATTATTCAAAGCTCCCTTTATTTAATTTTTAAACTAAAATGCTTGATTGCATTTCAAAGCATGAATGTCTCGTATGCTGTGTGATGACATGAACAAAGGAATCATTGATTGATTGAGACAGTAGCCTATATATTGAAATATATAGGCCTAAGTAAGTTACGGTTGTCACGTTCATTGAGTAAAGGATCGGACCAAGGTGCAGCGTGGTATACGTACATAGTCGTTTATTATATAAACCGACAAAATAGCAAAATCCAACAGAATGTGAAGTTCAAAAGGCTAAACATCCAACAAGCCAAACAGAAACAAGATCCCACAACATAGGTAGGCAAAATGGCTACCTAAGTATGATCCCCAATCAGAGACAACGATCGACAGCTGCCTCTGATTGGGAACCACACCCGGCCAACATAGATCTACACATTCTAGATCTACACATAGATATTCACACCCTGACCAAACCAACTAGAGATCTCTATGTCAGGGCGTGACAACGGTATTAAGACTAAACAGGATGCGGTCTTAGGCCTATAGCTCGATGATGGTTATACAAGGCTACTATACAAAGCCTACTAATGATGATGACATTATTTATTATAATGATGATCATAATAATAATTGTAATAATAGCAATAAGAAGAAGATCAATAAAAAGTAGGGTATAGGAGCGAGAGCTGCGTGCATATTATGTGACAAACAGGTGCTGTTAGATTACTATATAATTTTTCTGCCTGTTTGGAACAATGTAAACAACATAAAAGAAATGATAAGTAATACCAGTCTGTTATAACGAAACACTTTTTTAAAGCCTTTATTACAACATAGCAAAGATTAAAAACAGCCAAAACTGTGAAATTGCTTAATCCGACATTTTGCCGTTGCATGAGGCTTGGTGCCAACGGAATCAATAGGCTATTAAACAAACACTCAAACAGGCAACAGAAGTAAGATCTGTCTTATTTCTGTAGATATGGATGATTTATAAAGCCAGGCACATTTAACGGTTATGCTATTGATTATAGACCTAATTAAATTGGGGTTTCCTCTCTCTTCAACTTTCTTAGATAATTAGGCTAAGGCAAGAGCTGTTTCCTCGTCTCTGCTGCTGCTGCCTCTGCCGCATTGTTCTCAATCCCAATATGCTGGTTAACTCTGCTATTATGCAAATAACAACATAGGGAAAGGCACCAATTCTACGGCGCACTGAATATTATGTTTCAGAACTGCGGACAGCGACCATATCCAATGCAGGAGAAAGCGCATATTTATAAAATAATAATAGATTTATTAGTGTTGCACCATCATTTTTACATAATATAATCATATACAATTTCAGTATCACATGTCTTAGAGTGATGGACTGTGCCATCCCTGTGGCCTCAGCAATGGATTAGTCCACTGAGACAGGCACGAATCAGACAGGTGTCTTTTGCACCCATGAAAAAAAAAAAAACATTTAGACTGCTCGACTAAAGAAATCGACCAAACAATCGACCAATCGACTAAATGGGGTCGCCCTAAAATCATTTAAACAAATAATTTAACAAATATGTTATTGGGGCCCATTTCTGGAGGTAGAAATTATATTTTAGATGGTGTCAGCATAATTTTCTTTTCATTCATTTTGGATTAGAATTCAACCCCCCCCCCCACGACCTTTTCCCCCCACTGCTACTAATTCTACCAGAGGAAACACTGCTATGGCATTGATATCCAATTCTACTCATTTACCCTTAATAAACTCCTCTCTTCTTGTCAGTCTGAAGATGCAGAAGCTGCAGGTCCTGGAGGATCGTCTCTGGTCAAGCAGGAGAGGACTGAAGGAGAGGACCCACGACACAACAGAGACATCCAGACTGGAGCAGCGTCTGGAGTGGCGCCCCCTGTAGCCACGGAGGACCTATCCACCGCCACCCAGCCCAGGACCCGACACAGCATCGCGGAGGTCAGTGGAAAGCCGAACGCCGTCCTCAAGACAGAGACGGACACAGAGACTTTAACTGTAACACAAAGGCTCTTACACACAGGATCTGACCTCAAATCAGACCCAGAGATACTGGGGCTGGGGAGACTGGGCTGTCCTCCTGCTCCCGACTCAGATTATTTACTTTACGGTGACTCGAGGACGGTTCATTCCCATCTGGATTTAGGTGACCCAGTAGAGACTGGCAATGATCTGTCTTGTTCTTACACTACAGAGATGGACCCTGGCAACATGCCCTTGGGTTTAGAGACACAGACTGATCTGTCTAGAGGGGACTGGAACCGGTACAGTAGTAGTGTATACTCTGAAGGGTGCCTAGATGAGAAAGGGGAGGGTCTGGTCGTAGATGAAGTGACTGTGAAAGTGGAGGGCGACGTTCCTCCCATATGGAATGATAATCACCTAGGAGACGGATACTCACAGGGCAGAGATTTCTTAGATTACAGGAAAAGCTTAGAGACAAATCCAAATGTTGCGACCCACTCCCCTTTACACACGCTCAGGGATCGCGACCTAGTGTCCACGTCGATGGGGCCTTCTGATTCACACGGCCGCGTCCTTTTCGATCAGGTATTGAACTCAAACAACAGGGTTAGAGCCCAGGCTCAGGGAGAGGGAGCCACATCAGGCAATAGTAAAAAGAAACGGTTCTTCTGCATGTTCTGTAACAAAGGCTTCAGCTGCCCCCAGAAGGTGGAGATCCACCAGAGGGTCCACACAGGGGTGAAACCTTTCAGCTGTACCCAGTGTCACATGCGCTTCGCAGAGGCTGGCACACTGAAGAGGCACCAGAGGGTCCACACGGGGGAGAAACCGTTCGTCTGCCACCTGTGCCGGGCCAGTTTCTCACACTCGTTCAACCTGAAGAGGCACCAGAGGGTCCACACAGGGGAGAACTCTACAGCGGCCCCCAGTGTGAGAAGAGGTTCTCCCACCAGCACCATCTGAAGACGCACCTGAAGATCCACACGGGAGAGAGGCCGTTCGCCTGTACGCACTGCGGGAAGAGGTTCTCAGAGAGGAGCTACCTCAGGACACACCAACAGAAAAATCATTCCACTCTATAACATAGAAAGTAACCTTTCTACTCGATAGCTTCTGACATTTACATCAAACCCTGCATTAAAGACAAAGATGAATTTTCATTGTTGTCAACAAAAAAGATCCACGGATGCATTTGGATTAACAAGAGTAACAGATTTCAGTGTTGAATATATCTGAGTAGAATATTTCATCCAGATATTGCGTGATATAAAAGTCCCCTGTAGCTCAGTTGGTAGAGCATGGCGCTTGCAACGCCAGGGTTGTGGGTTCGTTTCCCCCACGGGAGGCCAGTATGAAAAATGTATGCACTCACTTAACTGTAAGTCGCTCTGGATAAGAGCGTCTGCTAAATGACTAAAAATGTATAAATAAGCCTACAAAGTCTGTTACATATTGTGTTTGTACTGTGTAGGCTATATGATGTTCACAAATGCCTATTTCATTACTTCCATTCAACTACAATTTGTTTTTTCCCAAGACATTTTAATGAGAAAATGTATGCAGTTTATCAAGTTCATGCAGATTTTTATTTGAGATATTACGTGTATGCATGGTTTTCATATGGTTTATTTAAAACTTGTTTATGTTTAAAAAACACAAAAATGGGACTTTTCATTCTAAGACTTTCATTGAGACTCTCTTTAGTATACATCACATCTGATCTCACCCTATTTTCTGCATATACTCAACAGTGCTTATTTAACCATTATAGACTTACTAAATATACCTACACATACCCACACACTAACAAACACCTACTGTACACATCAGAATAGTTCTTACCCACAACATCATATTTATGTCCACCATGATGGTTTGAACAACAATGAAGTCATTCTGTAACTACAGTATAGGACTCAAACGTAGTGGGGATGGGTAAACACTCCATGTTGAAAGTGTGTTTATTATCTGTGTGTGTACGTACCGGAGGGAGTGTATGTCTGTTAGTGATGCGCAGGTTGACTCAAGAAGCACAGTCCCCCCACGGTTATATCTGCGGGGCGGGTTGAAATATTGTGTGGATGAAGGGCGGGTTGGTGGCGGGCTGGTTGAATAAAGTAAAAACAATACCTTAAGAAATCTATAAGCGTATCATTCTTGTGTAATTTATATCTATAGGGTACATTTAGCCTAAAATATTGAAAGAAAAACCTGTCTGGCGTAAGCCTAAGCTTTAGTGGGTAACTGTATGCACGCCAAATAGCCGACACGCCAACAAGCAGAAAAAGTTAAAGCTGCGATATGTAACATTTTGTGCGACCCAACCAAATTCACATAGACGTGTGTTATAGATCTGTCATTCTCATTGAATGCAAGTTGAAGAAGCAGTAGATATGTTCTACTGTTCTATGTGCGATATTTCTATGCTTCCTGTTCTTAAGTTTTGTTTTTGTGTCCTTTACTTTCGGTTTTGTACACAGCTTCAAAAAACTGTAAATACAACATTTTTGGTTATGGAAAACACATTTCTCAGCAGTTTAGATGGTACAATGATTCTCTACACTATACTTGCTTGTTTTGTCACATAAACTGACATTTAAAAAACTCCAAAATGAATGAAAATGTAATTATGCTGACACCATCTAAAATATAATTTCTACCTCCAGAAATGGGCCCAATAACATATTAGTTAACAAATTGGACCATAAATATAGCCTATTCATGGTCCATATTATCAGGTATTCTATTAGCAATAAGCATTATCACCTGTAGCCCAACAGATGCAAAATAGTGGCTATAAATAAATATGCTGAATCATTGGGTTATCTGCATTTACCCTATTGGGCTAATCACTATGCAAGATTCCAAATATGATCGGGGTGGGGGGGCTGATGACTATTTATGTCTGTAATAAAGCCATTTTGTGGGTAAAAACTAATTCTGATTGGCTGGGCCTGGCTCCCAAGTGCCCTCCCAGGCCCACCGATGGCTGTTCCCCTGACCAGTCATGTGAAATCCATAGATTATGGCCTAATGACTTTATTTCAATTGACGGATTTCCTTATATGAACTGTAACCCAGTAAAATCTTAGAAATTGTTGCATGTTGCGTTTTATATTTTTGTTCAGTATAATTATAGACATATTTACTAACAAATAGCATACCAATATGTCGGAAATGATGAGTAGAAAGTTCAGGCAAAAAAACAACCCTGCACCCCCTGTAAAAAAAAGAAACCCACCCTCTAACTGTAGCCTACATAGCATTTTCTATATTTGTGGGTTAGGGTCGGGTGCGGGGCCTCAGATTTTCACTTTATCACATATATTCGTGCAGATGTGAATGGGATATTAGCAATTGCAGGCTGGTGCGGGTGAACGAACAGCTGACCCGCTCACCTCTAATGTCTATATAACTGTATCACCCCTCTCTTCCAGGAGGAGGAGGATCTAGAGGTGCTGATGGGGAAGGAGGAGGGGTGTGAGGAGGGTCTTGGGAACCCTGAGGGGACCATGGTAATGGAGGACAACCAGACTACACCTCCTCCTGAACCCACAGAGGAACCAGCTGAGCAGCACAGGACCACACACAGTATCACTGAGGTGAGCCCACTGTAAACTACTGTCTGAATGGTATTAGGTCAGGGACCGTATCCACAAAGCCTCTCAGAGTAGGAGTGCTGATCTAGGATCAGTTTAGCCTTTTAGATCATAATGAATAAGATTATATGGAAAGATCCTAGATCAGCACTCCTACTCTGAGACTCTTTGTGGATACAGGCCCAGGTCTTGATTAATTTAGTCTTAAGTGTGGGACCATGCCTTTCAGTTATCCAACCATTACTGTCAAGTAATCAAATCAACTAACACGTTTGTATAGTATCAAATTAGCTTGCATTGCCCTATCAGAAGATGCTCCATAGCAGGGTGCTCATATCAGATTTCTTGATCCAACATCCTCTCACTCTGTACCTCTTACAGTCAGTAGACATGGAGGATGGGAAGCCTGATCTGCTGCTAGTCAAAGAGGAGACAATAGAAGACGGACCAGAGAGCATTGATCTGCTGAGTGGACTAAAGATGGGGGAGCAAGGTAAGGGAGAAATACATATAGCCTACATACATTCATAGATCTTCAATGGGAATAGTGATGCACCTGGCTATTGTTTTTTCTTCATTCATAAAATGAAATCAATACAACTTATGTTAAAATACAGAAACACACATTGTAATGAATGAACTTGACTAGGTACAGTGCATTCGGAAAGTATTCATAATGACAAAGCAAAAACATATTTTTTTGCAAATGTATAAAAAAAAAAAAACTGAAATATAACATTTACAGAAGTATTCAGACCCTTTACTCAGTACTTTGTTGAAGCACCTTTGGCAGCGATTACAGCCTCGAGTCATCTTGGGTATGACGCTACAAGCTTGGCACACCTGTATTTGTTCGATCGGATTCAAGTCCGGGTTCTGGCTGCTCTACTCAAGGACATTCAGAGACTTGTCCCGAAGCCACTCTTGCGTTGTCTTGGCTGTGTGCTTAGGGTCATTGTCCTGTTGGAAGGTGAACCTTCGCCCCAGCCTGAGGTCCTGAGCTCTCTGGAGCAGGTTTTCATCAAGGATCTCTCTGTACTTTGCTCCGTTCATCTTTCCCTCCAGCCGCTAAAAAACATCCCCACAGCATGATGCTGCCACCACCATGGTTCACCGTAGGGATGGTGCCAGGTTCCCTCTAGACGTGATGCTTGGCATTCAGGCCAGAGAGTTCAATCTTGGTTTCATCAGACCAGAGAATCTTGTTTCTCATGGTATGAGAGTCCTTTAGATGCCTTTTGGCAAACTCCAAGCGGGCTGTCATGTTCCTTTTACTGAGGAGTGGCTTCCGTCTGGCCACTCTACCATAGAGGCCTGAATGGTGGAGTACTGCAGAGATGGTTGTCCTTCTGGAAGGTTCTCCCATCTCCACAGAGGAACTCTGGAGCTCTGTCAGAGTGACCATCGGGTTCTCGTCACCTTTCTGACCAAAGCCCTTCTCCCCCCATTGCTCAGTTCTTCAATTTAAGAATGATGGAGGCCACTGTGTTCTTGGGGACCTTCAATGCTGCAGAAATGTTTTGGTACCCTTCCCAGATCTGTGCCTCGACACAATCCTGTCTCGGAGCTCTACGGACAATTCCTTCGACCTCATGGCTTGGTTTTTGCTCTGACATGCACTATCAATCAACTGTGGGACCTTATATAGACAGGTGTGTGCCTTCCCAAATCATGTCCAGTCAATTGAATTTACCACAAGTGGACTCCAATATCAAGGATGATCAATGGAAACAGGATGCACCTGAGTCTCATAGCAAAGGGTCTGAATACTTAATAAGGTATCTCTGTTTTGCAAAACAAATTTTTTTAATGGTTTTCGCTTTGTCATTATGGGGTATTGTGCATAGATTGAGGAAATGCGTTTATTTAATCCATTTTAGAATAAGACTGTAACGTAACAAAATGTGGAAAAAGTCAAGGGGTCTGAATACTTTCCGAATGCACTGTATTTGATTTTTTTTTTACTCCATATGTGGAGTTCTCTGCCATGTTTGTAAAGTCTATTTTGTAACCTCTTCCTGTAGGTGGTTGGCTGGAGGCTAACAGAGGAGACTGGGAAACCATCTTGGATACACAGACGGGTACAGCCAAGGGCCCAGGGAACGACATCACCAAGCAGGCCAGGACCAGAGGCGACATAGTGGAGGTCAGTGGATGGGACAGCATCCTCAACTCTGGGCTGGGGAACAACACTGTTAACCACAACCAGAAACAGACAGTGGAACACAATACAACATATCCATGACAACAGACTGGCTGAGACCAGGGCGATGGCTAGATTTGGTCTGCAGGGACGGGGAGTTGTCCGTATATGGCGGGAGAGAACAGACACAGACTTGGCTAGCGATGCTCCGTCTTGCTCCTATAGTTGTGATTCAGAGAGACTGATGGCGTCTCAGGTTAACCCACTAACAGGTGCTTCCTTCAGCCTGCCTTCTATAGGATCTATCAACTGAAACATGGACCCTGCTACAACACAGAGAGGAGCTACCTCAGGATACACAAGCAGAAGATGCACACGGCCCATGATTAGTGTATGGTGATACAGTGAGGGAAAAAAGTATTTGATCCCCTGCTGATTTTGTGCGTTTTGCCCACTGACAAAGAAATTATCAGTCTATAATTTTAATGGTAGGTTTATTTGAACAGTGAGAGACAGAATAACAACAAAAAAATCCAGAAAAACGCATGTCAAAAATGTTATAAATTGATTTGCATTTTAATGAGAGAAATAAGTATTTGACCCCCTCTCAATCAGAAAGATTTCTGGCTCCCAGGTGTCTTTTATACAGGTAACGAGCTGAGATTAGGAGCACACTCTTAAAGGGAGTGCTCCTAATCTCAGTTTGTTACCTGTATAAAAGACACCTGTCCACAGAAGCAATCAATCAATCAGATTCCAAACTTTTCTGCTAAGGGGACAGGACAAATTCATCGCATCAAAGGGATGATGGACGGGGCCATGTACCGTCAAATCTTGGGTGAGAACCTCCTTTCCTCAGCCAGGGCATTGAAAATGGGTTGTGGATGGGTATTCCAGCATGACAATGACCCAAAACACACGGCCATGGCAACAAAGGAGTGGCTCAAGAAGAAGCACATTAAGGTCCTGGAGTGGCCTAGCCAGTCTCCAGACCTTAATCCCATAGAAAATCTGTGGAGGGAGCTGAAGGTTCGAGTTGCCAAACATCAGCCTCGAAACCTTCATGACTTGGAGAAGATCTGCAAAGAGGAGTGGGACAAAAATCCCTCCTGAGATGTGTACAAACCTGGTGTACAACTACAAGAAACGTCTGACCTCTGTGATTGCCAACAAGGGTTTTGCCACCAAGTACTAAGTCATGTTTTGCAGAGGGGTCAAATACTTATTTCCCTCATTAAAATGCAAATCAATTCATAACATTGTTGACATGCGTTTTTCTGGATTTTTTTGTTGTTATTCTGTCTCTCACTGTTCAAATAAACCTACCATTAAAATTATAGACTGATCATTTCTTTGTCAGTGGGCAAACGTACAAAATCAGCAGGGGATCAAATACTTTTTTCCCTCACTGTATGTAATAATAATAAATGTATTTCTTTATTTTATATAGAGCTTTCATACAGAAATCGCTTTTAAAAAACAAACTAAAACAAATTCAGGGAGCTGGCAGTTCATGGAAGACGGTCTTCCACAGCTAGATGATGATGCACTTCAGTAAAGGAGTAGCTTGATTGGAGGTGGCGTCGATGGTACAGCCAGGGAGGGAGACACATCAGTCAGACAGGCCCGGAGCTTTTCATCAGGCACCTCTGTGTCTGCACTTCACAGCTCCTCCTCCTCTGTCGGTAGGCTGGAACATCCACCACCGAATGTGTAGCCCCGTCTGCGTGATGCATCAGCAGCAATAAGCGCCTGAGAGACCACCACACCTGGGCAGTAATCAGCGACCGTCTCCTACGAGGCGAGCCTCTGTCATCCCCTCACACCGCAGTCCACATCTTTCCATCTAGTACTAGTTAGTTTGTAGTTAATTCTGTTGGTTTTGGGTGTAGTAGGGAACTGGATGAGGAGAACTGAGGAAAGAATGAGTATGATGAGGCAGAGTAGATGATATGGTGATGGTTGGGCGGCAGGTAGCTTAGTGGGTAAGAGCGTTGTGCCAGTAACCGAAAGGTTGCTGGTTCTAATCCCCGAGCCGACTAGGTGAAAAATCTGTCGATGTGCCCTTAAGCAAGGCACTTAACCCTAATTGCTCCTGTAAGTCGCTCTGGATAAGAGCGTCTGCTAAATGACTAAATGGTTGGTGTGATGGTGTCTGTAAAAATGCTTCACTGATGAAGAGTGACAAAAGTTGACCCTTTAGGTTGATGCTTGTGTTTTATAGTGAGATAAGGATGGTGCCTTAATTCATGTTTACTTGACATGTAGTGAAGTAAACATGAATGGATTTTATCAAAGCAAGGGTGCCAGATTTACAGAAAAGGTCAAGTGTTACCATGGTGAGAAATATATTGTTTTGTGCAATATGTTGTGTGAGTGTATGACCATAAGAATGAAATTAAATACAAAATGTACTCTGTGCTGACTGACTATTTTTTAAATCACTGCAGGTGCTGAGTTTCCCTTATCTCAGTCGAACCAAAACATTATACTTAATTATTGAATGAACACATATGGAATTTTTTTATAATAAACTCCAATGGCTCCATATTGTTAGGTACTTGAATTAGTGTTAGAAATGGGCTTGACTGGGGTCAACATTTTATAACATCATGTCATGTTTCTGTGTGTACAGCAAAGAGTTTCTTATATAAACCTACATGCTTTTCTGTTCAATTTGTTTTTACAGTCTGCAGTCCATGAGGACCTGCTGATATCCGGTGTTGCTGGCGGAATAGAGTGGACCTCTGAAGGCGCTGGTCACAAACCCTGGGCCCGGATCAGGACCCTGGATCAGGAGCCTTTGCTCTTCCTTCCCGAGTCGGAACCAGGACCAAACTACGAGGGACAGAGACTCCACCACAACCACCACACAGAACACAACCAGTGGACAAGGGGATTGAACAACCTCAGTCATGGGGGTCATCAGAGAGACGGAGGGTCCAGTCAGGGATCCAGTCTGCAGCCCAGACAATTCTCTTCACATTCTCAGTGCAGTGATGGAGCAGGGCCTGGTGCTGATAGAGATAGACCCTCCTGTTCCTATGATACAAACACCACAGTATCCATGATGAACAGAGCAGGTCACTCTGGGCTTCAGCCTTCAGAGAGAGCGGTGGGAGACCCCCCTGGTGGGAGTCTATCACGAAGTCTAACAGGAAGTCTTTCTCCTTCAGGATCTCGTCTAATGCCTGGTGAAATGGTTCATAGAAGGCCTGGGCCTGGACCTGGGTCTAGCCTTCCTCAGTTACCTCATGGTTACCCCACCAATACAGACAGGTTCAGGATGGGTGTTCACCATGAGAGGTACCTAGCCTATAACACAGCACACAATCCCAACAAAACCCAAACAATGGCTAGAGGTCAAGGAGGGAGCCCAAAGACCAACCACCTGAGAGTGGTGGCTCCTGCTTCTACCTCTGGTGTCATTGGTTCACAACGTGGGAGGCCGAGCATTAGGACGGACGCTGACAAGCCGTACGCCTGCCCCACATGTGGGAAGTGCTTCGCTGAGGCGAACTATGTGAAGGAGCACCAGACCGTTCACACCAAGGAGAGGCCCTTCAAGTGTCAGCTATGTTACAAGAGCTTCTCCTTCCGGAGTAACCTTATCAGACATAGAAGTGTCCACAATGGGAAGAAACCTTTCAGCTGTACCCAGTGTCATATGCGCTTCTCCCACTCGTCCAACCTGAAGAGGCACCAGAGGGTCCACACAGGGGAGAACCCTAAAGCTGCCCCCAGTGTGAGAACAGGTTCTCCCACCAGAACCAAGTGAAAATGCACCTGAAGGTTCACACCGGAGAAAGGCTGTTTGCCAGGAAGAGGTTCTCAGAGAGGAGCTACCTCAGGATACACCAACAGAAAAACAATTCCACTCTATAACATAGAAAGTAACCATTCCACTCCATAGCTTCTGACGTTTAGATCAAACCCTGCAATAAAGACAAAGATGCATTTTCATTGTCAGCAGAAAAGATCTACAGATGCATTTGAAGTAACTGGAGTATTAGATTTCAGTGTTGAATAATCTTGAGTAGAATATTGCATCCAGACATTGTGTGATATATAAGCCTAAAAAGTCTATTAGATATAGTTTTTTACTATATACAGTTGAAGTCGGAAGTTTACATACACCTTAACCAAATACATTTCAACTCAGTTTTTCACAATTCCTGACATTTAATCTTAGTAAAAAATTCCCTGTCTTAGGTAAGTTAGGATCACCACTTTATTTTAAGAATGTAAAATGTCAGAATAATACTAGAGATAATTATTTATTTCAGCTTTTATTTCTTTCATCACATTCCCAGTGGGTCAGAAGTTTACATACACTCAATTAGTATTTGGTAGCATTGCCTTAAAATTGTTTAGCTTGGGTCAAATGTTTCGGGTAGCCTTTCACAAGCTTCCCACAATAAGTTGGGTGAATTTTGGCCCATTCCTCCTGACAGAGCTGGTGTAACTGAGTCAAGTTTGTAGGCCTCCTTGCTTGCACACGCTTTTTCAGTTCTGCCCACAAATCCTCTATTGAATTGAGGTCAGGGCTTTGTGATGGCAACTCCAATACCTTGACTTTGTTGTCCTTAAGCCATTTTGCCACAACTTTGGAAGTATGCTTGGGGTCATTGTCCATTTGGAAGACCCATTTGCGACCAAGCTTTAACTTCCTGACTGATGTCTTGAGATGTTGCTTCAATATATCCACATCATTTTCCTTCCTAATGATGCCATCTATTTTGTGAAGTGCACCAGTTCCTCCTGCAGCAAAGCACCCCCACAGCATGATGCATGATGCTGCCACCCCCGTGCTTGACGGTTGGGATGGTGTTCTTCGGCTTGCAAGCCCCCCTTTTTCCTCCAAACATAACGATGGTCATTATGGCCAAACAGTTCTATTTTTGATTCATCAGACCAGAGGACATTTCTCCAAAAAGTACGATCTTTGTCCCCATGTGCAGTTGCAAACCGTAGTCTGGCTTTTTTATGGCGGTTTTGGAGCAGTGGCTTCTTCCTTGCTGAGCAGCCTTTCGGGGTATGTCGATATAGGACTCGTTTTACTTTGGATATAGATAATTTTGTACCTGTTTCCTCCAGCATCTTCACAAGGTCCTTTGCTGTTGTTCAGGGATTGATTTGCACTTTTCGCACCAAAGTACGTTAATCTCTAGGAAACAGAACGCGTCTCCTTCCTGAGTGGTATGACAGCTGCGTGGTCCCATGGTGTTTATACTTGCGTACTATTGTTTGTACAGATGAACGTGGTACCTTCAGGCGTTTGGAAATTGCTCCCAAGGATGAACCAGACTTGTTGAGGTCTACAACTTTCTTTCTGAGGTTTTGGCTGATTTCTTTTGATTTTCCCGTTATGTCAAGCAAAGAGGCACTGAGTTTGAAGGTAGGCCTTGAAATACATCCACAGGTAAACCTCCAATTGACTCAAATAATGTCAATTAGCCTATCAGAAGCTTCTAAAGCCATGACATAATTTTCTGGAATTTTTCAAGCTGTTTAAAGGCACAGTCAATTTAATGTGTGTAAACTTCTGACCCACTGAAATTGTGATACAGTGAATTATAAGTGAAATAATCTGTCTGTAAACAATTGTTGAAAAAATTACTTGTGTCATGCACAAAGTAGATGTCCTAACCGACTTGCCAAAACTCTAGTTTGTTAACAAGAAAGTTGTGGAGTGGTTGAAAAACGAGTTTTAATGACTCCAACCTAAGTGTATGGAAACTTCCGACTTCAACTGTAGATATAAATAAATATACTGTGGCAGACCAGGGGGTATGGTCAAAACATTTACACATATCAGACACGGACTGAATTGTATTAGCTCGGTTTCAAGGGTGTTTATTTAAATAATAAACAAAGAGAAAATAATAGGCCTCCTCCAGGATACCGTCTTCTGGGCTCTGGGGTATTGCTGTATCCTAAAGGAACAAAACCGAACTCCCTCCGTTATCTCTGGTACTGAGCACGATTATACAGGAGTAACCTCTCTTCCCCAGTCCCCACTCCTGTGTGCTGCCCTTCTGGCCGCTTAATGGGACACGTCCAGCTGGTGACCAATCAGCCCCTTGATTACCCACCAACCACAATCAGCCCCAATTAGTCCTGGCCGGAGAGCCTGGCACGTCCAGCAGAGGGAGCCATCGCCACGTGATGTAGACTCCGTCTGTCACCAGGCCTTGACGAGTCTCCCCCTGGTGGCTAACCAGCGGTACATCCCTGACCTGTGCACAAAAGAAAAAGAGATGCGTTGAAGAGACAAGAACAATCTGGTGACCCGATCGTTTTTGTCCCTTCCCCTGGCCATCCAGACCAGGGGAGCATGGTCTGTGACCATGGTGAAGTGGGTGCCCAACACGTAATACTTGAGTGTCTAGGCACTCTTTCTCGACAATCAGGTACTTTTGTTCTCTGGGTATGAGCTTTCGGCTTATGTACATGATGGGTGCTCCTCCCCGTCGTGTACCTGGGACAGGACGGCCCCTAGTCCCGTGTCGCATTGCGTCTGTCTGGACCAACATCGGTACTTGGAAATCGGGCATTAAGAGAATCGGATGGGAGCACAGCGCTTCCTTCAGGCGTCTGAACGCCGCTTCGGTCTCGCCTGTCCATTTCACTGTTTTCGGGAGGCGGGCCCTGGTTAGATCGGTAAGGGGGGAGGCTATAGCCACAAAGTTGGGGATAAACCGGCTGTAGTATCCTGCCAGTCCCAGGAAGATCTTCTGTCTTGGTGCGTGGAACGGGCCAGTCACGCACCGCATAGACCTTCCTCTCCTGGGGCTTGACGTTCCCCCGTCCGATCAAATACCTCAGGTTCTCCACATCCTCGAACCCTAGCTTGCATTTCTTGGGATTCACTGTCAACCCGGCTTGCATGAGCGCGTCCAGCACTGCCTGGAGGCGCATCAGGTGCTCTTCCCAACCATGGCTGTGGATGATGATATCTGCGTACTGTTGGTTGGGCTCCGTGGAGACAGAATGGGAGCACCCGGTACTTGTATAAGCCGTCCGGTGTCGAAAACGCCGTCTTCTCCCAGGAGGAGGCTGCCAAAGGTACCTGCCAATATCCTTTGGTCAGGTTGAGGGTGCTGATGTACAGAGCCTTTCCCAATCAGTCGATGAGCTCGTCCACCCTCAGCATGGGGTAGGCGTCGAACAAGCTGATGTCGCTCACACCCCGGACGTCATTACAGAACCGCATGCTACCGTCCGGTTTGGGCACCAACACGATGGGGCTGCACCATGCGCTGTGGGACTCATCGATGACCCCCATCCTCAGCATAGCCACTTCCTGCATCACGGCCTTCCTTTGGGCCTCGGAGTTCCGGTATTGCCTCTTTCGTACCGTTTCCCCGGTCCGGGTGCAGACGTGGTGTTCAATGAGGGTTGTGCGGCCCGGCTTCTCGGAAAACACCGCCGTGTTCTGTTCAACGAGCTCCCGGACTATTTGCTTCTGGGCCGGGTCGAGGTCCTCATTGCTCGGGACCACCACTGGTACCGTTAGCGTCCTGGGTCCTGAACATAACACGGCCAAGGCTGTCCTCTTGTGCCACCTCTTCAATAGGTTCACGTGGTGAATCTGTTGGGGTTTCCATCTCCACGGCTGTCGTACGCGGTAATTGACGGGTCCCAGCTTCTCTATCACCTCATACGGCCCGTGCCATGTTGCCAGGAACTTACTTTCTGCCATGGGGATTAAGACCAGCACCTTGTCTCCCACCTGGAATTTGGGCTGGGCTTTGGTGCGTTGGGCCTTCTCCATATGTTCCCTTACCACTGGCCATATGGCTGTCATCCGCTCCACGTGTTCTACCACGCTGCGTAAGGGGATCGGCTGGGCTTCCCACACCTCCTTGGCGAGGTCCAGTAGGCTGCGTGGCCTCCTTCTGTAGAGGAGTTTGAAAGGGGAAAACCCGGTGGGTGACTGGGGCACTTCTTGGACCGAGAACATTAGGCGAGGTTGTAGCTGGTCCCAGTTATTCCTGTCCTGCTCGATGACCATTTTATTGGACTGCTCGACTAGCCCATCCTTCTGCGGGTGAAAGACGGAGGTCCGGATCTGCTTGATCTGCAGGAGAGCACACAAATCTTTCATTAGGGGGGACATGAACTCGGTACCTTGGTCAGCGAGGATCTTGTTCGGGATACCCACCCGGCTAAAGAGGTGGAACAGCTTCCGGGCGATTCCCTTAGAGACCGCCGCCCGTAGGGGAATGGCCTTAGGATACCGGGTGGCATAATCTACTATTACCAGGATGTACCGGTGTCCTCATGCCGTTTTAACCAGGGGTGCCACTATGTCCATGGCAATGCGTTCAAAGGGAACCCCGATGATCGGTAGGGGGACCAGCTGGTTTCAGAAGTGTGCATTTGGGGCAGTGATTTTACACTCCAGGCAGCTGCGACAATAGTCTTCCACGGCGCTCCTCATCCCGGGCCAGTGGAACCGGGCGGAGATCCGTTCCCGGGTCTTCTCCATTCCCAGGTGCGCCCCCAACAGATGGGTGTGGGCCAGCTGAAGAACAGTTCCCACGTACCGTCGGGGCAGCAACAGTACCTCTCGAAGTTCCCCCTGTTGGCGCGACACCTGATACAAAAGGTTATTCTTGATTTGGGAAAGGGGGTATCGCCAGTCACTCACCCCCGGAAGTAGCTGGCCAGCCACCACTATCACTTGGGCTGCGGCGGCTTTCAAGTTCGGATCCACCCACTGGGCAGTCCCGGACTGTCACCTCAATTGGCCCATGGCGGGTGTCTCGGCTGGTCCCTCGAAATTGATGAGGGGGAGGATGGGCTCCTCGTCCAGTTGTTCACCAGGGGGGTTTGGTTTCCGGCGCCCCCTCGGACTCCGACTCCAGACCCGTAGATACGGATTTGTCAACCGCTTGCTTCCGGGCTGCGCAGGCGACGGGTCGTCCTCACTCTTGTTTCCCACCGGCTCATACCTTTTTCCTCAGCTCGTGCCTCCACAGTGCCGCGAACAGCGGGCAATCTCGTCCCACGAGGAGGGGTACCGGCAACTCGGGTACGGCACCCACCATCATCTGGCAGCTCCCTTGTGGCATCAAGATGTTGGCCTGTACGGTCGGATACCGCTTGGTGTCACCGTGGTAGCAGGAAACATACATCTCCCAGCCACGTTCGGTCCTGTGGGCCAGCAAGCTTGTGGCTACGAGCGTAACCACATTCCCAGAGTCCAATAGAGCGACAGTGTCGTGGCCGTCGTCTTTCACCGGGACCATGGGTCGTGGTGCGCCCAACAGGAGGTGACGTATTTCACAGCATGGCCCACCTCGACTCCTCTCGATCCGGGCAATTCCATGCAAGTTGCCCCCGGGCGCCACTCTCAAAACACCTCCTTTGGTCTCCATCGACCTGGGGTCGTCAGTGGTGGTTCGGCTCTCCCCCAGCCGTCTCTCCGCGGGTCTGTGGCCCTTTGGCCCCGCTGACTGTCGGTTCAGGGTATACGGCGGTGGGGGTGTCCTTCCGTCCCCTCGGACAGATCCCCGGCTCGGCCCGGCTCCCCTTCAGCAGGGCCTCGGTGTTCTAATGCATCTCCACCACTCCCAGGAGGTCCTCCAAGGTCTGGGGTGCGCGTAGACTCGCTGCCCTCTTCATGTTGTGTGGTAGCGCCCGTAAGAAGCAATCCATGACCACTTTGTCTATGATGGAGAGGGTGGATACGTCGGTTAGGAGCCATGCCCTGGTGATGCGCAGTAGGTCGCTCATCTGGTCTCGGGGGGAGGCGTCGGCCATGAACCTCCAGTCGTGGACCATTTGGGCCCGATGGGACAGGCTGTACCCGTAGCGGCAGAGTATCTCCCGTTTGAGACCGTCGTAGTTAGCCGCCTGTTTGTCGTTAAGGTCCCAATACGCCTTTTGGGTGTTCCCGGACAGGAACGGAGCCAGCAGACTTGCCCACTTCGGCCTTGGCCATCCTTCCCGTAGCGCTGGCCGTTCAAACGTGCAGAGGTATGTTTCGATGTCGTCATCCTCCATTAGCTTGATTAAAAACTGGTTTGGATGCGATTCAGTAGGCGCTCCTCCTTGTAGCTTCCTGATTTTCTCAATGATGTGGACATTTTGTAGCCTCCAGCGTTCGTTCCTGAACCACTTGTTGGGCCCGGACGAACTGAGCTATCAACTCATCCATGCTGATGCTCCGTAAATGTCAACCCTGATCTCACTACGTTATCAGAATGGCCGCATTCTCCACCACTTGTGGCAGACCAGGGGGTTTGGTCAAGACGTTTACACAGATCAGACACGGACAGTATTGTATTCGCTCGGTTTCAAGGGTGTTTATTAAAATAATAAACAAAGAGAAAAGAATAGGCCTCCTCCAGGATACCGTCTTCTGGGCTCTGGGGTCTTGCTATATCCTGTGGGGAACAAAACCGAGCCCCCTCCATTTTCTCTGGTACTGAGCACGACTATACGGGAGTAACCTCTGTTCCCCAGTCCCCACTCCCGTGTGCTGCCCTTCTGGCAGCTTTATGGGACTCGTCCAGCAGGTGAGCAATCAGCCCCTTGATTACTCACTAACCACAATCAGCCCCAATTAGTCCTGGCCGGAGACCCCTTCGAGACCTGGCACGTCCAGCAGAGGGAGCCATCGCCGCGTGATGTAGACTCCGTCTGTCACCAGACCTCGACGAGTCTCCCCCTGGTGGCTAACCTGCGGTACGCTACAACACCTACGCATACCCACACACTAACAATTACCTACTGTACACCTCAAAACAGTTTAGTCAGGTTTGTCTGATGACTTTTGACTTAGCATAGCTGACTCATTTACCCACATCAACATATTTAATTACCATGATGGATTTAATACAGATACAGCAACATCCCTCAGTCACTTTGGGAGGTGACTAAATGTTTTTTGAGAATAAACTGTATCTCGTTTGCCTCACATCTTAATTCAACTTGCAATAAAACAGTAGTAGACTTGGAAAACCATTACTCTGGTTGAAAATGAGCAAACAAATATTTACAGAGCACAAACATTTACAGCGCAAAACGGGAAGATTTGAACAGAGTTAAAACATGAGTATAACACCTTACTACAATCTAATTTATAATGCATCACACAAGAGTAACATACTATTCTGAGGGGGGAAATGCTAGTAGACCTTTGGCTGCAAGGCTTAAGCAAAATGAAGCCTTTTCTTGTATCAATTCAAACACCATCTGGTAAGATATCACAAGACCCGACAGAAATTAATGATACGTTTAGGCAATTTTATTCCCAATTATATACATCAGAGGCTGACCCTGATCATAGTAAGATGACACATTTCTTATCAACATTGGACTGTCCCAAACTCAATAGAGGGCAATTTGAATTCCATGATTCCTCACTTAGTCTTGAAGAAATCAGGAGCGCATTAACATCTATAAGAAGAGGCAAATCACCAGGGCTTGATGGTTTTCCTCCTGAGACGTTTCTTGAAATATGGAATATTGTTGGGCCACTAATTCTTGGTTCCATCAATCATGCATTAAAACATGGTGAATTCCATGGAGACCAAAACACATCACTGATTACAGTTTTGCTAAAAAATGGGCAAATCTCTCCTAGACTGTAAAAGTTATAGGCCCTTAAGCCTTATCACAACTGAGCTCAAGCTGTTTGCAAAAGGTACTCACCATTAGATTGGAACTGTTTGTAGGAAATATAATAAACGGTGATCAAACTGGGTTTATAAAGGGTTGTTTAGCTTCAGACAATATTAGAAATCTATTCCATATCATATACAGTACCAGTCAAAAGTTTGGACACACCTACTCATTCAAGGGTTCTTCTTTATTTTTACATTATTTCTATATTGTAGAACAATAGTGAAGACATCAAAACTATGAAATAACACATATGGAATCATGTAGCAATCACAAAAGTGTTAATCAAATCAAAATATTTTAGATTTTAGATTCTTCAAGAAGCCGGATGTGGAGGTCCTGGGCTGGCATGTTCTGCGGTTGTGAGGCCGGATGGACGTACTGCCAAATTCTCTAAAATAACGTTGGAGGCGGCTTATGGTAGAGAAATTAACATTCAATTCTCTGGCAACAGCTCTGGTGGACATTCCTGCAGGCAGCATGCCAATTGCACGCTCCCACAAAACTTGAGACATCTGTGGCATTGTGTTGTGACAAAACTGCACATTTTAGAATGGCCTTTTATTGTCCCCAGCACAAGGTGCACCTGTGTAATGATCATGCTGTTTAATCAGCTTCTTGATATGCCACACCTGCCAGGTGGATGGATTATCTTGGAAAATTAGAAATGCTCACTAACAAGGATGTAAACAAATTTGTGCACAACATTTGAGAGAAATAAGCTTTTTGTGCATATGGAAATTTAAATTTTTGTTCAGTGTAATTAAAAGGGGTATAATGGGTATTTTGCTGTAACATGAATGTACGCACTTTTACACAAGGAGTGTTGGGTACCTACAGGCTACGTATTTCATGTTAGAGATTGTGAAGCGGTCTTCTGAACAAGAAAAACATGCTATGAACACTTATGAGTAAGTCTCAGGTTTATTTAATAGGAACATTATTTCACGGGGTTCTCAGAATCAACGGGGTGTTCCCATGCCACACTGTCCGGCCATTAGAGCCTGCCTTCTGTGAGTATCCCTATAAGTTACAGGACTTGGAAACAGATCCAGTTTCTGCGAGGTGCGGCCACGCCCGAGTGATCCCATCTCCTTGGAAACCAAATACCGATCTACGAAGACTCCTAATCAGACCGAGAAATCATCCCAGAGGTGGTCCTGCATGAACGCACTATTTGCATTAGAGACTAACTGACTGAGTTCGCAAATCATACCAAATGAAGGATTTACTACACAGAAGCAACTGTAATATACTTGAGAGAGAGAAATGGGTATCACTCCTTCGGCTGTGAAGTAACCCGGCCCGCTGGCCTCAGCTCCAATGGCGAGGGAAAGAGACTGAGACCACCATCCTCCAAAACCTCATCCCATCCTGACAGAATCCCACTGAGCGGCATCAACGACATACAAGTAATTTGCCTGTTACATTATTCATGTCCTATGAAAGTGGCGTTGTGTGTGTAATGTGGTGGAAGGTAGAGTAATTGTAAGACAGCAGGTCTAATTTACGAGCCCATAGTCAATACTGTTTCGGCATTGCCTACAGCGGGTGGTAACTGATACTCTAGCCCACTGTCCATTCCTGATTGGTGAAACTCTATAATTTCTTGGTGGTGAAAGCCTATGTCAATGATGTGGCCCTCTCTCATATTTCTCTTTCAGTGAATAAGACCATATCATCCTCAAAAGTCTTGTGAATGTACTATTGTATTTGCTGAGTTGAGTACAGAAATCATTTTTATTGACCTCACTGACTGCGTTGTATTCTGTTATACCCTGCCTATGTATTGTATTCCATGAACTACCTAATTTTCCAACTTAGTTAGTCTAGTAAATAAAACCTTGAATGAATTACTTGAGGCATTGAGTTCTTTTGCGAGCGATTGGGTTCTTGAGGTTTCAGAGCTCGACGACTGTTCAGAATGAGAATATAGTAAATAGACTGTTGATTAAGACTATTGTTGATATAGGATTAATGTTATACCTGTTAATGATAACTACTGATAGAGTTAATTCAAGGGTCTCTCTATATCCAACCTTTAATGGTGCCCTTCTTAGATTAATTTGGATAGGGTAACCAAATTAATCAAATAAAGCAGATCAATTAATTATTCCAGTAATGAATCAGTAAATGATCTTGAATATTGTTATGATGAGTTTCTGGTATTGAGAAGTTCACGATGCAAGAATTTACTTAGACATTCTGTGGAGATTTCATTCCAAGTATTTATTGAATCACGAGCTCGTGGGTTCATCTAACAAACGGACATGGCTTTGCCCTTTGTCAGTTGAACTCACATGAACAAAGGAGACACTCTACCTTATATACCCTTGGTTCTCTTCCTTTCACAGTAATCTACTTTGACACAAGGAATGTAGACTTCATGGCCCCAAACTAAGTATCTAGTAACTCTACCTCTGTCCTCACAATAGTATGACATTTCATCATTACAAATATCCATAGCCAAAAGTCACAACACTAGCTAGCACCAATGCAACCAGCCTGAAAACAATGACCAGAAACTGCAATCATTTTCAATATTCTTAGCAATGATTTAGGAATCCATGTGACTAAGTATTAGCTAGACAGCCACTTGTTGTTCTCCTATTGAAATCAAACTTCAGTTCAGGAAAATAACTAGCTAGATTGATAACAAACTAAATAAGCTAGCCAGCTACCTAGCCCTGTGGCCCCAAGCTAACGTTATAAGCATGGCTAGTGTGACAATTTTACTAGCATCATAGCATACATATCGGTGAATCGCTGTGACATATGAAATACAAATGATAGTGTGTAATAACTGCATAATTTTTTTTTCAATATGTTAAATTATTATGTGACGTGCAGTCATATTTAGGTCCTGATTGGCCAACAAGCTTATTTGACGTGTCAAATTGTGTTTTATTTGACGTGTATCTTTTTTGACGCATCAAATAACATTATTTGACGCGTCAAATAAGCTTGTTGACCAATCAGTACCTGAATATGACTACACGTCACATAATAATTTAACACATTCATAAATTTCTAACGTAGTTAATACACATTGATTACACTAATCACTTGTATTTCATATAATGGCTTATTACCAATGCGGTATTGTAAACACATTGTGGCCGGTGTGTGTGCTTGTTTGCAGACTTTTTATTACATTTTTTTACAGCTTTGACAGTACTACTGACCGTAGTGGTGGCGCTTGGCTTGCGCATGCAAATTCAGCGCACACACTGTAAAATATAATTTTGTCATTTGACGTGTCAAATTATAAGCTAATTTGACCCGTCAAATAGTGTTATTTGATGTTTTAAAGTGTTATTTCACATGCATCTTTTTTTGACAGGCAAAGAACCAAACAGCGTTCCATAGTTGCTAAGCTAAACAATGGGCCTCACGTCACTGATGACACAAACTGGTCTTCCTCCATTGGCATCAAAATCATAGCGTTCAAAATCAAAATGTTCAATGTGGAAATGTTTATTACAAACACCCAGATATGTGGGGTTTCTAGGCCTATATATTGTTTTATTTGACCTAGCCACACTGCTAACCTTATGCCTAACTCTAACCTTAAATTAAGACCAAAAATATGTGTGGCCGTTTACCATTGAAAGAAATTCGCCAAAGCGATAGCAGCTTGGTTTGGTCTGCTTAGTTCATTGACTTGTACAGTGAGGGAAAAAAGTATTTGATCCCCTGCTGATTTTGTACATTTGCCCACTGACAAATAAATTATCAGTCTATAATTTTAATGGTAGGTTTATTTGAACAGTGAGAGACAGAATAACAACAATAAAATCCAAAAAAACGCATGTCAAACATTTTATACATTGATTTGCTTTTTAATGAGGGAAATAAGTATTTGACCCCCTCTCAATCAGAAAGATGTCTGGCTCCCAGGTGTCTTTTATACAGGTGACGAGCTGAGATTAGGAGCACACTCTTAAAAGGGAGTGCTCCTAATCTCAGCTTGTTACCTGTATAAAAGATACCTGTCCACAGAAGCAATCAATCAATCAGATTCCAAACTCTCCACCATGGCCAAGAACAAAGAGCTCTCCAAGGATGTCAGGGACAAGATTGTAGACCTACACAAGGCTGGAATGGGCTACAAGACCATCGCCAAGCAGCTTGGTGAGAAGGTGACAACAGTTGGTGCCATTATTTGCAAATGGAAGAAACACAAGAGAACTGTCAACCTCACTCGGCCTGGGGCTCCATGCAAGATCTCACCGCGTGGAGTTGCAATGATCATGAGAACGGTGAGGAATCAGCCCAGAACTACACGGGAGGATCTTGTCAATGATCTCAAAGCAGCTGGGACCATAGTCACCAAGAAAACAATTGGTAACACACTACGCCGTGAAGGACTGAAATCCTACAGCGCCCGCAAGGTCCCCCTGCTCAAGAAAGCATGTATACAGGCCGTCTGAAGTTTGCCAATGAACATCTGAATGATTCAGAGGAGAACTGGGTGAAAGTGTCAGATGAGACCAAAATCGAGCTCTTTGGCATCAACTCGCTGTGTTTGGAGGAGGAATGCTGCCTATGACCCCAAGAACACCATCCCCACCGTCAAACATGGAGGTGGAAACAATATGCTTTGGGGGTATTTTTCTGCTAAGGGGACAGGACAACTTCACCGCATCAAAGGGACGATGGACGGGGCCATGTACCATCAAATCTTGGGTGAGAACCTCCTTCCCTCAGCCAGGGCATTTGACAATGACCCAAAACACACGGCCAAGGCAACAAAGGAGTGGCTCAAGAAGAAGCACATTAAGGTCCTGGAGTGGCCTAGTCAGTCTCCAGACCTTAATCCCATAGAAAATCTGTGGAGGGAGCTGAAGGTTCGAGTTGCCAAATGTCAGGCTCGAAACCTTTAATGACATGGAGAAGATCTGCAAAGAGGAGTGGGACAAAATCCCTCCTGAGATGTGTGCAAACCTGGTGGCCAACTACAAGAAACGTCTGACCTCTATGATTGCCAACAAGGGTTTTGCCACCAAGTACTAAGTCATGTTTTGCAGAGGGGTCAAATACTTATTTCCCTCATTAAAATGCAAATCAATTTATAACATTTTTTACATGCGTTTTTCTGGATTTTTTTGTTGTTATTCTGTCTTTCACTGTTCAAATAAACCTACCATTACAATTATAGACTGATCATGTCTTTGTCAGTGGGCAAACGTACAAAATCAGCAGGGGATCAAATACTTTTTTCCCTCACTGTATATGAACCAGAAAAAACAGCGAGTGGGATGTCTCTGCCCATAGAAGCAAAGCAGGATGTAAAAGCAGGAAGTGTACCCATAAATATGTGCTGTGATTTGTTGATTCAACCCATAGAGATAGATAGAGGACTCATTTTTTGTATCTGTGTCATTATAGCATCAGTGACAGCATGGGCAATTTTGTTCTTCACGATTGGCTGATCCCTCCTAATGACCTCGGTTCAAAATACACCAAAAATAACTTAACTGCTTTACTGTCATTCTATTCATTTAAACGTTTTTAAAATAATCTACAGCCACTTTATTACTGGATTTCTCAACCACTGGTCACGTTTTCAATGCTAATCCTGCAGAATCCAGCAACGGCGCTGGTCCCATTAATTTGTTTATTTTCCCATCTTCGGTCAGCTGTTCGTTCCCTCCGGTTATGACGGTTATTTTATTTTCATGATGGTCTTCATCCATAACAGTCAGTTATACGGTAATTGTGCCAGCCCTATATCAAACCATTAAAGTGTGTTAAGTAATCAAATCAACTAACACGTTTGCATAGTATCACATCAACTAACAAGTTTGCATAGTACTCAAAGCAATTCCTCATTACCCAATTAGAAGATGCTCCATAGCAAGTTGCTCATATCAGATGTCTTTATCCAACATCCTCTCACTCTGTATCTCTTACAGTCAGTAGACATGGAGGATGGGAAGCCTGATCTGCTGCTAGTCAAAGAGGAGACAATAGAAGATGGACCAGAGAGCATTGATCTGCTGAGTGGACTAAAGATGGGGGAGCAAGGTAAGGGAGAAATACATATAGCCTACATACAGTAATAGATCTTCAATGGGAATATTGATGCACCTGGCTATTATTTTTTCTTAATTTTATTCATTCATAAAATGAAATCAATACAACTTATGTTCACATACACAAACACACATTATAATGTATGAACTTGACCAGGTAATTGACTTAAAATCTCCATATGTAGAGTTCTCTGCCATGTTTGTAAAGTCTATTTTGTAACCTCTTCCTGCAGGTGGTTGGCTGGAGGCTAACAGAGGAGAATGGGCGGCCATCTTGGATTCCCAGACCCAGACCGGTGCAGCCAAGGGGCCCAGGGGACAACATCACCGAGCAGGCCAGGACCAGAGGCGACATAGAGGAGGTCAGTGGATGGGACAGTGTCCTCAACTCTAGGCTGGGGAACAACACCACTAACTACAACCAGAAAAAGACAGTTGAGCACAAAACAACATCCAAACTTTGTCTCCATGACAGCAGACTGGCTGAGACCAGGGCGAGGCGTAGATTTGGTCTGCGGGGATGGGGAGGTGTCCATATGCGGCGTTAGAGAACAGACACAGAAATGGCTAGTGACACACCATCCTGCTCCTATAGTTGTGATTCAGACACTGATGGTGCCTCAGGTTAACCCCCTAACAGGTGCTGCCTTCAGCCTGCCTTCTATAGGATCTATCAACTGGAACATGGACCCTGCGACAACACAGACACTCCCTGGCCTTCATCCTCCTCACACTCTCCTAATGTTAAACCAGACCTCAGACAATGCCAGTGCCTCAACACTAAATGGCAACACAAGCTCATTGATAAATGACAGTAGTAGTGACGCTATCAGCAGATACGGTGGCAAAGAGAAGTGCTTCCTGTGTTTGTTCTGTGAGAAAGCCTTCCGTTTCTCCAAACAGATGGAGATCCACCAGAGGATGCACACGAGGGAGAAACCATTCGGCTGAGAGAGGCCATTCACCTGTTCGCACTGCGGGAAGTGGTTCTCAGAGAGGAGCTACCTCAGGATACACCAGCAGAAAATGCACATGGCCCTTGTATAGTGCATGTAATGTAGTACTAGTTAGTTTGTTTGTTTGTAGTTAATTCTGTTGGTTTTGGATGTAGTAGGGAACTGGATGAGGTGAGCTGAGGAAAGAATTTGTATGATGAGGCAGAGTAGATGATATGGTGATCGTTGGTGTGATGTAAAAATGCTTCACTGATGAAAAGTGACAACCTTGTCCTGTTGTTTGGTGCTGGTGTTTTATAATGAGGAAATGATAGTGCCTTAATTCATGTTTACTTGACATAAAGTAGTGAAGCTGTGTGTAATGCAGGGGTTCCCAACCTTTTTCCCCCAGGGCCCCCTTTTTCATATTTGACGTTACTGAGGTGATGTACAATTTAATCAATTTGGAAATCAGGCTGTAACACAACCAAATGTGGAATAAGTCAAGGGGTATGAATACTTTCTGAAGGCACTGTAAATGGGTTTCCATCGCATTTTCAAATCTACTGATGATTGTGTCACAAAAACTGTTGTGTTATATAGCAAACGTGCCCACTCTGGTCTTGGCACGTGCGCTCTATCTAACAGCTTGCAGATACAGTGCTGGTAGGCTATCTACATTATGATATTATTATGGATAAGAGTGATATTATTTGTATTTGTCAAACGGCAGCCAAGCATCGATCATCATGTCACCAGAATAAAACCTTCAATATTTACTGGAAAGGAACATCAAGCTCATCATCTTGCACATTCACCACCCTGTGAAGTTCATCATAATTTATTTAATCTGTAGCCTAATAAACTGCATGGTTTCCCGAGTCATAGTAGGAGGACCACACACCATATCATCGCGTGCCTCCAAGTTTACTTCGATATGATGGTTATTTTATCAATATTTGCGCATCTTTCCAATTTGTAGTAATCTCGCTTAGGACCTCCAAAAGGGGCCTAATCTAGCCTACACGCCAATCGCTTTTGGGAACTGGCAGGAAAAGTTATTATTAATTCACTGAGGCAAAAATGACAATGTCAGGGTTGAATACAATAAGAGAAAAGTTGTGAAATAGAGAGTTGAAAATAAAGAGAAGGGAGGGACAGAAAAGTAATGTTTAGAAAGATTTGGTGAAGTGGTAAAATATTTGGTGAAGTGCTGGTCTATAACCTCTCGCTGCAACCTGGTCTCAGAGCATTTCATATTATTCTGTATGTAAATCCAGAACACTCCATTTAGTATGATATGTTATGTTTCGTATGGTATGTATTAATTTGTGGATGTCCATCACCAATTTAGTATGATATGTTACAAATTACAATTCGTATTATATGTTACGAATTTGCTAAATGTACAATATGTTGCGAATTTGCAAAATATATGATATGTTACGAATTCTAGCTAGGTGGCTAACGTTAGCTAGGCTTGGGGTTAAGGTTAGGGGAAGGGTTAGCTAAAAGGTTTAAGGTTAGGGATAGGTGAAGAGTTAGATAAAAGGGTTAAGGTTAGGGTTAGGGGAAGGGTTAGCTAACATGCAAAGTAGCTAAAAAGTAGTAAGTAGTTGAAAAGTTGCTAAAGTTGTCCATGATGAGATTGGAAATCGCAACCTTTGGGTTTGTTTTTGCCTTAAATAACCATCTGTGTTATGTAACCATACCAAACGTAACATATCATACTAATTTGAGTGTCCCGGATTTACATTTACTATGTTACGTATAGTCTATGAGACAAGGCTGCTCACATAGTCTTATATTAACTATTGCACAATTAAGCATTTCTTGCAGTAAAATGATACACCGAATGTACATTTTGCCTTGGGAACCGCAGTGGAGAATGATGATTTATTTACACACACACACACACACACTACATGTTAATGGGCTAGGTGGTATCCTAGCTGTTAAGAGGTTGGTTTGAATCCCCGAGCTGACTCTGTGAAATCTGTCAATTTGCTCTTGAGTAAAGCACTTAACCCTAATTGCTCCTGTAAGTCGCTCTGGATAAGAGCGTCTGCTAAATGACTAAAATGTAAATGAAAAAAAATGTTATGTTTTTAAATTGTCAAGTCTTTTGTCTGTAATGTCTCTTTATTATGTGTCCAAACCAGTAAGACTAGCTGTCGCCAATAGCGTTGGCTAATTGGGATCCTAATAAATCAAATCAAAAATATGCATCCAAGCCAAACTGAAATCTTATCAGAAACATGTTGGGTCGTTTTCACAGGTTTCTATTTCCTTACAGCTTGTCAAACTGATGTAATTTGGACATTTGGCACAGAAAATCTTTTTTCTTTTGCATTTTCTCCCTGGTCCTTAAACGTCTTTGCTCAGCAAAAGAAGCAGAGATGACAGAGAAAACTTTACCGATTGAAGCATTCATTCCATCATTTATGATATTCTGTTGGGCAAGGGTTTATTTAGTCTTCTAGGGCAACATATAATAACAGGAGAGAAGCTAAATGTATCTAATTATAAGTTGACTAACAAATATAAAAAAATGTCAGAAATGATAAGCAGAAACATATCTAAATTAGGCAACAACAAAAAAATGATGCACCCCCTGTCAAAAATCGTTCCGCCATTTTCGACTGTAGCCTACAGCAGATTTTCTATATTTGCGGGTTAGGGTCAGGTGCAGGCCTCTGATTTTCACTTTATCACAAATAGTCGGGCGATTGCGGATAAATTATTGGCGGATGCGGGTGAACAAAAAGCCCCGCAAACGACTAGCGCGCATACCCTTTTCATTTAACCACACCCTTTGAGCTATGACGCCAAACCAATAACATCGTTTCTCTTCTATGTAAACGGAAGTGAACAGTGACCAAGAACAATTTCAACGTTAGCGTTTTTATTGTTGTTGTTTAGACGTTTATTAACACCATGGAACTCAAAATATGACAAATTTAACCGCACAGCATCACATACTTAGCCCATGTAGTCTTTAATTCGCGTTGGAGACAGGACTTGGTTGATAGATGTTATAGGTAACGTTAGCTAGCTGCTAACGTTAGCTAACAATGGCTAACTGTATGGTTTTTCACACTCAAATAGCCTCCATTATGGAGGTGCTAGCAAATGCAGCCGTGGCAGAGATTTGTAAACTCGTAGACGACGACTATGCAGAGTTTCGTTTGGAAATTTCTCAAAGCCAGAAAGAAAACAGGACGTTGCGGAGGAAACTACAGCTGCTGGAACTGAAGGTGGCACGGGAGCGCGCAGACAGGACAGTGCGGGAGCGCGTCCTCGCCAGTCGTCCCAGCAGTGTCAAGATCCTCGACCGATACAGAAGCATAGCAAGAGGTACATTACCCGGAAGGCAGAGGGTGCGCGGCCTGTCTACCCGTTCACCTCTGCACACGTGTTCATATGTGCTACCCAGAATTGTCTTGGTCTGTTTGAATAGTATGCAGTAATGCCTCTGATTACTTATCTTGCGCAAAGACACTATCATATTCTAACCAGATTCTTCATTAGCTACATTTAGTATTATTTACTCAATAAAAACAATGTGATGCATGGAACATAATACATAAATTGATAAATAGTATATTAAGAAGTTATGAGAAGTGTTACCTCACATCCTTGCCAAGTCTAGTGTCAAAACTGTCAATAGTGTAAAATATACCACTGAGCATTGACAGTAGCTAACCATCCACCTCTTCTCTCCCAATTACTCAATCAGGTGAAGGACATCTCACTGGAGGCCAAAGGAGTTTTGTGAAGCCAGCGGGACAAAATACATGGAGAGATGACCAACCAATCACTGTTGATGAGGGGAGTGGAACCTCAACCCAGCACGTTATTGTGATAGAGGTTAGTGTAATAGTGTTGCATAAAAATTACAGCTTCTTTGTAAATAAAATGTGGCCCGTTTATTTCAGCAAGACTCCCCTCAGCTATTAATTTGCTTACATGTACATCCTTATTTATCTGCCATAGGGGAGCTTATGAGACTTCCCTACCACATTGTTATCGAATTCTTAAGGGTCAGTAGCCCACATTGGGTGTACAATTTTCAATTACAGCATTATTTAATCTGCAGTTATTCTTCTGCTATTTATTCCATTGCCAACAATATTTATACTGAACAAAAATATAAATTCAACATGTAAAGTGTTGGTCCCATGTTTCATGAGCTGAAATAAATTATCCCACACATTTTCCATACGCGCACAAGCTTATTTCTCTCAGATTTTGTGCACAAATTTGTTTAGATCCCTGTTAGTGAGCATTTATCTTTTGCCAAGATAATCCTTCTCACCAACTGCACCATGCAGCCATCACATGCATTGTGGGAGGCACTATTTGTCAACCAATCCTTAGGGTGTTGTTTGACCCACGCAAATGTGGCCAAATACGTGGCTGAAAAGGAAACCAAGTTTGTAATATTTTAAAGCTATAGGGGAAACAAATGAAAGTGATATGACACCTCTCTCTAACCAATTAATTGTACACGCGTTATGTTTCCAGTTTGTGAGTGTGTGATATGGGGTTATAGAAATGTTTATTTTGACATTCATACAGAGAAACTTTAATAAACAATAGCAGCTATTTTGACACTGCCATGTTGATCTGAGCCTTGCTGTTGGAAAACCACCACAGTGTCTGACTTTCAGGCTGTGGCAGATGCACTCCCCGACTTTCGTCTAGAGTGGGTTGCTTTCGTCTTACCACTCAAACGAGCCCATTGTTATCCAATGCACCATGAAAGTGGGACTTTCTTGTTTCTCATTTTGTAGGCTAAGAATTTGCTTCAAATTTTCATCGTGAAATTCATAAAAACGCGGTCATACAAGACATTAAAATGTATGAGTGTTTCCAAGTGAATTTACTTACCATATACCGGTTTTCAACTTATTTGAAGGCCAAGAAGATGCACGAAGCCGAAAGTTAGAACTGTTTCATTAGAACTACACACATTAACTACAACTCCCACCAGCTGTCTTTCGACAGTTTGTCGGTCTACAAACCCCCAGATTTCTTTTTTGCCGTTTTAAAAAGTACTGGCTGGCTCCAGTGTAATCTAATATAAAACTGACTGTAATTTAAAGGTTTTTATCGTCCTGTGAGTCCTCAACTCGCGCAGGCACGCTAACAAGGCTGCTGAGTTGTAGTTCAAATGAGACTTTTCTAACTTTTGCCAATGTGTCTTACTTCTTGAGCATCAAATGTTTTCGGGTATGAGCAAATCAATACACAAATATAATTTTATGTATATCTTATATGACCGCGTTTTCATGAATTTGATTATATAAGTTTGAAGCCCACATAGAAACCGTATGGGACTGGAAACAGGAAGTATGCAGGACTTTCATAGGGTATTCAACTGATGTACTGGTAATAACCTCCTCTCTTCTTGTGTCAGTCTGCAGATGCAGAGGCTGCTGGTCCTGGGGTCAAGCTGGAGAGGTCTGAAGGAGAGGTGGACCCACGGCACAGCAGAGACATCCAGACTGGAGCTGTGGCTGGAGTGGCGCCCCCTGTAACCACGGAGGACCGCACCACCACCCCAGCGCAGCCCAGGAGCCGACGCAGCTTCATGGAGGTCAGTGGAACGCCGAACACCGCCCTCAAGTCAGAGACAGACACAGAAACTTTGGCGACTGGGCTGGAGCAACTGGGCTGTCCTCCTGCTCCCCGCTCAGGGTATTTACTTCACGGTAACCTGAGCCCGAGGACGGTTCTGTCCCATCGGGACTCAGGTGATGCGTTACAGACTGGCAATGATCCGTCCTGTTCATACGCTACAGAGACAGAGATGATACAGGGTGACATGGCTGTGGGCTTAGATACACCGACTAATCCAATGAGAGGGGACTGGAACCAGTACAGTAGTAGTGTAAACTCTGAAGGGTGCTTATATAAGAAAGGAGATGGTCTGGTCGTAGATGAGGTTACTGTGAAAGTGGAGGATGACGCTCCTCTGACATGGAATGCAGACGAGACTCACTTAGGAAAAGGACACTCGCAGGGCAACTCCAGTGACTTCTTAGACTACCGGGAAAGCTTAGAGACTAATCTAAATGTCACGACCCACTCCCCTTTACACGTGTTCAGGGAATGCGACCCAATGTCTACGTCGACGGGGCCTTCTGATTCACACGGCCACATCCTTTTTGATCAGGTATTGAACTCAAATGACAGGGCTAGAGCCCAGGCTCAGGGAGGGGGAGCCACATCAGGCAATAGTAAAGAGAAACCGTTCCTCTGCATGTTCTGTAACAAAGGTTTCAGCTGCCTCCAGAAGGTGGAGATCCACCAGAGGGTCCACACAGGAGAGAAACCCTTCAGCTGTACCCAGTGTCATATGCGCTTCGCTGAGGCTGGCAACCTGAAGAGGCACCAGAGGGTCCACACAGGGGAGAAACCATTCGTCTGCCACCTGTGCCGGGCCAGTTTCTCACACTCGTTCAACCTGAAGAGGCACCAGAGGGTCCACACAGGGGAGAACTCTACAGCGGCCCCTAGTGTGAGAAGAGGTTCTCCCACCAGCACCATCTGAAGATGCACCTGAAGGTCCACACAGGGGAGAGAGGCCGTTCGCCTGTATGCACTGCGGGAAGAGGTTCTCAGAGAGGAGATACCTCAGGATACACCAGCAGAAAAACCATTCCACTCGATAGCTTCTGATGTTTAGGTCAAAGCCTGCATTAAAGGCAAAGTTTAATTTTCATTGTTGTCAGCAGAAAAGATCCACAGATGCATTTGGAATAACGAAGTATCAGATTTCAGTGTTGAATATTTCTGGGTAGAATATTTCATCCAGACATTGTGTCATATATACTGAATGTACAAAACATTAGGAACACCTGCTCTTTCCATGACATAGACTGACCAGGTGAAAGCTACGATCCCTTATTCATGTCAGTTGTTAAATCCACTTCAAATCAGTGTAGATGAAGGTGAGGAGACAGGTTAAAGAAGGGTTTTTAAGTCTTGAGACAGGGATCGTGTACGTGTGCCATTCAGAGGGTGAATGGGCAAGACAAAGTATTTAAGTGCTTTTGAACGGGGTATGGTAGTAGGTGCCAGGTGCACCAGTTTGAGTGTGTCAAGAATTGCAACATTGCTGGGTTTTTCACGCTCAACAGTTTCCTGTCTGTATCAAGAATGGTCTACCACCCAAAGGACATCCAGCCAACTTGACACAACTGTGGGAAGCATCGGAGTCAACATGGGCCAGCATCCCTGTGAAACGCTTGACACTTTGTAGAGTCCATGCCAACAAATGTAGGTTGTTCTGAGGGCAAAAGGGAGTGCAACTCTATATTAGGAAGGTGTTCCTAATGTTTTGTACACTGTATATGCCTAAAAAGTATTTTACATAGTGTTTGTGCAGTGTAGCCTATATGATGTAAATGTTCCATTACTTCCATTCAACTACTGAATTTAAAAAGGCACCTTTTCATGAGAAAGTGAATGCAGTTTATCAAGTTCATGCAGATTTTTAGTTGAGACATGATGTGTATTTGTGGCTTTCATATAGTGTATTTAAGACTATGTTTAATAAACACAAAATGGGACTTTTCATTCTAAGACTTTCATTGAAACTCTCTTTAGTATACATCACATCTGATCTCACCCTTTCCTGCAAACACCCAACAGAGCTTTATAACCATTATACACTTACTAAATATACCTACACATACCCACACACTAACAAAACACCTACTGTACATGTAAAAATAGTTTAGTCAGGTTTTTCTGATTTATGACATATCATTGCAAACTTATTTCCACCCATAACATCATATTTATGTCCACCATGATGGGTTTAACAACAATGAAGTCATTCTGTAACTACAGTATAGGACTCATGTAGTGGGGATGGGTAAACACTCCATGTTGAAAGTGTGTTTATTATCTGTGTGTACGTACCTGAGGGAGTGTATGTCTGTGTAATCTGTATCACCTCTCTCTTCTAGGAGGAGAAGGGTCCAGAGGTGCTGCTGGTGAAGGAGGAGGGGTGTGAGGAGGGTCTGGGGAACCCTGAGGGGACCATGGTCATAGAGGACAACCAGACTACACCTCCTCCTGAACCATCAGCGGAACCAGCTGAGCAGCACAGGCCCACACACAGTCTCACTGAGGTAGAGCCCACTGTGAACTACTGTCTGCATAGTATTAGGTCAGGGCCCGTATTCACAAAGCCTCTCCATAGCAGGGTGCTCATATCAGATTTCTTGATCTAACATCCTCTCACTCTGTATCTCTTAGTCAGAAGACATGGAGGATGGGAAGCCTGATCTGCTGCTAGTCAAAGAGGAGACAATAGAAGATGGACCAGAGAGCATTGACCTGCTGAGTGGAGTTAAGATGGGGGAGCAAGGTAAGAGAGAAATACATATAGCACATTGTCTGACGACAGGTGGTGTCACTGGTCAGATGACATGAAAATAGCTCTTTGGCCATGCACACCAGTGGTGGGTTTGGTGTCGAAAAACGGAAGCATATACAGAAAAGTACCTCATACCTACTGTAAAATATGGTGATGGATCTTTGATGTTATGGGGATATTTAACTTCCACTGGTCCTGGGGCCCTTGTTAAGGTCCACGGCATCATTAACTTTACCAAGTACCAGAACATTTTAGCCAAAAACCTGGTTGCCTAAGCCAGGAGGCTGAAACATGGCTGCAAGTGGATCTTCCTGCAAGACAATAACCCCAAGCACACATCAAAATCCACAAAGAAATTGTTGATTGACCACAGAATCTGTCTCCGGACTGAAATCCCATTGAATACCTGTGGTTTGAATTGAAGACGGCAGTCCATAAGGGAAGACAAAGGATATCAAGGATCTGGAAAGATTCTGTATGGAGGAATGGTCTAAGATCCCTCCCAATGTGTTCTCCAACTCATAAAACATTTTGGAAAAAGGCTCAGTGTCGTCATCCTCGCAAGGGGAGGGTGCTGGAGTATTGAAAACAGGTGTGCCAATAACTTTGACACCTATCTTTGAGATGTATTTTTATTACTTGTTAAACAACATTTCTGACCGTTATTATAAAATAATATAATTTTCCCAATTTGAGCATACAATATAGCTATTTGAATTATTTATTGTATATCGTCTTTTTTACTCATCTTTATCAAGGGTGCCAATAATTTGAGGTGACTGTACATATTAGAACACCCATAAAATTATTTTTTCATTCAAGGTTTATAGCAATATGTCCATTCAAGAGTGAATTACATCAGAAAAACAAATAGTCCAAGCCATATGTCTCTACCATATATGGTTAAAATGTTATAGAGAATTTACTCCGAGAATTTAGCATGATTAGAGCAAATAGAATGTCATCACGGCCATGGTCAAAAAGTGGTCACTGCTAATAGATATACTTCAATGGGAATAGTGATGCACCTGGCTATTATTTTTTCTTCATTCATAAAATGAAATCAATACAACTTATGTTCACATACAAAAACACACAATGTATGAACTTGACCAGGTAATTGACTTAAAATCTCCATATGTAGAGTTCTCTGCTATGTTTGTAAAGTCTATTTTCTAACCTCTCCCTGCAGGTGGTTGGCTGGAGGCTAACAGAGGAGACTGGGTGGCCATCTTGGATTCCCAGACCGAGATGGGTGCAGCCAAGGGCCCAGGGGACAACATCACTGATCAGGCCAGGACCAGAGGCGACATAGTAGAGGTCAGTGGATGGGACAGCATCCTCAACTCTGGGCTGGGGAACAAAACTGCTAACTACAACCAAGAACAGACAGTGGAACACAAAACAACAACTGAACTCCATGACAACAGACTGGATGAGATCAGGGTGAGGCGTAGATTTGGTCCACAGGGACGGAGAGCTGTCCATATGCAGCTGGAGAGAACAGACACAGACTCAGTTAGCGATGCTCCGTCCTGCTCCTATAGTTGTGATTCAGAGAGACTGATGGCGCCTCAGGTTAACCCCCTAACAGGTGCTGCCTTCAGCATGCCTTCTATAGGATCTATCAACTGGAACATGGACCCTGCGACAACACAGACACTCCCTGGCCTTCGTCCTCCTCACACTCTCCTAATGTTAAACCAGACCTCAGACAATGCCAGTGCCTCAACATTAAATGGCTACACAAGCCCATTGACAAATGACAGTAGTAGTAGTAACGCTATAAGCAGATCCAGTTGTAAAGAGAAGCGCTTCCCATGTTCGTTCTGTGGGAAAGCCTTCAGTTTTCCCAAACAGGTGCAGATCCACCAGAGGGTCCACACAGGGGTGAAACCCTTCAGCTGTACCCAATGTCACATGTGCTTCGCTCAGGCTGGTGACCTGAAGAGGCACCAGAGGGTCCACACAGGGGAGAAACCCTACAGCTGCCCCCAGTGTGAGAAGAGATTCTCACGCAAGCACCAGCTGAAGAGGCACCTGAAGGTTCACACGGGAGAGAGGCCATTCGCCTGTACGCTATGCGGGAAGAGGTTCTCAGAGAGGAGCTACCTCAGGATACACCAGCAGAAAGACCATTCCACTCTATAACATAGAAGGTAACCATATCACTCGATACCTTCTGATGTATAGATCAAACCCTGCATTAAAGAGAAAGAATAATGTTCATTGTTGTCAGCAGAAAAGATCCACAGATGCAGTTGGAATAACGAGAGTAACAGATTTCAGTGTTGAATATTCCTGGGTTGTGTTGTGTCCAGACATTGTATGATATTTTGTTGCACCCCTCCATTTTGCCCTCAGAACAGCTTCAATTCGTCAGGGCATGGACTCGACAAGGTGTCAAAAGCGTTCCACAGGGATGCTGGCCCATGTTGACTCCAATGCTTCCCACAGTTGTCAAGTTGTCTGAATGTCCTTTGGCTGGTGGACCATTTTTGATACACACGGGAAACTATTGAGCATGAAAAATCCAGCAGCATTGCAGTTCTTGACACAAACTGTTGCACCTGGTACCTACTATGATACCCTGTTCAAAGGCATTTCAAATAAATACATATTTTGTCTTGCCCATTAACCCTCTAAATGGCACACATACAGTGAGGGAAAAAAGTATTTGATCCCCTGCTGATTTTGTACGTTTGCCCACTGACAAAGACATGATCAGTCTATAATGTTAATGGTAGGTTTATTTGAACAGTGAGAGAAAGGATAACAACAAAAAAATCCAGAAAAACGCATGTTAAAAATGTTATAAATTGATTTACATTTTAATTAGGGAAATAAGTATTTGACCCCTCTGCAAAACATGACTTAGTACTTTGTTGGCCTTGTTGGCAATCACAGCGGTCAGACGTTTCTTGTAGTTGGCCACCAGGTTTGCACACATCTCAGGAGGGATTTTGTCCCACTCCTCTTTGCAGATCTTCTCCAAGTCATTAAGGTTTCGAGGCTGACGTTTGGCAACTCGAACCTTCAGCTCCCTCCACAGATTTTCTATGGGATTAAGGTCTGGAGACTGGCTAGGCCACTCCAGGACCTTAATGTGCTTCTTCTTGAGCCACTCCTTTGTTGCCTTAGCTGTGTGTTTTGGGTCATTGTCATGCTGGAATACCCATCCACAACCCATTTTCAATGCCCTGGCTGAGGGAAGGAGGTTCTCACCCAAGATTTGACGGTACATGGCCCCGTCCATCGTCCCTTTGATGCGGTGAAGTTGTCCTGTCCCCTTAGCAGAAAAACACCCCCAAAGCATAATGTTTCCACCTCAATGTTTGACGGTGGGGATGGTGCTCTTGGGATCATTGGCAGCATTCCTCCTCCTCCAAACACGGCGAGTTGAGTTGATGCCAAAGAGCTCGATTTTGGTCTCATCTGACCACAACACTTTCAACCAGTTCTCCTCTGAATCATTCAGATGTTCATTGGCAAACTTCAGACGGGCCTGTATATGTGCTTTCTTGAGCAAGGGGACCTTGCGGGCGCTGCAGGATTTCAGTCCTTCACGGTGTAGTGTGTTACCAATTGTTTTCTTGGTGACTATGGCCCCAGCTGCCTTGAGATCATTGACAAGATCCTCCCGTGTAGTTCTGGGCTGATTCCTCACCGTTCTCATGATCATTGCAACTCCACAAGGTGAGATCTTGCATGGAGCCCCAGGCCGAGGGAGATTGACAGTTCTTTTGTGTTTCTTCCATTTGCGAATAATCGCACCAACTGTTGTCACCTTCTCACCAAGCTGCTTGGCGATTGCCTTGTAGCCCATTCCAGCCTTGTGTAGGTATACAATCTTGTCCCTGACATCCTTGGAGAGCTCTTTGGTCTTGACCATGGTGGAGAGTTTGGAATCTGATTGATTGATTGCTTCTGTGGACAGGTGTCTTTTATACAGGTAACAAGCTGAGATTAGGAGCACTCCCTTTAAGAGTGTGCTCCTAATCTCAGCTCGTTACCTGTATAAAAGATACCTGGGAGCCAGAAATCTTTCTGATTGAGAGGGGTTCATACTTATTTCCCTCATTACAATGCAAATCAATTTATAACATTTTTGACATGCGTTTTTCTGGATTTTGTTGTTGTTATTCTGTCTCTCACTGTTCAAATAAACCTACCATAAAAATTATAGACTGATCATTTCTTTGTCAGTAGGCAACGAACAAAATCAGCAGGGGATCAAATACTTTTTTCCCTCACTGTACATGATCCATGTCTCAATTGTCTCAAGGCTTAAAAATCCATATTTAACCTGTCTCTTCTCCTTCATCTACACTGATTGAAGTGGATTTAACAAGTGACAACACTAAGAGATCATCTCTTTCACCTGGATAGTCTATGTCATGGAAAGAGCAGGTGTTCATAATGTTTTGTACACTCAATGTATAAGGCATATATATACAGTGGGGAGAACAAGTATTTGATACACTGCCGATTTTGCAGGTTTTCCTACTTACAAAGCATGTAGAGGTCTGTAATTTTTATCATAGGTACACTTAAACTGTGAGAGACGGAATCTAAAACAAAAATCCAGAAAGTCACATTGTATGATTTTTAAGTAATTAATTTGCATTTTATTGCATGACATAAGTATTTGATCACCTACCAACCAGTAAGAATTCCGTCTCTCACAGACCTGTTAGTTTTTCTTTAAGAAGCCCTCCTGTTCTCCACTCATTACCTGTATTAACTGCACCTGTTTGAACTCGTTACCTGTATAAAAGACACCTGTCCACACACTCAATCAAACAGACTCCAACCTCTCCACAATGGCCAAGACCAGAGAGCTGTGTAAGGACATCAGGGATAAAATTGTAGACCTGCACAAGGCTGGGATGGGCTACAGGACAATAGGCAAGCAGCTTAGTGAGAAGGCAACAACTGTTGGCGCAGTTATTAGAAAATGGAAGAAGTTCAAGATGACGGTCAATCACCCTCGGTCTGGGGCTCCATGCAAGATCTCACCTCGTGGGGCATCAATGATCATGAGGAAGGTGAGGGATCAGCCCAGAACTACACGGCAGGACCTGGTCAATGACCTGAAGAGAGCTGGGACCACAGTCTTAAAGAAAACCATTAGTAACACATTACGCCGTCATGGATTAAAATCCTGCAGCGCACGCAAGGTCTCCCTGCTCAAGCCAGCGCATGTCCAGGCCCATCTGAAGTTTGCCAATGACCATCTGGATGATCCAGAGGAGGAATGGGAGAAGGTCATGTGGTCTGATGAGACAAAAATAGAGCTTTTTGGTCTAAACTCCACTCGCCGTGTTTGGAGGAAGAAGAAGGATGAGTACAACCCCAAGAACACCATCCCAACCGTGAAGCATGGAGGTGGAAACATCATTCTTTGGGGATGCTTTTCTGCAAAGGGGACAGGACGACTGCACCGTATTGAGGGGAGGATGGATGGGGCCATGTATCGCGAGATCTTGGCGAACAACCTCCTTCCCTCAGTAAGAGCATTGAAGATGGGTCGTGGCTGGGTCTTCCAGCATGACAATGACCCGAAACACACAGCCAGGGCAACTAAGGAGTGGCTCCGTAAGAAGCATCTCAAGGTCCTGGAGTGGCCTAGCCAGTCTCCAGACCTGAACCCAATAGAAAATCTTTGGAGGGAGCTGAAAGTCCGTATTGCCCAGCGACAGCCCTGAAACCTGAAGGATCTGGAGAAGGTCTGTATGGAGGAGTGGGCCAAAATCCCTGCTGCAGTGTGTGCAAACCTGGTCAAGACCTACAGGAAACGTATGATCTCTGTAATTGCAAACAAAGGTTTCTGTACCAAATATTAATTTCTGCTTTTCTGATGTATCAAATGTCATGCAATAAATGTCATGCAATAAAATGCAAATTAATTACTTAAAAATCATACAATGTGATTTTCTGGATTTTTGTTTTAGGTTCTGTCTCTCACAGTTGAAGTGTACCTATGATAAAAATTACAGACCTCTACATGCTTTGTAAGTAGGAAAACCTGCAAAATCGGCAGCGTATCAAATACTTGTTCTCCCCACTGTATATTGAACAAAAATATAAACGCAACATGTAACAATTTCAAAGATTTTACTAAGTTACAGAAATCAGTCAATTGAAATAAATAAGGCCCTAATCTATGGATTTCACATGACTGGGCAGGGGTGCAGCCATGGGTGGTCCTTTGAGGGAATAGGCCCACCCAAATGCAGCCAGGCCTACCCACTGGGGAGCCAGACGCAGCCAATCAGAATGTGTTTTCCCCCACAAAAGGGCTTTATTACAGACAGAAATACTCCTCCGTTTCATAAGCTGTCTGGGTGGCTGGTCTCAGACGATCCCGCAGGTGAAGAAGCCAGATGTGGAGGTCCTGGGCTGGTGTGGTTATACGTGGTCTGCGGTTGTGAGGCCAGTTGGACATACTGCCAAATTCTCTAAAACGACATTGGAGGCAGCTTATGGTAGAGACATTAACACTCAATTCTCTGGCAACAGCTCTGGTGGACATTCCAAACTTGAGACATCTGTGGCATTGTGTTGTGTGAAAAAACTGCTGATTTTAAAGTGGCCTTTTGTCCCTGGCACAAGGTGCACCTGTGTAATGATCATGCTGTTTAGTTAGCTTCCTGATATGCCACACCTGTTGGTTAGATTGATTATCTTATTTTAGCAAAGGAGAAATGCTCACTAACAGGGATGTAAACAAATTTGGGGGACCATGGTCATGGAGGTCAACCAGACTACACCTCCTCTTGAACCCACAGAGGAACCAGCTGAGCAGCACAGGACCACACACAGTCTCACTGAGCCCACTGTAAACTACTGTCTGAATGGTATTAGGTCAGGGCCCGTATCCACAAAGCCTCTCAGAGTAGGAGTGCTGATCTAGGATCAGTTTAGTATTTTAGATCATAATGAATAAGACTATGTAGACCTGATCCTCGATCACCACTTCTACTCTAAGACTTTGTGGATACGGGCCCAGGTCTTGATTAATTTTGTGATGAGTGAGAAAGTTAGAGGAATAAATACACGCCCCCCCCCCCCCCCCCCCCCCGTTATTGGTAATGGTGAGGTTAAAATGTCTCGGGGGTATGATCTTTGTGCCTCTAACTTTCTCACTCATTATTAGTCACGATTCATTAATGATTTTCCATAAGCATGGTAGCATCCACATTATGTAGCAGTGTTCAAACACATTATATTCTTACTTACAATAAAAGTGACTCCAAAATGACACAATACATTATTTACTATTCATTTCTATTTGGCACAACTTAATCTGTATGTCGCCACATTTGATCTCAAATCAAAAATCCTGGAGTATAGAGCCAAATTAAATGTTTTACCTAAACTGTCCAAATAAATACTTAGGGGAGTGTAACTCACCATGTCATTGTGTTTAGTCTACAGTCCTTGACCTCAAGCTATTTGAAGTAAATGGCCTATAACATAGCTTCGTCATGTGATGACTGAGGTTAAATATTAAACATGAACTAAAGTGCACCTGTATTTGATATTGCAGACTGACTGGTCTCTACAAACTGGGTCAGAGTATATGACCTGTTTACTTCTGTTTAGGAGGGTAGTTAACCACATACCCCTCATTAACCCTTTGTTAACTTGTCATTTGAAACAGGGTTGTAAATACCTGTGTTTTGAGAGACAGTAAACCTAGGATAGATAAAGCACAGTTCCATATTTACCTTACAGAGGGGATGTAGATGGAATAAAGTCATTATATTTTATTATATTCTACTCTGTTCTTGCTAACACACAGTTCTTTCTAAACAAGTGTGCTCTGAGCTTGAAAGATACTGATCACGAATAGATTTGATATGTAACGTAATAAGCAGTACGGTATTTCAAAGAACAGTGCGCATACCCTTTGAGCTATGACGCCAACCAATAACATCCTTTCTCTTCAGTGTAAACGGAAGTGAACAGTGACCAAGAATAATTTCCACGTTAGCGCTTTTATTGTTGTTATTTAAAGGTTTATTAACACCATGTTGAAACTCAAAATATGACAAATTTAACAGCATCACATACTTACCCCATGTAGACTTTAATTCGCGTTGGAGACAGAACTTGGTTGATAGATGTTATCTAGGTAACGATAACTGCTAACGGTATGGTTTTTCACACTCAAATAGCCTCTATCATGGAGGTGCTAGCGAATGCAGCCGTGGCAGATATCTGTAAACTCGTAGACGACGACTATGCAGTGTTTCGTTTGGAAATTTCTCAAAGCCAGAAAGAAAACAGTGCATTGCGGAGGAAACTACAGCTATTGGAACTGAAGGTGGCACGGGAACGCGTCCTCGCCAGTCGTCCTAGTTGTGTCAAGATTGTCGACCGATACCGAGGAACGTCAAGAGGTACATTTTGAAGGAGGCGGAGGCTGCGTCGCCTGGTTCCCCTCTGCACATGTGTTCAGATGTGTTACCCAGAATTGGGTTTTGGATAGAAAGTAATAATTCCCCTGATTACTTACCTATCTTGCGCAAAGACACTATCATATTCTAACTAGATTCGTGATTTACTGAATTTCCTATTATTTAGTCAATGAAAACAAGATGCATGGAACATAATACATCGATTAATAAACAGTATATCAAGAAATTGCGAAGTATTACCTTACATCCTCGCCAATTCTAGACAGTGTAAATAAATATACAGCTGAGCATTGACAGTACCTAACCTAACCACCTATTTCCCCCCAATCACTCTCAGGTGAAGGACATCTCACTGGAGGCCACAGGAGCTTTGTGAAGCCAGCGGGACACAATACATGGAGAGATGACCAACCAATCACTGTTGATGATGGGAGTGGAACCTCAACCCAGCACGTTATCGTGATAGAGGTTAGTGTAATAGTGTTGCATAAAAAATTACAGTTACTTTGTAAATAAAATGTGACCAGTTTATTTCAGCAAGACTCCCCTCAGCTATTGACTTGCTTACATGTAAGTCCTAATTTATTTGCCATAACCTCCTGAGAGTCAGCAAAAAAAGGTTTTGCAATTTATATATTTTTTGCATCAAACAAGTGTTTGGGGTGAACAAAAACATGTTACAAAGAAACAAAGGTGAACAAATATTTGTATAGATTTGTTTTATTAAATGTGCACTGTAGTGGCCATTAGGACTCAATTGGTAGTAAATATGAACAGAGGACATTTATTAACAAGGTCTTATTTAATCTGGAGAAAAAAATATTATACTGCTCTGAATACTCACCAAACTATTCCTGAGATATTTAACTATTATAAACAATTTGATTATAATTGCATACACTTATCATAAAATGTGCTAATTGTGATGGTAGCCATTTTGAAGAACCAAAAAGAAAAAAGTATGAATGTGACACCCCCACACGTGATATAATTGAAACGCCCAGAATGTCCTCTCAAAGGTACAATAGGCCTGACACAGTGGCATGTATGGCCTTAGATCAAAAACGAATGTCCATTAGAGAGGGCAAAAATGAATTGCTGAGTCTCAGGAGGATATGGGAGCTTGTGAGACTTCCCTACGACGTTGTTATCCAATTCTACTCATGTACCGGTAATAACCTCCTCTCTTCTTGTGTCAGTCTGCAGATGCAGAGGCTGCAGGTTATGGAGGATCGTCTCTGGTCAAGCAGGAGAGGACTGAAGGAGAGGAGGACCCACGGCACAGCAGAGACATCCAGACTGGAGCAGCGTCTGGAGTGCCCCCTGTAGCCACAGAGGACCTCTTCGCCGCCCCAGCGCAGCCCAGGTCCCGACGCAGCATCACGGAGGTCAGTGGAACGCTGAACGCCGTCCTCAAGTCAGAGACAGACACCAAAAGTTTAACTGTAACACAAAGGCTCTTACACACAGGATCTGACCACAGATCAGACCCAGAGAGACTGGGGCTGGGGACACTGGGCTGTCCTCCTGATACCAGCTCAGAGTATTTGCCCGTATTTCACCAGAGCCAGAGGATGGTTAATTCTCTTGGAGATGGTGATGGTGACACATTAGACACTGGTGTTGATAATCTGTCTTACGCTACAGAGATGGACCCTGGCAACATGCCCTTGGGTTTAGAGACACAGACTGATCTGTCTAGAGGGGAATGTAACCGGTACAGTAGTAGTGTATACTCTGAAGGGTGCCTAGATGAGATAGGGGAGGGTCTCGTCATAGATGAAGTGCCTGTGAAAGTGGAGGGCGACGTTCCTCCCACATGGAATGCAGATAGTCACCTAGGAGACGGACACTTAGATTACAGGGAAAGCTTGGAGACAAATCCAAATGTCGCGACCCACTCCCCTTTACACGCGTTCAGGGATCGCGACCCAGTGTCCACGTCGATGGGGCCTTCCGATTCACACGGCCGTGTCCTTTTCGATCAGGTATTGAACTCAAATGACACGGCTAGAGCCCAGGCTCAGGGAGGGGGAGCCACATCAGGCAATAGTAAAGAGAAACGGTTCCTCTGCATGTTCTGTAACAAAGGCTTCAGCTGCCTCCAGAAGGTGGAGATCCACCAGAGGTTTCACACAGGGGTGAAACCCTTCAGCTGTACCCTGTGTCACATGCGCTTTGCCCAGGCTGGTGACCTGAAGAGGCACCAGAGGGTCCACACGGGGGAGAAACCGTTCGGCTGCCACCTGTGCCGGGCCAGTTTCTCACACTCGTCCAACCTGAAGAGGCACCTGAAGCTCCACATGGGAGAGAGTCTGTACACACTGCGGGAAGAGGTTTTCAGAGAGGAGCTACCTTATCATACACCAGCAGAAAAAGCATTCCACTCGATAACATAGAAAGTAACCATTCCACTCAATAGCTTCTGACATTTACATCAAACCCTGCATTAAAAACAATTTTGAATAACAAGAGTAACAGATTTCAGTGTAGAATATTCCTGGGTAGCATATTGCATCCAGACATTGTGTGAGATAAAAGGCATATATAAGCCTAAAAAGTCTGTTACATATTGTGTTTGTACTGTGTAGGTTATAATGTTCACAAATGCCTGTTTCATGACTTCCATTCAACTACTAAAAAATAATTCCAAGACACTTTAAATGAGAAAATGAACGCAGTTTATCGAGTTTATGCTGATTTTTTGTTGCCGCGTGTACGTGTGGTTTTCATATAATGTATTTAATACTTCTTTATGTTTAATAAACACAAAATGGGAATTTTCATTGTAAGACTTTCATTGACACCTTCTTTAGTATACAACGCATCTGATCTCACCCTATTCTAAATATACCTACTGTACACGTCAAATTAGTTTAGTCAGGTTTGTCTTTTGATTACTTTTGACTTATCATAGCTGACTTATTTTTACCCACAACATCATATTTATGTTCAACATGATGGGTTTAACAACAATGAAGTCATTCTGTAACTACAGTATAGGACTCAAACGATGTGGGGATGGGTAAACACTCCATGTTTAAAGTGTGTTTATTATCAGTGTGTGCGTGTGTACCAGTGGAGGCTGCTGAGGGGAGAAGGGCTCATAATAATGGCTGGAATTTGATACCATTCCATTTAGAAAATGAATTTGATACCATTCCATTTAGAAAAGGAGTTTGATACCATTCCATTTAGTCCGTTGCAGCCATCACTATAGGCCTCAATTAAGGTGCCACCAGCCGCCTCTGATGTGTACGTATCTGAGGGAGTGTATGTCTGTGTAATCTGTATCACCTCTCTCTCCCAGGAGGAGAAGGGTCCAGAGGTGCTGCTGGTGAAGGAGGAGGGGTGTGAGAAGCGTTTGGGGAACCCTGAGGGGACCATGGTCATGGAAGACAACCAGACTACACCTCCTCCTGAACCCCTAGCTGAGCAGCACAGGACCACACACATTCTCACTGAGGTGAGCCCACTGTGAACTATTATTAGAATGGTATTAGTTCATGGCCCGTATCCACAGTGTCTAGAGTTTTACCTTTTAGATCATAATGAATAATACTATACAGAAATGTATTTCCATATTGTTCTTCAGAAAACGTATTGTTTATGTTTAAGTTACATAAACTAGTCTTAAAACTAGAGATTATCAGTATCGTTGTATTTACAGAGCTGGGAACCCACAGAGGTCCAGACCAAGGGATTAAAGCCAGACAGGGCCGCTGCCAACCTCCTCATCTACAAACTAAGGATCAATTTTCGAGTGAGTAAAATTACAGTTTGAATGTCAGATTGTTATTGAACCAATCCTGCTACAGAAGCAGTATTGTTATAGCCTGGGTGCCAGTCTGTTTCAGCTTTCTGCCCACAACCTTATTGGATTGTTATGCAAATATCATATTGCCACGATGGAATTGGCAAGAGAGTAGAAACAGACCGGTACTCAGACTATTGATAGGCCTACATTATTACCTGAACAAGGACTGGGTCCTCCTGGTCCAGGGTGGGCTCATGATCTTTATTAATAAACAATAAAGGATAATTTTCTCTAAGTTTAAGAAATACTGCAAGACACCAGACATCTGTCCATGTAGTTAGGCTGATCTTATATTTTATTTGTATTTTATATTGTGTGATATCACATTGTATTTATGTGTCTGCATAATGTACCAATATGTTCAATTAAACCTAAAGCAAAGGTTTGGTTTCAGAGGAGCATGTTCGTTTGTTGTTGTTAATAGTGGAATTCCATAGCATCTAGGGCTACACTGTAAAAAATATCAAATCTCCTCTGGGCTTTGCTAGCCATCATCATGTCATTATTTGAGTCCTAAATGGCACCATATTCCCTATTTAGTGAACTACTATTGACCAGAGCCTTTTGACCATATAACTATTGGCCCTGGTAAAAAATAGGGAATAGGGTATAGGGTGCCATTTGGGACTCAAATGATGACATGATGAAGGCTAAATATAGTTTCAGTCCGTACTATAAACAGTATGTATTGCTATTTAGACATTGTAAAATCTGTAAATTTACCCTCCTCAACCGTGACAACACGGTACACGCTCTCCACCGTGGCCGGTTCATCCTCACCGACGCCGTAATATTTTCTATAAAAGTAGACAGCCGAACCGGTCGCAAGCACCAGGCCAGCTGCACACAGAAGCGGCCGCTCGCGGAGGAATCTCAGCGTGGTCGCTGTCAACAAAGTACTGAATGTAGGCCTACTCATTATCGCCCTTCAAACTGCAGTGATTTTGACCGAGTTCAAAACCATCTGACACATTCTTAGAATTACAGGGTTTTATAGGGATCCATTAATACGTCAAATGCTTCCATACATCATGGTTGGCAATGTCACAATGGGATGAACATGTTTACCAAACTGATTAAAAATCACTCAACAGTGATATCAATTCAGTTGAATTTTGGAGATGATTTGGGAGTTTATAAAATGGTGAACTATGAACCATGGTTTAGAGAGCAGTAGGAGTAGAATAATTTAGAATATACATATGGCTCTAAGTAGGAGTAGAAGAAGGGACTGCGCCACTATGCACAGTGCGCTCTCCATGGTTCTGAAAAGGAACGTTCGTTCCTGCGTTCATCAGCTCCCTGATGTTCTAGGCCGAGCCCACTCACTGAACCACTCTCACTTTCACTTTCAAGGTGTCAAAGCGTTCAACAAACATGCATGGAACTCAAACACAATTCAAATAGTTGTTTTTATTTTTTATCAGCTGAGATAGCCTACTCTTCTCATCTCTTGGCACTTCTGCTCTGCTGGTTAAACAGTATCTGAACGTTTTTACAGTTGATTGATAATTTGGATAATTCATATTTATAATGCAGACCTAGTATCCCACGTTTCATAACATAACCCTAATCCTAAAATAGACTAAAATAGAAACCCTAGGCGAGCACACAAGCTCTGGCTGTATAGCCGGCAACAATAAGAAATCCAAAGAGGGTGGATGTTGAGGAAAACCAGTAGACCAACACAAATCCTCTTCAGGAGAGAAAACGAATTAGAGGCTAAAAGACAGAAAATGGCAGACAATAGAAATCTAATGCGTATGTTACGGCTGGTTAGGGTTTTAATTAGGAAGGACTCCCACAAAGATATTGTCTCTCTAAAAAACTGTAGGATACATATTGGTGGTCAAAGGGCTCGAAGCATGGGGGCGGCAGTATAGTGATCCTCGCTAATAAGGGCCAGTGAGCCACAAGACAATTCTCATTAAGTTGGTTTACCCTGTTGGTGCAATGCGTAGGCTGCTTGTCTTTCGCGCCAGTGACCTGGGTTCGCTTCCCCGACCCTCCTTTAGCCACAACATTTTAAGAAAGGGACATCTTCATGACCAACAATCTAAAAAGGTTGGTCAGTCTGTGAAAATTAGAAACTTCCAGCAGGCATTGACAGTCGTCACTCTGACCAAAAGGAATCAAGACAGTTATCACTCTGACCAAAGGGAATCAAGGCAGGTTGAGGAATAAAGGTGGTTGGATTATATAGCTACATTGGTGGTATGGTTCCAAAAGTGCTGGTGATAAAATTAACATAGGCTATTACTGGCATACACATTTCAAAACAAAACAAAAAGCCTATGTATGGAGTTTTGGAAACGTTGTTAAACCAAACAGTCTGTACTCTATTGCACAAAGTTTGATGTCCCTATTGATAAAATGGCATGTTACTCTAATTTGTCAGATGTGTTACAGTTTACAATAGGCTACTTACTATACCGTCATCCTTTATCAAAGCATTCCATTGCTAGTATAATCTCCACAAGCAAGGGTGCTGATTCTGCCGCAGGAGGGGGTGGAGGGATAGTGTTGATTTTCAACCACCAGAGCCTCCACTGCAATACCTCTGTTGTTTCTAAATAATGATGCTAATCTTTGCTGTGAGAACAAGGAGTCCGCTTACACTGTACTTTGATTATAAAGGTTTATTTATATCACAAGATTTCAGCGTAAGTTTACAGACATCTGCAGGCATCTGGAGAACAACGACCCAAAATAATATGTTGTTCTGTCCTCCTTTGTCTCAACCAAGTATTTATAATCTTTACCATGATATGGGTGGTTTCCCCTAGAGACCAATCCCATGACTCCACACAACAGACTTCCTCTGTTTTATGGGGTGCCCCTATAAAACTGCTCCCCAGATGCTTCCCTAAGCTGAATCAACATCCTCCAAGATACCATTTGCAAAAACCTTAGACACCACATATTTCCCCCCTTCCAGACTAATTAAGTCTCGAAAACTAAAATAATAGGATTATGACAAATAACAATTTCTCTTATTGAGTATCTTTAACAATAAACCAAAAACAAATTTTTATATGGAGTGTAAATACATTTCTATGAAATGTGAACAAATCTTTATGGAGTGTGAGAGCGAAAAACCTGTCTGGCAGCTTTAATAATATAATAATAATATAATAATATAATATAATATAATAATCTTTCTTTCCAAATATCCATCAATCAATCAAGACAGTAAAATTCTCTCACGGCCCCTCTGCCCCAGGCAACCACCTAAGTACTCCAGATCAATTCATAAATCTTTATCAATGCATTTTAAACTATGATGCAATTTGAATACACATGAAAGCCTCAGCAAACAAAATACAATCAAAAATGTCCACATTCAGGCTGGACGACCCATCGGACCCTCCTGTGGATTCTCTCTATCCCTGCCTAGACCCAATATCCCTAAGCATCCACGAAATAAATAAAAACATCTGAGATCCCCACATGTACCCAATAACAACAAATATCATTCTACAAAAATTAATACAGAAAGAATATGACACAAATTATGTATTACACATGCAAATATGTCTATATATCATTGCAGACACTGGAATGTAGTCCACTACACTTCATCTCCTCAGCAGTGTCGACTTCCAATGCAACGTCGATGATGGAATCTGAACATTTCCACACCTTCCTTGTTCCACTTCCTCCAGTCCATTCATATTGTCCCTTCATATTGTCCATGTTTGAGTATTTGAATCCCCTCTACACATTCCCCCATATGCTTCTGGAAGAAAAGAAAAGACCAAACAGTATCTTTTGCAAAACAACACATTCAAATTAAAACATCACTATCAACTAAAAATGATATATAAAATGATATATAAAATGAATCTCATACCATTTCCCCCCTTTGATTCATCACAAAATACTAAAATCACCATAATATTTAAAAACGTGAAAAAATGATCGGATATTCAAAATTGATATCTATTCATCAATACTCCTTTGAGTCTTGACAGAAGGTTAAACCCTCTTATCGTTTCATTTGCAAAACCCTTCAAATTATAGGTAATATTATCTATGTTATCTTCCCAAAATTTACACCATACCATGGAAAAAGTCCCCACTTCTCTCCTAGACTTATCCTCCAATTGGAGCTTCCAGACTATGAAATTCCTCTCTGTCCCTTTTCACCCTATTTCCAAACCTAGACTCAGATTTATCAGTGTCCGGTGCTTCCCCTCTTTTAATGGTAAAAACCTCATATGGAAGCTTCAACGTCGACATGTAACAACATCCTTTCCATCCATAGGGTAAGAATATATTCTTTCTCACCACAAACCCCAGATGTTTCAAAAATTCCCAATAGCCACATTACAATGCAAAAGCTGATCTTTCACCATCAAAGTCCTGCTCTTCTTACTAAATGAAACATCAAAAGTGACATTATATTTCTCATTACTAACCTTATGTTCATGCTTACCCAAAGTCATCATATAATCATCACCATCTGATATTCCCCTAAACATCATCTTTCCATCATATGTTTTATTTTAACAAAAACTGTTTTTAGCCCCTCACTGGTTTCACCTCCAATGCTTCATGAAGCGCTGTTAACTAATTTTCCATCCCATCTAACAAATTCACATAGGGTAATTCATTTAACCAAGAACACTTAAAGCTAGGCCTAAACAAATGCTTCGACAACGACATTATTGTATCTGTTAATGATTGTTGCTGATACAACAGCCATGATAAAGCATAAGATTGACACATACTTTATAGAGGTTGAGCTACCTTCTCTAAGATTCAACCCCATGTTCCTAGTGCTGGAATTCTCAACAGACATGGACCCTCAAGATTCCTCACTGATCTTACAGTATGAATTAACTGCTGGAACCAAAGATTCCTACCTGCCCATCCATCTTTAATTTCCAAACAGAAGAATTAAATCCAAATGCCTTCCATTTAGTTTCTCTCTTCCCTAACGAACAGTATTGATCAGATATATCTTCTTGTCTTCCATCAAAATCAAACAACTCATCCTATACCTCCATGATAGTATTCTCCCTAATCTTCCCTCTAACATTATTCAAAATAAGTTAGCAATCACTCATAACCCTCTTCCACTTCATATCGTTGTACAAAATATACTTCCTTTCACTAGGTGACACAGCTTCTACTTCTGGTCCTCATAACAACACTTCTTCTCCATAATTATCTCTCCACATGAGAGGAATATCACCTCTACACATTCCTTCTCTCACATCTACAAGGAAGATGAGCTGTACCACCCATCCTAACCCTAATGACAGTCTTTTCCTCTAAAATTGGTGCTGGAGCGATTGGCTCCCTTGTAATCAAATGTGATATATTTAAAGCATTAATAACTATCAATGTCGAAAGAGTTGAATTGCTTCTCACCGTTGCTATAATAGACTGAAGTGTTAATGTTATTGTTGTTGATCCATCTATTTTCCCTAAAGCTTTGAACTCTTTACTTGTATTTCCATCTATCACCACTAGTGTCACTACATTAACTCTCAGTCCCAACTCTAATCCCTCACTTTCAAACTGTTGATTATAAAAAATACATTTATAATCACCTTGATCTTCCTGCTGGGAATCGTAAATATAGATACTGCAATCACCCTCAATCTTCATTCTTCTCTTATCATTCAACAACGCATACTTTCTCAATGCAACTGCTCCTAACAGATCTAAACTCCTGCCATATCTATCTTCCCACTGAACTCTAAATTTCCCTTCACCACTGTTCTCTCTCGTGCACTTACATTGAAGCTGAGCTGACCGTCCTAGAGTTCCTTCAACCCTAGTTTTCTTAACTTTTTAGTCTGACTTTTCTTCTAACTTTTCAAAAACCATTTAACTGATTTATCCACAAATTCCTTTCCCACTAATTTGAGGATATGTGATCGGGAAGTCCCCACCTGCTTATGACTTCTTTACACACAGACGTGGCAAACGACTGAGCATCTTTTAGCTTAGTTTGAAATCTTATTCCCCTCTTGGTGTAGGAATGTAACCAAGAATAACAGTCACCCCCTGTAAACATTACTTTTCAGACAGATTGTGCACCTTCCTATGATATAGTCAATCTGTTCAAGCAAATATTATTCCCAAAAACCCTACTCCTTTTTAATATTTATCCTAATCTCCCCCCTTGCAACATTAGCTAACCCCTAGCTTCCTAAATCATTAGACCTAATAGGTCCAGAGGCGCTACTATCAACCCCTCATGGTTTCTCTCCAAAACAACAATTGATTCCTACTCTAAGGATTTTTTATTTTGTCTTCAAAACACCTGCTTTTGAAAGTCCTTCAATTTCTGGTTCAATCCATTGGATTGCTTCATCTTTCAATGGATACTGATTCTTCCAAGGAGGTCTGGCTCCTAAAAATCTTCACTGAGATTTCCAATCCAGAATACTGTAGACAAATCCATCTCTGTCATCATTAACAATTGGTAAACCTTTTCCTTTGGCACTTCTACCAGACAGCCGTCTGGTGTACATCTGATTGTACAATTCAATTTCCACAATGCATCTCTTCCCAACAATGCAATAGGTGTATGTTCTGATACCAGTATGGGTATTGTAATTTTTTGATTTTTATAGCAGAGCTCAATTGGTTCCGTAAGAGGAATCAGCTGTTTTACTCCCTCGAATCCGATTGTCCTAATTAGTTGATTTGACATAGTGAGATGTGTAACCTCTTCAGGCTGAACACAGATAAAAGCCTTTCCGTTATCCACCATCACTTCCAATGGTCGGTTGTTTATTTTCACCTCAATTGTTGGATCTTTTTCCCCTAACTGGTGCTACCAGCTGACACCCCCCTTTCGGATCTTCTAGGCACCCCTAGAATCCTTGCTCCTGGCCCCTATAAGGGTTCACCTGTCCTCCAGATGATCTTCACTTGCTCCTGTATCTTCCTCTGAAATTCCCTCTGATGTTTCCTTCTGGCCCATTACACTCACAGGCAAAGTCGCCAACCTGTCCACAATCATAACACACTTCTCAAGATTGTTGGAAGTATGGCTAAAATCTTCCTCCTCTTCCTCTTTCTAAGTCTTCTCGTCCTCTTCCTCTCCAATTCTTTATCTTTCCAGAAACTGTCTATGGATATGAAACAACTGGTACCGCTATTGTGGCTGGTACAATTGCATTTGACCTTGTTCAGTTGAAGCTGTGCCAGTGATTGTTGATTTGGTGCACACTGATTCTTCATAACCAAAGCTTTTCTTCTTCTTCTTAATCTCCCCCAGTTGTATTTCATCAAGTTTTCTGAGAGTTTCTTGGTCCTGTTCTTTCTAGTTGTTGACATATCAGTATTCTTCAAAGGCTTATATTCTAAGTTCTGTCCTCTGAATATCATCTTGCATCATCTTCTTACTTGTGCCCTCTTTCCTTGGCCTCAATGTATACTTTTTCTCCAATTCTTGGGATCCTTTTCTCAGCAGTTTTTTCTTCTGTATCTTCAGCTTCTTGAGTTGTTGTTCCAGTTCTCTTACTTCTTCTAAATTATTCCCCTTATCCAGGCATGATACGCATCGGTCTATATCTCTTTCTATTTCTTCTTTGCTAATCATTGTAGGACAAAATCCTCCTGAACATAAAGCACCTTTAATCTCCAAATCTTTATCACTTTCTCCATCTTCACTTTCATCAGAGATCGAATCTCTAGTATCCTTCTTCTTCCTTCAACTTCCATCAGAGATCAAATCTCTAGTATCCTTCTTCTTTCCTCTCTTGCCAACTTCCTTCTGATCACAGAGTCATGTCCACCCATGATCTCTTCTCAATCACTCTGATCATCATCATCATCTTCATCTTCAAGTTCCATCCTCCTGAACCTCACTCCACCCTTAGTTTCCAGACGTCTCATTTTCTTCTTAATTTTGGAGTTTGGATTCATCTTTATGGTCGTTTCTGCTTGTCCTCTCTTTATTATTAGTTCATCTTCATCTCTGATGCAATAATCACCCTCCTGAATGATCACTGGAAGCTGAGGATAGACGTCCTTAAACTCTACTTCTTTCTCATAAGGTGGGGGTCTTTTTGCTGAATCCGTATGTGAGAAAGGTGTACTGACTTCTGTCATTAGTTTTTCTGTCACCTTCACTTCTCTATACCTTTGTTTCTTTTATCGTTGGTATCTTCCATCAGTTTTTGTCCTTCATTTTCAAACAGCTTAAGAACATCCAGCTCTCTTTGTCTCTTTTCTTTACGATGTTCCCTTTTTTTCCCCTTCTTTTGATCTGCCTTATGAATTGACAGAAGCACTTTCATTATGTTGAGGACGTCAGGGTTAAGAGTCCCTTCCACTGCCCATGGTTGTTCAATGTCAGGCCAACGTTTATTCAATTTTCCAAATAACCTTGCAATACCATTAACTAGAGGATTACTATTTTCTACTACATCAACAGGAGTAATTACTTTCATAGTTTTTATGTCCTTTTCCCCCCTTGTAACAACTCTTTTATAATCCTTTATTGTAAATTATTTCATTATTTTAGACTATGTAGCTTATTGTTCCCTCATTTTTTTCTTTTCTTTTTTTCTTCCCCAAATTAATTAATTAATCAATTAATTTATTCATCAATTTATTTATTTGTATCAATTTATTTTATTTTATTTTATTTTACCAAATTATTGATTAGTGGCAATCTTACCACATCCGATCAGGAAAAGTAAATGAAAGTAGTCAACTTCAGAGCAATCCAAAAAATAAAGACCTCTAATCCTGCAACACTACAGTACTCACAAACCCCATTGCTTAATAAGCACCCTATTACCTTAATTTTGCAGAATAATGTCAGTACTCGATTTCCCCACTCAACTCTAATCAAACCCACTCATGCACAAAAACTCCAAAATACAATTCTTAATTACATCAATTGATCAGACTGTTGCTAAGTCCTTGTCAAATTGTCATAACATCAAATATGCTAGGCACCCAAAATATCCTCTATGGGAAGGTACGTTTTGTGAATAGAACAGTACTAGCCTTGATTTGACTTGATCCGTTGCAGCACACTCTGTCACATGATGCACTCGTCAGCACTTCCTCTCTCTCTCTGTCTCCTCCTTCTTATCGTCTCTCATATCACAGAAGAACAAAGAAACAGACAATAATTTAGTAGTTTATGCACTCACTGGGTTATTTCAACCATTCAATACCCCTCTGTTCACATTCGCTCTAAGAAATAAGCAAACAACTTAACTCAGGAATAGTATAAATAGCTCAATAACATTTTATTTTATTTTTTTATTTCATTTAATTTTTATTTTTAATCCGTCAACATATCTCTCTCATTTATCAATTCAATAGATCTCAACAAATAGTTTCATCATTAAGCAACAGCCAATTTAACAAACAGAACATTCTATTCGTGTTCAAATCTCCCCCACTCCCTGTCTGCTCCGAGTCTGCGTCTCCCAGCAACTCAGTGCAGGCAGAGGAGCGGCACATTCGCTCCACGTAACTCCAAACCCACAAAATCACACGCATGCGTAGTACATTCACCAGTGCGATTTCAGAGTGGAGGGAGCTCTCTCCCAGCTCTCTCCCAGCTAGACAACAGAAAGTAGACAGTCCCGCTGTACTTCCTCTCTTTTCCCCCATAGACAAACAGTAACACTTAACAGAACTCACAAACCAACATAAAACATCGAACACAAATCCTACTCTCTTCTACACACATACACATACAGTTTAAGAGGCTTTTCCCAATCCTATGGACCCCTAAGGCAGTATGCTACCTCCATTGCGCCGTATATTTCCATTGTTCCTACATTTCTGCTACCACGAGTTCGCGGACATTCGATGAGCGGTTACATCAATCATATACTTCGTCAACTATAAGTTGAGCGGTAACTTGCAACCGAATATATATATATATATACCACAACCCAAAGTCCCCGGGACTTACCTAAATTCACCTAACGTGCTTTTAGGATTTTTCGGCCCTTCCTAATGATCGCCTCGTTAGAGGGCTTCCATAGATTCGCAATGTCCTAATTTGTATACATTTTCCTTGGCCTTATTCCTTCATTCTATTCTTCAATAGTTATAGAAACTCCCCCCCTGTTTGCGTTGTTACCAGCGTAAACACATTTATAATTTTAGAACGGACTCCTATCCCACAGCAAATAACAGCAAAACTTCCACACATAAGTACAACGGTACATCTCTCCAGCGCACACACCCTCATAAGCAAGCGAACCAATCAACACACAAACTTGTGAGAAATCTCACCTTATGAGCCGGCATCTTGAGCATGGGGAGTCACTTCGCAGCTCATGAATGGAACACTGGAGAGACGCATCACGCCCCAAACGTTCCTCGTCGCCATTCTGTTGTTTCTAAATAATGATGCTAATCTTTGCTGTGAGAACAAGGAGTCCGCTTACACTGTACTTTGATTATAAAGGTTTATTTATATCACAAGATTTCTGCGTAAGTTTACAGACATCTGCAGGCATCTGGAGAACAACGACCCAAAATAATATGTTGTTCTGTCCTCCTTTGTCTCAACCAAGTATTTATAATCTTTACCATGATATGGGTGGTTTCCCCTAGAGACCAATCCCATGACTCCACACAACAGACTTCCTCTGTTTTATGGGGTGCCCCTATAAAACTGCTCCCCAGATGCTTCCCTAAGCTGAATCAACATCCTCCAAGATACCATTTGCAAACGATAGCAAAGTCATAAATTCCTTAGACACCACACCTCCACTGCAATACCTTTCCCCAGTATGGAAGACCATACTGGGGAAAGACACATTCAGGGTAATTAGGCCTAGTGGACATAATTTAACTAAAATATCCTCAAGTCCTCTCTCTGGTAGCCTATTTCATTGAACACAGCGAACTACACAGTGCCTCTTCTCCTTCCAGGAGACTAACTGAATCAAAGCCAGTATATCCTAACAATATTAAATCCACTTTTTGTATTGAGTGAGAAATGCCTCTTGCATTTGTGTAGATCTTTGTTTTGGTCACACTGTGTGATGTCATTTAGGCTACTTCTACAAGTGGCCACAGACGCTTCTCATAGAAACGACTAGTTTCTGCAAAGATGTTGGGAAATACGAGACTTGCAGCAGCTAAGATGATGAGGAATCTCCTTGCACTGTGCAAAAAGTGGATTTAATATTTTTTCCTGAATTTTCTCTCTATTTTTGAGTAGGCTACCACCTGCAACTGCACACAGATGTTTATAAGAGACGTTTCTTCTGAGGTTAGGGGTCTATTATTGTAAAATGAATGTGTTTGATTTAATAACCAGTCTAATCTAACTATTTTGGTCGTTCATCTGGACTCTTCATTGTCATCATCAACATACTATAACACTTTGAATTACCTAGGAATATTACTATAGCAACTGGTTGCTAAGGGAAACGAGACACCACCATGATCCTCTTGTTGTGAGACTGAGAGAGAGTGAGATTTGAGAAGTGCATAAGGAGAGGTGGGAAGCAGAGAAGACAGAGCCTGGTTGAAATTTCACCAAATGAATAAGAAGAGGCAGACAAAGTTTGGCACATTTATGCTTTCAGTGGTTGACGGACACGAATGAACGAGTAAACACAGTTTTTAGCCTAATAAGGTATCACAAATTAATACCTCAGTATTAATTATCCAGTGCGCGGAATCTCCATGAAGTCTGCATGACGATTTTCGCGTAAAGAGAGGCAGCGCGGGAGAGCGGACTTGTAGCCTGGCAGGTATGTTGTGCTATTTTGAATAAAGCTAGCAATACAGCTAATAAAAGTTTTAGGGTATTATTAATTTCGTACAGGTAACTAAATACATGGAGCTATCTAACAGCAATGCTGTTGTGGGCTTTCAAATGTAATTAATTACAACCGAGCCTATAAAGTCAGTTTTTCAGTCAGTCCTATCATTTGTATTGAAAATAGGTTATTATAACAAAAGGTAAACACACACATTTACAATAATAGTTAGGTCTATGTTAGTAGCCTAAAATGTACTGATACAAGTACAGAAACATTCCCTCTGACATAGCCAGAGGCAACCTAGGCTACACTGCCATTAATACTATACTTATTATATACACGTTATGTTCTACAGTACTGGTTTAAGTCTAAGAACAGGGTTCTCTCCCATACAATCTTATCTCTGTCTCTATCACAGGATGACCAAGGAAGATAGGCTACATATAAACAGATAAAATAGAGAGAGATAAGGTGCAAGAGAGACAAAGGTAGAGACAGTTTGTGGGCAAGAATTGGAGAGCACATCAGCACCGGAGCTATGCCTAGTTTAATGTAAGGAAGTAGACTACTCAATTGCCTCTCCATTGTGAGGGAGATGAGGCCAAACCTTGTATGTGATCAGACCTGTTGAAGGTGTGGTTCATGTGTGAATGTGAGTATGAAAGTGTGAGTATGTATAGCTAGTATGATAACGTATCAATGTAAACACTTTGCCATTTGAGTTTGGACACAATGTACTAGTATCATCCAGATATATCGGTGCATTTTGTTTAAATTATGTTTAATCATGAATTCAAAGTAACAAAACTGTGTGTGTGTGTGTGTGTGTGTGTGTGTGTGTGTGTGTGTGTGTGTGTGCGTGTGCGTGTGTGTGTGTGTGAAAAATCTTCAAATACGGGTAGAGGCATTTTGGAAGACTGTTAGGAAACTTGGATAGAAGTGACCATACATACAATGCCTTCGGAAAGTATTCAGACCCCTAGACTTTTTCCCATTTTGTTACGTTACAGCCTTATTCTAAAATGGATTAAATAAAAAAATCCTAATCAATCTACACACAATACCCCATAACGACAAAGCGAAAACAGGTTTTTTAGAAATTTTTGCAAATGTATTAAAAATATAAAACAGAAATACCTTATTTACATAAGTATTCAGACCTTTTGCTATGAGACTCGAAACTGAGCTCAGGTGCATCATGTTTCCATTGATCATCCTTGAGATGTTTCTACAACTTGATTGGAGTCCACCTGTGGTAAATTCAATTGAATGGACATGATTTGGAAAGGCACACACCTGTCGATATAAGGTCCCACAGTTGACAGTGCATGTCAGAGCAAGGGTACTAAAATATTTCTGCAGCATTGAAGGTCCCCAAGAACACAGTGGCATCCATCATTCTTAAATGGAAGAAGTTTGGAACCACCAAGACTCTTCCTAGAGCTGGCCGCCCGGCCAAACTGAGCAATCGGGGGAGAAGCGTCTTGGTCAGGGAGGTGACCAAGAACCAGATGGTCACTCTGACAGAGCTCTAGAGTTCCTCTGTGGAGATGGGAGAACCTTCCAGAAGGTAAACCATCTCTGCAGCACTCCACCAATCAGGTCTTTATGGTAGAGTGGCCAGACGGAAGCCACTCCTCATTAAAAGGCACATGACTGCCCGCTTGGAGTTTGCCAAAAGGCACCTAAAGACTCTCAGACCATGAGAAACAAGATTCTCTGGTCTGATGAAACCAAGATTTAACTCTTCGGCCTGAATGCCAAGCGTCACATCTGGAGGAAACTTGGCATCATCCCTACGGTGAAGCATGGTGATGGCAGCATCATGCTGTGGGGATGTGTTTCAGCAGCAGGGACTAGGAGACTAGTCAGGATCGAGGCAAAGATGAACGGAACAAAGTACTGAGAGATCCTTGATGAAAACCTTCTCCAGAGCACTCAGGACCTCAGACTGGGGTGAAGGTTCACCTTCCAACAGGACAACGACCCTAAGCACACAGCCAAGGAAATGCAGGAGTGGCTTTGGGACAAGTCTCTAAACTATGTCCATAAACTATTCTCATTGCTTCTACAGATTGTGAATTAAAAATAAACATTTTTGCTAAAAGTATTATTATATTATTTATCGATTGACTATGACTTTTCAGATCTCCCAGTAATGCTATCTGTAAGGTTAGCTCCAGGTAAATATTGCAATCCTTTAGCCATTCCTGGACATGTGTCCAAAAACAAGCTACAAATGGACAGAACCAAAACAAATGATCTAATGATTCTGTCTCTTCACAGCAAAATCTGCAGAGCTGGGAAGATTGTATTCCCCATATAAATAACATTCTATTGGTAGCAAGAATATTATATAATAATTTAAATTGAAAGATTCTAATTTTTGAATCCGGTGTCGTTTTGCGTGTCAGTTCATAAACACTATGCCATTGGATCGGTACGTCAAAAATCTCTTCCCAACTATTTTGCAATCTATATGGGACGGCTGTCAATCCTTTGGTCCTTAAGTGAAACTGATATACTTTTTTATTTATCACAGTTTTCCTTAACCAATTATGTTCTTTAATGCAAGGCCGACAGACAAGTTCCTTACTTTCTCCCCCTTCCACATTCCTCTTCCACTTTTGCGGTAAGGCTGCAATTATTTGGTTGTAATTTTGTGTAGATCAGACATTTCCATTTGTTTTTGTTAGCTGCATGTGCGACATAACTCCACCAGTCCTACCGATGATATCATTTACGAAGATTATACCTTTTTTAAACATTCTGTCAAAAAATAAAGGTTTTTTGTCAATTAGTATATTTGAATTTAACCACAATATTTGTTGCATTATTTGTTCTGTCGTTTCTGGAGGATTAAATTGAAATTGCAACCAACTTTCTATGGCTTGTTTTAGAAATAGTGATATTTGGGAGATGATTTCCTTTTCAAATAACTGCAAATGAGTTGTTGTAATCTGAATTAAGGGAAAAAGGCCTTTCTTGAACATTGGGTGAGAAAATCTTACTAATTTGCTTGAGAACCAGTTCAGATTTAAGTATAACTTTTGTATGACTGAAGCTTTTAGTGATAGGTCTAATGCTTTAATATTTAATAATTTCTGTCCTCCGTATTCATATTCATTATATAAATATGCCATTTAAATTTTTTGTCTGGCTTGCCGTTCCAAATAAAATTGAATATTTTTTTCGCATATAATTAAAAAAACTGTTCGCTAGGCGTAGGCAAGACCATAAGCAAATAGGTAAACTGGGATAATACTAAAGAGTTAATCAGGGTGATTTTGGTGATTTTTCCACAAATTGACAGGTATTTTCCTTTCCATGGTAATAAGATCTTATCTATTTTTGCCAACTTTCTATTAAAATGTATTGAAGTGAGATCATTTATTTCCTTTGGGATATGTATTCCGAGTATATCTACATCACCATCAGACCATTTTATTGGTAAACTACATGGTAATGTAAATTTTTTATTTTTTAGTGATCCAATACGTAATATAGTACATTTGTCATAATTTGGTTGTAATCCAGAAAGGTTAGAAAATGTATCTAGATCCTCTATGAGGCTGTGGAGGGATTCTAGTTGTGGATGTAAAAGAAAACATGACTCATCAGCGTACAATGACACCTTTGTTTTTAAGCCCTGGATTTCTAATCCTCTGGTATTATTATTGGATCTGATTTTAATAGCTAACATCTCGATGGTCACAATAAATAGATATGCCGATAGTGGACAACCTTGTTTCACTCCTCTTGACAGTTTAAAACTTTCTGAGAAATAGCCATTATTTACTATTTTACACCTAGGGTTACTATACATGATTTTGACCAATTTTATAAGAGATTCTCCAAAATTGAAATGCTCCAGGCATTTATATATAAACCCCAGTCATACTTTATCAAATGCCTTTTCGAAATCTGCTATGAATAGCAGGCCTGGTTTCCCATATTTTCCATAGTGTTCTATTGTTTCCAATACTTGCCTTATATTATCTCCAATGCATCTTCCATGTAAAAAACCTGTCTGATTAGAATGAATAATATCTGACAATACCTTTTTAATTCTATGCGCTATACATTTTGCTAGAATTTTTGCATCACAACACTGAAGTGTAAGGGGCCTCCAATTTTGTAAATGGACTGGATCTTTATATTTTCCACTTGTATCCTGTTTCAGTAATAATGAGATCAGACCTTCTTCTTGAGTGTCAGATAATATACCATTTATATAGGAGTGGTTAAAACATGCTAATAACGGTCCTCTTAGTATATCAAAAAAGGTTTGGTATACCTCGACTGGTATGCCATCCAACCCTGGAGTTTTCCCAGACTTAAAGTCTTTAATTGCATCCAGTTCCTCCTCTGTAATTTCACCTTCACATGAGTCTTTCTGTGTGGCTGTTAATTTGACATTATCAATAGAAAAAACATCTCTACAATTAGCTTCAGTTAGAGGAGATGGAGGCGACTGAAAAGAAAACATATGCTTAAAGTACTTTGTTTCTTTCTTCAAAATATAATTTGGTGAATTATGGGTGACTCCGTCAATTGTAACCAGTTTCATTAATCTACTTCTTGTATGGTCATCATTTCATTTCATGGGTCCTCTGTAGCTCAATTGGTAGAGCATGGCGCTTGTAACGCCAGGGTAGTGGGTTTGATCCCCGGGACCACCCATACGTAAAAATGTATGCACACATGACTGTAAGTCGCTTTGGATAAAAGCATCTGCTAAATGGCATATTATTATTATGAAGAAAGAAACCACATAGAAAAAGTGGTAAGCAAGTAAGGTCCAAAAAACAGATTTTCACCAAGTCAAATTAATTTATTGTTTTAGAGGTTTCATTATGCTTGTACCTAAACCAAAGTAGATAATTTAAAGATTGTTCTATACATCAGTTGGGGTCTCTATAAGTTTTAATATGAGTTCCTAAACCTGGCATGAAAGTGCATCATTATAGCTGTGTGGGCTAATAAAGTCAAAATGTTTGCCTTGGGGTAAGTTGAGCCAATGGTTGAGCCAATGGCAAGTTGAAATATATGTAGATATCTTTGTTAGAAAGAATACTATATTTCCCTTGACGGAGTGATACTGAATGTAAAAAATGGCTCAATTTACCCCACTCTCCCCCACACATTATGTAAAGTTAGTTTACAATTGACAGATAATGTTTAAATGCAAAAAACTTTATTTTGTGTTAGTGATCCTCAGCTCAGTTTGGGACCCTTAATCCAGGCTGGACAGGAGGAACTCAACCTGCATTTCTAGATTCCCCATCACCTGCCCCGAGAGCATCTGTGGGCTTTCATAGATGGACTCATCGAGGTTGAAGATGGAGTCCAGCCACGCCTTCATCTGGCCCTGACGACAACAGACACATCATCAACTATTATTTAATGACCAACTACAAAGATAATGATGAACAAACCATCACACACAGCTAGAGAGAGAGAGAGAGAGAGAGAGAGAGAGAGAGAGAGAGAGAGAGAGAGAGAGAGAGAGAGAGAGAGAGAGAGAGAGAGAGAGAGAGAAGAGAGAGAGAGAGGAGAGAGAGGAGAGAGAGAGAGAGAGAGAGAGAGAGAGAGAGAGAGAGAGAGAGAGAGAGAGAGAGAGAGAGAAATATGTACCTTAATGAGGAGGTAGAATTTCCGAGCAGCCTCTGTCCAGGCTCCTCCAGGAGGGTGAATCCTCATTATCACTTCCATGAGCAGATAAAAGAAGCTACCAGGCCTCTGGAGAAGGAACAGGGGACATGAGTGAGTGTCTACAGGCTTGATACAACAGTGTGGATAGGATAGATAAACAACAGGATGTTTACATTCTTAGGGCCACTTACAGATGTAGGAAGAGATGTTTTTCCTTCTAGAAGGCTTAGTAGAACGAATTCATAAAATACATCCACGAAGTTGATGCGGTCGATCTGAAGTCAAACAAATACGCTAATTACATAATCTTCATTGACAAGCACTTTAGAAAGTCTCATTGAGTAGATGTTGGATGAGCAGACTGTGCCTACAGCTAACGCTCAAACTTGCATGTAAACCTACTCCTACAAGAGCCATCTCTTGCTCTAGTCGCTCCCTGTTTGCTGGCTCATTAATGAAGTTCACCAGGAGGTCGTAGGCCTGCTGAAACTGCCTCACATCCTCAAAACAAAACAATCATACAATTCCTTAAACTTAGATCATAAAATCAAAGATTCAGGTCTGTAATTCAGAGGGTCTCTGATTGTTTTGCTTGTAAGACATTGGAACTTTTCAACTAAAACCTATGAATCACTGTTGCCTAAAGGTAACCCACTGGGCAAAGACTTGTTGTATCAACGTAGTTTCTATGTCATTTTAACCAAAAAATGTAATGTGATGATGTTAAAGCAACGTGGAAAACTGATTGGATTTGAAAAAAGTCATCAACGTAAGGGAATTTAGTCTTTTTTTCACCTAACTTTTAACCTAAATCCAATGACATGGTCAATGTTTTTGTTGATTTCACATTGAATTCACATTAGTTGACAACTCAACCAAATGTAACTCAAAACTAGACGTTGAAATGACATCTATGTGGGAACTATACTGTATATCTGGTCTGATGAACTCTGTACAATTATGTGAATGGTTACCTGCTGGTTGAGCTCGGACAATCCGCTCAACACCATCCTCCCAGCGTGGGTGAGGTAATTAAGGGAGGTACTGTCTGAGGATGTCAGAGCCTGTGAGAACAAGACAATACATTTACAAATAGTCCAGAAATGTTCATCAAATGAAATACAAAAGGTGCTAAATTCACAATTTCACACCTCCATAGCATGTCGGATACCGGCCAGCCTCAGAGAGAAGTTGGTTGTCCCTTGGTTTCCAAAGTAACTCCTGTAAATATAAATGTTTAGTAACACATGTGCAACATAAGGAGATAAAGCATACATCAATGCCATGATATGAAGATATCCTCTTATGTTAGCCTATGTTACAACTGCAGGATTCAGACAGACCATACCAATGTAGGACCTTCATTTGATCACTCTTTTGTTGCTGAGAATTTTCCTGCACGGCAGGAAATTAAACTTATAGTGTATTTTATTTTTAAGGCTTTTAAAGTTTGTAATTTTCACTTTGAAATGTCAGACTGATTTGCCCAAAAAATTTATCAACCCCTACAAAAATGAAAATTATAATCCACATAATAATTCATATTTGCTGTTGCTGCAGGATTATTTCCCTGCTGTAGCACACTGGCTTAAAGTAGACCCTTTCCTGCAGTCAAATGACCAACTCGCCCTCTAGTGGCCTCATGGGTGTAATGATATTCATCTTTTTCATAATTTCATAGTTAATCAAAATGATTTTTAATAATGCAGAAAATCTGGTTTTTCTATGTCAAACGGTTTTGTTATATTTCAGTCTTTTGTGATGTACAGAACCAGTCAACGTTTGGACACACCTACTCATTCAAGGGTTTTTCTTTATTTTTACTATTTTCTACATTGTAGAATAACAGTGAAGACATCAAAACTATGAAATAACACATATGGAATCATGTACTAACCAAAAAAGTGTTAAACAAATCAAAATATATTTTCGATTTTAGATTCTTCAAAGTAGCCACCCTTTGCCTTGATGATAGCTTTGCACACTCTTGGCATGCTCTCAACCAGCTTCACATGGAATGCTTTTCCAACAGTCTTGAAGGAGTTCCCACATATGCTGTGCACTTATTGGCTGCTTTTCCTTCACTCTGCGCTCCAACTCATCCCAAACCATCTCAATTGGGTTGAGGTCGGGTGATTGTGGAGGCCAGGTCATCTGATGCAGCACTCCATCACCCTCCATCTTGGTCAAATAGCCCTTACAGAGCCTGGAGGTGTGCTGGGTCATTGTCCTGTTGAAAAACAAATGATAATCCCACTAAGCGCAAACCATATGGGATGGCGTATCGCTGCAGAATGCTGTGGTAGCCATGCTGGTTAAGTGTGCCTTGAATTCTAAATAAATCAAAGACAGTGTCACCAGCAAAGCACCCCCACACCATCACACCTCCTCCTCCATGCTTCACAGTGGGAACTATTCATGCGGAGATCATCCGTTCACCAACTCTGCGTCTCACAAAGACACAGCGGTTGGAACCAAAAAATCTCAAATTTGAACTAATCAGACCAAAGGACAGATTTCTACCAGTCTAATGTCCATTGCTCATATTTCTTGACCCAAGCAAGTCTCTTCTTCTAATTGGTGTCCTTTAGTAGTGGTTTCTTTGCAGCAATTCGACCATGAAGACCTGATTCATGCAGTCTCCTCTGAACAGTTGATGTTGAGATGTGTCTGTTACTTGAACTTCGTGAAGCATTTATTTGGGCTGCAATCTGAGGTGCAGTTAACTCTAATGAACTTATCCTCTGCAGCAGAAGTAACTCTGGGTCTTCCTTTTCTGTGACGGTCCTCCTGAGAGCCAGTTTCATCATAGTGCTTGATGGTTTTTGCGACTGCACTTGAAGAAACTTTAAAAGTTCTTGAAATGTTCCGGATTACTGACCTTCATGTCTAAAAGTAATGATGGACTGTCGTTTCTCTTTACTTATTTGAGCTGTTCTTGCCATAATATGGACTTGGTCTTTTACTAAATAGGGCTATCTTCTGTATACCATTCCTACCTTGTCACAACACAACTGATTGGCTCAAACGCATTAAATTCCACAAATTAACTTATAAGTAGGCACACCTGTTAATTGAAATGCATTCCAGGTGACTACCTCATGAAGCTGGTTGAGAGAATGCCATGAGTGTGGAAAGCTGTCCTCAAGGCAAAGGGTGGCTACTTTGAAAAATCTCAAAAGTGAAATTTGTTGATTTGTTTAACACTTTATTTGTTACTACATGATTCCATGTGTTATTTCATAGTTTTGAGGTATTCACTATTATTCTACAACAGGGTTCTTCAATTCCGGTCCTGGAGGGCCGAAACACCTCTGTTTTTCATCCTCTCCTTCTAATCAGGGGCTAATTCAGACCTGGGACACCAGGTGAGTGCAATTAACTACCAGGTAGAAATAAAAAACAGAAGTGTTTCGGCCCTCCAGGACCGGAATTGAAGAAACCTGTTCTACAATATAGATTTTTTTTATTTTTTAAACCTGGAATGAGTAGGTGTGTCCAAACTTTTGACTGGTACTGTATAGAAAGTGTTTCAACTCTATATCTGACATGGTAAAGGTGTCTTCTTTTTTTAAGACCATATCCATATGTGTGAAATGTATACTTTTCCTTCAAAGTAGATTTGTTTAAGACTATTAAGAAACACACTGTGTGACCCTGATCTAGCCCACTGCAGTAAAATGATTATTAAGGTCCTACTTCTGTATTAGTACAATATTGGGCAGATTATTTCAAAGCAAATGTTTTTACTATAGATTAACACATTAAAGCAAACTCACCACAGCTGGGGCACATCTGCAACATTATTTTGCTCCTCCACAAACTCCTAAAGCAGACATCACATTAACATTAACTCTACTAAACTGCATTTCACCTGCAACATCAACTAAAGCAGACAAAACATTCAGTGACATCATAACAATACTTTCATCTTGACCTAAAAACTTGACCCTTGACAGACATTACAAACCTGTCGATACCAAAACATTGTGTTTTGAACACAATGACACTTAGACACACACCTGTACACACAAGTACAAATGTCAGTAAAACAAAGAAAAAAGTGCTATTGACTGTAGAAAGAGTTTTACGTGAGGAGTGCTGTCAGGGGTCTGGTCCTGGTCCTGGGTGGAGTGGTAAGGTGGAGGGGGACTGGGAGGGGAATCGGAAGGGAAAGGGGGAGGGGGAGAATCCTGGGGGAACTGGTGAGAGGAGCCAGAGAACGGTTCATGAGGGGTGGTGATGATGTCAGAGGTGGAGAACTGATACGACGTCATCTCATCCCCCCTCTCCTGGAACCCCTCCACTGTGGTGGAGATATCCACCTGCTGTTTAACACACAACATGTGACACTGTAAGCCCAACATTGAAAACCACAATATTAAAAACCCCTCAACCAAACACTGAAATAAATCCTAGCACAGAGAAACAACGAGTTATACCTGGGCATCCTCATAATAGGTGAACTCAGACCTCATCTTGACAAGGCAGGACCTGAGTCCATAGATCCTTCTACCAAGGAACTAAACATGAGGATAGAAATTCAAATGTCTCATTTCATTTTCTGTCAACATTTATTGAAACAGGTAAATGGACATTTGCCACTTCCCATTTTTGGGGGGTGAAAAAGTGTTTGACTGTACCTTAATACCAGTCAGCTCCTTGTTGGTGAGGACCACCTGGACAAGACCCTTTAAAAGAGACACAGGGAAACATTACATTTCATCCAGGAAATATAAGTAGCCCTATATTGTGTGCATCATTTGACACAAATCAGGTGCATTTGAGATGAAAGATCAGTTGAGAATCTCTCACCCATGAGTCCAGGATTTTTTCCTGAATGACTCTGCTCCACCACAGCTGTTTCTCCACTCCCCTCACAATGCACAGGTGATGCAAGTCCTCTTCATTTTGCTAAAAGAAAAAACGCCTTCAGTCTGCAGACCTTTCTCTATATTTTAACTATAGATTTCTATATCATTTGGCAGGCGAAGTTCTGACTATCATTACTGGCAGTGATATAACAACTTTCCCCTACGTTTCAATTAGGGCCAGACATACAAAAGAAACCCCAGAGACAAATGGGAGTTAAAATATACAGGTGTGTTCATTAGTGTTAAGAATATGTCTGAAGTACCTGCACTCGTCCATAATGGATCTTCCAGTAATGGAAATGAAACGAACCCCAGTTCCCAACCAGCTGCAACTTCTCATAGGGAAAACGAGAGTCTTCACTATTTGGCTGAAAAACAAAGACATCCCCTAATTTCAGAGGTTTCTCTGTGATTAATAAAAAACACAATTGTGGAGATAGAGGACATGTTAATGTGTACTATTACTAATACTCTATGACTGTCTAATAATGTGAATGGCTACCTGTGAATGGCTATCTAAAGGTGCTGACAGTTCGTCAAGCACTAGCCTCCCCGCTTCAGTGAGGTGAAAGGTAGGCTCCTCAGTAACCAATTTGGAAGTCTGTGAAAAGAAGAGGGAATAGGGTAAAGCCATCAAATTAAGGAAATTCTCCCTATAAGATCAGATGAGCTTTGGTTAATAATGTGAATGGTTACCTGTGTGTTTAACACTGCCAGCTCTCTCACCAGAATTCTCCCAGCACGGGTGAGATAGTAGACTGGTTTGGGCTTGGAGATGAAGAAGACGGAATATGTTTACAGACATGTTCATTATATTGTTTTATAGAAACTAGTGACTTGATGTTAATGTTTAATATCCTCTAAAGACCAGAGAGTATCCGAATGGATAGACTTACAGAGACAGGAACATACAAGGGTCCAGACCAAGGGATTAAAGCCAGACAGGGCCACTGCCCAACCTCCTCATCCACATACTAAGGAAAAAGACAGGATCAATTTAAGAGTCAGTTTGAATGAGAGACGGGTATAGAAGTGACAGACTGGTATAGGGAGGATCGCAAGAGGAGGCCACTGCAAAGATAGATTCTAAGACAATTGGCAGTTGAACTACACAGGTCTGTGTTTAAAGGTTAAGGAAACCTATGAGGTACCTGCATATGAATGAATGGCTACCTGTTCATTTTGAGAAGACAGTTCCTCCCATACCATCCTCCTAGCTGGAGTGAAACAGATGAAAATACGCTGCTCCATCATGAAAATCTGGTAAAAATAAGGGAACAGCTTTAAAGACATCAAAGTATTCAACTATCAAAGTGGATACTGAAGGTTAATTATCCCTATAAGATCAGATGAGCATTGGTTAATAATCTGCATGGATACCTGTGTGTTTAACACTGCCAGCTCTCTCACCAGCATCCTCCCAGCATGGGTAAGGTAATATGTTGACAGCAGTTTGACAGGCTATAAAAAAAAGGGGATATGGTTACAGAAATGTATTTCCATACAGGGTTTTTTTCTTCAGAAAACGTTATGTTTATGTTTAAGCCCCCCTAAAGACCAGAGAGTATCAGAATGGATGGACTTACAGCGTTTGAAACCCACAGAGGTACAGACCAAGGGATTAAAGCCAGACAGGGCTGCTGCCAAACCTCCTCATCCACATACTAAGGAACAAGACAGGATCAATTTAATAGTCAGTTTGAATGATACACTGGTATAGGAGTGAAAGACTGGTATAGGGAGGATTGCAAGAGGAGGCCACTGCAATGATAATAGTTGAAAGACACAGGTCTGAGTTATAAATGTTAAGAACATGTCTAAAGTACCTGCATGTGAATGGCTACCTCTTCAGGCTGAGAAAACAGTTCATCCCATACCATCGTGCCAGCATGAGAGATGAAAATATGTTGCTCATTCATGAAAATCTGTAAGAAAATTAGGGAATAGGTTTAAGGACATCAAAGTATCCCACTACCATAGTGGATACTGAAGGTAATCCTGCCTATTATATCAGATTAGCTTTGTCCAATAATCTGCATGGTTACCTGTGGGTTTAACACTGCCAGCTCTCTCACCAGCATCCTCCCAGCATGGGTAAGGTAATAAGTTGGCTGCAGTGTTACAGACTATTAGAAAAATAGGAAATATGTTTACAGACATGTATTTCTATATTGTTCTTTAGAAAACGTCATGTTTATGTTTAAGTTACATAAACCAGTCTAAAGACCAGAGAGTATCAGAATGGATGGACTTACAGCGCTTGAAACCCACAGAGGTCCAGACCAAGGGATTAAAGCCAGACAGGGCTGCTGCCGAACCTCCTCATCCACATACTAAGGAACAAGACAGGATCCATTTAAGAGTCAGTTTGAATGATACACTGGTATAGGAGTGAAAGACTGGAATAGGGAGGATCGCAAGAGGAGGCCACTGCAATGATAATAGTTGAAACACACAGGTCTGAGTTATAAATGTTAAGAGCATGTCTGAAGAACCTGCACGTGAATGGCTACCTCTTCAGACTGAGAGGACAGTTCATCCCATATCATCCTTCCAGCACGAGAGAAACAGATTAAAATAGGCTGCTCAATCGAGAAAATCTGTGAAAAAATGAGGGAACAGCTTTAAAGACAACAAAATATTCCACTACCATAGTGGATACTGAAGGTAATTATTCCTATTAGATCAGATTAGCTTTATCCAATCATCTGCATGGTTACCTGTGTGTTTAACACTGCCAGCTCTCTCACCAGCATCCTCCCAGCATGGGTAAGGTAATAAGTTGGCTGCAGATATAAAAAATAGGGAATATGTTTACAGAAATGTATTTCCATATTGTTCTTCAGAAAACGTATTGTTTATGTTTAAGTTACATAAACTAGTCTTAAAACTAGAGATGATCAGTATCGTTGGATTTACAGAGCTGGGAACCCACAGAGGTCCAGACCAAGGGATTAAAGCCAGACAGGGCCGCTGCCAACCTCCTCATCTACAAACTAAGGATCAATTTTCGAGTGAGTAAAATTACAGTTTGAATGTCAGATTGTTCTTGAACCAATCCTGCTACAGAAGCAGTATTGTTATAGCCTGGGTGCCAGTCTGTTTCAGCTTTCTGCCCACAACCTTTTTGGATTGTTATGCAAATATCATATTGCCACGATGGAATTGGCAAGAGAGTAGAAACAGACCGGTACTCAGACTATTGATAGGCCTACATTATTACCTGAACAAGGACTGGGTCCTCCTGGTCCAGGGTGGGCTCATGATCTTTATGAATAAACAATAAAGGATAATTTTCTCTAAGTTTAAGAAATACTGCAAGACACCAGACATCTGTACATGTAGTTAGGCTGATCTTATATTTTATTTGTATTTTATATTGTGTGATATCACATTGTATTTATGTGTCTGCATAATGTACCAATATGTTCAATTAAACCTAAAGCAAAGGTTTGGTTTCAGACGAGCATGTTCGTTTGTTGTTGTTAATAGTGGAATTCCATAGCATCTAGGGCTACACTGTAAAAAATATCAAATCTCCTCTGGGCTTTGCTAGCCACCATCATCATGTCATTATTTGAGTCCTAAATGGCACCATATTCCCTATTTAGTGAACTACTATTGACCAGAGCCTTTTGACCATATAACTATTGGCCCTGGTAAAAAATAGGGTATAGGGTGCCATTTGGGACTCAAATGATGACATGATGAAGGCTAAATATAGTTTCAGTCCGTACTATAAACAGTATGTATTGCTATTTAGACATTGTAAAATCTGTAAATTTACCCTCCTCAACCGTGACAACACGGTACACGCTCTCCATGGTGGCCGGTTCATCCTCACCGACGCCGTAATATTTTCTATAAAAGTAGACAGCCGAACCGGTCGCAAGCACCAGGCCAGCTGCACACAGAAGCGGCCGCTGGCGGAGGAATCTCAGCGTGGTCGCTGTCAACAAAGTACTGAATGTAGGCCTACTCATTATCGCCCTTCATACTGCAGTGATTTTGACCGAGTTCAAAACCATCTGACACGTTCTTAGAATTACAGGGTTTTATAGGGAACCATTAATACGTCAAATGCTTCCATACATCATGGTTGGCAATGTCACAATGGGATGAACATGTTTACCAAACTGATTAAAAATCACTCAACAGTGATATCAATTCAGTTGAATTTTGGAGATGATTTGGGAGTTTATAAAATGGTGAACTATGAACCATGGTTTAGAGAGCAGTAGGAGTAGAATAATTTAGAATATGCATATGGCTCTAAGTAGGAGTAGAAGAAGGGACTGCGCCACTATGCACAGTGCGCTCTCCATGGTTCTGAAAAGGAACGTTCGTTCCTGCGTTCATCAGCTCCCTGATGTTCTAGGCCGAGCCCATTCACTGAACCACTCTCACTTTCACTTTCAAGGTGTCAAAGCGTTCAACAAACATGCATGGAACTCAAACACAATTCAAAACCTTCCCGTTCGGGGGCGGCAGTAGTGATCCTCGCTAATAAGGGCCAGTGAGCCACAAGACAATTCTCATTAAGTTGGTTTACCCTGTTGGCGCAATGCGTAGGCTGCTTGTCTTTCGCGCCAGTGACCTGGTGGACATAATTTAACTAAAAGATCCTCAAGTCCTCTCTCTGGTAGCCTATTTCATTGAACACAGCGAACTACACAGTGCCTCTTCTCCTTCCAGGAGACTAACTGAATCAAAGCCAGTATATCCTAACAATATTAAATCCACTTTTTGTATTGAGTGAGAAATGCCTCTTGCATTTGTGTAGATCTTTGTTTTGGTCACACTGTGTGATGTCATTTAGGCTACTTCTACAAGTGGCCACAGACGCTTCTCATAGAAACGACTAGTTTCTGCAAAGATGTTGAGAAATACGAGACTTGCAGCAGCTAAGATGATGAGGAACCTCCTTGCACTGTGCAAAAAGTGGATTTAATATTTTTTCCTGAATTTTCTCTCTATTTTTGAGTAGGCTACCACCTGCAACTGCACACAGATGTTTATAAGAGATGTTTCTTCTGAGGTTAGGGGTCTATTATTGTAAAATGAATGTGTTTGATTTAATAACCAGTCTAATCTAACTATTTTGGTCGTTCATCTGGACTCTTCATTGTCATCATCAACATACTATAACACTTTGAATTACCTAGGAATATTACTATAGCAACTGGTTGCTAAGGGAAACGAGACACCACCATGATCCTCTTGTTGTGAGACTGAGAGAGAGAGTGAGATTTGAGAAGTGCATAAGGAGAGGTGGGAAGCAGAGAAGACAGAGCCTGGTTGAAATTCCACCAAATGGATAAGAAGAGGCAGACAAAGTTTGGCACATTTATGCTTTCAGTGGTTGACGGACACGAATGAACGAGTAAACGCAGTGTGCTGATCCTAGATCAGCACTCCTACTGTACGCTGAGACTCTTTGTGGATACATGCCCAGGTCTTTGATTCATTTTGTCTTAAGAGTAAGACCATGTCTTTTAATTATCAAACCATTAAAGAGTGTCAAGTAATCAAATCAACTAATACGTTTGCATAGTGTCAAATTACATATTTACATTTTAGTCATTTAGCAGACACTCTTATCCAGAGCGACTTACATTAGTGAGTGCATACATTTTCTCACATACTGGCCCCCGGTGGAAATCGAACCCACAACCCTGGTGTTGGAAGCACCATGCTCTACCAACTGAGCCACACGTGAAATTAACTAACACGTTTGTATAGAATCATATCAACTAACATGTTTGCATAGTACTCATAGCAATCCCTCATTGCCCAATCAGAAGATGCTCATATCAGATGTCTAAGTCCATCCTCTCACTCTGTATCTCTTACAGTCAGTAGACATGGAGGATGGGAAGCCTGATCTGCTGCTAGTCAAAGAGGTGACAAGCATACCCCCATAATATGATGTTGCCACCAAAATACTTGAAAATACAAAAGGTTTCACTCTGTGTTACGTTGTACCGGATTTGACCCAAACCTGTAGTTTAATCCCTTTTTAGATTAGATTTTAAGGCAGCAAAATGTGAAGACTGTGCAAGGGGTGTGTAGACTTTCACTAGACTCTGTACATATACAGAACATAATATACACTATATATACAAAAGTATGTGGACACCCCTTAAAATTTGTGGATTCTGCTATTTCAGCCACACGCGTTGCTGACAGGTGTATAAAATCGAGCACACAGCCATGCAATCTCCAAAGACAAACATTTGCAGTAGAATGGCCTTACTGAAGAGCTCAGTGACTTTCAACGTGGCACCGTCATAGGATGCCACCTTTCCAACAAGTCAGTTCGTCAAATTTCTGCCCTGCTAGAGCTCAACTGTGTCATGACTTGCCCTGATGGGCTGAGGATCAAAGATGCCATCTAGGCAAAGATTTGAACACCCCCTCTCCTGGGGGCCAGTTTTATGACCGGTCGTAAATTATTTGCAGAAACTTTATTTTTCGTGCCATGCAGTATTGGGAGAGGGAATTTCCCTGTTGAACAAAGGAAGTCTTTCCGCCAAGACTCCAACATCCAAAAGTGGATAATGAAACAATATTCCTACTTCAAAGAATGTGTGAAATGGTCGGTGGGGACTTAAAGAACAATCATGTCAAATTCGTTACTATGTTGTGATGTCATTAAAGATGGTGGAATAACATAACTGTATCTCTGGGGGTGTACACTTTCCAGTTATGAGGTTTGCATCTAATTGTTGTATAAATGAATGATTAAGTATAATATTACTTTTGTGAAGATAACAATGAGATTTTAGCATTCTAGATAAGATGATTGTTTTCCATATTAATTTGTTCTCAGTCAGTGGTCACGCCCAGATGAGCACAAACATGATGGAACGCCCCTTTTACCCCGAGGGCATAAAAAGCCTTGAAAAACAAATAACATTAGACCAGCAGACATGAAGCGTGAGCTAAACGTTACAAAATGGTTAGACCAGAAAGACCAGAAAACGTGAGACGGTATTCCATATGTTTGAAATGGAGAAACTCTGAAACTCTCAACCTCTACACGAGGTGAAGAAGACCACCACGCACTGGACCATATCATATCAGTCTGCAGCTGGCATGTATAGTCGTCTAGAGAACTTTCGCTAAAGACACGAGTTGGGAAGGACAATCCCTCTCAGACAACCGTTGGTATATCTGAAGTATCTATTCTAAATGATCAACTCTACGAACTACAGGAAACGCTGAAGTATCCATTCTAACCACCACTACGACCAGAAACTCTACCAAGGACATTGGGATCTCTGGTGGGCAAACCAGAGTCCTACATCATCAACTCAACTATCGAGGACAGCTACACATAAATACTTGTTGCATTTCCAATCCGAATGAGCGGTTATTGGGGTTCTAAGCATTTGTATTTCCGTGAGCGTAGTTTCCAAAGTAACAACGATAGTTTGAATCTCTGTCTCTCCCTTCCACTCTGCCCCCTCCTTCTAACCAAGCATTCATGCTATTGTTAGTCCAGTCCACTAGGGACCTGTTTTCATTGTATTACGTTAGTAATCAATAACCTATGTGTGTGCGTGTTTGTATTCTGTGTTATTATTTAGTTAGTTAGTAAATAAATAATTAAGCCAATTTGTGTATTGCTGATTCATTAATAAGGTTAGGGTTCTTGCAGGTTCAAGGATTATGCGACGTTCAGAATGAGACTGATAAGAGGTAATTATTTAATAAGTGATATATAACGATATATATCGATATATAACATATGTATCTTCTAAGAGTTTAATTCGGGAGATGGTAACTCGTTAAACAACTTCTTCTGTGGTGCCCCAAATTCCTAATGAGTGAATTGTTACATGATTCATTTAATCGAGTGGCAATTAAACATAGTTAGTTGATTTGATAAATAACAGTCATACTTTAAAGTAAGTCACGTCACGACAACTGTAAGTGCTATTATTGTGAAGCAGAAATGTCTAGGAGCAACAACGGCTTAGCCGCGACGTGGTAGGCCACACAAGCTCACAGAACGGGACCGCCAAGTGCTGAAGCACGTAGTGCGTAAAAATCGTCTGTCCTCGGTTGCAACACTCACTACCGAGTTCCAAACTACCTCTTGAAGCAACATCAGCACAAGAACTACTCGTCGGGAGCTTCATGAAATGGGTTTCCATGGCCAAGCAGCCGCACACAAGCCTAAGATCACCATGCGCAATGCCAAGTGTCGGCTGGAGTGGTGTAAAACTTGCCGCCATTGGACTCTGGAGCAGTGGAAACGCGTTCTCTGGAGTGATGAATCACACTTCACCATCTGGCAGTCCGACTGACAAATCTGGGTTTGGCAGATGCCAGGAGAACGCTACCTGCCCAAATGCATAGTGCCAACTGTAAAGTTTGGTGGAGGAGGAATAATGGTCTGGGGCTGTTTTTCATGGTTCGGGCAAGGCCCCTGTCATGACTTCCTCCGAAGCTGCCTCCCCTCCTTGTTCGGGCAGGAATCCATTTGTCTTGTCTTGTCTTGTCAATTACACACACCTGGTTGCTATTCCCCTCATTAGTACAGTGAGGGAAAAAAGTATTTGATCCCCTGCTGATTTTGTACGTTTGCCCACTGACAAAGAAATGATCAGTCTATAATTTTAATGGTAGGTTTATTTGAACAGTGAGAGACAGAATAACAACAAAAAAATCCAGAAAAACGCATGTCAAAAATGTTATAAATTGATTTGTATTTTATTGAGGGAAAAAAGTATTTGACCCCTCTGCAAAACATGACTTAGTACTTGGTGGCAAAACCCTTGTTGGCAATCACAGAGGTCAGACGTTTCTTGTAGTTGGCCACCAGGTTTGCACACATCTCAGGAGGGATTTTGTTCCACTCCTCTTTGCAGATCTTCTCCAAGTCATTAAGGTTTCGAGGCTGACGTTTGGCAACTCGAACCTTCAGCTCCCTCCACAGATTTTCTATGGGATTAAGGTCTGTAGACTGGCTAGGCCACTCCAGGACCTTAATGTGCTTCTTCTTGAGCCACTCCTTTGTTGCCTTGGCCGTGTGTTTTGGGTCATTGTCATGCAGGAATAACCATCCACGACCCATTTTCAATGCCCTGGCTGAGGGAAGGAGGATCTCACACAAGATTTGACGGTACATGGCCCCGTCCATCGTCCCTTTGATGCGGTGAAGTTGTCCTGTCCCCTTAGCAGAAAAACACCCCCAAAGCATAATGTTTCCACCTCCATGTTTGACGGTGGGGATGATGTTCTTGGGGTCATAGGTAGCATTCTTCCTCCTCCAAACACGGCGAGTAGAGTTGATGCCAAAGAGCTCCATTTTGGTCTCATCTGACCACAACACTTTCACCCAGTTCTCCTCTGAATCATTCAGATGTTCATTGACAAACTTCAGAAGACCCTGTATACAGTGGGGGAAAAAAGTATTTAGTCAGCCACCAATTGTGCAAGTTCTCCCACTTAAAAAGATGAGAGAGGCCTGTAATTTATCATAGGTACACGTCAACTATGACAGACAAATTGAGAAAAAATCCAGAAAATCACATTGTAGGATTTTTAATGAATTTATTTGCAAATTATGGTGGAAAATAAGTATTTGGTCAATAACAAAAGTTTCTCAATACTTTGTTATATACCCTTTGTTGGCAATGCCACAGGTCAAACGTTTTCTGTAAGTCTTCACAAGGTTTTCACACACTGTTGCTGGTATTTTGGCCCATTCCTCCATGCAGATCTCCTCTAGGGCAGTGATGTTTTGGGGCTGTCGCTGGGCAACACGGACTTTCAACGCCCTCCAAAGATTTTCTATGGGGTTGAGATCTAGAGACTGGCTAGGCCACTCCAGGACCTTGAAATGCTTCTTACGAAGCCACTCCTTCGTTGCCCGGGCGGTGTGTTTGGGATCATTGTCATGCTGAAAGACCCAGCCACGTTTCATCTTCAATGCCCTTGCTGATGGAAGGAGGTTTTCACTCAAAATCTCACAATACATGGCACCATTCATTCTTTCCTTTACACGGATCAGTCGTCCTGGTCCCTTTGCAGAAAAACAGCCCCAAAGCATGATGTTTCCACACCCATGCTTCACAGTAGGTATGGTGTTCTTTGGATGCAACTCAGCATTCTTTGTCCTCCAAACACGACGAGTTGAGTTTTTACCAAAAAGTTATATTTTGGTTTCATCTGACCATATGACATTCTCCCAATCCTCTTCTGGATCATCCAAATGCACTCTAGCAAACTTCAGACGGGCCTGGACATGTACTGGCTTAAGCAGGGGGACACATCTGGCACTGCAGGATTTGAGTCCCTGGTGGCGTAGTGTGTTACTGATGGTAGGCTTTGTTACTTTGGTCCCAGCTCTCTGCAGGTCATTCACTAGGTCCCCCCGTGTGGTTCTGGGATTTTTGCTCACCGTTCTTGTGATCATTTTGACCCCACGGGGTGAGATCTTGCGTGGAGCCTCAGATCGAGTGTCACACCCTGGCTCTGGGACTCTATTTGTTGAGCCAGGGTGTGTTCATTCTATGTGTTATATTTCTATGTTGGGGGTTCTAGTTTGTTGTATTCTATGTTGGCCTGAGTGACTCCCAATCAGAGGCAACGAGTGTCAGCTGTTGGCTGGTTGTCTCTGATTGGGAGCCATATTTAACTGTCTGTTTTTCACTTTGTGTTTGTGGGTTTTTGTTCCGTGTTCGGTCATTGTCACCGTGGACTTCACGAGTCGTTTATTGTTTTGTTGTTTCGTGTGTGCACTTTAATTTAATAAAGTAAACATGTTCGCTCAACACGCTGCGCATTGGTCTCTCCCTGACGATCGTGACAGAAAAACCCACCATACAAGGACCAAGCAGCGTGTCCAGGAGCAGGCAGACTGGACATGGGAGGATCGCCGGCCATGGAGTGAGACTGACGAGAGGCAACCCCAAAACATTTTTAGGGGGGGGCACAGGGCATGGACGACGGGGCTGACGGAGGCAGAAAAGGGGCGTATTCAAAAGGCCACCAGGTTACGGGGGCCACTGGTCAAAGTAGGGAAAGGAGGTTTAGAGGCACGGCGTGAGGTACTGGGGTGTGTTACCAGTCCGGTCCGGCCCGTTCCAGTTCCCGGGGTAGAGCCAGTGGTGTGTGTCCCCAGTACGGTCCGGCCTGTTACGGCCCCTCGCACCAAATGGACGGTGCGCGTCACCAGCCTGGTCCGGCCTGTTCCTGCCTCTCGCACCAAGCCTACGGTGTGCGTCGCCAGCCCGGTCCGGCCTGTTCCTGCCCCTCGCACCAAGCCTGCGGTGTGCGTCGCCAGCCCAGCTCGGCCTGTCCCTGCTCCACGCACCAAGCCTATGGTGTGCGTCGCCAGCCCAGCCCGGCCTGTCCCTGCTCCACGCACCGAGCCTACGGGGTGCGTCGCCAGCCCAGCCCGGCCTGTCCCTGCTCCACGCACCAAGCCTACGGTGTGCGTCGCCAGCCCAGCCCGGCCTGTCCCTGCTCCACGCACCAAGCCTACGGGGTGCGTCGCCAGCCCAGCCCGGCCTGTCCCTGCTCCACGCACCAAGCCTACGGTGTGCGTCGCCAGCCCAGCCCGGCCTGTCCCTGCTCCACGCACCAAGCCTACGGGGTGCGTCGCCAGCCCAGCCCGGCCTGTCCCTGCTCCACGCACCAAGCCTACGGTGTGCGTCGCCAGCCCGGCCCGGCCTGTTCCTGCCACTCGCACCAAGTCTACTGTGCGCGTCGCCAGCCCGGCCCGGCCTGTTCCTACCACTCGCACCAAGTATACGGTGCGCGTCGCCAGCCCGGCCCGGCCTGTTCCTGCCACTCGCACCAAGTATACGGTGCGCGTCGCCAGCCCGGCCCGGCCTGTTCCTGCCACTCGCACCAAGCCAGGGGTGCGAGTCGTCAGCCTGGTCCACCCCGTTCCTGCTACTCGCACCAAGCCAGGGGTGCAAGTCGTCAGCCTGTTAAGGCCCGTCGCTGCTCCACGCACCAAGCCAGGGGTGCGAGTCGTCAGTCCGGTGAGGCCCGTTCCGGCTCCACGCACCAAGCCAGGGGTGCGCATCGTCAGCCCGGTCCGGCCCGTTGCTGCTCCACGCACCAAGCCAGGGGTGCGAGTCGTCAGTCCGGTGAGGCCCGTTCCGGCTCCACGCACCAAGCCAGGGGTGCGCATCGTCAGCCCGGTCCGGCCCGTTGCTGTTCCACGCACCAAGCCAGGGGTGCGAGTCATCAGTCCGGTGAGGCCCGTTCCGGCTCCACGCACCAAGCCAGGGGTGCGTATCGTCAGCCCGGTCCGGCCCGTTGCTGCTCCACGCACCAAGCCAGGGGTGCGCATCGACAGCCAGGTCCGGTCCTTTCCTGCCTCACGCACCAAGCCTGGGGTGCGTGTCATCAGTCCGGCACAACCCGTGCCTTGGTCATCGGTGCCAAATCAGGTACCGCTTTATTGCTCCCCAACGGAGCTGAAGCTAGCCGCTCCTGCTACGTCCAGGTCAGCTCCAGCCAGCGGGGCCAGACCGGACCAGGGGCGCTATGGGGGGTTTATTGGAGGGTGGTGGGCAAGCCCGGAGCCAGAACCGCCGCCGAGGAGGAATGCCCACCCAGCCCTCCCCTGTTTTGCTCGTATTGAGGCGCGGTCGCAGTCCGCGCCTTTAGGGGGGGGGGTACTGTCACACCCTGGCTCTGGGACTCTATTTGTTGAGCCAGGGTGTGTTCATTCTATGTGTTATATTTCTATGTTGGGGGTTCTAGTTTGTTGTATTCTATGTTGGCCTGAGTGACTCCCAATCAGAGGCAACGAGTGTCAGCTGTTGGCTGGTTGTCTCTGATTGGGAGCCATATTTAACTGTCTGTTTTTCACTTTGTGTTTGTGGGTTTTTGTTCCGTGTTCGGTCATTGTCACCGTGGACTTCACGAGTCGTTTATTGTTTTGTTGTTTCGTGTGTGCACTTTAATTTAATAAAGTAAACATGTTCGCTCAACACGCTGCGCATTGGTCTCTCCCTGACGATCGTGACATCGAGGGAGATTATCAGTGGTCTTGTATGTCTTCCATTTCCTAATAATTGCTCCCACAGTTGATTTCTTCAAACCATGCTGCTTACCTATTGCAGATTCAGTCTTCCCAGCCTGGTGCAGGTCTACAATTTTGTTTCTGGTGTCCTTTGACAGCTCTTTGGTCTTGGCCATAGTGGAGTTTGGAGTGTGACTGTTTGAGGTTGTGGACAGGTGTCTTTTATACTGATAACAAGTTCAAACAGGTGCCATTAATACAGGTAACGAGTGGAGGACAGAGGAGCCTCTTAAAGAAGAAGTTACAGGTCTGTGAGAGCCAGAAACTTGCTTGTTTGTAGGTGACCAAATACTTATTTTCCACCATAATTTGCAAATAAATTCATTAAAAATCCTACAATGGATTTTTTTTTCTCAATTTGTTTGTCATAGTTGACGTGTACCTATGATGAAAATTACAGGCCTCTCATCTTTTTAAGTGGGAGAACTTGCACAATTGGTGGCTGACTAAATACTTTTTTCCCCCACTGTATGTGCTTTCTTGAGCAGGGGGACCTTGATTTCAGTCCTTCACGGTGAAGTGTGTTACCAATTGTTTTCTTGGTGACTATGGTCCCAGCTGCCTTGAGATCATTGACAAGATCCTCCCGTGTAGTTCTGGGCTGATTCCTCACCATTCTCATGATCATTGCAACTCCACGAGGTGAGATCTTGCATGGAGCCCCAGGCCGAGGGAGATTGACAGTTCTTTTGTGTTTCTTCCATTTGCAAATAATCGCATCAACTGTTGTCACCTTCTCACCAAGCTGCTTGGCGATTGTCTTGTAGTCCATTCCAGCCTTATGTAGGTCTACAATCTTGTCCCTGACATCCTTGGAGAGCTCTTTGGTCTTGGCCATGGTGGAGAGTTTGGAATCTGATTGATTGATTGCTTCTGTGGACAGGTGTCTGTTATACAGGTAACAAGCTGAGATTAGGAGCACTCCCTTTAAGAGTGTGCTCCTAATCTCAGCTCGTTACCTGTATAAAAGACACCTGGGAGACAGAAATCGTTCTAATTGAGAGGGGGTCAAATACTTATTTCCCTCATTAAAATGCAAATCAATTTATAACATTTTTGACATGCGTTTTTCTGGATTTTGTTGTTGTTATTCTGTCTCTCACTGTTCAAATAAACCTACCATTAAAATTATAGACTGATCATTTCTTTGTCAGTGGGCAAACATACAAAATCAGCAGGGGATCAAATACTTTTTTTCCCTCACTGTACGTGTTTAAGTGTTCCCTCTGCCCCCTTGTCCTTGTGGGTGATCGTTCATTGTGAGGATTAGTAGCTTGGTTGAGCTCAGTATTTTGTATTGCCGGGGTATTTTCCCTGTGTGCATGTTTGTTCCAGTGCGCCTGTTTTGCGCACTGGACTGGTTACGCTGGATTACGGAATAAACTCTGTATACTGTGATTTACCCTCCTGCGCCTGACTCCTTCTAATCACGCATCACAGAATCACCCACCAGCTATGGAGTCAGCAGGAGAGGAGCGCATGCCTGGAGTCGTGGCACGGGTCCAGGAGCATTCAACAATGCTAGCCAGCTTGGGAGAAGCGGATCAGGTTCTCCAGGTCGACCAACGCCTGGAGAGGAGAGGTCCCGATCTGTCGAGACCAGCTGGGAAACCGAATCCAGCCACCCACACCCCAGCACCCAGAGGGATCCATATATCCCGACCACGGGAGTTCGACAGGACAGCTGCTCTCTGCCAGGGATTCCTCCTCCAACTGGAGCTCTACTTCTCCAGCATCAGGCCGGCCCCATCGGAGCAGGAGAAGGTGTCCGCCCTCGTCTCCTGCCTCTCGGGGAAAGCCTTGGAGTGGGCAAACGCAGTCTGGAACGAAGGAGGAGCCGAGTTAGACAACTACGGGGAGTTCGCTCGCCTCTTTCGGGCTGTCTTCGATCACCCGCCCGAAGGTCGAGAGGCGGGCGAGCAGCTGGTCCACCTGAGGCAGGGGACGAGGACTGCGCAGGACTTCGCCTTGGAGTTTCGGACTCTAGCATCTGGGTCCGGGTGGAACGAGCTGGCCCTTATCGATCACTTCCAGTGCCATCTGCGGGAGGATGTCCGAAGGGAGCTAGCTTGCCGGGACACCATGTTGTCCTTCACACAACTGGTGTACATGGCCTTTCTGTTTGGACAACCTGCTGGCGGCCAGAGGACGTCCTGGAGGGGGTCTGCCCGTTCCAACCCCGGCCGATGGAGCTGGGTGGAGCCGCGATCCGAGAGAGCGGAGGACGACAGCGCCAGTGTCACTCTGGTGGAACGAAGGGACATTACACTGCACAATGTCGTCAGCGTTCTTTTGGGTCTGGAGGCAGCAGGCAGGGCACTCTCGCATCACCCCAGGTATTGAACACCCACACTTGTTCAGAGCCCTCTGCTGCGCACTGTACCCTACCCATCCACTTTACTGATCACATTGTAGTTCCCCAGTGTAAGGCGCTAGTCGATTCAGGCGCAGCTGGGAACTTTATGGATAGGGCATTCTCACACAGTCTAGGTATTTCATTGATTCCCCTATCCATTCCACTCCCCATCAGAGTACTTGACATTAGGGTCCGGGTTTGTTAGGGAAGTTACCGCACCAATCACCATGGTTACCCACGAGACTCATTGCGAGCAAGTCATGTTTTTTTATCATTGAGTCTCCTGCTTTCCCTGTGGTACTAGGTATCCCTTGGTTAGCACTCCACAACCCCACATTCTCATGGCCGCAGAGGGTTCTCACGGGGTGGTCGTGAGAGTTTCAGGGTAGGTGTCTCAGTGTTTCCGTTGGTGCAACCACGGTGGAAAGTCCAGACAGTACCTCAACCGTGCGCATTCCCCCAAATACCTCGATTTGGCACACGCGTTTTCCAAAACGCAGGCGACCAAGTTACCACCTCATCGGGCGGGGAATTGTGCGATAAACCTCCGGGTAGACGCTGTGCCTCCCAGGAGTCATGTGTATCCCCTGTCACAGGCTAAAATGGAGGCTATGGAAATATACGTCCCTCCACTTCACCCGCCTCCTCAAGTTTCTTTTTTGTGAAGAAGAAAGACAGCGGTCTGCACCCTTGCATTGATTATCGATCACTGAACAAGGAGACGATACGATTTAGTTATCCTCTCCCCCTCATTCCTTCAGTGATCGAGTCAATGCATGGGACGCACTTCTTCACCAAATTAGATCTCCGGAGTGTGTACAACCTGGTGCGTGTCCGAGAGGGGGATGAGTGGAAGAAAGCATTCAGCACAACCACAGGGCATTATGAATACCTGGTGATGGCCTACGGTTTGATGAATGCTCCATCCATCTTCCAGTCCTTTGTGAACGAGGTGTTTCGGGACATGCTTGGTCGCAGTGTAGGGGTCTACATCGATGACATTCTGGTGTATTCCACTACGTGCGCCGAGCATGTGTTCCTGGTTCGCAAAGTGCTGGCCCGACTGTTGGAAAATGACCTTTATGCCAAGGCAGAAAAGTGTCTGTTTTTCCAGCAGTCCGTCTCCTTCCTCGTATACCGCATTACCACCTCAGGTGTGGAGATGGAGGGAGATCGCATTTCAGCCGTGCGTAATTGGCTGTTTCCAACCACGGTTAAGGAGGTGCAGCGCTTTATTGGCTTCGCCAACTACTATCAGAGGTTTATTCCGGGGCTTTGGCAAGGTCGCAGCTCCCATTACATCTCTGTTGAAGGGTGGGCCGTCCCGGCTCCGCTGGTCTGCTGAGGTGGACAGGGCCTTCAGTAATTTGAGGGGTCTGTTCACCTCAGCCCCGGTACTGGCCCACCCCGGTCCATCACTACCTTTCATAGTGGAGGTGGATGCGTCCGAGGTAGGGATAGGCGCTGTCCTATCTCAATGCTCGGGCACGCCACCCAAGCTCCGCCCCTGTGCCTTCTTCTCTAAGAAGCTCTACCAGGCGGAGCAGAACTACGATGTTGGTGATCGGGAGCTGTTGGCTGTTGTCCGAGCGCTGACCGTGTGGAGGCATTGGCTCGAAGGGGCGAAACACCCTTTCCTCGTCTAGACGGACCACCGTAACCTGGAGTACATCCGGGCAGCGAGGAGGCTGAATCCTCGCCAGGCCAGCTGGGCCCTATTCTTCACCTGGTTTGATTCCACACTATCATACATCCCAAGTACGAAGAACGTGAAGGCAGACGCATTGTCACGGCTGTATGACAGAGAGGAGAGGCCCAGAGACAACACCCCCATACTCCCGGCCTCCTGCATTGTGGCGCCGGTAGTATGGGCGATGGACGCGGATATAGAGCAGGCGTTACGAACAGAGCCATCTCCACCTCAGTGTCCAGCTGGGCTGCAGTACGTGCCTGCTCTTATCCGTGACCGTCTGATCTACTGGGCACACATGTCACCCTCCTCTGGTCACCCAGGTATCAGTCGTACAGTGTGCTACCTGACCGGAAAGTACTGGTGGCCTACCTTGGCTAAGGACGTGAGGGTGTATGTCTCCTCCTGCTCGGTGTGCGCCCAGAGTAAGGCACCTAGGCACCTCCTAGTGGGTAAGTTACAACCTTTACCAGTTCCACAACGACCATGGTCTCACCTGAGTGTTGAGTTCCTTACCGATCTTCCCCTCTCCCAAGGTAACACCACCATCCTGGTCGTTGTGGACCGCTTTTCCAAGGCCTGCCGCCTCCTTCCTCTGCCCGGTCTCCCCACGGCCCTGCAAACTGTGGAGGCCCTGTTTACACACGTCTTCCGGCACTACGGGGTACCAGAGGATATAGTGTCTGACCGGGGTCCCCAGTTCACATCCAAGGTCTGGAAGGCGTTCATGAAATGTCTGACCTCTGGTTTCCACCCCGAGTCTAATGGGCAGGTGGAACAGGTAAATCAGGATCTGGGTAGGTTCCTGCGGTCCTACTGCCAGGACTAGCCGGGGGAGTGGTCGGTGTTCTTGCCATGGGCCGAATATGCCCAGAACTCTCTCCTTCACTCCTCCACTAACCTAAAGCCATTCCAATGTGTTTTAGGTCACCAACCGGTTCTGGCACCGTGGCACCAGAGCCAGACCGAGGCTCCTGCGGTGGCTGACTGGTTTCGGCGTGCGGAGAAGACGTGGGACACTGCCCACGTCCACCTCCAACGCGCCGTGCGTCGTCAGAAGGCCAACGCTGACCACCACTGCAGTGAGGCCCCGGTCTTCGTACCGGGTGATCGGGTCTGGCTCTCGACCCGGAATCTGCCCCTCTGCCTGCCCTGCCGGAAGCTGAGCCCGCGGTTTGTGTCACGACTTCCTCCGAAGCTGCCTCCCCTCCTTGTTCGGGCAGGCTTCGGCGTTCCTCGTCACCGGCCTTCTAGCCACTGCCGCTCCATATCTCATCATTCCATTTGTCTTGTCAATTACAGGAGATGTAAGCAGGTGTGTTGTTATTCCCCTCAATAGTACGTGTACGTGCTCAACCGAGCACTGGAACAAATGCTACAGCATAAAATTACATTCTAGACAATTCTGTGCTTCCAACTTTGTGCCAACAATTTGGGGAAGGCCCTTTTCTGTTTCAGCATGACAATGCCCCCGTGCGCAAAGCAAGGTCCATACAGAAATGGTTTGTCGAGATCAGTGTGGAAGAACTTGACTGGCCTGCACAGAGCCCTGAATTGGAACACCGACTGCGAGCCCGGCCAAATTGCCCAACATCAGTGCCCGACCTCACTAATGCTCTTGTGGCTGAATGGAAGCAAGTCCCCACAGTAATGTTCCAACATCTAGTGGAAAGCCTTCCCAGAAGAGTGGAGGCTGTTATAGCTGCGAAGGTGGGACCAACTCCATATTAATGCCCATGATTTTGGAATGAGATGTACGACGAGCAGGTGTCCACATACTTTTAGTAATGTACTGTATGTACTTCAATGTGAATAGTGATGCACCTGGCTCTACAATTATATACAAACAATAGAACTTCTGTTTACATACTAAAACACTCATTATAATGTATAAATTTGACCAAGTAATTGACAATAAAAACTCCATATGTAGAGTTTTCTCTGCCACGCTTGTAAAGTCTATTTTGTAACCTCTTCCTGCAGGTGGTTGGCTGGAGGCTAACAGAGGAGACTGGGCAGTCATCTTGGATTCCCAGACTGCTGCAGCCAATGGCCCAGGGGACGACATCACCGAGCAGGCCAGGACCAGAGGCGACATAGTGGAGGTCAGTGGATGGGACAGCTTCCTCAACTCTGGGCTGGGGAACAACACTGTTAACCACAACTAGAAACAGTCTAACTTAGTCTCCATAACAACAGACTGGCTGAGACCAGGGCGAAGCGTAGATTTGGTTTGCGGTGTCGGGGAGGTGTCCGTATGAGAACAGACACAGACTCGGCTAGCGATGCTCCGTCCTGCTCCTATAGTTGTGATTCAGAGAGACTGATGGCGCCTCAGGTTAACCCCCTAACAGCTGCTACCTTCAGCCTGCCTTCTATAGGATCTATCAACTGGAAAATGGACCCTGCGACAACACAGACACTCCCTGGCCTTCGTCCTCCTCACACTCTCCTAATGTTAAACCAGACCTCAGACAATGCCAGTGCCTCAACACTAAATGGCTACACAAGCCGACTGACAAATGACAGTAGTAGTAATGCTATCAGTAGATCCGGTGGCAAAGGGAAGCGTTTCCCATGTTCATTCTGTGGGAAAGCCTTCAGTTTCCCCAAACAGGTGGAGATCCACCAGAGAATGCACACAGGGGGAAAAATTGTTTGGCTGCCACCTGTGCCGGGCCAGTTTCTCCCACTCGTCCAGCCTGAAGAGGCACCCTAGAGTCCACACAGGGGAGATATCCTACAGCTGCCCCAGTGTGAGAAGAGGTTCTCCCACCAGCACCAACTGAAGATGCAGCTGAAGGTCCACATAGGAGAGAGGCCGTTCGCCTGTACGCACTGCAGGAAGAGGTTCTCAGAGAGGAGCTACCTCAGGATACACCAGCAGAAAATGCAGACGGCCCCTGTATAGAGTATAGTGGCATGTAATATTGTACTTGTTAGTTTGTTTGTAGTTCATTCTGTTGGTTTTGGATGTTTTAGGGAACTGGATGAGGTGAACTGAGGAAAGAATGAGTATGATGAGGCAGAGTAGATGATATGGTGATGGTTGGTGTGATGGTATCTGTAAAAATGCTTCAATGATGAAAGTGACAACCTTTTCCTATTCTTTGATGCTGGTGTTTTATAATGAGGAAATTATAGTGCTTTAATTCATGTTTACTTGACATAAAAGTAGTGAAGCTGTGTGTAATGTAATGTTGAACCTTTTCCAAAGTATTCTAAAATTAATTTTATCAAAGCGAGGGTACCAGATTTACAGAAAAGGTAAAGTGTTAACATAGTGTTATGATGAGTTTCTAGGGTATGAAGTAATTAAGAATGTAATGATATACTTAGACACTTTTTTCCCTAATTAAAATACAAATAAATTTATAACATTTATGACATGCGTTTTTCTGGATTTTTTGTTGTTGTTATTCTGTCTCTCACTGTTCAAATAAACCTACCATTAAAATTATAGACTGATCATTTCTTTGTCAGTATGCAAACGTACAAAATCAGCAGGGGATCAAATACTTTTTTCCCTCACTGTACATACTAATGATTCACTTAAATCACTCAGTCATCTTATAAATTATAACCCAAAACCAAATTACTTAACTCAACCAAATTTAAAATGACAATCCTTATTGATTCACTTTATCCTTATCAATGAAAATTAAAACCCTCAACTTTATCACCCATTACACCTGTCAGAATGTACACTTATATTAACATACATTATAAAAATCCATAATTCTATTATGACTTTCCTCATCCTGATAATAAATACAGATCATTATCTCAATGCATTCTTAATACTATTAATTTAGCAGTGTATATACAGTTAAAGTCGGAAGTTTACATACAGTGGGGAGAACAAGTATTTGATACACTGCCGATTTTGCAGGTTTTCCAACTTACAAAGCATGTAGAGGTCTGTAATTTTTATCATAGGTACACTTCAACTGTGAGAGATGGAATATAAAACAAAAATCCAGAAAATCACATTGTATGATTTTTAAGTAATTCATTTGCATTTTATTGCATGACATAAGTATTTGATACATCAGAAAAGCAGAACTTAATATTTGGTACATAAACCTTTGTTTGCAATTACAGAGATCATACGTTTCCTGTAGGTCTTGACCAGGTTTGCACACACTGCAGCAGGGATTTTGGCCCACTCCTCCATTCAGACCTTCTCCAGATCCATCAGGTTTCGGGGTTGTCGCTGGGCAATACAGACTTTCAGCTCCCTCCAAAGATTTTCTATTAGGTTCAGGTCTGGAGACTGGCTAGGCCACTCCAGGACCTTGAGATGCTTCTTACAGAGCCACTCCTTAGTTGCCCTGGCTGTGTGTTTCGGGTCGTTGTCATGCTGGAAGACCCAGCCACGACCCATCTTCAATGCTCTTACTGAGGGAAGGAGGTTGTTGGCCAAGATCTCGCGATACATGGCCCCATCCATCCTCACCTCGATACGGTGCAGTCGTCCTGTCCCCTTTGCAGAAAAGCATCCCCAAAGAATGATGTTTCCACCTCCATGCTTCACGGTTGGGATGGTGTTCTTGGGGTTGTACTCATCCTTCTTCTTCCTCCAAACACGGCGAGTGGAGTTTAGACCAAAAAGCTCTATTTTTGTCTCATCAGACCACATGACCTTCTCCCATTCCTCCTCTGGATCATCCAGATGGTCATTGGCAAACTTCAGACGGGCCTGGACATGCGCTGGCTTGAGCAGGGGGACCTTGCGTGCGCTGCAGGATTTTAATCCATGACGGCGTAGTGTGTTACTAATGGTTTTCTTTGAGACTGTGGTCCCAGCTCTCTTCAGGTCATTGACCAGGTCCTGCCGTGTAGTTCTGGGCTGATCCCTCACCTTCCTCATGATCATTGATGCCCCACGAGGTGAGATCTTGCATGGAGCCCCAGACCGAGGGTGATTGACCATCATCTTGAACTTCTTCCATTTTCTAATAATTGCGCCAACAGTTGTTGCCTTCTCACCAAGCTGCTTGCCTATTGTCCTGTAGCCCATCCCAGCCTTGTGCAGGTCTACAATTGTATCCCTGGTGTCCTTACACAGTTCTCTGGTCTTGGCCATTGTGGAGAGGTTGGAGTCTGTTTGATTGAGTGTGTGGACAGGTGTCTTTTATACAGGTAACGAGTTCAAACAGGTGCAGTTAATACAGGTAATGAGTGGAGAACAGGAGGGCTTCTTAAAGAAAAACTAACAGGTCTGTGAGAGACGGAATTCTTACTGGTTGGTAGGTGATCAAATACTTATGTCATGCAATAAAATGCAAATTATTACTTAAAAATCATACAATGTGATTTTCTGGATTTTTGTTTTAGATTCCGTCTCTCACAGTTGAAGTGTACCTATGATAAAAATGACAGACCTCTACATGTTTTGTAAGTAGGAAAACCTGCAAAATCGGCAGTGTTTCAAATACTTGTTCTCCCCACTGTATATAAAAATTGTTTGATACGTTGTCTCCTACTTTCCCCTTAACATAATACTATAGTAGACTTCCATCAATCCTGGAAAAAAAACTCCCACTCAGAAGACACTAGATAATACCATGTTTCATTAAGATCACTACACCTTCTAATATAAACCTATAACCCCTTTCTAGTAATTTAATAATCACTACCTGTTGCATTTATGTTTTACAATAATAACCTATTGTTTAATAACTTCATAACTTACAAAACATGTTTACTTAATCCATCAGCCTAATAGTAACAACTATCTCCCAATGTTCAACATACCATAAACAGATTATCGTTTTTAGAATTAATGAACTGTCTGCATAACTCACTGTTGTTTAAACAAACTATAGAATTTAATAATAATAATAAAGAATTGTCAAAGAACGTTCCATATTCAACTCTCTAGATATGTTCTTCACATTATCCCAATGCGTCCAACATATTTACATTTACATTTACGTCATTTAGCAGACGCTCTTATCCAGAGCGACTTACAAATAGACATGTCAATATAGCCCACTATCACTACTTCCTTTCACCCTCTTACGAAATCATGTCATTAGTAAATTGTCTCCACAAAGCACTACTACCTAATAACATATTTTCATTTACCTAATTATATTATTCCTAAATTATAGTCAAAACCAACAAAATATCTATTCAGAGATATGCAACTTTAATTACTATGTTATACTATCCGCTATGTGTTGGTAAGACAATCTCTTCCACATAATGTTATCAAGTCACCTAGTGATCTAGGTCAATAGCATCAATGTAAAAGTTTTACTTTCTGTCCCTACCTGGTCTTGAACCAGGAACCCTCTGTACACATCGACAACAACCACTCTCGAAACACCATTACCCGTCGCGCCACAAAATCTACGGTCCTTGCAAAGCACGTTAAACAACTACTTCCACGTCGCATAGCAAGTTACGTCACCACTCTCAATGTCACTAGTTCTCACCACTAACTAGCTAGCCCTTTCACACCAAACATTCAACCCCCTATGACTTCCTTCTCCACAGCAACCACTGATCCTTGTACACCTAACGTAACCCATAATGTCCCTTACAGCGCTCTCACGTTTCAGCGAGCCCCAATGTTTAACACCCACAGACAAAAACATGTAAATTCTTCAATTTTTTTACTAGTAGACAAAATAACATTCTCAAACAGCGTTCTGCATTTATCTCTACCATAGGGTTTAAAAACTAACGTAACAACATTAATAATATGCCATTAACCATCCTAAATTGCTGTAGTAACGTCATGTTTGGTTCAGTTTATCTATTACGATAGTATGTCCATAATACTTCTGTATTGACCTCAACCAAAAGTTGCCATAGTCCTCAGTCAATGTTATATTTCCTTTTATTCTCCTAATTCCCCTATTTCACTTCCCATGAAGATAAGACATTTGCTTCTCTGTGCGTCCTAAACTACATTATATTTCCCCTTTAATCAACTAAGATCATAGCCACAACTCTTATGAAACCACCAAACTGCCATTATTAGAATACAGCAGATGTAGGTAACTGTCCTTTCTAAGGAGGCTACAAGTAAGACCAAACACTTGCTGTATTTTACCATCATATATTTAATTTATCCATATTATCAATATCCAATTTATTTATAGACATTACGCCACCATTCTCAATCGTTTAATCTAGCCAACCCTTAGTGAATGCCAAAAAAAATATGACTACCACGCAATCGTCTCTCTATACCTGTTATAGAGTCTCTCTATACCTGCCCACTCTCTTTATGATGCATCTTGCATCAAGGGTGCATCATTTTATGATGTATCTTACATCAAGAGTGCCTTGCCCACTCTCTTTATGATGTATCTTACATCAATGGTGCCCTGCGCTCATTTTCATTTATAATGTACCTTTAAGGGAATAATACCCACTCTTTATGATGTACTTTTACATCACGGATGCCCTGCGCCCACTCGTTTGTCCTCTGTTGCCTTTACTCAGTACTTTGAACACACCCTATTTTTGAATCATAACACCATGTCATAGTCCTATTTGATATTCTCCCTACATCCCTTACATAACTCAACACCACTCATCGTCCCCCTTTAAAATATAGAATTGTAAATGTTCGTTACAGCTTAGCTTTACCACAGATAAGCAGAATTTGACATAATCCCCAAAAAATGAAAGTCTGTTTACCTGTTAGTTTGGCTGTGAACTGCATCCTGTTCGTTTAGACGCCAATCTGTTATGAGGAGTTTCTAGGGTATCAAGTAATTAAGAATGTAATGATATACTTAGACACTTTTGATGGGGAGTTAATATAAGATATTTAATATGGTACCATGGTTAGTTATAACAGACGAAGGACATGGCCCTGCCTCTGCCATCTTCCTAACTCCAGAACAAAGAGATCCCTCAGCTTATATACACTCTGTTACAAGTCTCTTCACTAACATCTGGTACCCATCATGGGCACTCCCTTCTCTTTGATGTTATTACTCTTTACCCCCAAGTCATATATCCTGTCCATCAATCATTTCTAAGATCAATATCAGTAATCTCCTTTGACATAAGGAATACAGACTCTGTGACACCAAACCACTTATCTACCAACTCTCCCCTGGCTCACACAACGCTATGCAATGACATCATTACACATAGGGTAAGTAAATCCATTTGAATTCAATCACTTTTTGAACGAAACCTTCCATAGATATTTACCCATTGTAGAATTGCTCAGAACTTGACTTTCTGGACCTGAATGCCAAAACATTCACGAGATAAAGGGGCTTAAAGTTGACCCATTTTGCACATCCCACCACACTATGAGACATCCATGTCTTCATCACTGGAAAATATAAACGGTTGAGATTGATATGATGCCAAAATAAAAAGTGACCTTTTTAAAAAATCTTTAACGTCAATGATCTAAAAACGTGTAAAAGCTGGGTTTTTTCATCTGAGGTTTTTGTGTTTTGCCCGCCATCGGTTGAGACACAACATGCTCTTGAATATAGTCAGGGTGGGTGTCATTTCAATCATAGAAATAGAAGATACAGTGCCTTCAGAAAGTATTCACACCCCTTTACTTTTTCCAAATTCTGTTGTGTTACAGCCTAAATTAAAAATAGATTAAATTGAGATTTTATGTCACTGATCTACACACAATAACCCATAATGTCAAAGTGGAATTTTGTCTTTAGAAATGTTTACGAATTAATTAAAATGATAAGCTGAAATGTCTTGAGTCAATAAGTAGTTTAGGCTTGTCATGGCAAGCCTAAATAAGTTCAGGAGTAAAACTGCTTAACAAATCCCATAAGTTGTATGGACTCATTCTGTGTTCAATAATAATGGTTAACATGATTTGTCAATGACTACCCCATCTCTGGACCCCAAACATACAATTATCTGTAAGTTCCTTCAATCAAGTAGTGAATTTCAAACACAGATTGAACCACAAAGACCAGGGAGGTTTTTCAATGCCTCGCAAAGAACGGCAACGATTTGTAGATGTGAAAAAAATGAATAAAATAAAACTCCCTTTGAGCATGGTGAAGTTAGTAATTAGGCTTTTGATGGTGTATAAATGCCAGTCACTACAAAGATACAGGCATCAGATAGGAAGGAAACTGCTAAGGGATTTCACCATGAGGCCGATGGTGATTTTAAAACAGTTACAGAGTTTAATGGTTGTGATATGAGAGAACTGAGGATTGATCAACAACATTGTAATTACTCCACAATACTAACCTAAATGACAAAGTGAAAAGAAGGAAACCTGTACAGAATAAAAATATTCCAAAACATGCATCCTGTTTGCAACAAGGCAAACAATGTGGCAAATAAATTTACTTTATGTCCTGAATAGAAAGCGTTATGTTTGGGGAAAATCCAACATAACACATTACTGAGTACCACTCTTCATATTTTCAAGCATGGTGGTGGCTGCATCATATTATGGGTATGCTTGTCATCGGCAAGGACTAGGGAGTTTTTTTAGGATAAACAGAAATGGAATACAGCTAAGCACAGGCAAATCCTAGAGGAAAACCTAGTTCAGTCTGCTTTCCAACATACACTGGGAGACAAATTCACCTTTCAGCAGGACAATAACCTAAAACACAAGGCCAAATCTACGCTAGAGTTGCTTACCAAGACGACATTGAATGTTCCTGAGTGGATTAGTTACAGTTTTGACTTAAATCGGCTTGAGAATCTATGGGAAGACTTGAAAATGGCTGTCTAACAATGTTCAACAACCAACTTGAGAGAGCTTGAAGAATTTGTAAAAGAATAATGGGCAAATATTGTACAGTTCAGGTGTGCAAATCTCATAGAGACGTACTCAAAAAGACTCACAGCTTTAATCACTGCCAAAGGTGTTTCTGCACCCCTTCCCACTACTTTGGCCCCAACAGGTCCTATTCTAGGCCGTCGGCCTGGGAGGCTGGAAACCCTTCTCTCAAAGCCCCTGTAGTTCTTCTGCACCAAAATCTCTGATACCCAAAAACTTCTCTACTACTGCTACTACCAATTCAATCTTCTGGGATTTCCGTTCCATCTGTGCGGTGCAATTAATGAAAATAGCAATAAATGGCAAGAAGCCAACCTTACTAAAGCACAAACTGTTCGGGTCACTCTATACTGGCCTACTAGTCACAGGGGTCCTCTCAGGCTCCCTCACCCTTTTCCCACCATCCTCTACTTTCCTCACTGCCTCAGCATATGACACTTTCTGCACTGCTTTCACCCTGGACACTTAAATCTGTCTCACTCGCACAGGACATTATTGATCCCCAGCAACATGGCCACCCCCACAATTGACACACTCCACTTGTTCCATCGAAACAACACACTCGTTTGTCCCATCCCCTCCAGTACACTTCTCACACCTCTGAATCTCCCTCCTACATACTGCTGCAACATGACCATAAACTTGACACCTGAAACACGGTAGTGGGCTCGTAACAAAAGCTATCACGGGATAAGTTATATACCCTAGCATGACTTTATCCGGCAAACACTCTGAATCAAAATTCAGAACGACAGACAGGGTCTCCTCAGTCTTGCGCTTGCCACAGGGTCTGCGCACCAAACGGCATGTATCACAGACAACGAGGATCCCCAACTTCAGTTGATCCACCTTAACACTCAACCCCACCCCAGTTATCACTCCTTTCAGCTGCGCTGTGCTCCAGAGAGCAAAGCAGGACACTGCTTTCATCCCGAGTCTCGAAACGCGCAGCACTGTCTTCCTCTGAGCAGCAGACATACCAAAAAATCAACACAAGTCCACCTCTGGATACTTTGATCGAATTGACAGAATCCAACTCCTTCTTCAACCAGCCTGATACCACAAACGAATCGGCCAAAAGGCATGGATCTACTTTCTCCACGAATTGTACTCCCACTGGGCCAGAGAAATCTATGGCATTTTCCTGATCATTGGGGTGAGGCTCGGAAGCCTTCACCTCACCTGACGATGCAAGTTATTTCTCCTCACTTTTGTCAGAATCAATTTCAAGTTCACTATCCGTCGACTACTCAGGGTCTACAGACGCGTAACGTGCATTTTTCTCTCCTGTACTTGACCCAAAGGAGAAAGTACTCAGCTTGTATAACATGCATTTTTCTCTCCTGCACTTGACCCAAAGGAGAAAGTACTCAGCTTGTATTTCGCAGTCGGTTTGGGTTTGGACCTTGCACCCTTCTTTCTGCTTTGTTTCTTCTCGCCATCTGCCCTCTTCCTCGCCCGGTCCTCCGACATGATGACTTCCATCTCCGTGTGGGACTTCAGAAACGTCTACAGGTTGCGCGCACACATACCATTTGAGACGCAAAATTACCATCAGAGACGCACGCGCATGCGCTTTGAGGTTCGCAGACCACATGGTGTCAGCGCGCATAATCTGCAGCATTAGTGGATACTTTCAGGGCAGGTCTACCGGTGACTAAGTGACTTTTCATAGCAGGTTAGGATAATTAGGTTAAGGAAAGGGATAGCTAAAATTATCCAAGACGCTACTCGAAAATATCTAGCTACAACCAGGTCTGCCCTGACAACAGTCTTGTTTTCAACTAATACAGTCGTGGTCAAAAGTCTTGAGAATGACACAAGTATTGGTCTCCACAAAGTTTGCTGCCTCAGTGCTTGATGATGGCAATTTGCATATACTCCAGAATGTCATGAAGAGTGATCAGATGAATTGCAATTAATTGCAAAGTTCCTGGCAGCTTCATGAAAATGAACTTAATCCCAAAAAAACATTTCCACTGCATTTCAGTCCTGCCACAAAAGGACCAGCTGCCATCATGTCAGTGATTGTCTCGTTAACACAAGTGAGAGTGTTGATGAGGACAAGGCTGGAGATCATTCTGTCATGCTGATTGAGTCAGAATAACAGACTGGAAGCTTTAAAAGGAGGGTGGTGCTTGAAATCATTGTTCTTCCTCTGTCAACCACGGTTACCTGCAAGGAAACACGTGCCGTCATCATTGCTTTGCACAAAAAGGGCTTCACAGGCAAGGATATTGCTGCTAGTAAGATTGCACCTAAATCAACCATTTATCGGATCATCAAGAACTTCAAGGAGAGAGGTTCAATTGTTGTGAAGAAGGCGTCAGGGCGCCCAAGAAAGTCCAGCAAGCACCAGGACCGTCTCCTAAAGTTGATTCAGCTGCGGGATCAGGGCACCACCAGTGCAGAGCTTGCTCAGGAATGGCAGCAGGCAGGTGTGAGTGCATCTGCACTCACAGTGAGGCGAAGACTTTTGGAGGATGGCCTAGTGTCAAGAAGGGCAGCAAAGAGGCCACTTCTCTCCAGGAAAAACTTCAGGGACAGAGTCATTTTCTCTGATGAATCCCCTTTCCGATTGTTTGGGCCATCCGGAAAACACCTTGTCCGGAGAAGACAAGGTGAGCGCTACCATCAGTCCTGTGTCATGCCAACAGTAAAGCATCCTGAGACCATTCATGTGTGGGGTTGCTTCTCAGCCAAGGGAGTGGGCTCACTCACAATTTTGCCTAAGAACACATCCATGAATAAAGAATGGTACCAACACATCCTCAGAGAGCTCACAACCATCCAAGAACAGTTTGGTGACGACCAATGCCTTTTCCAGCATGATGGAGCACCTTGCCATAAGGCAAAAGTGATAACTAAGTGGCTCGGGGAACAAAACATCGACATTTTGGGTCCATGGCCAGGAAACTCCCCAGACCTTAATCCCATTGAGAACTTGTGGTTGATCCTCAAGAGGCGGGTGGACAAACAAAAACCCACAGCTTCTGACAAACTCCAAGCATTGATTATGCAAGAATGGGCTGCCATCAGTCAGGATGTGGCCCAGAAGTTAATTGACAGCATGCCAGGGCGGATTGCAGAGGTCTTGAAAAAGAAGGGTCAACACTGCAAATATTGACTCTTTGCATAAACTCAATGTTATTGTCAATGAAAGCCTTTGACACTTATGGAATACTTGTAATTATACTTCAGTGTACCATAGTAACTACTAACATAAAGATCTAAGAACACTGAAGCAGCAAACTTTGTGGAGACCAATACTTGTGTCATTCTCAAAATCTTTGACCACGACTGTACAATTCGACGCTGGATGCTTCTCTTTTCTTGTGACCAATGTGCAATCCGGACTCCGACCTGCGAAGGGCAGCAATACGCAACACAGCGTCTAGTCTGCCGGAAATTCACGCGAAGAAGAAGTAGTAAACGGAAGTGAACAGTGACTGAGAACAATTTCCGCGTTAGCGTTTTTATTGTTATTTAACCCCTTGGAACTCAACATATGACTAATTTAACTGCACAGCATTACATACAAGGCGGTGTTTAATTTGCGTTGGAGACAGGACTTGGTTGATAGATGTTATTTAGGTAACGCTAGCTAGCTGCTAACAATGGCTAACTGTACGGCTTTTCACACTCAAATTGCCTCCATCATGGAGTTGCTAGCTAATGCAGCCGTGGCAGACATATGTAAACTCGTAGACGACGATTATGCAGTGTTTCGTTTGGAAATAACTCAAAGCCAGAAAGAAAACAGGGCATTGCGGAGGAAACTACAGCTATTGGAACTGAAGGTGGCACGGGAGCGCGCAGAGGGCACCGATAGTGTCAAGATCCTCGACCGATACAGAGGAATGCCAAGAGGTACATTTTGCAGTAGGTGGGGGCTATCGCCCAGTTACGCTCTGCCCATGTATTCAGATGTGTTACCTAGAATTGGGCTCAGGACCAGATTGAGAAATCATAGGCCGGGGGCTTTACTTTTTTTAAAATATATATATAGCCCCTTCCAGGCACACCATACTTTTTTGTAAAGAAATCCGTGCACCAAGATGCAATTCGACGTGTTACATTTACTGTTGAAGAAAATGTCCCATTATAATAAAGCCATAATACCATTTGTGATGTGTCATAGGCTACAGTTAAGCAGAGGCGTTTTTAGGATTTCCACACATGGGGAACGTCTGTTAATGGAATAATTGCATTTCATGCTATTCTACTTCATTTACATGACAGAAGACATTAGCAAAATCTTTATTAATTTCACAAAAATGACCGAAATGAGTGGCTACATTGACAAACTGAGATCAATCTGGTCTTGAATTCAAACTCACCTAATGATGAAGATGAAGCCATAGGCCACTACTCACAGTGATGGCCGATGCGCTCCTCTTGGCAATAGCCTATCTCAAGAAGAGCTATTTTGAAAAACAGTGCTGCTGTTGGCAAATAAATGGGAGTTGTTGAGAAAATAAGTTTATTTTGGTTTTACAGACAGATTAGTCTTCTATTTTCAGCAGTAGGCATTTGCTTTCCAAGCTGTATGTTTTTTTTCCCCCACGATTGTATTTTCAAATGAGCAAAAGGCCAATGGAAAGCCACAACCAACCATAGAAATATAATCCATAGATGGCAGTTCCCATTCAAGTCATGAATGGTTTAAATCCAGTTGTAGAATCTATGCCAAGGCCTCCTGTAGCTCAGTTGGTAGTGCATGGCGCTTGCAACGCCAGGGTTGTGGGTTCGATTCCCACGGGGGGCCAGTATGAAAAATGTATGCACTCACTAACTGTAAGTCGCTCTGGATAAGAGCGTCTGCTAAATGACTAAAATGTAAGGCGCATTGAAGCTGTTCTGGCAGTTCGTGGTGGCCCAACACCCTTTTAAGACTCTTTATGTTGGTGTTTCCTTTATTTTGGCAGTTACGTGTATGTGCTTGTGAGAAACATTTTTTTAGGAACGATTGATCCTCTGTGGCTAAATTATGCTATCTGGTGTATTTGAGAGCAGGCTCCCGTGGTTGGATAATAAATAAATACGTTTATTTTTTATTTATTTTGCCTCTTGGGCCCGCTATGGGTTTGGGCCCAGCCCCTGATTCACACAATTGACCAGTCACATTTATTTATTATGCAGTTAATTTTATTTTATGAATCAGTTACCCAATCAAGGCAGGGCCCCATACCTCCTCTCCTCCCCCCAGCTGACGACTAGCAGCAGCAGGCTGTCTACACTTATTGAGAGCGGGCTCCTGAATCGTCCTGTAGTTGGCAGTTGCAGTAAAACAAAGATGTACTACATATCTAAAACTGTATAATATATAGTGTGTGTATATATATATATATATATATTTATTTTTTTGTACTTTTTTTTTTGCTGCCTCTTGGTCCCCCACGGGTCTGGGCCCAGGGGCTTCAGCCTCGGTAAGCCCCTGCATTAATCCGGCCCTGATTGGGCTTGGTCAGTTTTTGGATCATATGCAATAATGCCCCTGATTACTGCTATCTTGCACAAACACACAATCATATTCTAACCAGATTCTTCATTTACTGAATTTCCTATAATTTACTCATTTAAAACAATATGATGCATGGAACATAATCAATCGATCTATAAATCTTATATCAAGAAGTTATGCGAAGTCATCCTTGCCAATTCTAGACATTGTCAATAGTGTACAATATAGCGTTGAGCATTGACAGTAGCTAAACTAACCACCTCTTTTCCCCCAATCACTCTCTCAGGTGAAGGACATCTCACTGGAGGCTACAGGAGCTTTGTGAAGCCAGCGGGACACAATACATGGAGAGATGACCAACCCATCACTGTTGATGAGGGGAGTGGAACCTCAACCCAGCATGTTATTGTGATAGAGGTTAGTGTAATAGTATTACATAAAAATTACAGTACATCAAATGTGGCCAGTTTATATCAGAAAAGGCTCCCCTCAGCTATTCACTTCCTTACGTGTACATCCTTATTTATCTGCCATAGGGGAGCTTGTGAGACTTCCCTATGACATTGTTATCCAATTCCAGTCAAGTATCGGTAGTAACATCCGCTATTCTTGTGTCAGTCTGCAGATGCAGAGGCTGCAAGTCCTGGGGTCAAGCAGGGTAGGACTGAAGTAGAGGACCCACAACACAGCAAAGACATCCAGACTGGAGTGACTGGAGCGCCCCCTGTAGCCACGGAGGACCCCACCACCGCCGCCCGACGCAGCATCACGGAGGTCAGTGGAACGCCGAACGCCGTCCTCAAGTCAGAGACAGACGCCGACATTTTAACTGTAACACACAGGCTCTTACACACAGGATCTGACCACAGATCAGACAGGCTTGGGCCACTGGGCTGTCCTCCTGCTCCCGGCTCAGAGTATTTACCTGTATTTCACCAGAGCCAGAGGACGGTTCATTTCCGTGGAGATGGTGATGGCGACACGTTAGACACTGGTGGTGATGATCTGTCTTGTTCTTACGCTACAGAGATGGACCCTGACAACATATCCTTGGGTTTAGAGACACAGACTGATCAGTCTAGAGGGGACTGCAACCAGTACAGTAGTAGTGTATACTCTGAAGGGTGCCTAGATAAGAAAGGGAAGGTTATAGTCGTTGATGAGGTGACTGTGAAAGAGGAGGGCGGCGCACCTTCCAGATGGAATTCGGATAGTCACCTAGGAGACAGACACTCACAGGGCAGAGATTTCTTACATTACAGAGAAAGCTTAGAGACAAATATAAATATTGTCACCCACTCCCCTTTACACGAGTTCAGGGATCCCGACCCAGTGACCACGTCAATGGCACCTTCCGATTCACACGGCTGCGTCCTTTTCGATCAGGTATTGAACTCAAACGACCAAAGAGCCAAGGCTCGGGTAGGGGGAGCAACATCAGGCAATAGTAAAGAGAAACGGTTCCTCTGCATGTTCTGTAACAAAGGCTTCAGCAGCCTCCAGAAGGTGGAGATCCACCAGAGGGTCCACACAGGGGAGAAACCTTACAGCTGTACCCAGTGTCACATGCGCTTTGCCCAGGCTGGTCATCTGAAGAGGCACCAGAGGGTCCACACAGGGGAGAAACCCTACAGCTGCCCCCAGTGTGAGAAGAGGTTTTCCCGCCAGGAACAGCTGAAGATGCACCTGAAGGTCCATACGGGATAGAGGCCGCTCACCTGTACGCGCTGAGGGAAGAGATTCTCAGAGAGGATACACCAGCAGAAAAACCATTCCGCTCTATAACATGTAAAGTAACCATTTCACTAGGTAGCTTCTGACGTTTAGATCAATCTCTGCATTAAAGACAAAGATACATTTTCATTGTCAGCAGAAAACATCAACAGATGCATTTGGAATAATGAGGGTAAGACTAACAGTGTTGAATATTCCTGGGTAGAATATTGCATCCAGACTTTGTGTGAAAATGAATGCCTAAAAAGTCTGTTACATATTGTGTTTGTACTGTGTAGGCTATATGATGTTCACAAATGCCTGTTTCATTACTTCTGTTCAACTACTGTTTTTTCCCCCAATACACTTTTAATGAGAAAATGTATGCAGTTTATCGAGTTTGTGCAGATTTTTAGTTGAGACTAGTGACGGGGGCATTTTCATGTTTCAGCATGACAATGCCCCTGTGCAAAAAGTGAGGTCCATACAGAGCCCTGACCTCAACCCATCAAACACCTTTGGGATGAATTGGAACACTGACTGCGAGCCATGCCTGATCACCCAACATCAGTGCCCGACCTCACTAATGCTCTTGTGGCTGAATGGAAGCAAGTCCCTGCAACAATGTTCCAACATCTAGTGAAAAGCCTTCCCAGGAGAGTGGAGGCTGTTATAGCAGCAAAGGGGGGACCAACTCCATATTAATGCCCATGATTTTTGAATGACATGTGCGACAAGCAGGTGTCCACATACTTTTTGTCATGTAGTGTATTTAAGGAGAGCAAATTGATATACAATCCCGAAATCAGCTAACGGTCAACAGTAAAACAAAGCTTAAAATTATGTTTGAGTGAAAGTTAATGGTGAATTCGCTTCCGGACATGGTAGACTCCTCCTCACCACTGTGTTGAGATCAGCTGTGCGGGTGAATTTAGCACGTATTGATGCTTTAAAGAGACATCAGCTGCCGATATTCTAGTGCCATCGATGTTCTTAGACCACTGCGCCACTCAGGAGGACATTTCACTGATGTGTAAATGATCAGACTATTGATTTTACTTCTTGAAAACATTTCCTTCCTCTCCGGCAACTGAGTTAGGAAGGACGCCTTTATCTTTGTAGTCACTGGGTGTAATTAATAACTTCACCATGCTCAAAGGGATATTCAATGTCTATTTTTTTTTATCCGTCTACCAATAGGTGCCCTTCTTTGTGAGGCATTGAAAAACCTCCCAGGTCTTTGTGGTTGAATCTGTGTTTGAAATTTGTAATTGTATGTGTGGTGTACAGAGATGAGGTAGTCATTCAAAAATTATTGCACACAGAGAGAGTCCATGCAATTTATTATGACTGGTTATGCAAATGTTTACTCCTGAACTTACTTAGGCTTGCCATAACAAAGCGGTCTTCACTATTATTCTATGATGTAGAAAATAGTAAAAAATAAAGAAAAACCTTTTCGGAGAAGTCATTATTGATGAAGAACTGAGATGAGAACTGAGCTTTTTGGCCATGCACACCAGTGGTGGCTTTGGCGTTGAAATGAGAATGCATAAGCAGATAAGAACCCCATACCTATTGTAAAATATGGTGGTGGATCTTTGATGTTATGGGGCTGTTTTGTTTTCACTGGTCCTGGGGCCCTTGTTAAGGTCAATGGGCATCAGAAACTTTACCCAGTACCAGGACATTTTAGCCAAAAACCTGGATCTTCCAGAAAGACAATAACCCCAAGCACACATCAAAATCCACAAATAAATAGTTGATTGACCACAGAATCTGTCTCCGGACCCAAATCCCATTGAATACCTGTGGTTTGAATTGAAGAGGGCAGTCCATAAGCGCAAACGAAGGATATCAAGGATCTGGAAAGATTCCGTATGGAGGAATGGTCTAAACTCCCTCCCTACGCACAACCATTGGTCGATGCTTGCAACGTCTGAGCAGGGGAACGTGACCATGATGTGGTTAGTTGATACGTCAAATACCTATCCAGGTGTTGTAAGGAGTCAGCAACCTATGAGTAGAGAAACGCACCCATTGAGATGCATAGATTGCCGTCATACCTTGTCCATAGACTGCTTACAGGGTAAGGAAACCAATGTGTAATTTTTTTATTTGGGTTTACTATCCCTTTAAACCTAACCTATGACCTGACCCATCACCTTATATATTACTGCCCCACAGTGGCAAGAAGTGACATCCCAAAAAACACAAACAATATGATGATTTGGATATGAAGCGCGAAAATGATAATATAGTTAGCATTGACTTGCATTGGATTTGTGCCACAAATGCTAAAAAGTTATCATTTGAAACCGTGCCAGGTATGCTCATCCCCAGAATCTCTTTACGTGTCTATTTTCAAAGGATAAAGCTAACAACATTAACAACTTTATAGTTAAGAACTCAATAACAATATGGAAGAAAATTCAATGTATTCTACAAGAACCAATATCCCTCACTAACAACACAACCCTATGGAACAATCCTTGGATAGCTTTTCAGAATTCACCGATAAATTGGACCACATGGAAAACAAAAGGTATAGAAAACCGTACATGACTTGGTAACAGGAAATAAATGTATGTCCATGACAGAATGAAAAAGTAATTCTGGACTGACCAATGTAGCTAGTTTCAAATACATGCAAATCTATTTTGATTTGAAATCTTTTGGACATCAGAGCAACCTTAAGGGAATCTTATTCGAGTCAGAAAAGGATGTTCATATGATAGGGAAGATGTACAAAACCTTGCAGAGAGCATATCCATCTGACAATCTCTTAGAAAGAAATATAAACTATTGGAACCAAGACTTAAAAATAACTGATGTTGGCACAAGATGGAGGGAAAGTTGGAGCATAACTAACGAAAATGTACGCTTAATCCAGTATAAACTATATTATACAAGACAAAATTCACAAATTCTACAGCACAGCGGCAGAGTCATGTCTTAAGTGTAAAACTAATAATGACTCAGTAATCCATGCTTTTTGGGAATGCTATAAAGTCCAAAAGTTGTGGGTGGAGCTAGAAAGTTGGCTGTCAGAAGTATTACAATGTAAACGTACTTCTAATCCGTCTGTCTGCATATATCAAGACATGACATATGGGGGTGTAGTGAGATACCCAATGGGCTGGACGATTCTCTTCTCATCACTCATCTTGAAAAAACGTATAATAAAAAGAAAGTTGCCAGGTAAACAAAACCAAAACATGGGTTGCTTTCATACCTTGTCCTTAGACAAGATTTAATTTTGTCATTTGGTGAACTATCCCTTTAACATTGGGGGGGAGATTCTTTTTTAAATCACCTAATAGCAGAAACAGCACCATCTAGTGGTCAGAACCTAGTAATATCAGGATGTAGGATGGGACATAAACAACTTCAATTACTAATTTCTCTGAACAGGGGAGAAAAAAAAAATCATCAAATCACTGAGAATACATTACATAGTATGAAGAAACAATACTCTGAGCCGCAGCTCCATACTACATATCAGATAGAGAACTGATACAAGATGACAAGAGCCTGAAGAAGGGTCGTACTCTACTGTTGTAGAGCATGAACCTGCAGGAGCGAGTCACTGCTTTGATGTTTGCAGAGAATGACAGGGTGTTGTCCAGGGTCACGCCAAGGTTCTTTACACTGTGGAGTTGTCAACCGTGATGGAGAGGTCTTGGAGCGGGCAGGCCTTCCTCGGGAGGAAGAGCATTTTCGTCTTGTTGAGCTTGAGGTGGTGGACCGACATCCAAGCAGAGATGTCTGCCAGGCACACAGAGATACATATGTACAGTGGGGAAAAAAAGTATTTAGTCAGCCACCAATTGTGCAAGTTCTCCCACTTAAAAAGATGAGAGGCTTGTAATTTTCATCATAGGTACACGTCAACTATGACGGACAAATTGAGATTTTTTTTTCCAGAAAATCACATTGTAGGATTTTTAATGAATTTATTTGCAAATTATGGTGGAAAATAAGTATTTGGTCACCTACAAACAAGCAACATTTCTGGCTCTCACAGACCTGTAACTTCTTCTTTAAGAGGCTCCTCTGTCCTCCACTCGTTACCTGTATTAATGGCACCTTTTTGAACTTGTTATCAGTATAAAAGACACCTGTCCACAACCTCAAACAGTCACACTCCAAACTCCACTATGGCCAAGACCAAAGAGCTGTCAAAGGACACCAGAAACAAAATTGTAGACCTGCACCAGGCTGGGAAGACTGAATCTGCAATAGGTAAGCAGCTTGGTTTGAAGAAATCAACTGTGGGAGCAATTATTAGGAAATGGAAGACATACAAGACCACTGATAATCTCCCTCGATCTGGGGCTCCACGCAAGATCTCACCCAGTGGGGTCAAAATGATCACAAGAACGGTGAGCAAAAATCCCAGAACCACACGGGGGGACCTAGTGAATGACCTGCAGAGAGCTGGGACCAAAGTAACAAAGCCTACCATCAGTAACACACTACGCCGCCAGGGACTCAAATCCTGCAGTGCAAGACGTGTCCCCCTGCTTAAGCCAGTACATGTCCAGGCCCGTCTGAAGTTTGTTAGAGTGCATTTGGATGATCCAGAAGAGGATTGGGAGAATGTCATATGGTCAGATGAAACCAAAATAGAACTTTTTGGTAAAAACTCAACTCGTCGTGTTTGGAGGACAAAGAATGCTGAGTTGCATCCAAAGAACACCATACCTACTGTGAAGCATGGGGGTGGAAACATCATGCTTTGGGGCTGTTTTTCTGCAAAGGGACCAGGACAACTGATCCGTGTAAAGGAAAGAATGAATGGGGCCATGTATCGTGAGATTTTGAGTGAAAACCTCCCTCCATCAGCAAGGGCATTGAAGATGAAACGTGGCTGGGTCTTTCAGCATGACAATGATCCCAAACACACCGCCCGGGCAACGAAGGAGTGGCTTCGTAAGAAGCATTTCAAGGTCCTGGAGTGGCCTAGCCAGTCTCCAGATCTCAACCCCATAGAAAATCTTTGGAGGGAGTTGAAAGTCCGTGTTGCCCAGCGACAGCCCCAAAACATCACTGCTCTAGAGGAGATCTGCATGGAGGAATGGGCCAAAATACCAGCAACAGTGTGTGAAAGCCTTGTGAAGACTTACAGAAAACGTTTGACCTGTGTCATTGCCAACAAAGGGTATATAACAAAGTATTGAGAAACTTTTGTTATTGACCAAATACTTATTTTCCACCATAATTTGCAAATAAATTCATTAAAAATCCTACAATGTGATTTTCTGGATTTTTTTCCCTCATTTTGTCTGTCATAGTTGACGTGTACCTATGATGAAAATTACAGGTCTCTCTCATCTTTTTAAGTGGGAGAACTTGCACAATTGGTGGCTGACTAAATACTTTTTTTCCCCACTGTATGTGTGGTTTTCATATAACACACACACTAACAAACACCTACTTTACGAAATAGTTAAGTCGGGTTTGTCTGATGATGACTTTTCACTTAATCAAAGCTGACTCATTTACCAACAACATCATATTTATGTCCACCATGATGGGTTTAACAACAATGAAGTCATTCTGTAACTACAGTATAGGACTCAAACATAATGGGGGTGGGTAAACACTCCATGTTGAAAGTGCGTTTATTATCTGTGTGTGTGTGTGTACGTACCTGAGGGAGTGTATGTCTGTGTAATCTGTATCACCTGTCTATTCCAGGAGGAGGAGGGTCCAGAGGTGCTGCTGGTGAAGGAAGAGGAGGGGTGTGAGGAGGGTTTGGGGAACCCTGAGGGGACCATGGTCATGGAAGACAACCAGACAACAACACCTGAACCCACAGAGGAACCAGCTGAGCAGCACAGGACCACACACAGTCTCACTGAGGTGAGCCCAATGTGAACTACTGTCTGAATAGTATTCCACTAAGATTCCCTGAGTACAAAATTGGTTGTATTTTTTTTTTTTGGGGGGGGGGTTCTATACTGGCATATGGAATTGTTTTAAGAAGATCATGGATCATTTAGCTATTTGATTTAGAACTTTAGGACCCCTTTAGGTATCAAACAAATGTTTAAAAACATTATTTGATTAAATATTGAATTTTGCTTTTACTACTATAGCCCATAGAAACACATTGAATAACACATTCATAAATGGCAAGAAGTTAAAAAATTAATAATAAGGAACAAGGTTTTGAAGTGTCTGTCCTATATCTAGGAGATATAAGAAAGCTCAGGAAATATATATATATTTGTACACATATTTAACCCCTTATTTTTGTTGGCACAAAAGTACCTCAATACTTCCATTAATTTGTATGGATTACCTTTAGACCAGTCCCGTGACACTTGTGGGGGTTGTAGACCAAATGGAGAACACCATCGTGTTCTACAGTGGGGTGATATTAGTTTGAAGCGTAGAACACAATCGTGAGAGTCTCCCCTTTCTATGGAGTGTTCATTCATACTAGTTTTGTAGGCCAAATCGTTTGGATACTACAGACATTTTCGTGAGAATACCAATTTTTGGGATGTCTCCTGGTCTGACAAACAGCGCTGTAGCTCTGCCGCAGGCCATGCAAAGAAACATACAGTATCTCTATCTTAAACTGACGGATTTTGATGGGGATTTTTTTTGTTACTTCAATTCTAGGGCAGAGATGGGTAACTTTGATAGGGGTGGGGGCCACAAAAAAATTGAGCTCATCATGAGGGGCCGCAGTGGCTCTCCCACCCCCCCCCACCTTGCAAGCAAAACATTTTAGCGGCCCCCCTCATCCCTCGTGACAGCGAAGAGAAACATTTGTAGTTTTAAAGTTCATTTCATGCAATTCTGCACATTTTGCCATGGGGCGTAGAGAAGATTTTGCAATTTTATAACTAATTTCATGCAATTCTACTCATTTTACCATAGGGTGGAGGCAAATGTTTGCAGATTTTATTATGATAACTGATGATCAATGGGCCCCACACCGGTCGGTAGTTCGACCATGCTTACTACAAGTTTAGATAGCTGGCCGCTAGACTAATTTACCAATAAAAAAAAAAAAAAAGTGCTGACATGGGCTAATTGAGTGACTGCTGAGGCACAACCAAATTTCGAAATTGCACCTTGTGTATTCTATTATTCTAACTCTCAACAATATGTTGAGACCCCGACTGAGTTCCTAACAATTATTATTTTTTATTTTTTTATTGGTCCGCAGGCCTACGAAAGGGGGTCAGGCCACCAGTTGCCCATCCCTGCTCTAGGGGGTTAACCTCAGACCTTATTTTCTGCGTTTATCATAAAACCCAATCTTTCCCCATTCATTTCACCTGTAACAATGGCTGAACGAACCAGAGGTAACTCATTTCTGTTTTCTATTACTCAAGCTGGTGAGCTCTATAGAGTTCAAAGTTGGCAATACCTCATCGCCACATCGCGATTTGCAAAAATGTCAATGAGTGTCATCATTATCTTTCCTTTGCGTAATCTCTAGTGGACAGACTGCGGAAACATTCAATGGGACCGTAGATCTGTCATGGTACAATGGGATGCATGAGATCAGCAGCAGTAGTTCCCGTGCTTGGGTTTTTCCTCACTGGTTATTTAGGCAAATCACGATTTCGCAGATGTTAGCATCTTTCGTATTTCGGAAGTGGATGGGACATTTGGCCCATAGACTTACCCATAACTTGCAAAGAGAGGGTGGAGCTCTTCGTTCCGGTTCCGATCCTCATTCTATCTCTTCTCTTAACACGTATGGACTCAGAACTTAATCAAGCATCTGACCAATTATGCAAGACTTTAGTTCTGGGTTAACCGATATTATCTTTTGCGGTACCTCAAACTGTTGTGATTACCAGCTGAGATATAAACTTTTATGAGTTGGTTTTACTCCTGGCTCAGACTTTATCTAGGTACTGTCTTAACATCATCCTAAAAACCTACTCTGAACTGGGAGTTATGATGCTCATTGACATTGTTGCAAATTATGGGGAATAACCAATCGCGGTGAGGCATCGCCAGCTGTGAACTATATAGCACGCTTCAGACAACCGCGGTGAATGTGACTACATCTTAATTTTCTAAATTGCTTTGGCACAGAAGCCTAGGCATCAAGTCACCTGCTGATAATGTTGCGTACAACGTTGCATATAATGTTTGAAAGGTTTATCATTTTTATCGAACACAATCAAAGTTAACATAAGCCCTAAATGCCATCAATTGCCCAATTTATAGGCATGCCCAATTTATTTATAACGTGATGTTGCGCTCCAAAGGAATTACTTGAAATAACATGATGTAGGTAATTAAATAATAATAATACAAACTTTTCCCACAGCCCCAGCTAACACACCTGACTCCAACAATCAACTAATCATGATCTTCAGTTTAGAATGCAATTAGTTGAATCAGCTGTGTTTGCTAGAGATGTGGGGAAAGTGTGACACCACTCCGGCGCCCAAGGACTGGAGTTACCCATCACTTGATATAAGGCATGTGGAAAACAGTCAGGGAGAAGTCTCTTCAGCTGGTGGCGCTAATAAGAGAGGCTGTGGTAGATTATACAGGTTGGTCCTCAGGGTGAGGGGTACTGTGGTCAATGTCTCCACCTAGTGGTAAAATACAGAAAAGGAAACAATAAAACACTTGGAAAGGCCGGGCAAGCATATTTAATCTGCAGTAGATATAATTTATGTAAAACCATTACTGTAAGTTTTAGAACACATCAAATCTAATTTTATTTGTCACATGCCGTATACAACAGGTGTAGACCTTACCGTGAAATGCTTACTTACAAGCCCTTAACCAACAATGCAGTTTTAAGAAAAAGAAAGTTAAGAAAATATTTTCTAAATAAACTAATGTAAAAATCAAGTAATAAAATAACAATAACGAGGCTATATACAGGGGGTACCGGTACCGAGTCAATGTGCGGGGGTACACGTTAGTCGAGGTTGTTGCATATGTTTGTTATTGGAAAATAAACAACAGGGTTAAGCAAAACAGAGCGGGGGTTCGGGTCACTGGGCTTACAAAGGGAAGGGGCCTTTCACAGAAACATACTATAGTCCTTCTCTAGGTTAAGATGATATAGCAATATCAAAACATTATTCTACTAACTTCAAAGCAATTGCATGTGGCTCAGGAACCACTGGCTCGCTGCATTTTTCTATTACCAAGACTGGTAACTGGTAAGGACAGCTCACGAGGTCTCTTAAATATATGTCGACTAGGTGGGACTCTTATGACTAAAGACGCTTCATGCATAGCTTTTATTTCTACCCATAAGTGTATGAGTAAAATGTATCTTCTCAGCACATCAAGTAATCAAATCCACTAACAACTTTGCATAGTATAAAATTAACTAACATGTTTGCATAGTACTCATAGCAATCCCTCAATGCCCAATCAGAAGTTGCTCCATAGTAGGGTGCACATATCAGATTTCTTGATCCAACATCCTCTCACTCTGTATCTCTTACAGTCAGTAGACATGGAGGATGGGAAGCCTGATCTGCTACTAGTCAAAGAGGAGACAATAGAAGACGGACCAGAGAGCATTGACCTGCTGAGTGGACTAAAGATGGGGGAGCAAGGTAAGGGAGAAATACATATAGCCTACATACAGTAATAGATCTTCAGTGGGAATAGTGATGCACCTGGCTATTATTATTTCTTAATTCATAAAATGAAATCAATACAGCGTATGTTTACATACAAAAACGCCACATTATAATGTATGAACTTGACCAGGTAATTGACAAAAAAAACTCCATATGTAGTTTTCTCTACCATGTTTGTAAAGTCAATTTTCTAAACTCTTCCTGCAGATGACTGGGTGGCCATCTTGGATTCCCAGACCCAGACAGGTGCAGCCAAGGGCCCAGGGGACAATGTCACTGAGCAGGCCAGGACCAGAGGCGACATAGTGGAGGTCAGTGGATGGGACAGCGTCTTCAACTCTGGGCTGGGGAGCAACACTGTTAATCACAACCAGAAAAAGACAGTGGAACATAAAACAACAACCAAACTTAGTCTCCATGACAACAGACTGGCTGAGACCAGGGCGAGGAGTAGATTTGGTCTGCGAGGGCGAGGAGGTGTCAGTATGCGGCGGGAGAGAACAGACACAGACTCGGCTAGCGATGCTCCGTCCTGCTCCTATAGTTGTGATTCAGAGAGACTGATGGCGCCTCAGGTTAACCCCGTAACAGGTGCTGCCTTCAGCCTGCCTTCTATAGGATCTATCAACTGGAACATGGACCCTGCGACAACACAGACACTTCCTGGCCTTCATCCTCCTCACAATCTCCTAATGTTAAACCAGACCTCGGACAATGCCAGTGCCTCAACACTAAATGGCTACACAAGCCCATTGACAAATGACAGTGGTAGTGATGCTATCAGTAGATCCGGTGGCAAAGAGAAGCGCTTCCCCTGTTCATTCTGTGGGAAAGCCTTCAGTTTCCGCAAACAGGTGGAGATCCACCAGAGAATGCACACAGGGGAGAAACCTTTCAGCTGCCAACTGTGCCGGGCCAGTTTTTCACAATCATCCAGCCTGAAGAGGCACCAGAGAGTCCACACAGGGGAGAAACCCTACAGCTGCCCCCAGTGTGAGAAGCGGTTCTCCCACCAGCACCATCTGAAGGTGCACCTGAAGGTCCACACGGGAGAGAGGCCGTTCGCCTGTACGCACTGCGGGAAGAGGTTCTCCGAGAGGAGCTACCTCAGGATACACCAGCAGCAAATGCACACGGCCCATGTATAGTGTATAGTGATATGTAATGTAGTACTAGTTAGTTTGTAGTTAATTCTGTTGGTTTTGGATGTAGTAGGGAACTGGATGAGGTGAACTGAGGAAAGAATGAGTATGATGAGGCAGAGTAGATGATATGGTGATGGTGTCTGTAAAAATGTTTCACTGATTAAGAGTGACAACTTTGTCCTGTTGTTTGATGATGTTTTGTAATGAGGAAATGATTGGGCCTTACTTTTTATGTTTACTTGACATAAAGTAGTGAAGCTGTGTGTAATGTGTAACCTTTTCCAAAGTATTCTAAAATAATTTTTTATCAAAGTGAGGGTACCAGATTTACAGAAAATCTAGTGTTACCATAGTGAGAAAAGTTATTCTACTTGTATCGTTTTGTGGAATAAAAATACTGTACTATTTAAATACAAAGTTGACTCTCTGAATATTTTTGTTTTTCTTATCGGAGTCTAACCAAAATATGTCATTCTTGAATCAACACATTGCCATTTTTTAAATAATAAACTCCAATGGCTCCATATTGTAAGGTACTTCAATCAGTGTTAGAGATGAACTTGTCTATGGTTAACATTTTATATTATCATGTCATGTTTCTGTGTGTACAGCAAAGAGTTTCTTATATAAACCTTTATGCTTTTCTGTTCAATTTGTGTTTACAGTCTTGCAGTCCATGAGGACCTGCTGATATCAGGTGTTGCTGGCAGGAGAGACTGGACCTCTGAAGTGGCTGGTCACAATCCCTGGCTCTAGATCAGAACCCTGGATCAGAAGCCGTCACTCTTCCTTCACGAGTCAGAACAAGGACCCAACTGCGAATGACAGAGACTCCATCACCACCACAAAGAAGACAACCAGTGGACAGGTGGACTGAACATCCTCAGTCCTGGTGGTCATCACAGAGACAGAGGCTCCAGTCAGGGATCTAGTCTGCAGCCCAGAACCTTCTCTTCAGAGTCTCAGTGCATGGCTACCCCACAAATACAGACAGGGTCAGGATGGGCGTTCACCACAAGAGGTACCTAGCCTATAACACAGCACACAATCCAAAGAACACCCGAACAATGGCTAGAGGTCAAGGAGGGAGCGCAAAGACTAACCACATAAAAGTGATTGCTGCTGCTTCTACTTCTTGTGGTGTCATTGGGTCACAACGTGGGAGGCTGAGCATTTGGACGGACGCCGTCAAGCCGTATGCCTGCCCTAAGTGTGGGAAGCACTTCGCTGAGGCGAACTATGTGAAGAAGCACCAGACCGTTCACACCAAGGAGAGGCCCTTCAAGTGCAAACTGTTACAAGAGCTTCTCCTTCCTGAGTAGCCTTACCAGACATATGAATGTCCACAATGGGGAGAAATTGTAGCAGTGTGGCTTGAGATGTACACAGGGGATGTCTGGGAACTATTCTTTAGCTGACATTATAGTTATGTGAAGTGTCTTGGGGTAGGAGGGTAATTAAACACATACCCCTCATTAACTTGTCATTTGAAACAGGCTTGTGTAAATACCTGTTTTTAGAGAGACAGTAAACCTGGGCTATAACAATTACAGTTGAATATTTACCTTAGATGGAATAAAGTAATTTTTTTAAATGTTCTACTATATTCTTGCTAACACTGTTCTCTCTAAAACACTGATGAATAGGTTTGATGTGTAATGTAATAAGCAGTACTTTATTTCAAAGAACAGTGCGCATACCTTTTTTGATTTAACCACACCCTTTGCTCTATGATGACCCCAACCAACAAGATCCTTGAAGAAAGCCGTCGGTGAGACGCTGGAGAGATGGCGGAAGCGCAAGTGCTGTTTAAAGCTGATAGTGGGTCGAGTAGAGTAGTATTATCTACCCGTACAGTAGGTGGCGGCATGCACATCCAATTGTTGCGAACGCCATTATACCAGAGAAGAAGTAAAACAACATTTTTCGTCAGTGTAAACGGAAGTGAACATTGACCAAGAACAATTTCTTACGTTAGCGTTTTTGTTGTTATTTAGACGTTTATTAACACCCTGGAACTCAACATATGAATATTTTAACTGCACAACATCACATACTTACCCCATGTAGTCTTTAATTCGCGTTGGAGACAGGTCGTGGATGATAGATGTTATCTAGGTAACGCTAGCTAACTTAGCTGCTAACAATGGCTAACTGCATGGTTTTTCACACGCAAATAGCCTCCATTATGGAGGTGCTAGCGAATGCAGCCGTGGAAGAGATCTGTAAACTCGTAGACGACGACTATGCAGTGTTTCGTTTGGAAATAACTCAAAGCCAGAAAGAAAACAGGGGATTGCGAAAGAAACTACAGCTACTGGAACTGAAGACGGCACGAGAGCGCGCCCTTGCTAGTCGTCCCAGTAGTGTCAAACTCCTCGACCGATATAGAGGCTTGGCAAGAGGTACATTTTGATTTTGTACAATGCGGGGGTTGGCGCCCCATTCCTCTCTGCGCATGTGTTCAGATGTGTTACCCAGAATTGGATCTTGTTCAGTGTTTTGGACAGTATGCAATACTTACCTTGATTACCTAGCCATTTTGCTATTTTTTTTATTTGACCAGGCTTCTTGCACAAAGACAATCATATTCTAACCAGATTCATGATTTACTGAATGTCCTATTGTCAAACTCAATTAAAATAATGTGATGCATGGAAAATAATAAATCAATAAATAGTATATCAAGAAGTTATAAGAAGTGTTACCTTACATCCTAGACAGTGTCTATAGTGTACAATATAGCATTGACAGTACCTAATTTAACCACCCCTTTCCCCCAATCACTCTCTTAGGTGAAGGACATCTCACTCGAGGCCATAGAAGCTTTGTGAAGCCAGCGGGACATAACACGTGTAGAGATGACCAACCAATCACTGTTGATGAGGGGAGTGGAACCTCAACCCAGCATGCTATCGTGATAGAGGTTAGGGTCACAGTGTATCATTAGAAATTACAGTGCATCAAATGTGGCCCGTTTATTTCAGAAAGACTCCCCTCAGCTATTAATTTGCTTACATGTACATCCTTATATATCTAACATATGGGAGTTTGTGAAACTTCCCTGAGATATTGTTATCCAATTAAACGAATTTACCAGTAATAACCTATCTTCTTGTGTCAGTCTGCAGATGCAGAGGCTGCAGGTCCTGGGGTCAAGCTGGAGAGGTCTGAAGGAGAGGAGGACCCACAGCACAGTAGAGACATCCAGACTGAAGCAGCGGCTGGAGTGGCGCCCCCTGTTGCCACGGAGGACCTCACCGCCACCATGCCCCAGCCCAGGACCCGACACAGCATCACGGAGGTCAGTGGAACGCCGAACGCCATCCTCAAGTCAGAGACAGACACCAAGACTTTAACTGTAACACAAAGGCTTTTACACACAGGATCTGACCACAGGTCAGACCCAGAGAGACTGGGGCGACTGGGCTGTCCTCCTGCTCCCGGCTCAGAGTATTTACTTTGTGAAAACCTGTGCTCAAGGGCGGTTCAAGTTAATTCCCATCGAGACTCAGGTGACGCATTAGAGGCTGGCAGTGATCTGTCTTGTTCTTACGCTACAGAGATGGACCCTGGCAACATGCCCTTGGGTTTAGAGACACAGACTGATCTGTCTAGAGGGGACTGGAACCAGTACAGTAGTAGTGTATACTCTGAAGGGTGCCTAGATAAGAAAGGGGAGGTTATAGTCGTTGATGAAGTGACTGTAAAAGTGGAGGGTGACGCTCCTCCCACATGGAATGTGGATGAGACTCACTTAGGAGAAGGACACTCACAAGGCAGAGATTTCTTAGATTACAGGGAAAGCTTAGAGACAAATCCAAATGACGTGACCCACTCCCCTTTACACACGCTCAGATATCGAGACCCAGTGTCCACGTTGATGGGGCCTTCCAATTCACATGGCCGCGTCCTTTTCGATCAGGTATTGAACTCAAACGACATGACTAGAACTCAGGTTCAGGGAGGGGGAGCAACATCAGGCAATAGTAAAGAGAAACGGTTCCTCTGCATGTTCTGTAACAAAGGCTTCAGCTGCCTCCAGAAGGTGGAGATCCACCAGAGGGTCCACACAGGGGTGAAACCCTTTAGCTGTACCCAGTGTCACATGCGCTTCACCCAGGCTGGTGACTTGAAGAGGCACCAGAGGGTCCACACAGGGGAGAAACCCTTCAGCTGTACCCAGTGTCAGATGCGCTTCTCCCACTCGTCCAGCCTGAAGAGGCACCAGAGGGTCCACACAAGGGGAAACCCTAAAGCTGCCCCCAGTGTAAGAAGAGATTCACCGACTAGAACCAGCTAAAGATGCACCTGAAGGTCCACATAGAAAGTAACCATTCCACGCGATAGCTTCGGACGTTTAGATCAAACCCTGCATTAAAGACAAAGATACATTTTCATTTTTGTCAGCAGAAAAGATCCACAGATGAATTTGGAATAACGAGAGTAACAGATTTCAGTGTTGAATATTCCTGTGTAGAATATTGCATCCAGACATTGTGTGATATATAAGGCATATATAAGCCTAAAAAGTATGTTACATATTGTGTTTGTACTGTGTAGGCTATATGATGTTCACAAATGCCTATTTCATTACTTCCATTCAACTACTTTTTTATTTTCCCCAAAACACTTAATGAGAAAATGAATGCAGTTCATCAATTTCATACAGATTGAGACTTTACATTTGAGTGATTTAGCAGGCACTCTTATCCAGAGCGAAGTACAGTTAATGTATTCATTTTAAGAAAGCTGGGTCAAACAACCACATAACACAGTCGTAGCAAGTACATTTTCCCTAAATTAAGTACTTATCAGCAAAGTCAGTGCTAGTAGGAAGATACATTCTTTTTTGGCTAGGGGTGCTAGGACAGAGGAGAGCTTTGACTGGGCTGAGTGGGAGCTGACCCCTCGTAAGGGTGGGGACGGAGGCAAGCACCGTGGTCTTGTAGTGGATGCGAACTTCGACTGGAATCCAGTGGAGTGTGCAGAGTAGCGGGGTGACATGGGAGAACTTGGGAAGGTTGAACACTAGGCGGACTGCAGCGTTCTAGATAAGTTGCAGGGGTTTGATGGCACAAGTGGGGAGCCCAGCCAACAGAGAGTTGCAGTAGTCTCGACGGGAGATGACAACCGCCTGGATTAGGGCCTGCTTCGCTTCCTGTGTGAGGACCATGAACCTTGGAGCGGGCAGGCCTTCCCCGGGAGGAAGAGCTGTTCCGTCTTGTCGAGGTTGAGCTTGAGGTGGTGGGCTAACATCCAAGCTGAGATGTCTGCTAGGCACGCAGAGATACATGTGTATGTGTGGTTTTCATATGGTGTATTTAACCCTTGTTTATGTTTAATAAACACAAAATGGGACTTTCCATTTTAAGACTTTTATTGAGACTCTTACGTATACATCACATCTGATCTCACTCTATTCGGCATACACCCAACAGCACTTTATAACCATTATACACATACTAAATATACCTACATACCCACACACTAACAAACACCTACTGTACACATAAATAGTTTAGTCAGGTTTGTCTGATGACTTGACTTATTTTTTACCCACAACATCATATTTATGTCCACCATGATGGGTTTAACAACAATGAAGTCATTCTGTAATTACAGTATAAGGACTCAAACATAGTGGGGATGGGTAAACACTCCGGGGCCATATTTGCGAACGTTAGAAACCGTTTAAATTTAAACAGTTACTCTGTCTCTGCACATTAGCCAATTAAAATAATTGATTTACTTGCATGTGATAGTAGGCTACATTGTAGCAGGTCCCATCAGATAACCTGCCACACATTAGTCCTATGCTAACCTCACCAGATGACAGTGATTATTTCCTGGAACAAGTTCTGCATCAGCCAATTATAAATGTTGACATAGATTGAGGTGAACAAACTACCATAAGAGCGACCTTAAAGTCAAGCACTCTCTATCATCCTACAGATGGCAGTAACAGTTTTAGTTATTTTAAAGAAGTTGATCACGAGTCCAGACTCAAAACCACGTTGGTGAGCATCCACACTAGAGGAAAGTATATCGTTTATCTTCTACAGCAGGGCCGGCCCTAGCCTTTTGGGGGCCCTAAGAGAGATTTGGTTGGGGGGGGGCCCACCACCTCACGGCAAAACACTTTAGTGGTCCCCCTTTGAGGGCGGAGAGAGAATTTCAGGTTTAAAGTTCCTGCAATTCTACACATTTCGCCATGGGGTGTATGCCGCTTATGCCTTGGACTGGCCCTGTTCTACAGTACACCTGTAAATCAAATGATCAACGCATCCTATAAAAAAATCACTGTAAAAACGGTTAAATCTCCTTGGATTGATGAGGAATTGAAAAATGGTATGGTTGAGAGGGATGAGGCAAAAGGTATGGCAAATAAGTCTGGCAGCCCAATCGATTGGCAAACGTGCTGTAGTAGCTAACAGGGTGTAGTAACATCAGTCAGTGGTGTGTTTTCTGTTCTCTTTAGATAAACAGAGAGCTCTGGTGGTGTTGAACAAACCAGTCTGGCAGCAGTGGTACAGTCCAAAGACTAAACATCCTGAATGGTACCCTATCCCCTTTATAGCGCAATAGTTTTGACCCTATGGGGCACACTGACACCAATGGGCCCTTGTCAAACGTAGTGCACTAAAATAGGGATTATGGTGCCATTTTGACCACTAGCCTGAACATCTGCTCTGTTTCTACTGAGAACTGTCTAACTGGTGTTGTCTGTGTCCCAGATCTGTCTCTAGTAGCCTGGTCCCAGATCTCTCTAGTTGCCTGGTCCCAGATCTGTCTCTAGTTGCCTGGTCCCAGATCTGTCTCTAGTTGCCTGGTCCCAGATCTGTCTCTAGTTGCCTGGTCCCAGATCTGTCTCTAGTTGCCTGGTCCCAGATCTGTCTCTAGTTGCCTGGTCCCAGATCTGTCCCTAGTTGCCTGGTCCCAGGTCTGTCTCTAGTAGCCTGGTCCCAGATCTGTCTGGATGGCCCAAACAGACTTTCTCTCAGGCTGTGTCTCTGTTTGTCTAGTTGTTGCACATCGTTTCCGTTCATTGCTCAAGCCAGCCTTGTGGCATTTTCTTACCTAATACCAAAGTTGCAGGGTCTGGATTCACAAAACATTTCTTAAGGTTTTCAAAATCCAGACTCAATGCATGGCTCACCTAGTCTCAACCTGCTTCCAAACAGCAGTACATGGGAAGGGGGGGGGGGGATAATGCACCAAATGTAACTATTGAACAGCCATGCATGTCCCCATCTGTAGCCTATTGGCTGTCTTGACTGAGTCTGCTTCTGGCACCAATAACATCCCTTCTCCTTCTATAGCAGCTCCTTTATTGGTCACTTAGCAGGATGTTACAGTTTAGCACCAGCTCTATGTCTAACTATCTATACCTTTCAGTGCCAATATGACAATTTGTAAGTCGCTCTGGATAAGAGTGTCTGCTAAATGACGAAAATGTAAATGAAAATGTAAATGTGCTGCAAATTAAATCATGTGACTAAACTAAGTAAAAATAACTATACTATGAAACAAAAATAAATAATATAAAGAATGATAGTAAAAAGCTTTGGAGAGCCTTAAATGACATTTTGGGAAAAAAGGCAAACTCGGCTCCATCATTAATTGAATCAGATGGCTCATTCATTACAAAACCCACTGATATTGCCAACTACTGTAATAACTTTTTAATTGGCAAGATAAGCAAACTTAGGCATGACATGCCAGCAACAAACGCTGACACTAAATATCCAAGTATATCTGACCAAATTATGAAAGACAAGCATTGTACTTTTGAATTCCGTAAAAGGAAGAGGTGAAAAAATTATTGTTGTCTATCAACAATGACAAGCCACCGGGGTCTGACAATCTGGATGGAAAATTACTGAGGATAATAGCGGACGATATTGCCACTCCAATTTGCCATATCTTCACTTTAAGCCTAGTAGAAAGTGTGTGCCCTCAGGCCTGGAGCGAAACAAAAGTAATTCCGCTACCCAAGAATAGTAAAGCCCCCTTTACTGGTTCAAATAGCCGACCAATCAGCCTGTTACCAACCCTTAGTAAACTTCTGGAAAAAATGGTGTTTCACCAGATACAATTCTAATTTACAGTAAACAAATTGACAACAGACTTTCAACATGCTTATAGGGAAGGACATTCAACAAGCACAGCACTTACACAAATTGATGATTGGCTGAGAGAAATTGATGATAAAAAGATTGTGGGGGCTGTTTTGTTACACTTCAGTGTCGCTTTTGACATTAATGATCATAGTCTGCTGCTGGAAAAAAGTATGTTTTATGGCTTTACACCCCCCTGCTTTATACGTTAAAAAAAATGTATGCACACATGACTAAGTCGCTTTGGATAAAAGCGTCTGCTAAATGGCATATTATTATTATTATATTATTATTATATTGTGGATAAAGAGTTACTTGTATAACAGAACACAGAGGGTGTTATTTAATGGAAGCATCTCCAACATAATCGACTCCTGAGTGGCGCAGTGGTCTAAGGCACTGCATCGCAGTGCTAACTGTGCCACTAGAGATCCTGGTTCGAATCCAGGCTCTGTCGCAGCCGGCCGTGACCGGGAGACTCATGGGCGGCGCACAATTGGCCCAGCGTCGTCCAGGGTAGGGGAGGGAATGGCCGGCAGGGATGTGGCTCAGTTGATAGAGCATGGCGTTTGCAACGCCAGGGTTGTGGGTTCGATTCCCACGGGGGGCCAGTATAAAAAAATTTAAAAAATGTATTCACTAACTGTAAGTCGCTCTGGATAAGAGCGTCTGCTAAATGACTAAAATGTAAATGTAAAATAATCCAGGTAGAATCAGGAATTCTCCAGGGTAGCTGTTTAGGCCCCTTACCTTTTTAAATCTTTACTAACGACATGCCACTGGCTTTGAGTAAAGCCAGTGTGTCTATGTATGCGGATGACTCAACACTATACACGTCAGCTACAACAGCAACTGAAATGACTGCAACACTTAACAAAGAGCTGCAATTAGTTTCAGAATGGGTGGCAAGGAATAAGTTAGTCCTAAATATTTCAAAAACTAAAAGCATTGTATTTGGGACAAATCATACCCTAAACCTCAACTACATCTCGTAATGAATAATGTGGAAATTGAGCAAGTTGAGGTGACTACACTGCTTGGAGTAACCCTGGATTGTAAACTGTCATGGTCAAAACATATTGATACAACAGTAGCTAAAGTCTGTCCATAATAAAGTGCTGCTCTGCCTTCTTAACAACACTAGCAACAAGGCAGGTTCTACAGGCCCTAGTTTTGTCGCACCTAGACTACTGTTCAGTAGTGTGGTCAGGTGCCACAAAGAGGTACTGCAGTTGGCTCAGAACAGGGCAGCACGGCTGGCCCTTAAAAGTACACGGAGAGCTAACACTAATGATATGCACGTCAATCTCTCATGGCTCAAAGTGGAAGAGAGATTGACGTCATCACTACTTGTTTTTGTAGGAAGTGTTGACAAGCTGAATGTACCGAGCTGTCTGTTTAAACTACTAGCACACAGCTCGGACACCCATGCATACCCCACAAGACATGCCACCAGAGGTCTCTTCACAATCCCCAAGTCCAGAACAGACTATGGGAGGCGCACAGTACTACATAGAGCCAAGACTACATGGAACTCTATTCCACATCAGGTAACTGATGCAAGCAGTAGAATCAGATTTTTTAAAACAGGTAAAAATACACCTAATGGAACAGCGGGGACTGTGAAGAGACACACACAAAGGTACCGACACATGCATACATTGTAATATTGTTGTATGGTGGTATTATACATTTTGTATTGTAGATATGTAGTGGTGTAATAATGTTATATGATGTACTGTTTTATCTTTTGTTTTATATGTAATGAAAGTGCTTGAATGTGTTGGATCCCAGGAAGAGTAGCTGCCAAGGCAGCAGCTAATGGGGATCCCTAATAAATACAAATACAAATAAGGTGGTAAGACAAGACCATTCAGTGCTTTCAGGGTGTGTTCATAGTCATAGTGACAACTGACAGTAAGAAGCTAGATATTAGGCCTACACTAATTGTGGTAGTGTGTTGTGAGGAGAAATGCAGGCAAAACCTTGTAAATGAAGATTACCAATACATTTTATGAGTAGCTTCTTGTTGCAGTCCCTCTTGCTGACGACACACAGGCTACTGGCACTGCTACATAAATAATCGTTGCTACTATACGCTATATTACATAACATTGTAGGCTACATTTACATGTACAATGTTTTAGATGTATTTTTATAGTCATCTTCTTTGTCACATATGCGTTATTTGAGTCGAGGGCCCACAGTGGAGCGCTTTGTCGTCAAATTAAATCCTTGCCTCGAGGGGGATTAGAACTCGCGGCAATCGTACCTTGCCGTCTCTGGGCTTACTGCCTTAGTGGATCACACCACCAATTAGTGATGGCAGTAAGGGTAAATTACAACTATTTGACAAGACTACGAGCGTCTTCGACTTAAAAAAAAACGATGTATGAATATAAACTTACATGTTGTATAATCCTCCTGCATCTTTATTGCTCAACATTGTCTAACATTATAATCCTCCTGCATCTTTATTGCTCAACATTGTCTAACATTAGTACTATTAGCTAGTAGCCTAGTCAAGGATGCATCAATGCAATATTGGCACACAACATTTTGTTACAGACCAACGGAACAAAAGGCAACCTTGAATTTTTAGGTTTAAAATATCCCTCTGGTGGCCAGAGTTGACCTATTTGGAGAAATACTATTTGTTGGTGGATATAAAGTCTAAGATCTTTGATAGGCTGATGTGGAATTTTGTTCCAGGAAATAATCAGTCATCTGGTGAGGTTAGCATAGGGCTAACGTGTGCCAGGTTATCTGATGGGACCAGCTACAATGCAGCATTCTATCACGTGCAAGTAAATTGACGATTTTAATTGGCTGATGCATATTTTGTGACAGAGCAACTGTTTGAATTTAAACTGTTTCTAATGTTCACAAGTATGGCCCATCCATCTTTAAAGTGTGTTTATTATCTGTGTGTACGTACCTGAGGGAGTGTGTGTCTGTGTAATCTGTATCACCTGTCTCTTCCAGGAGGAGGAGAGTCCGGAGGTGCTGCTGGTGAAGGAGGAGGGGTGTGGGGAGGGTCTGGGGAACCCTGAGGGGACCATGGTCATGGAGGACAACCAGACTACACCTCCTCCTGAACCATCAGAGGAACCAGCTGAGCAGCACAGGACCACACACAGTCTCACTGAGGTGAGCCCACTGAACTACTGTCTGAATGGTATTAGGTCAGGTCCCGTATTCACAAAGCCTCTCAGAGTAGGAGTGCTGATCTAGGATCAGTTCATCCTTTTAGATCATAATGAATAAGACTATATGGAAAGATCCTAGATCAGCACTCCTACTCTGAGGCTTTGTGGATACGGGCCCAGGTCTTGATTAATTTTGTCTTTAATTAAGTGTGGGACCATGTCTTTGAATTATCAAACCATTAAAGAGTGTCAAGTAATCTAAATAAATAACACGTTTGCATAGTACTCATAGCAATCCCTCATTGCCCAATCAGAATTCTTGATCCAACATTGTCACGAGAATTTCTATCTCTAATTAATCAAACTTAATCCTTTGAATAATTCCCAGAGGGTGTAAGGCTCTGGTTTAATCATGAATTAAACGAAGGTCCGCAACCAACAAGAATGATCTGTATGTTTTAAATCATGGAGAGCTCTGCCGCCAAATAAAACATATACAGCCTTTATACCCCCTGACACACAAAGGCACTTTGCTCCGCCCACCTTTAAACAGCTTCTCAGTCCCCTTCACCCTGGAATGCTTTCTCAGCAGTTTCTAACTCCTCCCCCTCTGTTAGTGGGTTGACACTACATTATAACTCTAACACCGTTCACACATTTATACTGTATTTGGGGTGAAATCCTTTAGTCATTATTCTTAAAATACAAATTAATCTATCAAACATCCTCTCACTCCATCTCTTACAGTCAGTAGACATGAAGGATGGGAAGCCTGATCTGCTTCTGGTCAAAGAGGAGACAATAGAAGACAGACCAGAGAGCATTGATCTGCTGAGTGGACTAAAGATGGGGGAGCAAGGTCAGGGAGAAATACATACAGCCTACATACAGTAATAAACTCAGCAAAAAAAGAAACGTCCCTTTTTCAGGACCCTGTCTTTCAAAGATAATTCTTAAAAATCCAAATAACTTCACAGATCTTCATTGTAAAGGGTTTAAACACTGTTTCCCATGCTTGTTCAATGAACCATAAACAATTAATGAACATGCACCTATGGAACGGTCGTTAAGACACTAACAGCTTACAGACAGTAGGCAATTAAGGTCACAGTTATGAAAACTTAGGACACTAAAGAGGCCTTTCTACTGACTCTGAAAAACACCAAAAGAAAGATGCCCAGGGTCCCTGCTCATCTGCGTGAACGTGCCTTAGGCATGCTTTAAGGAGGCATGAGGACTGCAGATGTAGCCAGGGCAATAAATTGCAATGTCCGTACTGTAAGACGCCTAAGACAGCGCTACAGGGAGACAGGACGGACAGCTGATCGTCCTCGCAGTGGCAGACCACGTGTAACAACACCTGCACAGGATCGGTACATCCGAACAAAAAGTGCTCTTCACTGACGAGTCGCGGTTTTGTCTCACCAGGGGTGATTGTCGGATTTGCGTTTATCGTCGAAGGAATGAGCGTTACACCGAGGCCTGTACTCTGGAGTGGGATCGATTTGGAGGTGGAGGGTCCGTCATGGTCTGGGGTGGTGTGTTACAGCATCATCGGACTGAGCTTGTTGTCATTGCAGGCAATCTCAACGCTGTGCGTTACAGGGAAGACCTCCTCCTCCCTCATGTGGTACCCTTCCTGCAGGCTCATCCTGACATGACCCTCCAGCATGACAATGCCACCAGCCATATGGCTCGTTCTGTGCACGATTTCCTGCAAGAAAGGAATGTCAGTGTTCTGCCATAGCCAGCGAAGAGCCCGGATCTCAATCCCATTGAGCACATCTGGGACCTGTTGGATCGGAGGGTGAGGGCTAGGGCCATTCCCCTCCAGAAATGTCTGGGAACTTGGGGTAACATCTCACAGCAAGAACTGGCAAATCTGGTGCAGTCCATGAGGAGGAGATGCCACACCAGATACTGACTGTTACTTTTGATTTTGACCCCCCCTTTGTTCAGGGACACATTATTCCATTTATGTTAGTCACATGTCTGTGGAAGTTGTTCAGTTTATGTCTCAGTTGTTGACTCTTGTTATGTTCATACAAATATTTACACATGTTAAGTTTGCTGAAAATAAACGCAGTTGACAGTGAGAGGACGTTTCTTTTTTTTGCTGAGTTACATCTTCAGGAATAGTGATCCTCTTTTTCTTCATTCATTAAATCAAATCAATACAACTTATGTTTACATACAAAAACACACATTATAATGTATGAACTTGACAAAAAAAAACTCCATATGTAGAGTTTTCTCTGCCATGTTTGTAAAGTCTATTTTGTAACCTCTTCCTGCAGGTGGTTGGCTGGAGGCTAACAGAGGAGACTGGGCGGCCATCTTGGATTCTCAGACCCAGACGGGTGCAGGCAAGGGCCCAGGGCACAATGTCATAGAGCAGGCCAGGACCAGAGGTGACATAGTGGAGGTCAGTGGATGGGACAGCGTCTTCAACACAGTTATCCACAACCAGAAACAGACAGTTGAACACAAAACAACAACCGAACTTAGTCTCCATGACAACAGATTGGCTGAGACCAGGGCGAGGTGTAGATTTGGTTTGCAGGTACGGGGAGGTGTCCGTATGCGGCAGGAGAGAACAGACACAGACTCTGCTAGCGATGCTCCGTCCTGCTCCTATAGTTGTGATTCAGAGAGACTGATGGCGCCTCAGGTTAACCCCCTAACAGGTGCTGCCTTCAGCCTGCCTTCTATAGGATCTATCAACTGGAACATGGACCCTGTGACAACACAGACACTACCTGGCCTTCGTCCTCCTCACACTCTCCTTATGTTAAACCAGACCTCAGACAATACCAGTGCCTCAACAGTAAATGGCAACACAAGCCCATTGACAAATGACAGTGGTAGTGACGCTATCAGTAGATCCGGTGGCAAAAATAAGCGCTTCCCGTGTTCATTCTGTGGGAAAGCCTTCCGTTTCCCCAAACAGATGGAGATCCACCAGAGAATGCACACAGGGGAGAAACCATTCGGCTGCCACCTGTGCGGGGCCAGTTTTTCACAATCATCCAACCTGAAGAGGCACCAGAGGGTCCACACAGGGGAGAAACCCTTCAGCTGTCCCCAGTGTGAGAAGAGGTTCTCACGCCAGCACGATTTGAAGATACACCTGAAGGTCCACACGTAAGAGAGGCCGCTCACCTGTACGCATTACAGGAAAAGGTTCTTAGAGTGGAGCTACCTCAGTATACACCAGCAGAAAATGCACATGGCCCATGAATAGTGTATACCCACTGGGTACACCACGTCATTTCAACATGGAGAATTGGGTAATATTTGGTAGATACGTCGGTCAATGAGATTCCAACCTATTTTTACCCACTCAAAAAGATAGCCAAAAGTTTGTTGAATTCCCAATGTGTTATCACTGCACTTTCAACCATTTAAAAGCACACTAACGTTAAAATGGGAATACATTGTCAGATATTTTGTTTATTTATACAATAACTTAATGTGTTATGACTGTGATTGATCTAATAGCACAACCAAATGAGCTGGATTTTCTGAGAATTTAAGATGTTGCACACTGTGTTCAGCCAAGGGTGTGCAACATCCTAAGGTGTCCGAAAATAGTGGTGGAACAGTTTGTTTTATTAAGACATTACACATATTTTCCCCGTTTCTTTCCCCTGTGGCTCACCATTTAAAGCTAGTTAAGGAGGGAAATGATGCCTTTGCAGCCTGAATGGAGGGATGCTTTATGTATGAGCCGGTCCACGGGGGAAACAAGTGTATTACGGGGAATGCACATAAATCCTAGACGATAGTGCAGATCTAGCGGCCACTATCGGCTGGCTGTCCTATAGTGGTGCAATTACATACTTGAGACACTGGCGATCTCATAAAACAACTATTTTAACTTGAAATTGGTGATGACTATTTAGATTTCTCTTAGCAACCTAGATGTTGTTTAAGCAATAAGGCATGAGAACCCCGGGATTATCGTGTGATAACTTATGCCCAAGGCGAAGCCAAGGGCTGGGGAAACAGCCCTTAGGAGAGAGTTATCACACAATAATTCCCAGGTTCTCATGCCTTATTTATTTTATAAAAAGTTTGCCAACATATATATTTTTTTTAAATAGAACTAAATCAAATCAAATAATGCACTTTAAATAGTTTGATTTAATCTTATTCTTTAACTTTTATTCTTGGTTGATGTGAATCCAACATATTTATTATTAACTTATAGATTCCATTTGAAAACAACCAAAGCTTGAAAACTCTAGGCCTATATGTATTGTCTATTTTTAGTTGAACCCAGGTTGAATTGAAACAATAGCTGTTGATGACTTTGCAAATGCTATATAGGCCTAAATAGTATCATTGATGATATATGATTGATGAAGTATGGTTACATTTAATTTGCTCTGTTAAACCTACCCTTTAGAATGACTTCGATAGCAACAGTGAATCTATTAAGTGGACATTTCTCAGCAATCATTCTAACGATAGCACATTGGTAATAGTCAGTGACGAATATCAAAGTTAAGCAGGGCTTGTATATTGATCAACTCCCCAGCAGGAGGTGCTTTACAGCATGTTGTTTTTTCTCTGATAGTGGATATTACGTTGAAGATGACGTTGTTTCAAAGGTCAAAATAAAAACAATTATAAGTTAGACTTTTTTCTAATCCAATGTATTTTCCACGTAGATTCCACGTCACAATACGTTGACAAATTACATTGAAACAACGTTGATTTAACCAGTTTGTGCCCAGTGGGTAGTGACGTGTAATATAGTACTAGTTTGTTTTTTGTAGTTCATTCTGTTGGTATTGGATGTAGTAGGGAACTGGGTGAGGTGAACTGAGGAAAGAATGAGTATGATGAGGCAGAGTAGATGATATGGTGATGGCGTCTGTAAAAATGCTTCACTGATGAAGAGTGACACATTATCCCTTAAGGTTGATACTGGCGTTTTAGATCATCATAGGGCCGTAATTCATGTTTATGTGACATGAAGCTGTGTGTAATGTAATGTTGAACCTTTTCCAAAGTATTCTAAACTTCATTTTATCAAAGCGAGGGTACCAGATTTACAGAAATGGTAAAGTGTTACCAAAGTTATTCGCCACATAGGCTGAATACAACAGGTATAGACCTTTACAGTGAAACGCTTACTTACAAGCCCTTAACCAACAATACAGTTAAGAAAAAGTCTTAAGTATAAAATAGATAAGTAAAAAAAATTAAAAATATGAAAGAGCAGCAGTAAAATAAAATAACAGTAGGGAGGCTATATACAGGGGGTACCAGTACAGAGTCAATGTGCGGGGGCACAGGTTAGTCGAGGTAATTGAGGTAATATGTACATGTGGGTAGAGTTAAAGTGACTGCATAGATAATAAACAGAGAGTAGCAGCAGCATATCATTTTGTGCAATAAAAATGATTTAATGCCATTTTGTTTAGATTAAATACTAAATTGACTCTGCTGACTAACTTGGTTATTTTGTATCATTGCAGAGACTGTTTGTCCTTTTTTTATATATATATATATAATAAACTCCAAAAGCTCCATATTGTTAGGTTCTTGAATCACAGTGTTAGAATTAGGCTTGACTGTGGTTAACATTTTATAATATCATGTCATGTTTCTGTGTGAACAGCAAAGAGTTTCCTATATAAACCTTTATATGCTCTTCTGAACAATCTTTGTTTGCAGTCTGCAGTCCATGAAGACCTGCTGATATCCGGTGTCACTGGCGGGAGAGATTGGACCTATGAAGCAGCTGGTCACAAACCCTGGCCCCGGCACAGGACCATGGATCAGGAGCCGTCACTCTTCCACAACCACTACACAGAACACAACCAGTGGACTGGTGGACTGAACAACCTCAGTCCTGGTGGTCATCAGAGAGACAGAGGCTCCAGTCAGGGATCAAGTCTGCAGCCCAGACCCTTCTCTTCACAGTCTCAGTGCAGGGATGAAGCAGGGCCTGGGGCTGATAGCGATAGACCCTCCTGTTCCTATGATACAAACACCACAGTATCCATGATGAACAGAGCAAGTCACCCTGGGCTTCAGCCTTCACAGAGAGTGGTGGGAGACCCCCCTGGTGGTAGTCTGTCAGCAAGTCTGTCTTCTCCTTCAGGGTCTCATCTAATGCCTAGTGACTGGGTTCATAGAAGACCTGGGTCTAGCCTTTCTCAGTTATCTCATGGTTACCCCACCAATACAGACCGGGTCAGGATGGGCGTTCACCACAAGAGGTACCTAGCCTATAACACCGCACACAATCCCAACAACACCCAAACAATGGCTAGAGGTCAAGGAGGGAGCTCAAAGACTAACCACCTGAGGGTGGTGGCTCCTGCTTCTACCTCCTCTGGTGTCATTGCGTCACAATGTGGGAAGTTGAGCATTAGGACTGACGCCGACAAGCCATACGCCTGCCCCACGTGTGGGAAGTGCTTCGCTCATGCGAACTATGTGAAGACGCATCAAACCGTTCACACCAAGGACAAGCCCTTCAAGTGCAAACTATGTTACAAGAGCTTCTCCTTCCTGACTAGCCTTATCAGACATAGGAGTGTCCACAATGGGGAGAAATCGTAGCAGTGTGGCTTGAGATGTACGCAGGGGATTTCTGGGAACTATTCTTTAGCTAAAATATTATAGTTATCATGTCTAGTGTTTTGGGGTAAGTGGGTAATTAACCACATACCCCTCATTAACCCTTTTGTTAACTTGTCATTTGAAACAGGTTTGTGTAAATACCTGTTTTTAGAGAGACTGTAAACCTAGGCTAGTTCAAGCACAACTGAATAGTTACCTTACTTAGTAGACTGAATAAAGTCATTGTTTTCTACTTTGTTCTTGCTAACAGTGTTCTTTCTAAACAAGTCTGGTCTGAGCTCGAAAGATAGTGATCATGAACAGGAGATTTGATGTGTAATGTAATAAGCAGTACCGTATATCAAAGAACAGCGCGCATACCTTTTTCAATTAACCACACCCTGTGCACTATGACAACAACCCACGAGTTCCTTTCACTTCAGTGTAAACGGAAGTGAACAGTGACCAAGAACAATTTCCACGAAAGCGGTTTTGTTGTTATTTAGACGTTTATTAACACCCTGGAACTTAAAATATGACTAATTTAACTGTACTGCATTACGTACTTACCTCAGGTAGTGTTTAATTCGCGTAGGAGACAGGACTTGGTTGATAGCTAGCAAGCGTTACCTAGAACATCTAACCGCTAACAATGGCTAACTGTATGGTTTTTCACACTCAAATAGCCTCCATCATGGAGGTGCTAGCGAATGCAGCCGTGGCAGACATCTGTAAACTCGTAGACGACGACTATGCAGTGTTTCGTTTGGAAATAACTAAAAGCCAGAAAGAAAACAGGGCATTGCGGAGGAAACTACAGCTACTGGAACTGAAGGTGTCACGGGAGCGCGCAGAGAGGACAATGCAAGACCGCGTCCTCGTCAGTCGTCCCAGTAGTGTCAAGATCCTCGACCGATACAGAGGAATGGCAGGAGGTACATTTTGCAGGCGCGAGCAGTGTTCATGTTAGATTTAGTCTAGTCATTTTGGCAAACATATCATTCAGTCTTATAAAATATAATTAAGTCAAATTTTTGTCGTTTGAATAATGATTTAGTCTAGTTATTGTCAAAATTACGAAAACAGTGGGCCATTTTAGTCAACTAAATGCCCTTTCATTTTTAGTCACATCACATTTGTATTGCATCATTAACCTATAGTAAACATATAGTAAACATAAATCACTGACTTCCATGTGCACATACATACCCCTGTCCTACCAAATATTTTTCTGCATAACATCCTATTCCCTTCCCAACAGCAGAAATATGACAAACATATACAGAGTGTACAAAACATTAGGAACACCTTCCAAATGTTTGCCCTCAGAACAGCCTCAATTCGTTGGGGCATGGACTCAAGGTGTCAGGCGTTCCACTGGGATGCTGGCCATGTTGACTCCAATGCTTCCCACAGTTGTGTCAAGTTGGCTGGATGTCCTTTGGGTGGTGGACCATTCTTGATACACACGGGAAACTGTTGAGCATTGCCTTATTTCTTTTATAACATATTGGGTGACTGTCATTCATATTCCTTTCATTCAACTCAATGTAACATCGATAGGTTTAGGTTACTACATGATACTCACATTTTCTCTATACCCATCATGAGGTTGCTACAACCTTGCCTATGAATGAAAGTTTACAAAGTAGGTGCACAGGTCGAGAGAAATTTGAGTAAACAAGGTGACAGTGACACATTCAATACCGCCTTGCACACTCTTAATAAAAATAATAATAATATGCCATTTAGCAGATGCTTTTATCCAAAGCGACTTACAGTCATGTGCGCATACATCTAGCTGATCTAGGGTGTAATCATTAATCCAACAGTTGCAAACTAGAGCATCTATTGTACAAATTCAGGTATGTTTATCCCCGTTTCGTTCCGTTTGCTTCCGTTTAAGAAATGTTTTTCAACAGAATTGGCAGAATGAATACACCCCTGATCACACGCAAACTCAGTTCACTTTCATAGCAGCCAGATACAAACAGCATGATCACTTTGCTCGGTAATTCCTTCTCACATCTACGCACTTCGCTTGCAGGCTTTAGTGCACAACACATCAGCTGTCTGTGACCCAGGCTGTGTGACCAGGCGACAAAACCTTTCCAAGCCAAACCTTCATATCATAACCGCTAACCGCTACAAACAGCCTACATTGTTGTCAACATAGCTATTAGAATTAACATGTTAGTAAACCCGCTACAATCATGCAGTACAGTTAGCAAGCAGTTACACTGGCTGGCCCCGGTGGCAATAAATTAATAAAACTAAACGCCTACCTTGACATGGAACATTTCCAGTGTTGGATAGCCATAGCCAGCTAGCTAACATGGCATCCCTCTCTGTTTGAGCTGGGTGTTTGAGTAGGCTAAACTAGCTAGCTGCATTCACTAGCTAAGTGAAAGTGGGGGGAAAAATATGAAATATAGCTCGCTCTCTCCCTCTCTCTCTTTCTTGCTTCTCCTTCATTTTTGAAGAAATTAATTTGTTCAAAACTGTTCAACTATTGTCTTTCTCTGTCTTTGAGTCAACTACTCAACACATTTTATACACTGCAGTGCTAGCTAGCTGTAGCTTATGCTTTCAGTACTAGATTCATTCTCTGATCCTTTGATTGGGTGGACATGTCAGTTCATGCTGCAAGAGCTCTGATAGGTTGGAGGACGTCCTCCAGAAGTTGTCATAATTACTGTGTAAGTCTATGGAAGGGGGTGAGAACCATGAGCTTCTTAGGTTTTGTATTGAAGTCAATGTACCCAGAGGAGGACGGAAATTACAGTTATGTTGAGGCTACTGTAGACCTTCATTGCAAAACAGTGTGTTTTAATCAATTATTTGGTGAGATGTGAATCTATTTATTATAGTTTTATCTTAAAAGGATAACTTTTTTCATGTTTAACATTTTTTTTTTAATGAAATTTACTGAGGATGATGGTCCTCCCCTTCCTCCTGAGGAGCCTCCACTGATCAGATGAAAACATGACTGGTTGTGTTTATACCACAATAAAATGTAATACATTAAAAAAGTTAAATAGCAAATCTTTACGACTAGGCCCACAGAGATCCTATTGAATTAATAGGGATTCTATATTTAATTATATGATTAAGCGCATGCACACACAGGAGGTCCTGTACCGGGAAGAAATTACATTTACTTTCACCCCTGATTATATAAAAATTATCTGGCCATGTAAATGTTAATTCAGGCTACATAGATATTGCACATTACATACAAAACAAACAGACACACACAAGCGCAGAGAGAGAGTAGTACAATCACAAGATTGCGCCGCAAAGTATTGGTGGCAAAGTAGTATGGGTTGCATGTCAATCACTCGGTCACATCATTGCCATTGTTATCAACGTTCCACAGAAGCCGCAGCCACATTGATGTCCAAAAGTAGAATGGGGGCTAATGACTGTTTCGTCCAGTGATGTAGTAGAGTCACTAAACCATGAGTCCCCTGTGCTCGAGTCACAAGTCAAGTCACGAGTCCCTATGGCTGAAGTCCGAGTCCCAGTGCCCGAGTCCTGGTCCAATTGCTCAAGTCTGAGTCACTGGGTCCACATTAACTCAAAAATAAAGTTATTTACCCAGTCAGATATAGTGTTGTGGCAAGAGGAATTTAGTAAATACGTTTTTTGCTTTTCCTTTCTGGCACAGGCCAGTCTGAGTTAAGGGGGAGGTGTGTGTCTCTTTGTTAACAACTGCTGGTGCGCAATCTCTAATGTTAAGGAAGTCTTGAGGTTTTGCTCGCCTGAGTTAGAATACCTCATGATAAGCTGCGGACCATACTATTTACCAAGAGAGTTTATCTATATTTTTCTTCGCTGTCTATTTACCACCACAAACCGATGCTGGCACTAATACCGCACTCAACGAGCTGTATAGGGCCGTAAGCAAACAACAAAATGCACTTAAAGTGGTGCGCTCCTAGTGGCTGGTGATTTTAATGCATGGAAACTGAAATCCGTCTTACCTCATTTTTACCAGCATGTCACCTGTGCAACTAGAGGTAACACTCTAGATCACCTTTACTCCACACACAGAAACGCATACAAAGATCTCCCTTGCCCTTCATATGGCAAATCTGACCATAACTCTATCCTCCTGATTCCTGATTACAAGAAAAAACTCAAACAGGAAGTACAAGTGACACGCTCAATACAAAAGTGGTCAGGTGAAGCAGATGCTAAGCTACAGGACTGTTTCGCTAGCACAGACTGGAATATTTTTTTCCCGGGATTCATCCGATAACATTGAAGAGTTTACCACAGCAGTCACTGGCTTCATTAATAAGTGCATCGACAACGTCGTCCCCACAGTGACCGTACGTACATATCCCAACCAGAAACCATGGAATACAGGTAACATCCGCACTGAGCTAAAGGCTAGAGCTGCCGCTTTCAAGGAGCGGGACACTAATCAAGACGCTACGACCTCTGACGAGCCGTCAAAACGTCAATACAGGACTAAGATCGAATCCTACTGACGCTCGTCGGATGTGGCAGGTCTTGCAAATTATCATGATTACAACGGGAAATCCAGCAGTGAGCTGCCCAGTGACGCGAGCCTACCAGACAAGCTAAATTCCTTCTATGCTCGCTTCGAGGCAAGCGACACTGAACCACCTACCTCTCTGACCTTCTCCAAGTCTATGCCCGCTCCCTCCGCTCCTCCTCTGCTGGTCTCCTTGTTGCCCCCCCATTCCGGGTGCCCCCCACCCCCCCCCCCCCCCACCCCCACACACACACAACATGTAGACACAGTCATCTAATTCAAGAACCTCCTATAAACACACCTCTTCACGGATGCCTATGACCTATAGCCTGTGTTCTAAACTCAGCAAGAAAATAAACTCCCTCTCACTGTCAACTGCGTTTATTTTCAGCAAACTTAACATGTGTAAATATTTGTGTAAATACATAAGATTCAACAACTGAGACATAAACTGAACAAGTTCCACAGACATGTGACTAACAGAAATTGAATAATGTGTCCCTGAACAAAGGGGGGGTCAAAATCAAAAGTAACAGTCAGTATCTGGTGTGGCCACCAGCTGGATTAAGTACTGCAGTGCATCTCCTCCTCATGGACTGCACCAGATTTGCCAGTTCTTGCTGTGAGATGTTACCCCACTCTTCCACCAAGGCACCTGCAAGTTCCCAGACATTTCTGGGGGGAATGGCCCTAGCCCTCACCTTCCGATCCTACAGGTCCCAGACGTGCTCAATGGGATTGAGATCCGGGCTCTTCGCTGGCCATGGCAAAACACTGACATTCCTGTCTTGCAGGAAATCACACACAGAACGAGCAGTATGGCTGGTGGCATTGTCATGCTGGAGGGATCATGTCAGGATGAGCCTGCAGGAAGGGTACCACATGAGAGAGGAGGATGTCTTCCCTGTAACGCACAGCATTGAGATTGCCTGCAATGACAACAAGCTCAGTCCGATGATGCTGTGACACACCGCCACAGACCATGACGGACCCTCCACCTCCAAATCGATCCTGCTCCAGAGTACAGGCCTCGTTGTAACGCTCATTCCTTCGACGATAAACGCAAATCCGACCATCACCCCTGGTGAGACAAATCCGTGACTCAGTGAAGAGCACTTTTTGCCAGTCCTGTCTGGTCCAGCGACTGTGGGTGTGTGCCCATAGGCGACGTTGTTGCCGGTGATGTCTGGTGAGGACCTGCCTTACAACAGGCCTACAAGCCCTCAGTCCAGCTTCTCTCAGCCTATTGCGGACAGTCTGAGCACTGATGGAGGGATTGTGCGTTCCTGGTGTAACTCGGGCAGTTGTTGTTGCCATCCTGTACCTGTCCCACATGTGTGATGTTCGGATGTACCGATCCTGTGCAGGTGTTTTGTTACACGTGGTCTGCCACTGCGAGGATGATCAGCTGTCCATCCTGTCTCCCTGTAGCGCTGTCTTAGGCATCTCACAGTACGGACATTGCAATTTATTGCCTTGGCCACATCTGCAGTCCTCATGCCTCCTTGCAGCATGCTAAGGCACGTTCACGCAGATGAGCAGGGACCCTGGGCATCTTTCTTTTGGTGTTTTTCAGAGTCAGTAGAAAGGACTCTTTAGTGTCCTAAGTGTTCAAAACTGTGACCTTAATTGCCTACCGTCTGTAAGCTGTTAGTGACTTAACGACCGTTCCACAGGTGCATGTTCATTAATTGTTTATGGTTCATTGAACAAGCATGGGAAACAGTGTTTAAACCCATTACAATGAAGATCTGTGAAGTTATTTGGATTTTTAAGAATTATCTTTGAAAGACAGGGTCCTGAAAAAGGGACGTTTCTTTTTTTGCTGAGTTTATGATTGACTCTCTCCTACCCTACCCCCCCCCCCCCCCCCCCCCCCCTTCTGTGCATTCTCAGTATACCTATGTATCCCTACGTGTCCCCCCAACCCACACCCTTACCCTAAACTGGGTCTGTATCCTATTCCCAACCCCTCCCTCCTCTTTTTATCTGTCCTATTTCGTCTGGTCCTTTTATTACTTTGATTGATTTTATGTACTGCACTAGCTTTTATGTAGGCCTTTTAATTTACATTTTTTACATTTTAGTCATTTAGCAGATGCTCTTATCCAGAGCGACTTACAGTTAGTGAGTGCATACATTTTTCATACTAAGTAAGATGTCCTTGAGGACCCTGAAAGGCTTCCGCCAAATAAAATGTATTATTATTTATGCATGAGCGCACCAGCTGTTCCGGATGATTGTGTGATCTCGCTCTTCGTAGCTGATGTGAGTAAGACCTTTAAACCTGTTAACATTCACAATGCCGTGGGGCCAGACGGCTCACCAGGACGCCTACTCAGAGCATGCGCCGACCATCTGGCAAGTGTCTTCACTGACATTTTCAACCTCTCCCTGACCCAGTCTGTAATACTTACATGTTTCAAGCAGACTACCATAGTCCCTGTGCGCAAGAATGCCAAGGTAACCTGTCTCTAATGACTATCACCCCGAACCACTCACATCTGTAGCCATGAAATGCTTTGAAAGGCTGGTCATGGCTCACATCAACACCATCATCCCAGACACCCTGGACCCACTCCAATTCTCATACCACCCCAACAGATCCAAAGATGACGCAATCTCTATTTTACTCCACACTGCCCTCTCCCACCTGGACAAGAGGAACACCTACGTGAGAATGCTGTTCATTGACTATACCTCTGCATTCAACACCATAGTGTCCTCCAAGCTCATCACTAAGCTCAGGACCCTGGGACTGATTACCTCCCTCTGCAACTGGACCTGAACTGGATCCTGAGGGTAGGCAACAACACATCCGCCACGCTGACCCTCAACACGGGGGCCCCTCAGGGGTGCGTGCTTAGTCCCCTCCTGTACTCCCTGTTCACCCACGACTGCGTGACCAAGCACGACTCCAACGCCATCATTAAGTTTGCTGACGACACAACAGTGGTAGGCCTGATCACCGACAACGATGAGACAGCCTATAGGGAGGTAAGAGACCTGGCAGTGTGGTGCCAGGACAACAACCTCTCCCTCAACATGAGCAAGACAAAGGAGATGATCGAGGACTACAGGAAAAGGAGGGCTGAACATGCCCCCATTCACATCGACGGGGCTGTAGTGGAGCGGGTCGAGAGCTTCAAGTTACTCGGTGTCCACATCACCAACACAGTCGTGAAGATGGCACGACAACGCCTCTTCCCCTCAGGAGGCTGAAAAGATTCGGCATGGGCCCTCAGATCCTCAAAGTTCTACAGCTGCACTATTGAGAGCATCTTGACTGTAACTGCTTGGCATCTGACCCGAAGAGGAAGAGAGAGGCCCAACTCGGAGGAAAATCTGTCTCCCTCCAGCAGGTGGCGTTTTATCATTGTTTCGCCCACCAAGCAAGGAGTTTTTGTAGGGAGGTCAATGAGAGAGTGTCGAATTTGGTCAACAAAATGTTTTTATGGCTTACTTGCTACGTGAAATGTATTTGATCAAATACACGTTTTGTAATGCGTACGTTATGAGTGTACTGATGTAAGTAGGACACGTGACATCCCAGCAACTTTGAGAAAAAACACTTTATATCGGAGTCGTCTCGAGATGGCTATGCATATTCATGACATGAGGCTAGTAGCATAGCATCTCTCTCCATTGAATACTGGCGGTTTACGTCAACAACCCTCATCGAATATTCAAAAAAGGATTACAATAATGAGACGTATCCACCAATCTTGTTGACAATGACTCCCATTGTTAGGGCGGAGAGACGTGTATCTTGTCAGTATATACATAATCTTTGTCTCTTCCGTGATCCAGAAACCGATAAGTGGTCGAGGAGCGTGTCATTCACTGACGTATAATAAGAACTGGAGACTGCATCTAAAATGTCAAACCGTAGTTTTCAAGGTAATCAACTCATGTTCGCATCCGCCGATTCATGGACCGTCTATATCCAGGTTGCATCCGGTTTATACAGACTAACATCACATGCGCACTAGCACTCAATGCGAACAGGTAGCAGCGCGAGCAGCGACGACGTCATCACGTCATCCAAAAACATGGCAGACATTGGCTGAATATAAAATTTTTATATCTTTGGCTGTGAGTGATTATTATAATTTTTTCAAATATAATTCATTGGATGTTTTGTGCACAAAGGTGAGGACTAAAGTGTCTTATTAGGAGTTTTCTAATCTGACTTCTCTATGTGGCTGCCTATGGAAATTGCCTTGATCTGCCACACCTCCTTTGAATCAGCTGTTGTATTTTCAGAGGAGAAAAGCATGCACACATTTAAGAACGAAATGCTACTTATCCTTTGATCTATACAATGTCTTGCACAGCTAACTTAATTTGTTTTTATCACGTTACACATTTATTTTGGGATCCACCTGTAAACGTCATTTGCCTAATGGAAATTGTGGAGAAGGAGCTTCTAATTTCATACAAGCACATTTCTGTCCACATTCACTCTCCTCGCCGCCTTTCCTCAATTACCTTTGGCCTATTTCAAAAGGAGGCGGGACAGGACGGAGGAGAGAGGACTTGAGAAATCGAATTGAGAAAAGGCCTTTGTCTCCGTCCAGTAGCGGAATGAGATTGCGTGAAGATGACGTACGGCGTAATAAAATACGTCACGATGTGAATGCAGCATTACAGCTCGCCCCGTTCCCCTCTGCACAGGTGTTCAGATGTGTTACCCAGAATTGGGTCTTGGTCAGTTTTTGGATAGTAAGAAATAATTCCCTGGATTACTTAGCTATCTTGCGCAAAGACCAAATATCATATTCTAAACAGATTCTTGATTTACTGCATTTTCTATTATTTACTCAATGAAAACAATGTGATGCATGGAACATAATACATCGATTTAAAAAATAGTATATCAAGAAGTTGAGAAGTGTTACCTTACATCCTTGCCAATTCTAGACAGTGTCAATAAATATACAGCTGAGCATTGACAGTAGCTAACCTCACCATCTCTTTTCCCCCAATCACTTTCTCAGGTGAAGGACATCTCACTGGAGGCCACAGGAGCTTTGTGAAGCCAGCAGGACACAATACATGGAGAGATGACCAACCAATCACTGTTGATGAGGGGAGTGGAACCTCAACCCAGCACGTTATCGTGATAGAGGTTAGAGAGCATTCCCTACGACGTTGTTATCCAATTCAACTCATGTACCGGTAATAACCTCCTCACTTCATGTGTCAGTCTGAAGATGCAGAGGCTGCAGGTCCTGGAGGATCGTCTCTGGTCAAGGAGGAGAGGACTGAAGGAGAGGAGGACCCACGACACAGCAGAGACATCCAGACTGGAGCAGCGGATGGAGCGCCCCCTGTAGCCACGGAGGACCCCACCACCGCCCCAGCACAGCCCAGGACCCGACACAGCATCACGGAGGTCAGTGGAACGCCGAACTCCGCCCTCAAGTCAGAGACCAACACCAAGGCATTGACTGAAACACACAGGCTATTACACACAGGATCTGACCACAGATCAGACCCAGAGAGACTGGGGCTGGGGCCACTCCGCTGTCCTCCTGCTCCCGGCTCAGAGTATTTACCGGTATTTCACCAGAGCCAGAGGACGGTTCATTTCCGTGGAGATGGTGATGCGTTAGACACTGGTGTTGATGATCCTTCTTGTTCTTACACTACAGAGATGGACCCTGGCAACATGCCCTTGGGTTTAGAGACACAGACTGATCTGTCTAGAGGGGACTGGAACCGGTATAGTAGTAGTGTATACTCTGAAGGGTGCCTAGATGAGAAAGGGGAGGTTATAGTGATAGATGAGGTGACTGTGAAAGTGGAGGGTGATGCTCCTCCCACATGGAATGCAGATAGTCACCTAGGAGAAGGACACTCACAAGGCAGAGATTTCTTAGATTACAGGGAAAGCTTAGAGACAAATCCAAATAACGCGACCCACTCCCCTTTACACGCGCTCAGGGATAGCGACCCAGTGTCCACATCGATGGAGCCTTCTGATTCACACAGCCTTTTCGATCAGGTATTGAACTCAAACGACAGCGTTAGAGCCCAGGCTCAGGGAAGAGGAGCCACATCAGACAATAGTAAAGAGAAACGGTTCCTCTGCATGTTCTGTAACAAAGGATTCAGCTGCCTCCAGAAGGTGGAGATTCACCAGAGGTTCCACACAGGGGTGAAACCCTTCAGCTGTACCCAGTGTCACATGCGCTTCGCCCAGGCTGGTGACCTGAAGAGGCACCAGAGGGTCCACACAGGGGAGAAACCCTACAGCTGCCCCCAGTGTGAGAAGAGGTTCTCCCGCCAGGACAAGCTGAAGATGCATCTGAAGATCCACACGGGAGAGAGGCCATTCGCCTGTACGCACTGCGGGAAGAGGTTCTCAGAGAGGAGCTACCTCAGGATACACCAGCAGAAAACCCATTCCACTCTATAACATAGAAAGTAACCATTCCAATCCATAGCTTCTGAGGTTTAGATCAAACCCTGCATTAAAGAGAAAGAATAATTACATTGTTGTCAGCAGAAAAGATCCACAGATGACTTTGGAATAACGAGAGTAACAGATTTCAGTGTAGAATATTCCTGGGTAGAATATTGCATCCAGACATTGTGTGATATATAAGCCATATATAAGCCCAAAAAGTATGTTACATATTGTGTTTGTACTGTGTAGGCTATATGATGTTCACAAATGCCTATTTCATTACTTCCATTAAATTACTTAATTCTATCCCCAAGACACTTTTAATGAGAAAATTAATTAAGTTTATCAAGTTCATGCAGATTTTTAGTTGAGACGTGTATATGTGGTTTTCATATGGTGTATTTAACACTTGTTTATGTTTAATAAACACAATGGGACTTTTCATTCTAAGACTTTCATTGAAACTGTCTTTAGTATACATCACATCTGATCTCACCCTATTCTACATACACCCAACAGCACTTTATAACCATTATACTCTTACTAAATATACCTACATACCCACACACTAACACACACCTACTGTACACGTCACAATCGTTTAGTCAGGTTTGTCTGATGATGACTTTTGACTTATCATAGCTGACTCATATTTACCCACAACATCATATTTATGTCCACCATGATGGTTTTAACAACAATGAAGTCATTATTTAACTACAGTATAGGACTCAAATGTAGTGTGGATGGGTAAACACTCCATGTTGAAACTGTGTTTATTATCTCTGCATGTGTACGTACCTGAGGGAGTGTATGTCTGTGTAATATGTATCACCTGTCTCTTCCAGGAGGAGGAGGGTCCAGAGGTGCTGCTGGTGAAGGAGGAGGGGTGTGAGGAGGGTCTGGGGAACCCTGAGGGGACCATGGTCATGGAGGACAACCAGACTACACCTCCTCCTGAACCCACAGAGGAACCAGCTGAGCAGCACAGGATCACACACAGTCTCACTGAGGTGAGCCCACTGTGAACTACTGTCTGAATGGTATTAGGTCAGGGCCCGTATCCACAAAGCCTCTCAGAGTAGGAGTGCTGATCTAGGATCAGTTTAGCCTTTTAGATCACAATGAATACGACTATGCAGGTGGGGACCTGATCCTAGATCAGCACTCCTACTCTGAGAGGCTTTGTGGATACAGGCCCAGGTCTTGAGAGAGGACAATGCCGCCCCTATTGTACAGGGACAACCTGTTCTAGCCATAGTATTCCAGCAAAACAAAGGGCATTTCTGCTTTTGTGGATCTGTAAGTGTGGGACCATTATCAAACCATTTAAAGAGTGTAGAATAGTCAAATCAATGTACACATTTGCATAGTATCAAATGAACTAACATGTTTGCATAGTATTCACAGCAATCCCTCATTGCCCAATCACAACATGCTCCATAGCAGGGTGCTTATATCAGATTTCTTCATTCCAACATCCTCTCACTCTGTATCTCTTACAATCAGTAGACATGGTGGACGGGAAGCCTGATCTGTTGATAGTCAAAGAGGAAACTATAGAAGATGGACCAGAGATCATTGGTCTGCTGAGTGGACTAAAGATGGGGGAGCAAGGTAAGGAAGAAATACATAAAGCCTACATACAGTAATAGATCTGGAATGGGAATAGTGATACACCTGGCTATTTTTTTCTTAATTCATAAAATGAAATCAATACAACTTATGTTTACATATAAAAACACACATTATAATGTATGAACTTCACCAGGTACTTGACTCAAAAATCTCCATATGTAATGTTCTCTGCCATGTTTGTAAAGTCTATTTCTAACCTCTTCCTGCAGGTGGTTGGCTGGAGGCTAACAGGAGACTAGGAGGCCATCTTGGATTCCCAGACCCAGACCGGTGAAGCCAAGGGCCAGGGGGACGACATCACTGAGCAGGCCAGGACCAGAGGCGACATAGTGGAGGTCAGTGGATGGGAAAGTGTCCACAACACTCTTAATCACAACCAGAAACAGACAGTAGACTACAAAACAACAACCAAACGTAGTCTCCATGACAACAGACTGGCTGAGACCAGGGTGAGGTGTAGATTTGGTCTATGTGGAGGTGTCCGTATGTGGCGAGAGAGAACAGACACAGATTCGGCTAGTGATGCTCCGTCCTGCTCCTATAGTTGTGATTCAGAGAGACTGATGGCGCCTCAGGTTAACCCCCTAACAGGTGCTGCCTTCAGCCTGCCTTCTATAGGATCTATCAACTGGAACATGGACCCTGCGACAACACAGACACTCCCTGGCCTTCATCCTCCTCACACTCTCCTAATGTTAAACCAGACCTCAGACAATGCCAGTGCCTCAACACTAAATGGCTACACAAGCCCATTGACAAATGACAGTAGTAGTAAATACATGATCTAAGATTGATATTTGGTATTCATCAGTCATGAAAGTATGCCTTATTTACTTTGAAGAACTACTAAGATTGTGATTTTGTCAGACAGCATAGGCAGCTCTATAGAGATGGAGCTACCTCAGGATACACCAGCAGAAAATGCACAAATCCCATGTATAGACTATAGTGACGTAATGTAGTACAAGTTAGTTTGTAGTTAATTCTGTTTGTTTTGGATGTAGTAGGGAACTGGATGAGGTGACCTGAGGAAAGAATGAGTATGATGAGGCAGAGTAGATGATATGGTGATCGTTGGTGTGATGGTGTCTGTAAAAATGCTTTGCTGATGTAAAGTGACAACTTTGTCCTGTTGTTTGATGCTGGTGTTTTATAATGAGGAAATGATAGTGCCTTAATTCATGTTTACTTGACATGAAGTTAAGATAAAGAAAGATAAAGATTAGAACATTAAGATGTTTGTAATGTTGAACCTTTTCCAAAGTATTCTAAAATGTATGTTATCAAAGCGAGGGTATTTTTTATAATATATCCAATGGCTCCATATTGGTAGGTACTTGAATCACAGTTATAGAGATGGCCTTGACTGTGGTTAACATTTTATAATGTCATGTTTCTGTGTACAACAAATACTTTCTTATATAAACCTTTATGCTTTTCTGTTCAATTTGTGTTTACAGTCTGCAGTCCATGAGGACCTGCTGATATCCGGTGTTGCTGGAGGGAGAGACTGGACCTCTGAATCGGATGGTCGCTTCCTTCCCAAGTCGGAACCAGGACCGAACCACGAGGGACAGAGACTCCACCACCACACAGAACACAAACAGTGGACAGGTGGACTGAACATCCTCAGTCCTGGTGGTCATCAGAGAGACATAGGCTCCAGTCAGGGATCCAGTCTGCAGCCCAGACTCTTCTCTTCACAGTCTCAGTGCAGGGATGAAGCAGGGCCTGGGGCTGATAGCGATAGACCCTCCTGTTCCTATGATACAAACACCACAGTATCCATGATGAACAGAGCAGGTCATCCTGGGCTTCAGCCTTCACAGAGAGTGGTGGGAGACCCCCCTGGTGGTAGTCTGTCTTCTCCTTCAGGGTCTCGTCTAATACCTGGTGACTGGGCTCATAGAAGGCCTGGGTCTAGCCTTCCTCAGCTGCCTCGGGGTTACACCACCAATACAGACAGGGTCAGGATGGGCGTTCACCACAAGAGGTACCTAGCCTATAACACAGCACACAATCCCAACAACACCCAAACAATGGCTAGAGGTCAAGGAGGGAGCTCAAATCCTGCTTCTACCTCCTCTGGTGTCATTGGGTCACAACGTAAGAGGCCGAGCATTAGGACGGACGCCGACAAGCTGTACGCCTGCCCCACGTGTGGGAAGCGCTTTGCAGGTCATTTACGGTCATTTTTCCACCAAACTTGTAGTGAAAGAACGTGGGGTGGCAATCTGCAGACGTATCACAGAGACCAACTGGCTGTATACACAGGAGAGCTGATGGCAGTACTGTTGGCCTTGCAGTGGGTGGAGGAAATTAAGCCATACAGGGTTGTTGTGTGTTCTGACTCGTGTGCAGTATTGATGAGTGAAGTCCTTTAGATCACGGAGGAGACAAGACATGCTATATGAGGTACTCCAAATTCATTCCCGGTGAGGCAGATTGGTTTACAAAATAAGTTTAGCTTGTGTCCCAGCCCATGTGGGTGTGGAAGGGAATGAGGAAGTAGATGTGCTAGCTAAACTGGCCGTTAGGAGAGAGGAGGTGGAGGTGCCCATGAGCAAGGCAGCGGCTAAGGGAATGATATGGACAGTGGTGGTGCAGAGATGGCAGGAGCAGTGGAACTGCTTAGAGACACTAAGGGTAGGCATCTATTCCAAGTAGGCTACAGAGTAAAGTTGGTGAGGGGAGGACAGCAGGAAGAGACAGAAGAGGAGGCCATCTTTACAAGGCTAAGGGTGGGACACAATTTTGACTTGTAGAAATTTGTGTTGTAACAATGATGCATGAGGCGGATGCGGTGCGACTCGAGTTTCGCCATCAGGTGGAAGACGGTGTCCCCTCTCTGGTCAGTGAAAAGGAGAGAGCAGGGACCGTAAGAGGCAGACCCTCTGCTGCTTTCTCCTTCCCTCCGCTCAGACTAATGCTGTGTTCAAAACAACTGGGAACTCGGAAATCTCAGACTTCAGTGCGTCCAAGACAACTGGGAAACTCAGTCATCTTTCTAAAGCTCCGACCTGAATATCACGGACATCAAGGAATTGACCTAGTTTTTCCCTAGTACCATCAGTCCAGTAAAATAAAAAAGCTAATTATTTACAAATTATTTCAATTTATGCTCAGCAAGTGCTACACGAACTGATCTGTTTTGTTATCAAAGCTCAAGTTTTGAAATATGATATTGTCTGATAAGAACAATATTGGCAGGCCAGGCATATAGCCAATATGCTGTGATAATGTATTAGGCCTATTGCCTGTCACGGTTTCGGCCGAGGCTGCTCCTCCTCCTTGTTCGGGCAGGCTTCGGCGGTCGTCGTCCCCGGAGTACTAGCTGCCACCGTTCGATGTTTCATGTTTGTTTGGTTTTGTCTGTTTAGTACACCTGTCCCTTGTTAGTGTTTGATTTGGTTGCCTATTTAGTTTTCGTGTGTGGGGGCAGGTGTTATGTGGTATTGTTTATTGTCAAGCTGTTGCTCTTTTTGTATTACTCTCGTGTTTGTTGTTTTCCGAGAGTCCGCACTGTGTGCGCTATCTTCATTTTACGCACTGTGTGTGTTGTGCGTAATTTGTATTTTGCCTCCCGGTTGGGTTGGCTGTTCGCCTGTTGGGTGCTGCATTTTGTTAACTAAAGTCTGTTGACGAACGCCCGTGTTTCCTGCGCTTGATTTCCTCACCGCATCTACACTCAGCTACTGACAGAATACCACATCACATCATGGAGTCAGCAGGAGCACCCGCGCCGACAGAGGTCATGGAGGACCGTCTTCGTGGACAGGAGGACCGGATTAACCAGATCGGTCACGCCTTGTATCGGGTGATGAACACTCTCCACCGATGGGAAAGCAGCGGGGTACCCACGCCCCCACCTACCGGACCATCCCCATCGGTCAGTCCTCCTGTCCACATTCCGGAACCCAGTGGGATTCGGCTCTCGCTCCCGAGGGCGTACGACGGCTCCGCTGCCGGGTGTCAAGGGTTCCTGCTACAGGTGGAGCTCTACCTCGCCACCGTACACCCGGCGCCCTCGGGACACGAGAGCGTCTCCGCCCTCATCTCCTGTCTCACCGGCAAGGCGTTGGAGTGGGCCAACGCCGAATGGAGGAGAATGGACGCCGCTACCATCACCTATGCGGAGTTCTCCCGCCGCTTCCGGGCCGTGTTCGACCATCCACCAGAAGGGAAGGCGGCGGGGGAGCGTCTGTTCTTCCTCCGACAGGGGATGAGGAGCGCACAGGATTTTGCCCTGGAGTTCCGGACTCTAGCGGCAGATGCAGGGTGGAATGAGCGGGCCCTCATAGACCACTTCCGTTGTAGCCTCCGGGAGGACGTCCAAAGAGAGTTGGCGTGCAGGGATACCATGTTGACGTTTGACCAACTAGTCGACATGGCCATTCGGTTGGACACCCTGCTCGCCACCCGTGGACGTCCCGGATGGGGGTCGCCCATTTCACCCTCCAGCACCTCCGAGCCGAGCCCTATGGAGCTCGGAGGTGCTGGCGCTAGAGAAAGGAGGAGTAGGAACCCGAGGGGGGCCGTCCCCTGCACCAACTGTGGCCGTGGAGGGCACACCGCGGCTAGGTGTTGGGGAAGGTCCCCCGGTGGAGGTGAAGGCAGGCCACGCATTGGGGAGTCCTCCCAGGTGAGTAGGCGCCCTACTTACCCAGAGCTTTCTGTCGTTCACATAACCTTGCCTGTTTGTTTTCCACAGGTAGCACCTCGTTCCCAGCATAAGGCGCTAGTCGATTCAGGCGCAGCTGGGAACTTTGTAGATCGCCAGTTCTGTGTAGAATTAGGGATTCCCCTCCTTCCCGTTGATAAGCCTTTCCCTGTACATGCCCTAGATAGCCGTCCGTTAGGATCTGGGTTGATTAGGGAGGTCACAGCGCCCCTTAAGATGGAGGCGCAGGGGGGTCATGAGGAGACGATTCAGCTCTATCTGATTGACTCTCCTGCGTATCCGGTGGTGCTGGGGCTTCCCTGGTTGATTACCCATGACCCTACTATTTCGTGGCGAGAGAAAGCTCTTAAAGGGTGGTCTGCTCAGTGTGAGGGGCTGTGTCTGGGTGTTTCCATAGGGGCGACCTCGGTGGAAAGTCCGAATCTAACGCCTGCACTGCATATTCCCCCCGAGTATGAGGATTTGACACTGGTGTTTAGTAAGACTAGGGCGGCGCAGCTGCCGCCTCATAGACGGGGGGATTGTGCGATAGATCTCCAGTTAGGAGCAGCCCTCCCGCGGAGCCATGTGTATCCCTTGTCTCAAGAGGAGAGGAAGGCGATGGAAACTTACATCGCCGAGTCTCTGAGACAGGGATACATACGGGCCTCCACTTCACCCGCTTCCTCAAGCTTCTTTTTTGTGAAGAAAAAGGATGGAGGTCTGCGCCCGTGTATTGATTACCGCGGTCTCAATCAGATTACGGTGAAGTACAGCTATCCACTTCCTCTGATTGCGACTATGACGGAATCATTACACGGTGCTCAGTTCTTCACAAAATTGGATCTCAGGAGCGCATATAACTTGGTGCGCATTAGAGAGGGCGATGAATGGAAGACAGCGTTCAGCACGACCTCCGGTCATTACGAGTATCTCGTCATGCCATATGGGTTAATGAATGCTCCCTCAGTCTTCCAATCCTTCGTCGATGAGATTTTCCGGGACATGCAGTGGCAGGGAGTAGTCGTGTACATAGACGATATTCTGGTGTACAGTTCTACCCGAGCAGAGCATGTAGCCCTGGTGCGCCGAGTGTTGAGGAGGCTGTTGGAGCATGACCTATATGTCAAGGCAGAGAAATGTCTGTTCTTTCAGAAGTCGGTCTCCTTTTTGGGTTATCAGTTGTCTGCGTCAGGGGTGAAGATGGAGGTTGACCGGGTGTCAGCTGTGCGTAATTGGCAAACCCCAACCACTGTGAAAGAGGTGCAACAGTTCTTTGGTTTTGCGAATTACTACCGGAGGTTTATCCGGGGTTTTGGACAGGTGGCAGCTCCCATAACGTCTCTGTTGAAGGGGGGTCCGGTGCGCTTGCGGTGGTCAGCTGAGGCGGACAGGGCTTTTGGGAGACTGAAGGACCTGTTTACCTCGGCGCCGGTGTTGGCGCATCCGGATCCCGCTTTACCATTCCAGGTAGAGGTAGACGCGTCCGAGGCCGGTATTGGGGCCGTTCTCTCACAACGGTCTGGCACACCACCTAAACTCCGCCCCTGTGCTTTTTATTCTAAGAAGCTCAGTCCGGCGGAGCGGAATTATGACGTAGGGGACAGGGAGCTGTTAGCCGTGGTACAGGCCCTAAAGGTGTGGAGGCATTGGCTTGAGGGGGCTCAACACCCTTTCCTCATTTTGACTGACCACCGTAACCTGGAATACATCCGGGCAGCTAGGAGACTGAATCCTCGCCAGGCCCGCTGGACTATGTTTCTAGCCCGGTTTGTGTTTAAAATCACTTACATCCCTGGGTCCCAGAACGGGAAGGCAGATGCCCTGTCTCGGCGGTATGACACGGAGGAGAGGTCCGTTGAGCCCACTCCCATACTACCAAAGTCTTGTCTGGTTGCACCGGTGGTATGGGAGGTCGATGCAGAGATCGAGCGGGCGTTACGCACCGACCCAAGTCCTCCACAGTGTCCAGTGGGTCGGACGTACGTTCCGCTCGAGGTACGCGATCGCCTCATTTATTGGGCTCATACGTCCCCCTCCTCTGGACATCCAGGTATCGGCCGGACAGTTCACTGCCTTAGCACTAAGTACTGGTGGCCAACGTTAGCCAGGGATGTGAGGATTTATGTCTCCTCCTGTTCGGTGTGTGCCCAGTGTAAGGCGCCCAGACATTTGCCCAGGGGTAAGTTACAACCCCTGCCCGTTCCACAACGACCCTGGTCCCACCTCTCGGTGGATTTTGTTACAGACCTTCCCCCCTCACAGGGGAATACTACCATCCTGGTCGTTGTGGATCGGTTCTCGAAGGCCTGTCGTCTCCTTCCCATGCCGGGTCTCCCTACTGCCCTACAGACCGCTGAGGCTCTGTTTACCTATGTCTTCCGGCATTACGGGGTACCCGAGGATATAGTGTCTGATCGAGGCCCCCAGTTCACCTCCAGAGTGTGGAGAGCGTTTATGGAACGGTTGGGGGTTTCGGTGAGCCTTACCTCGGGTTACCACCCGGAGAGTAATGGGCAGGTTGAACGTGTCAACCAGGATGTGGGTAGGTTTCTGAGGTCTTATTGCCAGGGCCGGCCGGAGGAGTGGGCGAGATACGTTCCGTGGGCCGAGATGGCACAGAACTCTCTCCGCCACTCCTCCACCCAACTAACCCCTTTCCAGTGTGTGTTAGGGTACCAGCCGGTTCTGGCACCTTGGCACGAGAGCCAGATCGAGGCCCCTGCGGTGGATGAGTGGGTGCGGCGCTCGGAGGAGACATGGAACGCTGCCCACGTTCATCTGCAGCGGGCCATCCGTCGGCATAAGACGAGCGCCGATCTCCACCGCAGTGAGGGGCCTGTGTACGCACCTGGAGATCGAGTCTGGCTCTCGACCAGAAACCTGCCCCTCCGCCTGCCCTGCCGGAAGCTGGGTCGGCGGTTTGTGGGGTCATTCAAAGTCCTGAGGAGGTTGAACGAGGTGTGTTACAGGTTAGAACTGCCTATTGATTACAGGAATATTAACCCCTCGTTCCATGTGTCTCTCCTCAGGCCGGTGGTAGCTGGTCCACTCCAGGACTATGAGATAGAAGAGACTCCTCCGCCCCCGTTGGACATCGAGGGGGCTCCGGCGTACACTGTGAGGTCCATCCTTGATTCGAGACGCCGGATGGGGGGTCTCCAATATCTCGTGGAGTGGGAGGGGTACGGCCCGGAGGAGCGGTGCTGGGTGCCGAGGAGGGACATATTAGACCTGTCCCTGCTGACCGAGTTCCATCGGGGTCATCCTACGCGCCCTGCTCCGCGTCGTCCTGGTCGTCCCCGAGGCCGGGATCGGCGCACGGCTGGAGCCGCGCGTCAAGGGGGGGGTACTGTCACGGTTTCGGCCGAGGCTGCTCCTCCTCCTTGTTCGGGCAGGCTTCGGCGGTCGTCGTCCCCGGAGTACTAGCTGCCACCGTTCGATGTTTCATGTTTGTTTGGTTTTGTCTGTTTAGTACACCTGTCCCTTGTTAGTGTTTGATTTGGTTGCCTATTTAGTTTTCGTGTGTGGGGGCAGGTGTTATGTGGTATTGTTTATTGTCAAGCTGTTGCTCTTTTTGTATTACTCTCGTGTTTGTTGTTTTCCGAGAGTCCGCACTGTGTGCGCTATCTTCATTTTACGCACTGTGTGTGTTGTGTGTAATTTGTATTTTGCCTCCCGGTTGGGTTGGCTGTTCGCCTGTTGGGTGCTGCATTTTGTTAACTAAAGTCTGTTGACGAACGCCCGTGTTTCCTGCGCTTGATTTCCTCACCGCATCTACACTCAGCTACTGACATTGCCCAACCTCATTCCTACAGAACAGTTTATAATAGGTTAAGGTTGCATTTTTTAAGTCATGTTTGAAAAATATTCTGAGCGGTAGATCTTGACTCAGAAAAGGTTAGTGACCACTGGTCTATAAGTCCTGTGATGACTGAGGTTAAATATTAAACATGAACTAAAGTGCACATGTACTTGATGTTCCAGACTGACTGGTCTCTACAAACTCGGTCAAAGTGTACGACCTGTTTACTTCTGTTTAGGAGGGTATTTAACCACATACCCTCATTAACCCTTTGTTAACTTGTCATTTGAAACATGCTTGGAAATACCTGTTTTTAGAGAGAGAGTAATCATTGGCGTGATAAAGGACAGTTTAATATTTACCTTACTGAGGTGATGTAGATGGAATAAAGTCATATTGTATTATATTATATTATATTATACTCTGTTCTTGCTAACACAGGAGATTTGATGTAATAAGCAGTACTGTATTTCAAAGAACAGCGCGTTCCGCCAATACACCAAAAAAGAAGAAGCACGCATACTCTTTTCATGGTTTTGACAAGGTGGTATACACCTACGACCGGAAGTGACTTTTTCGTAGCAGGTTAGGGGTTTGTCTAGAAGGGATACAGCTTTGGTCAAAATTGACTTTTCGTAGCAGATTTAGGAGAACTTGTTAGGAAAAGGTTTAGGGTTAACAAAAATGCAAAATAATCTACTTTTGACATCCAATTTGACAAAAGCTGGATCCCGTCTAGACATAACCCAGGTTAGGAGAATTTACGCAGCATGTTAGGAAAACTAACGTAGCAGGTTAGGAGAAATCGGTTAAGGTTAGGAAAAGGGTTGGGGTTAGCTAAAATGCTCTCTTAGCCACCGCTGTGAAGCAGGCAAGAATAACTAAGTACTTACAGGTCACAGATTTGTAGAATCCTTCAAAATAAGAGTCCTGACCTGTGTACTTTATAAATTAATAATTATGGCGAAAATGTGTAAAATTATCAATATATTTTATACTTGTTATAATACAAAAAATAATGTACATTATTTCTATAAGATATGATAAATAACTACAATTGTGTGTGTACTCCTATAATTTATTGCACTGTACACAATTTTATGTACAGTGTATCGCAGTAAAGGGGGGTCTATTCTACTCAGGAGCACTTCTAGTTTCCAAATCCACAAAGTTTACACTGCTCATTTTATTAATTAATTAATTTTATTCATTTATTTCATTTAAATCCAATAGTTTTTTCATATTGTTTAAAGTTTAAAGTTTTGTGAAATGCCTTTCTTGCAAGCTCTTTCCCAACAATGCAGTAATCAATATCCATAGTACTATAAAATCAAGGAGAACCAAAACACACAAGGAATAGATATAAGAGGAACACGAGAAAGTAAGTAAGCTACAGTGCATTCGGAAAGTATTCAGACCCATTGACTTTTTCTACATTTTGGGATAGGATAAAGTATTCCTTCTAACCCCCCCCCCCCCCCCCCCCCCAAATTGTAAAGTGGTTATCCCACTGGCTATAGGGTGAACGCACCAATTTGTGAGTCGCTCTGGCTAAGAGCGTCTGCTAAATGACGTTAATGTGCCCTTGAGCAAGGCACTTAACCCTAATTGCTCCTGTAAGTCGCTCTGGTTAAGAGCGTCTGCTAAATGACTAAAATGTAAATGTAATGTAAATGTTACATTACAGCCTTATTCTAAAATTGATTAAATTGTTTTTTCCCTCATCAATCTACACATAATACCCCATAATGACAAAGCAAAAACAGGTTTTTAGAAATGCTAGCAAATTTATTAAAAATAAAAAACTGAAATATGACATTTACATAAGTATTCAGACCCTTTATTCAGTACTTTGTTGAAGCACCTTTGGCAGCGATTACAGCCTCGAGTCTTCTTGGGAATGACGCTACAAGCTTGGCACACCTGTATTTGGGGAGTTTCTCCCATTCTTCTCTGCAGATCCTCTCAAGCTCTGTCAGGTTGGATGGGGAGTGTCGCTGCACAGCTATATTCAGGTCTCTCCAGAGATGTTAGATCGGATTGAAGTCCGGGCTCTGGCTGGGCCACTCAAGGACATTCAGAGACTTGTCCCGAAGCCACACCTGCATTGTCTTGGCTGTGTGCTTAGTGTCGTTGTCCTGTTGGAAGGTGAACCTTCACCCCATTCTGAGTTCCTGAGCGCTTTGGAGCAGGTTTTCATCAAGGACCTCTCTGTACTTAGCTCCGTTCATCTTTCCCTCGATCCTGACTAGTCTCCCCTTCCCTGCCGCTGAAAAACATCCCCACAGCATGATGCTGCCACCACCATGCTCCACCATAGGGATGGTGCCAGGTTTCTTCCAGATGTGACACTTGGCATTCAGGCCAAAGAGTTCAATATTGGTTTCATCAGACCAGAGAATCTTGTTTCTCATGGTCTGAGAGTCCTTTAGGTGCCTTTTGGCAAACTCCAAGCGGGCTGTCATGTGCCTTTTACTGAGGAGTGGCTTCCGTCTGTCCACTCTACCATAAAGGCCTGATTGGTGGAGTGCTGCAGAGATGGTTGTCCTTCTGGAAGGTTCTCCCATCTCCACAGAGGAACTCTGGAGCTCTGTCAGAGTGACCATCAGGTTCTTGGTCACCTCCCTGACCAAGGCCCTTCTCCCCCGATCTGTTTGGCTGGGCGGCCAGCTCTAGGAAGGGTCTTGGTGGTTCCAAACTTCTTCCATTTAGGAATGATGGAGGCCACTATGTTCTTGGGGACCTTCAATACTGCAGACATTTTTTGGTACCCTTCCCCAGATCTGTGCCTCAACACAATCCTGTCTCTGAGTTCTACGGACAATTCCTTCAACCTCATGGCTTGGTTTTTGCTCTGACATGCACTGTCAACTGTGGAACCTTATATAGACAGGTGTGTGCCTTTCCAAATCATGTGCAATCAATTGAATTTACCACAGGTGAACTCGAATCAAGTTGTAGAAACATCTCAAGGATGATCAATGGAAACAGGATGCACCTGAGCTCAATTTCGAGCCTCATAGCAAAGGGTCTGAATACTTATGTAAATAAGGTATTTCTGTTTTTTATATGTAATACATTTGCAAACATTTCTAAAAACCTGTTTTCACTTTGTCATTATGGGGTATTGTGTGTAGATTGATGAGGAAAACAAAATAATTTAATCCATTTTAGAATAAGGCTGTAACGTAACAAAATGTGGAAAAGGGAAGTCGTCTGAATATTTTCCGAATGCACTGTCCCTGTCCCTGTCCCATCTGAATATGAATGTGTGATGGTGGAAATCTACAGTGCAGGTAGTACTATTAAGTTACACGTTGTTTTACAACCCTTGTTGTCAACTATCTGTAGCGATGTTTGATGAAATATCAGGAGAATTGGGCTCTAGAGAGATATGGTACGGCATCTTTAATGCACATAATAGTTTATGGGGAAGCACACATACAGATTCTTATGGTACTATTTTGGAAGATATGATGGGAACAAGAGCATTAGTATGTCTTAACAATGGATGTGGTACAATAGTTGATGTTATTAGAGGGGTTACATCCTGCCTGGACCTCACACTGGCTTCTAACTCTATTGCATCTATGTGTGAATGGAATGGAATTAATGATTCTACTGTTGGAAGTGATCATTTCTTGATTTCGTGTACCATGAACTTTGATGTTACTATTCTAGATAGGATACCATTCAGAAGATGGTGCTTTCATAAAGCAGACTGAGAAAAGTTTGCTGATCATTGCTTAAAGTCTGTTGGAGAGTTGTCTTTAGAGAGGCCGGTTGATGGCATATTATTATTATTATTATTATTACGAAGCTGTGAGGGGAACGGCACCTCCGTACCATCAGGCTCTGATCAGTCCCTACACCCAAACGAGGGCATTGCGTTCATCCACCTCTGGCCTGCTGGCTCCCCTACCTCTGCGGAAGCACAGTTCCCGCTCAGCCCAGTCAAAACTGTTAGCTGCTCTGGCACCCCAATGGTGGAACAAGCTCCCTCATGATGCCAGGACAGCGGAGTCACTCACCACCTTCCGGAGACACTTGAAACCCCACCTCTTTAAGGAATACCTGGGATAGGATAAAGTAATCCTTCTACCCCCCCTTACCCCACCCCCCCAAAAAAAGTGGTTTTCCCACTGGCTATCATAAGGTGAATGCACCAATTTGTAAGTCGCTCTGGATAAGAGCGTCTGCTAAATGACGAAAATGTAAATGTAATGTATGTGCTGCCTCTGTGACATCACTGATTTTGAGTGCTACAAATGTATATGTACCAGTGAGCGAAGTGGGTGAGAAAAGGAAGATGATTCATTGGTGGACTGAAGAGTGCACTGCGGCTATTCGAGAAAGAAATAGGGCTTACAGAGTGTTGCGTAGGAATATGACTCCTGATAATCTAGTTGATTTCCAAAGGAAAATAGCTTTAGTACGTAAGTCTGTCAAGAGAAATGTATGGAGACAGTTCTGCTCTACAATAGGCAGGGGTACTGAGCTAGGGGATGTCAAATCAAATCAAATCAAATTTTATTGGCCACATGCGCCGAATACAACAGGTGCAGACATTACAGTGAAATGCTTACTTACAGCCCTTAACCAACAGTGCATCTATTTTTAATAAAAAAGTAAAATAAAACAACAACAAAAAAGTGTTGAGAAAAAAAGAGCAGAAGTAAAATAAAATAACAGTAGGGAGGCTATATATACAGGGGGGTACCGGTGCAGAGTCAATGTGTGGGGGCACTGGCTAGTTGAGGTAGTTGAAGTAATATGTACATGTGTGTAGAGTTAAATTGTTCAGGAGTCTTATGGATTTGGGGTAGAAGCTGTTGAGAAGTCTTTTGGATCTAGACTTGGCACTTCGGTACCGCTTGCCGTGCGGTAGCAGAGAGAACAGTCTATGACTAGGGTGGCTGGAGTCTTTGACAATTTTGAGGGCCTTCCTCTGACACCGCCTGGTATAGAGGTCCTGGATGGCAGGAAGCTTGGCCCCAGTGATGTACTACCCTCTGTAGTGCCTTGCGGTCGGAGGCCAAGCAGTTGCCATACCAGGCGGTGATGCAACCAGTCAGGATGCTCTCAATGGTGCAGCTGTAGAATTTTTTGAGGATCTGAAGACCCATGCCAAATCTTTTCAGTCTCCTGAGGGGGAATAGCCTTTGTCGTGCCCTCTTCACGACTGTCTTGGTGTGTTTGGACCATGATAGTTCGTTGGTGATGTGGACACCAAGGAACTTGAAGCTCTCAACCTGTTCCACTACAGCCCCGTCGATGAGAATGGGGGCGTGCTCAGTCCTCTTTTTTTTCCTGTAGTCCACAATCATCTCCTTTGTCTTGGTCACGTTGAGGGAGAGGTTGTTATCCTGGCACCACACGGCCAGGTCTCTGACCTCCTCCCTATAGGCTGTCTCATCGTTGTCGGGGATCAGGCCTACCACTGTTGTGTCGTCGGCAAACTTAATGATGGTGTTGGAGTCGTGCCTGGCCATGCAGTCATGGGTGAACAGGGAGTACAGGAGGGGACTGAGCACGCACCCCTGAGGGGCCCCACGTGTTGAGGATCAGTGTGGCAGATGTGTTGTTACCTACCCTTACCACCTGGGGGCGGCCCGTCAGGAAGTCCAGGATCCAGTTGCAGAGGGAGGTGTTTAGTCCCAGGATCCTTAGCTTAGTGATGAGCTTTGAGGGCACTATGGTGTTGAATGCTGAGCTGTAGTCAATGAATAGCATTCTCACGTACAGTGGGGGAAAAAAGTATTTAGTCAGCCACCAATTGTGCAAGTTCTCCCACTTAAAAAGATGAGAGAGGCCTGTAATTTTCATCAGAGGTACACGTCAACTATGACAGACAAATTGAGAAAAAAAAATCCAGAAAATCACATTGTAGGATTTTTAATGAATTTATTTGCAAATTATGGTGGAAAATAAGTATTTGGTCACCTACAAACAAGCAAGATTTCTGGCTCTCACAGACATGTAACTTATTCTTTAAGAGGCTCCTCTGTCCTCCACTCGTTACCTGTATTAATGGCACCTGTTTGAACTTGTTATCAGTATAAAAGACACTTGTCCACAACCTCAAACAGTCACACTCCAAACTCCACTATGGCCAAGACCAAAGAGCTGTCAAAGGACACCAGAAACAAAATTGTAGACCTGCACCAGGCTGGGAAGACTGAATCTGCAATAGGTAAGCAGCTTGGTTTGAAGAAATCAACTGTGGGAGCAATTATTAGGAAATGGAAGACATACAAGACCACTGATAATCTCCCTCGATCTGGGGCTCCACGCAAGATCTCACCCCGTGGGGTCAAAATGATCACAAGAACGGTGAGCAAAAATCCCAGAACCACAGACCTAGTGAATGACCTGCAGAGAGCTGGGACCAAAGTAACAAAGCCTACCATCAGTAACACACCACGCCGCCAGGGACTTAAATCCTGCAGTGCCAGACGTGTCCCCCTGCTTAAGCCAGTACATGTCCAGGCCCGTCTGAAGTTTGCTAGAGTGCATTTGGATGATCCAGAAGAGGATTGGGAGAATGTCATATGGTCAGATGAAACCAAAATAGAACTTTTTGGTAAAAACTCAACTCGTCGTGTTTGGAGGACAAAGAATGCTGAGTTGCATCCAAAGAACACCATACCTACTGTGAAGCATGGGGGTGGAAACATCATGCTTTGGGGCTGTTTTTCTGCAAAGGGACCAGGACGACTGATCCGTGTAAAGGAAAGAATGAATGGGGCCATGTATCGTGAGATTTTGAGTGAAAACCTCCTTCCATCAGCAAAGGGCATTGAAGATGAAACGTGGCTGGGTCTTTCAGCATGACAATGATCCCAAACACACCGCCCGGGCAACGAAGGAGTGGCTTCGTAAGAAGCATTTCAAGGTCCTGGAGTGGGCTAGCCAGTCTCCAGATCTCAACCCCATAGAAAATCTTTGGAGGGAGTTGAAAGTCCGTGTTGCTCAGCGACAGCCCCGAAACATCACTGCTCTAGAGGAGATCTGCATGGAGGAATGGGCCAAAATACCCTAGCAACAGTGTGTGAAAACCTTGTGAAGACTTACAGAAAACGTTTGACCTGTGTCATTGCCAACAAAGGGTATATAACAAAGTATTGAGAAACTTTTGTTATTGACCAAATACTTATTTTCCACCATAATTTGCAAATAAATTCATTAAAAATCCTACAATGTGATTTTCTGCAAAAAAAAATCTCATTTTGTCTGTCATAGTTGACGTGTACCTATGATGAAAATTACAGGCCTCTCTCATCTTTTTAAGTGGGAGAACTTGCACAATTGGTGGCTGACTAAATACTTTTTTTTCCCCACTGTAGGTGTTCCTCTTGTCCAGGTGGGAAAGGGCAGTGTGGAGTGCAATAGAGATTGCGTCATCTGTGGATCTGTTGGGGCGGTATGCAAATTGGAGTGGGTCTAGGGTTTCTGGGATAATGGTGTTGATGTGAGCCATGACCAGCCTTTCAAAGCACTTCATGGCTACAGATGTCAGTGCTACGGGTTGGTAGTCATTTAGGCAGGTTATCTTAGTGTCCTTGGGCACAGGGACTATGGTGGTCTGCTTGAAACATGTTGGTATTATAGACTCAGTCAGGGACATGTTGAAAATGTCAGTGAAGACACTTGCCAGTTGGTCAGCACATGCTCAGAGTACACGTCCTGGTAATCCGTCTGGCCCTGCGGCCTTGTGAATGTTGACCTGCTTAAAAGTCTTACTCACATCGGCTACGGAGAGTGTGATCACATAGTCATCCGGAACAGCTGGTGCTCTCATGCATGCTTCAGTGTTGCTTGCCTCGAAGTGAGCATAGAAGTGGTTTAGCTCGTCTGGTAGGCTTGTGTCACTGGGAAGCTCGCGGCTGTGCTTCCCTTTGTAGTCTGTAATAGTTTTCAAGCCCTGCCACATCCGACGAGCGTCAGAGCCGGTGTAGTACGATTCAATCTTAGTCCTGTATTGACTCTTTGCCTGTTTGATGGTTCGTCGGAGGGCATAGCGGGATTTCTTATAAGCGTCCGGGTTCTTGAAAGCGGCAGCTCTACCCTTTAGCTCAGTGCGGATGTTTCCTGTAATCCATGGCTTCTGGTTGGGGTATGTACGTACGGTCACTGTGGGGACGACATCATCGATGCACTTATTGATGAAGCCAGTGACTGATGTGGTGTACTCCTCAATGCTATCTGAAGAATCCCGGAACATGTTCCAGTCTGTGCTAGCAAAACAGTCCTGTAGCTTAGCATCTGCGTCATCTGACCACTTTTTTATTAACCGAGTCACTGGTGCTTCCTGCTTTAGTTTTTGCTTATAAGCAGGAATCAGGAGGATAGAGTTATGGTCAGATTTGCCAAATGGAGGGCGAGGGAGAGCTTTGTATGCGTCTCTGTGTGTGGAGTAAAGGTGGTCTAGAGTTTTTTTTCGTCTGGTTGCACATTTAACATGCTGGTAGAAATTAGGTATTAGGATATATGGTCTATGTTGAAGAAGATGACTGGAAGAAGCAAGTCCACTCAAATTCCAGTTTTGGTTGTGGGTCCAAAAATGACCGTAACTGATAAAGACAAAGCTGACTTGTTGGGGAAGATATTTGCTAGGGTATACAGTGGGGTTACTTTGGATGAAGTATATAAGCAATGCAGGTGTGAGATTTTAAATGTTCATGTTAATGTATATAAGAAAAGGGCTATTTTTTGGATGCAGTTTTTACCACACATGAGATGCGTTCAGCCTTAATAGGCTGTGGATATACAGCCCCAGGTCATGATCAGTTGTGCTATGTAATGTTTAAGCATCTACCTGAGGATGTCATACATGTTTTGCTAGGATTATTTAATAAGATTTGGAGCGAGGGGGTTATTCCTTCTAGTGGAAACGTGCAGTAATATTACCTTTTGTAAAGCCTGGTAAGGACCCTTCATGTGCTGATAGTTACAGACCAATAGCACTGACCTCTAACTTGTGTAAACTGATGGAAACGATGATAATTAATATTATCATATATATTATATTTCCTGGAACATGGAGGTTTATTGAGTTAATGTCAAAGTGGATTCCATAAAGGTAGATCTACTTTGGAAGCATTAGTAAAGGTGAGCAATGAAATTGGAAAAAACTCTCGTTATGAAGTAATGGCTATTGTCTTTTTTGACATTGAAAAGGCATACGACACTATGTGGAGAGAAGGCCTACTGATTAAGATGGAAAGATATTGGTGGGAGATTATATAACTGGGTTTTGTCCTTCTTATTTAATCGCTCTTTTCGAGTTAAAATAGGATCCATTTTATCTGATGCCTTTGGAGTTGACAAGTATATTCCTCAAGGCAGTGCTATCAGTCCTATTTTGTTCAATATTATGATTAACGATGTGTTACCGAATGTACGTAGGGGTATTGAGGCTTCCCTATATTCTGATGATGGAGCTATTTGGAAGAGGGGAAAGAATGTCTCTCGTGACCAAATCTATTCAACAAGCTATTGTGGATTTTTAAAGATGGTCGATTGACTGGGGTTTTAAATTGTCAGTGGCGAAGTCTTGCTGTATGTTCTTCTCGAAGAAGAATGTTGCTGATAATATACAGTTGTTTCTGTATGGACAGCCTATGAGGAGGGTTTCTAAGTACAAATATTTGTGCCTATGGTTCAATGACCGATATACATGGAAATGTCATAGATGTTGAAACGAACTGTAAGAAGGTGGTGAATCTTATGCGCTCGGTCTCTGGTTATGAATGTGGTGCTGACAGACAATCGTTGATGGATATTTATAGAGCTCTGATCAGGACAACAATTAATTACGGGTATATAGTTTATGGAACTGCGGAGAACACTTGGCTTCTGAGGCTGGACAGAATCCAGTATATAGCTTTAAGGATATGTATTGGTGCATTTAAATCAACATCCGTATGTTTCTTACTTGTGGAGGCAGGTGAGATGCCTTTGGATATACAGTTGAAGTCGGAAGTTTACATAGACTAAGGTTGGAGTCATTAAAACTTGTTTTTCAACCACTCCACACATTTCTTGTTAACAATCTATAGTTTTGGCAAGTCGGTTAGGACGTCTATTTTGTGCATGACACAAGTAATTTTACCAACAATTGTTTCCAGACAGATGATTTCACTTATAGTTCACTGTATCACAATTCCAGTGGGTCAGAAGTTTACCTACACTAAGTTGACTGTGCCTTTAAACAGTTTGGAAAATTCCAGAAAATGGCTTTAGAAGCTTCTGATAGGCTAATTGACATAATTTGAGTCAATTGGAGGTGTGCCTGTGGATGTATTTCAAGGCCTACCTTCAAAGTCAGTGCCTCTTTGCATGACATCATGGGAAAATCAAAAGAAATCAGCCAAGACGGCAGAAAAAAAATTGTAGACCTCCACAAGTCTGGTTCATCCTTGGGAGCAATTTCCAAATGCCTGAAGGTATCACGTTAATCTGTACAAACAATAGTAAGCAAGTATAAACGCTATGAGACCACGCAGCCGTCATACCGCTCAGGAAGGAGACGCTTTCTGTCTCCTAGAGATGAATGTACTTTGGTGCAAAAAGTGCAAATCAATCCCAGAACAACAGCAAAGGACCTTGTGAAGATGCTGGAGGAAACAGGTACAAAGGTATCTATATCCACAGTAAAAACGAGTCCTATATCGACATAACCTGAAAGGCCGCTCAGCAAGGAAGAAGCCACTGCTCCAAAACCGCCATAAAAAAGACAGATTACAGTTTGCAACTGCACATGGGGACAAAGATCATACTTTTTGGAGAAATGTCCTCTGGTCTGATGAAACAAATATAGAACTGTTTGGCCATAATGACCATTGTTATGTTTGGAGGAAAAAGAGGGTACTTGCAAGCCGAAGAACACTATCCCAACCGTGAAGCACGGGCGTGGCAGCATCATGCTGTGGGGGTGCTTTGTTGCAGGAGGGACTGGTGCACTTCACAAAATAGATGGCATCATGCGGAAGGAAAATTATGTGGATATATTGAAGCAACATCTCAAGACATCAGTCAGGAAGTTAAAGCTTGGTCGCAAATGGGTCTTCCAAATGGACAATGACCCCAAGCATACTTCCAAAGTTGTGGCAAAATGGCTTAAGGACAACAAAGTCAAGGTATTGGAGTGGCCATCACAAAGCCCTGACCTCAATGCTATAGAAAGTTTGTGGTCAGAACTGAAAAAGCGTGCGCGAGCAAGGAGGCCTACAAACCTGACACAGTTACACCAGCTCTGTCAGGAGGAATGGGCCAAAATTCACCCAACTTATTGTGGGAAGCTTGTGGAAGGCTACCCGAAACATTTGACCCAAGTTAAACAATTTAAAGGCAATGCTACCAAATGCTAATTGAGTGTATGTAAACTTCTGACCTACTGGGAATGTGATGAAAGAAATAAAAGCTATTATTCTGACATTTCACATTCTTAAAATAAAGTGGTGATCCTAAGACAGGGAATTTTTACAAGGATTAAATGTCAGGAATTGTGAAAAACTGAGTTTAAATGTATTAGGCTAAGGTGTATGTAAACTTCCGACTTCAACTGTATGACTTAAAAAACTGTCATTAGATTATTGTGTTAGGCTGAAAGGCTGTGAGGTTGGTTGGACAGTTGGAAAGCTTGCTGATGAGAGTGGTCTAAGGGAGTTGGAGGTTGGCCCTTCTGTGGTGATGTTCCTCCGTGGTTACTCCCAGATCCTGTTGTTGATCTAACCTTGGTCGGGAAAAGAAAAGATTGGTCAGAAGTCAGTGATATAGGGAAACTAGTTGACAATTACATTAGTATACGTTTTTATGCATTTTTACCGCTTTTCACAGATGGATCCAAGGACCCAGATAGTGGGCACACAGGAGCAGGCGTTTACGTTCCTGAATTTGATGTGCAGATATGTAGAAGATTAACAGATGAACTGTCCGTATTCTCAGTTGAACTGCTGGTGATAGTAGTTGCCCTCCAGTGGGTGGAGGACATACAACCTGTTAGAATTATAGTATGCTCAGATTCCCTGTCTGTATTGAATAGTTTATCATCTGGCAAATCGAATAGGAGTAATCTACTATTTGGAGCATTCATATTATTATGGAGATTTGAGAGACAGGGATAGTAGTGAGATTCTGCTGGGTCCCGGCCCATTCGGTTGTGGAAGGTAATGAAATTGTAGACCAGATAGCCAAAAGAGCTTTAAAACAAGATAAAGTTTATATTAATGTTCCACTGGGTAGAGGTGAGGCCAAATGTAAGATCAGAGCCATTTTGATAGATGTGTGGCAGAAGAGATGGGCCGGCATTTATATGCCCTCCAAAGAAAGGTCGGTGAACCAAGAATCAAATGTCAGATTAGGAAGGAAGAGGTGGTGTTTGCTCGATTGCGCCTAGGACATTGTACATTACATCTGGTTGGCAAGAATGTGAATGGTTTGTGTCTGGAGTGTATGGTCAATGAAACGATGGAGCATGTGATGTTATATTGTTGTAAGTATGTTGAAGAGAGGGAAAGATTGAAGTGTAGGGTCATTGAGGCTGGATGGGTTGGAGGGGGTTTGGAAGGGATTTGGGGGGATGGGGGAGGATCTATTAGAAGTTAGTAAGGCTCTTTTTTATTTTCTCAGAAGTACTGAGTTAGGTAGGAGGATTTAGAAATGTGGAGCTAATGTTGTAAACCATGATTGACCTCACACATCAGCACAGTAGGTGGCGGCATGCACCTTTAATGTTTGTTTGCGGACCGCCATTATATCATAGAAGAAGAACCCAATCCCAAAGAAGAAGAAGTAAACAGAGGTAGCCGTCGATAATGGCAGAAGTGAATGCCGAGTTTGAAATGAAAAGCGTGTCGAGTGGAGTTGGAGAAGAGGAATTGACAACAGTAGTGTCGAAGAATGTAATGAAAAAGAAAAGTGTCAATAATTGAAGGAGATGATAGTATATCGGACAAGGATTTGTTTATTGTTGGGGATGCAATTTTTTTATGAGGATGTTTATCTGGGAAATCCTTTTGGGGTCTCGAAGAGGGTGAATCGTATGTTGGGAAAAGTTAAATAAATCAGAGTGACCAGGAGTGGGCTTAATTAATTTTGTGTCTGAGGAACAGAGGAAGAGGACAGTGGGCCTCACAAGAATCGAGTCACCCAAAGTATCGTGCTTTGAACTCCGAAGTAGGGTGTCGATGGAAGGTAAGGAGGAAAACCTTGCGACAGGAATCCCAGGTGTGGTTAGTGCCCGTCGCTTGACCCGCATGGTGGAAGGAAGAAAGTTTGTCGGTTCTATTGTTTTTTGATGATGAGCACCTCCATACGCATGTGAAGCTGGGGTATATGAGTTACACACTAAGAGCTTTTGTCGCCAGTGTAAAAATTGTAAAGGATTTGGCCATGTTTCAAGTGTGTGCAGACGGGTGGAGTATACAGATTGGAGCCTTGTTGCAATTGTGGTGGGGATCATGCCCCAGAGTTCATGGAGTGCCCTTTAAGGGTGAAGGAGGTTTAGGTGGCAAACGTTAGGGCGGTCCATCAGATCTCCTATGCGGAGGCAATCAAAATAATTGAGTAAACAAGTGAAGTTGACGAAATGGTAGTTGATGCACCAATGGCCATAGTCAATCGGCCTATTTGTCAACCAAGAGAACCGGACATGCTGTATGTAAAGAAAGTGGATTTTGTGGCGTTCATTGCAACTGTGTTAAACTGCACAGCTCAAGTAGAAAGGAAATCTAAGAAATTGGAACGCATTGTGGCTGCGGCAGGAAAGTATCTGTGTTTTCAGGAATTCAATGAATTATTGATTTAAACAGATGAAGCAAGGAGGATGTTGATGAGTGATTTTCGGCTAGTCAGTATGAGTATTTTTATCCACATCAATTTAGTCTTTTGGGATCTTTTATATAATTCCGCACAGTTGGTGGCGACAATACACATTTTTGCATGTAGTTCGCCATAAAACCCAAAGAAGAAGAAGCGTAAACGGAAATGAACAGTGACCAAGAACAATTTCCACGTTAGCGTTTTTATTGTTGTTATTTAGACGTTTATTAACATAATGGAACTTAAAATATGACTAATTTAACTGCACAGCATCACATACTTACAGGACTTCGTTGACAAATGTTATCGAGGTAACGCTAGCCAGCGGCTAACGTTAACTAACAATGGCTAACAGTATGGTTTTTCACACTCAAATAGCCTCCATCATGGAGGTGCTAGCAAATGCAGCCGTGGCAGACATCTGCAAACTCGTAGACGACGACTATGCAGTGTTTCGTTTGGAAATATCTCAAAGCCAGAAAGAAAACAGGGCATTGCAGAGGAAACTACAGCTACTGGAACTGAAGGTAGCACGGGAGCGCGTCCTCACCAGTCGTCCAAGTAGTGTCAAGATCCTCGACCGCTACAGAGGAATGGCAAGAGGTACTGTACATGTTGCAGAAGGCCGAGCTTGCGCGGCCTGTCGCCGTTCATATTTACTGCATTTCCTATTATTAACTCAATGAAAACAATGTGATGCATCGACCATAATACATTTATCAATAAATAGTATGTCAATAAGTTATGAGAAGTGTTACCTTACAACCTGCCAATTATAGCCAGTTTCAAAACTGTCAATAGTGTACAATATAGCGTTGAGCATTGACAGAAGTTAACCTAACCACCTCTTTTCCCCCAATCACATTCTCAGGTGAAGGACATCTCACTGGAGGCCACAGGAGCTTTGTGAAGCCAGTGGGACACAATACATGGAGAGATGACCAACCAATCACTGTTGATGAGGGGAGTGGAACCTCAACCCAGCACGTTATCGTGATAGAGGTTAGTGTAATAATGTTACATAAAAAAATTAGTTACTTTGTAAATCAAATGTGGCCTGTTTTTATTTCAGAAAGGCTCTCCTCCGCTATTCACTTGCTTACATGTACATCCTTATTTATCTGCCATAAGGGAGCTTGTGAAACTTCCCTACAACATTTATCCAATTCTACCCATGTACTGGTTACAACCTCCTCTCTTCTTGTGTCAGTCTGCAGATGCAGAGGCTGCACGTCCTGGGGTCAAGCAGGAGAGGACTGAAGGAGAGGAGGACCCACAGCAAAGCAGAGACATCCAGACTGGACCGGTTGGAGCGCCCCCTGTAGCCACGGAGGACACCGCCCCAGCGCAGTCCAGTACCCGACACAGCATCACAGAGGTCATTGGAACGCCAAACGCTGTCCTCAAGTCAGAGACAGACACTGAGACTTTAACTGTAACACACAGGCTCTTACACACAGGATCTGATCACAGGTCAGACCCAGAGAGACTGGGGCTGGGGCCACTGGGCTGTCCTCCTGTTCCCGGCTCAGAATACTTACCGGTTTTTCACCAAAGCCAGAGGACGGTTCATTCCCGTGGAGATGGTGAGGTGTTATACACTGACGTTGATCACCTGTCTTGTTCTTACGCTACAGAGATGGACCCTGGCAACGTATCCTTGCATTTAGAGACACACACTGATCTGTCTAGAGGGGACTGGAACCAGTACAGTAGTAGTGTATACTCTGAAGGGTGCCTAGATAAGAAAAGGGAGGTTATAGTGGTAGATGAGGTGACTGTGAAAATGGAGGGTGACGCTCCTCCCACATCAAATGCAGATAGTCACCTAGGAGACAGACACTCACAGGGCAGAGATTTCTTAGATTACAGGGAAAGCTTAGAGACAAATCCAAATGTTGCGATCCACTCCCCTTTACACACGTTCAGGGATCGCGACCCAGTGTCCACGTTGATGGGGCCTTCTGATTCACATGGCCGTGCCCTTTTGGATCAGGCATTGAAGTCAAACGACAGGGCTAGAGCCCAGGCTCGGGGAGGGGGAGCAACATCAGGCAAAAAACAGGGGGTGAAACCCTTCAGCTGTACCCAGTGTCATATGCGCTTCGCCCAGGCTGGCAACCTGAAAAGGCACCAGAGGGTCCACACAGGGGAGAAACCCTTCAGCTGTACCCAGTGCCACATGCGTTTTGCCCAGGCTGGTGACCTGAAAAGGCATCAGAGGGTCCACACAGGGGAGAAACCCTACAGCTGCCCCCAGTGTGAGAAGAGGTTCTCCCACCAGCACCATTTGAAGATGCACCTGAAGATCCACACGGAAGAGAGGCCGTTCGCCTGTATGCATTGCGGGAAGAGGTTCTCAGAGAGGAGCTACCTCAGGATACACCAGCAGAAAAACCATTCCACTCTATAACATAGAAAGTAACCATTCCACTCGATAGCTTCTGACATTTAGATCAATCTCTGCATTAAAGACAAAGATGAACTTTCATTGTTGTCAGCAGAAAAGATCCACAGATGCATTTGGATTAACGAGAGTAACAGATTTCAGTGTTGAATATTGCATCCAGACATTGTGTGATATACAGTGGGGAGAACAAGTATTTGATACACTGCCGATTTTGCAGGTTTTCCTACTTACAAAGCATGTAGAGGTCTGTAATTTTTATCATAGGTACACTTAAACTGTGAGAGATGGAATCTAAAACAAAAATCCAGAAAAACACATTGTATGATTTTTAAGTAATTAATTTGCATTTTATTGCATGACATAAGTATTTGATCACCTACCAACCAGTAAGAATTCCGGCTCTCACAGACCTGTTAGTTTTTCTTTAAGAAGCCCTCCTGTTCTCCACTCATTACCTGTATTAACTGCACCTGTTTGAACTCGTTACCTTTATAAAAGACACCTGTCCACACACTCAATCAAACAGACTCCAACCTCTCCACAATGGCCAAGACCAGAGAGCTGTGTAAGGACATCAGGGATAAAATTGTAGACCTGCACAAGGCTGGGATGGGCTACAGGACAATAGGCAAGCAGCTTGGTGAGAAGGCAACAACTGTTGGCGCAATTATTAGAAAATGGAAGAAGTTCAAGATGACGGTCAATCAACCTCGGTCTGGGGTTCCATGCAAGATCTCACCTCGTGGGGCATCAATGATCATGAGGAAGGTGAGGGATCAGCCCAGAACTACACGGCAGGACCTGGTCAATGACCTGAAGAGACCTGGGACCACAGTCTCAAAGAAAACCATTAGTAACACACTACGCCGTCATGGATTAAAATCCTGCAGCGCACGCAAGGTCCCCCTGCTCAAGCCAGCGCATGTCCAGGCCCGTCTGAAGTTTGCCAATGACCATCTGGATGATCCAGAGGAGGAATGGGAGAAGGTCATGTGGTCTGATGAGACAAAAATAGAGCTTGTTGGTCTAAACTCCACGCGCCGTGTTTGGAGGAAGAAGAAGGATGAGTACAACCCCAAGAACACCATCCCAACCGTGAAGCATGGAGGTGGAAACATCATTCTTTGGGGATGCTTTTCTGCAAAGGGGACAGGACGACTGCACCGTATTGAGGGGAGGATGGATGGGGCCATGTATCGCGAGATCTTGGCCAACAACCTCCTTCCCTCAGTAAGAGCATTGAAGATGGGTCGTGGCTGGGTCTTCCAGCATGACAACGACCCGAAACACACAGCCAGGGCAACTAAGGAGTGGCTCCGTAAGAAGCATCTCAAGGTCCTGGAGTAGCCTAGCCAGTCTCCAGACCTGAACCCAATAGAAAATCTTTGGAGGGAGCTGAAAGTCCGTATTGCCCAGCGACAGCCCCGAAACCTGAAGGATCTGGAGAAGGTCTGTATGGAGGAGTGGGCCAAAATCCCTGCTGCAGTGTGTGCAAACCTGGTCAAGACCTACAGGAAATGTATGAGCTCTGTAATTGCAAACAAATGTTTCTGTACCAAATATTAAGTTCTGCTTTTCTGATGTATCAAATACTTATGTCATGCAATAAAATGCAAATTAATTACTTAAAAATCATACAATGTCATTTTCTGGATTTTTGTTTTAGATGCCATCTCTCACAGTTGAAGTGTACCTATGATAAAAATTACAGACCTCTACATGCTTTGTAAGTAGGAAAACCTGCAAAATCGGCAGTGTATCAAATACTTGTTCTCCCCACTGTATAAGGCAAATATAAGCCTAAAAAGTCTGTTACATATTGTGTTTGTACTGTGTAGGCCAGTGGTCACCAACCTTTTCAAGATCACTTACGCAGTCAAAAAGCAAGCTGAGCTATCCGACTGGCCAGTGCAGTAGGTGCACTCGATGTACTCACAGATCTCTCGTCCGCCGGGTAGGTGGAGTTTGTCTTTTCAGACAAATGAAATGGTTCAAAATGGGAACACTTTGCTTACCCGGTGCGCAGGGCTTCTAAATCAAGTGCACCTACCGCCAACAGCGCTACACATCGTCGGCTTTTCTACAGAAATGTTTAGTGATCGACTAAGAATGCCTTGAAGATCGCAGTTGACCGGTTGGTGACCACTGGTGTAGGCTATATGATGTTCACAAATGCCTATTTTATTACATCCATTCACCTACTAGATTTTTTCACCAAGACAATTTTAATGACAAAAATGAATGCAGTTTATTTAATGCTGATTTTTTTGTTGTTCTGTGTGTGGTTTTCATATGGTATATTTAAAACTTGTTTGTTTACTAGACACAAAATGGGCTTTTCATTCTAAAACTTTAATTGACTCTCTTTAGTATACATCTGATCTCACCCTATTCTGCATACACCCGACAGCACTTTATAACCAACATCTAATCAAATCAAAGTTCACTGGTCGCATACACAGATTTGCAGATGCTATTGCAGGTGCAGCCAAATGCTTGTGTTACTAGCTCCAACAGTGCAGTAATTAATAGCTAGTAATACAAAACAATACACACAATACTAAAAGTAGAAATTAAGAAATATCAGAACGAGCGTTGTCAGAGTCCGGAATATACAGTGCCTTCAGAGAGTATTCATACCCCTTGACTTATTCCATATTTTGTTGTTACAGCCTGAATTCAAAATTGATTAAATCTTTTTTTCCCTCACCCATTTATACACAATACCACATAATGACAAAGTGAAAACATGTTTTTAGACATTTTTGCTAATTTATTGATAATGAAATACAGATAATCTCATTTACGTAAGTGTTCACACCAGAGTCAATACTTTGTAGAAGCACCTTTGGCAGCGATGACATTTGCCCATGATTATTTTCAAAATTCTTCAAGCTCTGTCAAATTGGTTGTTGGTCATTGCTAGACAACCATTTTCAGGTCTTGCCATAGATTTTCAAGTAGATTCAAGTAAAAACTGTAACTCGGCCACTCAGGAACATTCACTGTCTTCTTGGTAAGCAACACCAGTGTAGATTTGGCCTTGTGTTTTAGGTTATTGTTGTGCTGAAAGGTGAATTCATCTCCTAGTGTCTGGTGGAAAGCAGACTGAACCAGGTTTTCCTCTAGGATTTGTCTGTGCTTAGCTCCATTCCATTTCTTTTTTTATCCTGAAAAACTCCCCAGTCCATAACGAATTAGAAGTATAACCACAACATGATGCAGCCATCACTATGCTTGAAAATATATAGAGTGATACTCAGTGATGTGTTGGATTTGCCCCAAACATAGCACTTTGTATTCAGAACAAAAAGTGAATTGTTTGCCACATTTTTTTGCAGTATTAATTTAGTGCCTTGTTGCAAACAGGGTGCATGTTTTGGAATATTTGTATTCTGTACAGGCTTCCTTCTCTGTCATTTATGTTAGTACTGTGGAGTAACTACAATGTTGTTGATACATCCTCAGTTATCTCAAATCACAGCCATTAAACTCTGTAACTGTTTTAAAGTCACCATTGGCCTCATGGTGAAATCCCTGAGCGGTTTCCTTCCTCTCTGGCAACTGAGTTAGGAAGGGACACATGTATCTTTGAAGTGACTGGGTGTATTGATACGCCATCCAAAGTGTAATCAATAACTTCACCATACTCAAAGGGATATTCAATGTTTGCTTTTTTTTTTCTCTCCAATAGGTGCCCTTCTTTGCGAGGCATTGGAAATCTACTTTCATGGGATTTCCTCAACATTCTAAAGGGCCCATTGTGACATCATGACTTCCAACATTATATTCTATTCACTGTAAACAACAATGTAACTTTTGACAAACATCTGCTACTTTGACCACTTTCCCAACAAGTTAGACAAAGTTTGTGTATGAACTCTTCCTCTACTTCTCTGCTATTCAAATCTGAAATCATAGCAAAAATATATATTCTACCAATCTAACGATACAGCTGTTTTAGTAACCTCATTAAAAATACTGAAATTCGGACCACTTTCCCAACAAGTTTGACAAAAAGTTAGTGTAGGAAATCTTCCTCTGCTTTTCAAATATGAAATCAGAGCTGTTTTAGTAACCGCAGCAACTGCTTTCATTGAGCTAACCTCCCACTGTCATGTAACTTTGTTGGTGACGTTTCCCTGGATACCATAGCAACATTTGGTCTCACTGCATTAATAGCCCCGCTTACTCAGTCTGTTTGAAGTGCCACAATTATCGTTTTCTACTGGTAAGAAGTCACAAAAACATTGAAACCAGTACACACACAAACACACACTCCTTCCACAAGGATCTGCTGTCCCGATCGACAAGCCCATCTTGACGTTGTTTCACAAGAGAGGGTACGCGCTGTTGATACAAGCTACTACCACAGAAAATAATAACCTGCTGGATCCAGTGTTAATTTCTCAACCACAAAGTTGCTTCCATTCAGGTGTGCTCAGGTACTAAAGCTATCACAACCCAGTGTACTGCATTTTCACTTCAGACATCTCTCAGGTATGAATGTTGACCAAAACATTGGTATCACATTTCACTGCTTGCATTAGCTCTGTCTTCATGTAAGTATATAAAAAAACAAACATCAAAATAAATTAACGGTCTACATTTGGATTTCAAATAATGAATCTCAGATGTACAGTATGCTATGCACAGTTAATTTGTGTCACCCCTGGGGGCCGAGGTGCTCAGAGGGAATGGGTTCCCCCGTTCCAGGCAGTGAGTCCCTCTTCCCACTGATCCTCCTCCAGCCCAGAGAGGACTTCATGAACATCCCACTGTTGTCCAAATACGTTGTGAAAAAATGTTTTTCATTTACTTAACTTCAACAATGCCTCATTGTCTTCTGTTATTACAGTTTGCATATACTGTGGTATTCTAGTAGGAGGGTGTATAAAAGTGTAGTAGTCAGAGTGTAGTTATTTCTGATGAAATGTGTGATCTAATTGCCCCACAATCCAAAGTAATAAGGTTGACATAGTAGTATATCAAAGTAATCGGACCAATTATTTTACTACATTTTAACTTTGACTATAGTTAAGTGCTTAAAACTGCAAAAATACTTTTAAACAGGTCAAGCAAGACCCACAATTTTACTTCATGTAAAATTACCATCTAGTTATTATTATTCTTTAGCACGCTACTCCTTTTACACAATTTAAGATAGAAACACCATTCAAACTTTAAAATAAGTTTTTGATATATTTTATACTTTTTAAACTATTAAGATTTTTGTCCATCTACTTTCATGGAATTTCCTCAGCATTCTAAAGGGCCCATTGTGACATGACTCCCACCATTCAAAATCAGCTACTTCAACCAATTTTCCCAACAAGTTAGATAATAACTTAGAGCGTACGAAAGAGATCCAGAGAGGATAGGTTTTTAGACAGGTTGGATTTCTTGCGTTTATAGCCATGGTGATCAGCTGCACTGCACTTATAGAGCGGAAAACACAGAAATTAAAGATGTGGTAGTTGCAGCAGCAGAGAAATATTTGGGTGTGAGAGATTAGCTTAGTGGGCGGCAGGTAGCTTAGTGGTTAAGAGCGTTGTACCAGTAACCGAAAGGTCGCTGGTTCTAATCCCCAAGCCGACTAGGTGAAAAATCTGTCGATGTGCCCTTGAGCAAGGCACTTAACCCTAATTGCTCCTGTAAGTCGCTCTGGATAAGAGCGTCTGCTAAATGACCAATTTTTTTATTTTTTTATTTTATTTTAGCACAGAAGATCTACATGGAGTTGAGAGAAGGGGTTCCATCCTCCCAAGCCGGCAGCCTGGTGTAGGATCTCTTAGGGCCAAAGTTGTGGGATGGGGTGGTGGGTTTTTGGGCATAGTGTATAGGTGCAGGGTTAGATGGTGGTGCAATTTAAACGTTAACCCTTTTCTCTTTTTTTGGGGACCAGAATGTGCAATTCGCACTCCGACCTGTGAATGGCAGCAATACCCAACACAGCGTCCAGTCTGCTGTAAAATCACACGGAGAAGAAGTAAACGACCCAGATAGTGGACATACATGAGCAGGCGTATACATTCCTGAATTAGATGTGCAAATACTGTATGTAGAAGACTAACAGATGAACTGTCTGTATACGCTGTTGAACTGTTGGCGATAGTAGTTGCCCTCCAGTGGGTGGAGGGTGTTCAACCTGTCAGAATTGTATGATGCTCAGATTATCTGTCTATTGAATAGTTTATCCTCTGGCAAATCTAATAGGAGTGATCTACCATTGGAGGCATTAATATTATTGTGGAGAATCGAGAGACTGAGTGTAGTAGTGTGATTCTGCTGGGTCCCCGCCCACTCGGGTGTGGAAGGGAATGAAATTGTAGACCAGATAGCCAAAAGGGCTTTAAAACTAGATATAATTCATATTCATACCCCACTGGGTTGAGGCCAAATGTAAGATCAGAGCCATTTTGATAGATGTGTGGCAGAAGAGGTGGGACTCCGAGCCCAAGGGCCGGCATTTATATGCCCTCAAAAGAAAGGTTGGTGGACCAAGATTCAAAAGGTCAGATTAGGAAGGAAGAGGTGGTGTTTAGTGGTTAGGTACCTTAGTGGTTAAGAGCGTTGTGCCAGTAACCGAAAGGTCGCTGGTTCTAATCCCCGAGCTGACTAGGTGAAAAATCTGTCGATGTGCCCTTGAGCAAGGCACTTAACCCTAATTGCTCCTGTAAGTCGCTCTGGATAAGAGCGTCTGTTAAATGACTAAAATGTAAAATGTAAAATGTTTGGCAAGCATATTAATGCTTTGTGCCTGGAGTGCATGGTTCGATATAACGGTGGAGCATGTGTTGTAAGTATGTTGAGGAGAGGGAGAGATTGATGTTGGATAGGGTTGGGGGATGGGAAATGGTCTGTTGGAAGTTAGTAGGGCTCTTTTTAATTTTCTCAGAAGTACTGAGTTAGGTAGGAGGATTTAGAAATGTGGAGCTAATGTTGTAAACCGTGATTGACCACACACTCCAGCACAGTAGGTGGTGGCATGCACCTTAAACGTTTGTTTGCAGACCGCCAATCTACCAAAGAAGAAGTAAACGGAAACGAACAGTGACCAAGAACAATTTCCACGTTAGCGTTTTTGTTGTTATTTAGACGTTTATTAACCTTGGAACTCAAAATATGACAGGACTTGGTTGATAGATGTTATCTAGGTAACGCTAGCTAGCTTCTAACAATGGCTAACTGTGTGGTTTTTCACACTCAAATAGCCTCCGTTATGGAGGTGCTAGCGAATGCAGCCGTGGCAGAGATCTGTAAACTCGTAGACGACGACTATGCAGTGTTTCGATTGGAAATAACTCAAAGCCAGAAAGAAAACAGGACATTGCGGAGGAAACTACAGCTACTGGAACTGAAGGTGGCACGGGAGCGCGCAGAGAGGACAATGCGAGAGCGCGTCCTCGCCAGTCGTCCAAATAGTGTCAAGATCCTCGACCAATACAGAGGGATGGCAAGAGGTACATTTTGCAGGAGGACGAGGCTTCGGGGCCTGTCGCCCCGTTTGCCTCTGCGCATGTGTGACTTTAGATGCGTTATGAACCACATATGGTTAACCAGAATTGGGTCTTGGACAGTTTTGGGATATTTTGCAATAATTCCCCTGATTACTTAGCTATCTTGCACAAAGACACTATCATATTCTAACCAGATTTGATTTACTGCATTTCTTATTATTTACTCAATGAAAACAAGATGATGCATGGAACATAATCAATCTATAAATAGTATATCAAAAAGTTATGTGAAATGTTACCTTACATCCGTGACAATTCTAGACAGTGCCCGTGTCCGAATACCCATACTACATAGTTTAAACTGCATACTGTGTACTCATCGTCGCATACTATTTAGCAAGTACCTTTAGTAAAAAAGTATGCAGTATGCAACGGCCGCAACACAGTAGCTGCTCCTGACTGGCTGAGTAGGTGGGGCAGGCCGAGTGCGCATGGATTTTTACAAATTCAACAGACATTACATTAACCAACCTTATAATGGCTAATTTCCAATTCGTTTAATTTCTCTAAACTCTAAATAGAATAGGAATAGAGTTATAGGCCTACTCAGACTGGTTATAGGCAACTTAACAGTCGACCTACACTGTAGCCCAGGGGTCAGCTTGGTCTCATAGTCTAGACCTAACATAGTAAATGTAAATCTGGGGGACCAAATTAAAATCATATGTTATGTTTGGTATGGTTACATAAGGCAGATGGTTACTTAAGGCAAAAACTAAGGTGGGTTGGTTGGTCGGATAATGCAAACATCTAGCAATCCGAAGGTTGCGAGTTCGAATCTCATTACGGTCAACTATAGCATTTTAGCATTTTAGCTAATTGGCAACTGTAACTACTTATTACTTTTTAGGTACTTTGAAACTACATAGCATGTCCTCCCGAGTGGCGCAGTGGTGCCACTAGAGATCCTGGTTCGAATCCAGGCTCTGTCGTAGCCGGCCGCGACTGGGAGACCCATGGGGCGGCGCACAATTGGCCCAGCGTCGTCCAGGGTAGGGGAGGGAATGGCCGGCAGGGATGTAGCTCAGTTGGTAGAGCATGGCATTTGTAACGGCAGGGTTGTGGGTTCGATTCCCACGGGGGGCCAGTATGAAAAATTAAATAATGTATGCACTCACTAACTGTAAGCCGCTCTGGATAAGAGCATCTGCTAAATGACGTAAAATGTTAACTAACCCTTAAACCTAACTCCTAAACTTAACCCTAACCCCTAGCCTAGCTATCGTTAGCCAGCTAGCCCCCTAGCTAGAATTCGTAACATATTGTATGTTTTGCATATTCATAACATATCATACAAAATGGGTGATGGACATCCACAAATTAATACATACCATACGAAACGTAACATATCATACTAAATAGAGCGTGTCGGATTTATGTACAGAATAATACGAAATGCTCTGAGACCAGGTTGCAGGGGTAGGCAACCCTGGAGAGTGCTACAGGCACTTCATGGTTTTGATTTAACTGACCTGGAAGACCATGTGTGTTGAATTTAGGCAATCACTGAACTGATCAATTAGCTCAGTTGGTCAGGTGTGGTGCCTAGTTGGAACAAAATCATGCAGTACCTGCAACACTTAAGGAACAGGGTTGCTTACCCCTGCCATAGCCCATTTATCCTATTTAAAAGGACTGAAGACAGAAAGAGAATTTGGTTCAAATTCAACATATTTATTAGTGATACCAAAGTGCTGTAACATACAGTGCATTCGGAAAGTATTCAGACCCCTTGACTTTTTCCACATTTTGTTACGTTATAGGCTTATTCAAAAATTGATTAAATTGTCCCCCCCCCCCCCCCCTTATCAAGCGACACAATACCCCATAATGACAAAACAAAAACAGGTTTTTAGAAATGTTTGCAAATCTATTCAAAATAAAAAACGGAAATATCACATTTACATAAGTATTCAGACCCTTTACTCAGTACTTTGTTGAAGCACCTTTGGCAGCGATTATAGCCTTGAGCCTTGAGAATGACGATACAAGCTTGGCCAACCTGTATTTGGGGAGTTTCTCCCATTCTTCTCTGCAGATCCTCTCAAGCTCTGTCAGGTTGGATGGGGAGCGCCGCTGCACAGCTATTTGCAGGTCTCTCCAGAGATGTTAGATCAGTTTCAAGTCCGGGCTCTGGCTGGGCCACTCAAGGACACTTCACTCTGCGGGCAGAGTGGGGTGAAGGTTCACCTTCCAACAAAACAACGACCCTAAGCACATGTCTTGGTTGTGTGCTTAGGGTCGTTGTCCTGTTGGAAGGTGAACCTTCACCCCAGTCTGCCTTTTACTGAGGAGTGGCTTCCGTCTGGCCACTCTACCATAAAGGCCTGATTGGTGGAGTGCTGCAGAGATGGTTGTCCTTCTGGAAAGTTCTCCTATCTCCACAGAGGAACTCTGGAGCTCTGGCAGAGGCCCTTCTCCCCTGATTGCTCTGTTTGGCCGGGCGGCCAGCTCTAGGAAGAGTCTTGGTGGTTCCAAGATCTGTGCCTCAACACGATCCTGTCTCGGAGCTCTACGGACAATTCCTTCGACCTCATGGCTTGGTTTTTGCTCTGACATGCATTATCAACTGTGGGACCTTATATAGACAGGGGTGTGCCGGTCTTAATACATTTGCAAAAATGTCTAAAAACCTGTTTTCGCTTTGTCATTATGGGGTATTGTGTGTAGATTGATGAGGGGAAATGTTTTTATTTAATCCATTTTAGAATAACCAAATGTGGAAAAAGTAAAGGGGTCTGAATACTTTCCGAATGCACTGTATATACAGTACCAGTCAAAAGTTTGGACACATCTACTCATTCCAGGATTTTCATACACCTCCAGGCTGTGTAAGGGCTATTTTACCAAGGAGAGTGATGGAGTGCTGCATCAGATGACCTGGCCTCCACAATCCCCCGATCTCAACCCAATTGAGATGGTTTGGGATGAGTCGGACAGCAGAGTGAAGGAAAAGCAGCCAACAAGTGCTAAACATATGTGGAAAATATTGCTCCCTCACGACGCCAGGACAGCGGAGTCACTCACCACCTTCCGGAGACATTTGAAACCCCACCTCTTTAAGGAATACCTGGGATAGGATAAAGTAATCCTTCTACCCCCCCCCCCCCCCCAAAAAAAAATTGTAAAGTGGTTATCCCACTGGCTATAGGGTGAATGCACCAATTTGTGAGTCGTTCTGGACAAGAGCGTCTGCTAAATGACGTAAATGTGCCCTTGAGCAAGGCACTTAACCCTAATTGCTCCTGTAAGTCGCTCTGGATAAGAGCGTCTGCTAAATGACTAAAATGTAAATGTAAATGAAAAGCATTCCAAGTGAAACAGGTTGAGAGAATGCCAAGAGTGTGCAAAGATGTCATCAAGGCTAAGGGTGGCTATTTGAAGAATCTCAAATATAAAATATATTTTGATTTGTTTAACACTTTTTTGGTTACTACATGATTCCATATGTGTTATTTCATAGTTTACAATGTAAAAAACAGTAAAAAATTAAGAAAAACCCTTGAATGAGTAGGTGTGTCCAAACTATTGACTGGTAGTGTAAATTAAATCAAATAGCCTCGTACACACACAAACTTTTCAAATGTTCAAATCAAAAGGCTATTGCACAGAAAAACGTGGACAGTCGGGTGCATCGCAATTTCCGAACCCCTGGACAGCAACATAAAACTAAAGCACTGATCATTGGGAACGAGATCATAATGACTGGTAAGGCTTCATCCATACATTAAATAATTAAATAGGTAGCCTAGCCTACAAAACTAAAACAATCCATATGTTAAAATCAAAAGGCCTGATTAACATGACGTCAATAATGCAGCCGCATCCCGAGTCTCCGGTGCCGACACGTTCAGAAATCAAAAGATGGTTTAGTATTTTGTTTAACCCTCCCGTTGTCCTAGGGTCAAAATGACCCGCCACTGTGTTGAACCAACTTTATTTAATTTTTATATTTTTTGGATCATTTGTGAGAAGGAGGCAGTGATACTTTCTTTAAAGTCTCACTGCCTCCTTCTCACAAATGATCCCAAAAATATACAAATTAAATAAAGTTGGTTCAACACAGTGGCGGGTCATTTTGACCCTAGGACAACGGGAGGGTTAAAAGCCCTGACGAAGGCCAAGAAACACTTTTCAATGAGAAAACAGAAATCCACTTTGGCTGATAAAAATACTTGTTTTCAACGATGTAGTGCCTACGATTCAATACTCGATCATTTTAAGGATGACAAAATCTACTTAGCCTGCATTTGAACACCACCGCAGAAGCTTCGCTATTACATTTTGTCATCTTACCAATTAAGTAACTTAGTTTTGTTGTTTGGCTACTCAAAGAGAAATAGGGCTCTTCACTAGCAGCCCACCTCTTCCAATGTATTGTGGAAAAGTGTGCATCAAATTCTACTAGATGAAGAGCTGAGATGAGTATAACATCCTGGCATTTAAAACATCTCGATTTTCGCAAAATGCACATACTATAAAACGTTATATTTTCACATACTGAGAATCCGTCATGCGCGATTGCCTTGTTTCCCTCTATTCGTTGATTTCGGTAGCGCATCCCCTTATCTAATTGATCCGCTGTTGTCAAAGACGAAATTAGTATTTAAAGTATACTCGATTTTCGAAAAGTCGCATAGTATTAAACTTAATGTTTTCGCATACTCAAACGGCATACTATTTAGGACGCAAGTATGGGCATTCGGACATGTGTAACGGTAGCTAACGCACTTTTGTACATCTCGCTGTTCCGTACATTTAACCTTATTTTAGCGGGCCAAAAACGTAATACTTCCAGGTCACTGTAATATGAATACCATTGTAAAGCACAATTTCTCCCCTTTCCAGCAAAATCAATGACGAGACCTTCATGCTGCCGGTCTCTGCATGCAGGGACGGCCTCTTCAATAGGGCGATATGGGCGACGCACTGCCAAACGGGAAAAGGAAGGGATTTTTTTTCTAATCAATTATATCACGGCAACAGTAGTTATCAGTGTTGTAATCTATACGTCTGATCTGCCACAGTGCCACACTGCCACTAAATGTCGAATCAGGCTAAAGTCGTGCTTCAAATGGCTCCCCCCCCTTTTGGGGCGATTTCAGTCAGATTGAAAATCGCCCAGAACTTCTGTCATAGACTCCCATGTAAAATCTATTTTTTTCAAATTTCAGAGCCTTCAATACAATCTCAATGGGTGTCTGTGGGCTTGCACTTACGCGCTTTCGTCATACGTAACGTAACGTAACCATGAACGTAACTGAGAAAAGAGTGGATTGTTTGAAAGAAGTTCCTTTTTGTCGGCGAACAAATGAAGATAAATTGGCAACGAAACAATTAGGACCTCCCAGACCAAATTTAATAATTCAACAGGTTTCTACTAAAGGCGGAAAGTCCTACACCCGAGGATTTTCCAAAAATTGGTACGAACGAAAAAAGACATTGCCACTCACTCAACTGGATGACGAGGGATACAGGCTAGCTGTCCGCCGCCACAACGATGAGGTTAGTGTTGATAATCACAAGTTTACTGGATGTGGATATGGTGTAATAAAGGCAGTTTATTCAGAGGTAAATATATCTGGAATCGCGTTCACGGACCCGTTCGTCAAACTCTTAAAAATGAACTTGGCCTGGGAATTGCCAGGAACCTCACGATAATATATATGCATCAGCATTGCGAGTCTCATGATTCTATACGTATTGCGATTCGATACTGTGATTTTATTGCGCACCATATGTCTGTTGCAGAGGGATCAGAAAGCCATGAGAACGAGTTTTGATCAGTCATGGAAATAAAAGTGCTGAAAACAAATTGGCTCCCAATGTGAAAAGATTGAGAACAAGCTATGAAGGAACAATAATGGTGTTTTGGTGCAGGTACAGCCAACTAGCGCTAAAATATTGCGATATTGTCAATACAGTATATCGTAAAGTATCACTATGTAACTCGATTTCTTTAACCCCAATCCCTCAAATTAACGGTAAATAACTGAATTGTTTGCCCCACATTTAGCTAAGATGATTAGCTAGCCAGCTAAAATGTTTTATTTAGTTAGCAGTCGCATCTACAATAGTTTACTGTCAATAACATGTCTCCAAAAATGACGTGGTGTCTCCAATTGTGTTGACATTTTACAATTGCAATGCGCATCCATGAGTATCCACTTTCTGTAGCTCAGCTGGTAGAGCATGGTGCTTGTAACGCCAAGGTAGTGGGTTCGATCCCCGGGACCACCCATACACAAAAATGTATGCACGCATGACTGTAAGTCGCTTTGGATAAAAGCGTCTGCTAAATGGCATATATTATTATTATTATTATTATTATTATTATTATTATTATTATTATCTGAAGAGAGCCCCGAAACATTGTGTGCAGACATTTTATGCAATAAATGAAGTAGGTTCAATCTAGTAGTTCTGATCTTCTGATTGGTCCTGATGAGTTGGGCGAGGTCCCCTGCAGGCTACTGTCACTGTTGCATTGGCTCTGAGTCGGGTTCTCTGTCTTCAAATGTTCAGCCTAAGAGAGGGGATTTTTGTGTGTGTGTGTGTGTGTGTGTGTGTTTAACAGTGATGATGTGTGTGTGTGTGTTTAACAGTGATATGTGTGTGTGTGTGTGTTTGTGTGTGTGTGTGTCCTCAGAGCAAGAACTCGTGAGTTGGAAGAACTGAGAGGCCTATGGCGTGGGTGTTGTCCTTGGCCACCTGCTGACAAGGCTGACAAGATAGGACCCTTTTGTCCATTGTTATTGGATAGGAACAGAACTTATAACCAGCTCCTGACCTAAATAGATCTTAGCACAACATTTTACTCAACATATCATATTCCATATTCACTATAACAAATATATTTACTACGACATTAGCAAGAACCGCCACATCCTCAGCCGGCTAATCCAGTGTGTGAAGTTTTGCGGAGTGTTTGAGTTAGCTTTGCGAGGCAAAGATGAAACTGAGGGCTCCACCAACCCTGGTAAGCCAACACTTTTGAGATCAGTCAATAAATGCTTCTGGTATTGACTTATATGCTGCCCCTGTCTTCATGTTGTTGCTGGACATATCTTTTTTTAAATGTGTGTAGGTCACCTAAATCATCAGAAAAATTGCCCCTCCTGAGAATTTTTTCAGGAGCCGCCACTGTCTGCATGATTGAAGAAAGCAATGGAGCTCCGCCGGGTCTTTTAAAAAATGGCGGGTTGGGAAGCTAAAGCGTCTGCGTCATAGTGAAAGGGGGAGTTATGTCGTGGCTTTTTTCACCCGATTTGTCCAATTTATCACCTCTAAAATGTAAATAAAACACTATAAAGAGTTTATATAATGTCTCATCACATACCTATTTGAAGGGTTGTGTCGAATTTGAATAGGGTTTTTAGGGCGGCACTAAATGTATCTTCAGAATTAAACTGTGGGTGTCATGGTTTTTGAGAGTCATGATGGCTTGCAGTAATTCCTCGAAAAATTAACAATTGATTGAATTAACTATTGATGAACTCACGAGTAATTAACTTTACACTCACCATTGATCATTTCTTGTTTTTAATATGCGAGAGAAGCGCTACACCTGGTGGAAAGAGGCTGTATGGCACAGAAAGAGTTGAATAATGCGTGCCGTACATTAATGTGACACTTCAAAGTACAGCGTCAGCCGGGTCAGTTTGTTCAACTATTACCATGTCAATCAACGCTGAATCGAAACTTGGCTCACACCACAGATTTTGATGCCAACACAATCGCTACAGTCCCATTAGTTTTCATTGTAGCCTCGTTTGAATGCCGCGGTTGCCCACATATGTACGGAACGGAGTTAGCTACCGTACAATATAGCATTGAGCATTGACAGTAGCTAACCTAACCACCTCTTTTCCCCCAATCCGTCTCCGGTGAAGGACATCTCACTGGAGGCCACAGGAGCTTTGTGAAGCCAGCGAGAGAAAACACATGGAGAGATGACCAACCAATCACAGTTGATGAGGGGAGTGGAACCTCAACCCAGCACGTTATGGTGATAGAGGTTAGTGTCATAGTGTAACATAAAAAATTACAGTACATTAAATGTGGCCAGCTTATTTTAGAAAGGCTCCCCTCAGCTATTCACTTGCTTACATGTACATCCTAATTTATAGCTTGCGAGACTTCCCTATGACATTGTTATCCAATTCATGTACCAGTAATAACCTCCTCTCTTCTTGTGTCAGTCTGTAGATGCAGAGGCTGCAGGTCCTGGAGGATTGTCTCTGGTCAAGCAGGAGAGGACTGAAGGAGAGGAGGACCCACGACACACCAGAGACATCCAGATTGGAGCAGCGGCTGGAGTGGCGCCCCCTGTAGCCACGAAGGACCACACCGCCTCGCCCCAGCCCAGGACCAAATGCAACATTACAGAGGACAGTGGAACGCTGAACACTGTCCTCAAGTCAGAGAAAGACACAGAGACTTTAACTGTAACACAAAGGCTTTTACACACAGGATCTGACCACAGGTCAGACTCAGAGAGATTGGGGCTGGGGCCACTGGGCTGTCCTCCTGCTCCCAGCTCAGAGTATTTACTTTACGGTAACCCGAGCCCAAGGACAGTTCATTCCCATCAGGACTCAGGTGACGCATTAGAGACTGGCAATGATCCGTCTTGCTCTTACACTACAGAGATAGAGCCTGGCAACATGCCCTTGGGTTTAGAGACTCATAATAATCTGTCTAGAGGGGACTGGAACCGGTACAGTAGTAGTGTATACTCTGAAGGGTGCCTAGATAAGAAAGAGGTGGTTATAGTCGTAGATGAGGTGAAAGTGGAGGGCGACGCTCCTCCCACATGGAATGCAGATAGTAATCTAGGAGACAGACACTCACAGGGCAGAGATTTGTTAGATTACAGGGGAAGTTTAGGGACAAATCTAAATGTCGCCACCCACTCCCCTTTACACGCGTTCGGGGATCGCGACCCAGTGTCCACGACGATGGGGCCTTCCGATTCACATGGCAGCATCCTTTTCGATCAGGTATTGAACTCAAAGGACCAAAGGGCCAAGGCTCAGGGTGGGGAAGCAACATCAGACAATAGTAATGAGAAACGTTTCCTCTGCATGTTCTGTAACAAAGGCTTCAGCTGCCTCCAGAAGGTGGAGATCCACCAGAGGGTCCACACAGGGGTGAAACCATTCAGCTGTACCCAGTGTCATATGCACTTCTCCCACTCGTCCAGCCTTAAGAGGCACCAGAGGGTGCACACAGGGGTGAAACCATTCAGCTGTACCCAGTGTCACATGCGCTTCGCCCAGGCTGGTGACTTGAAGAGGCACCAGAGGGTCCACACAGGGGAGAAACCCTATAGCTGTACCCAGTGTCACATGCGCTTCGCTCAGGCTGGCAACCTGAAGATGCACCTGAAGGTCCACACGGGAGAGAGGCCGTTCGCCTGTATGGACTGCGGGAAGAGGTTCTCAGAGAGGAGCTACCTCATGATACACCAGCAGAAAAACCATTCCACTCTATAACATAGAAAGTAATCTTTCTACTCGTTAGACGTTTAGATCAAACCCTGCATTAAAGACAAAGATACATTTTAATTGATCCACAGATGCATATGGAATAACGAGAGTAACAGATTTAAGTGTTGAATATTCCAGGGTAGAATATTGCAACCATACATAGGAGATACAGTGCATTCGGAAAGTATTCAGACCCCTTGACTTTTTCCACATTTTGTTAAGTTACAACCCTATTCTAAAATTGATTAAATAGTTTTTTCCCCTCATCAATCTGCACACAATAACCCATAATGAAAAAGCAAAAACAGGTTTTTAGACATTTTTGCACATTTATAAAAAATTACAAACTGAAATATAACATTTACATAATTATTCAGACCCTTTACTCAGTACTTTGTTGAAGCAGCTTTGGCAGCGATTACAGCATTGAGTATTCTTGGGTATGACGCTACAAGCTTGGCACACCTGTATTTGGGGAGTTTCTCCCATTCTTCTCTGCAGATCCAAGCTCTGTCAGGTTGGATGGGGAGCGTCGCTGCACAGCTATTTTCAGGTCTCCAGAGATGTTCGATCGGGTTCAAGTCCGGGCTCTGGCTGGGCCACTCAAGGACATTAAGAGACTTGTCCCGAAGCCACTCCTGCGTTGTCTTGGCTGTGTGCTTAGGGTTGTTGTCCTGTTGGAAGGTGAACCTTCAACCCAGTCTGAGGTCCTGAGTGCTCTGGAGCATGTTTTCATCAAGGATCTCTCTGTACTTTGCTCCGTTCATCTTTCCCTCGATCCTGACTAGTCTCCCAGTCCCTGCCGCTGAAAAACATCCACACAGCATGATGCTGCCCCCACCATGCTTCACCTTAGGAATTGTGCCAGGTTTCCTCCAGACGTGACGCTTGGCATTCAGACCAAAGAGTTCAATCTTGGTTTCATCAGACCAGAGAATCTTGTTTCTCGTGGTCTGAGAGTCCGTTAGGTGCCTTTTGGCAAACTCCAAGCGTGCTGTCATGTGCATTTTACTGAGGAGTGGCTTCTGTCAGGCCACTCTACCATAAAGGCCTGATTGGTGGAGTGCTGCAGAGATGGTTGTCCTTCTGGAAGGTTCTCCCATCTCCACAGAGGAACTCTGGAGCTCTGTCAAACTTCTTCCATTTAGGAAAGATGGAGGCCACTGTGTTCTTGGGGACCTTCAATGCTGCAGACATTTTTTGGTACCCTTCCCAGATACAGTGGGGAAAAAAAGTATTTAGTCAGCCACCAATTGTGCAAGTTCTCCCACTTAAAAAGATGAGAGAGGCCTGTAATTTTCATCATAGGTACACGTCAACTATGACAGACAAATTGAGAGAAAAAAAATCCAGAAAATCACATTGTAGGATTTGTAATGAATTTATTTGCAAATTATGATGGAAAATAAGTATGTGGTCACCTACAAACAAGCAAGATTTCTGGCTCTCACAGACCTGTAACTTCTTCTTTAAGAGGCTCCTCTGTCCTCCACTCGTTACCTGTATTAATGGCACCTGTTTGAACTTGTTATCAGTATAAAAGACACCTATCCACAACCTCAAACAGTCACACTCCAAACTCCACTATGGCCAAGACCAAAGAGCTGTCAAAGGACACCAAAAACAAAATTGTAGACCTGCACCAGGCTGGGAAGACTGAATCTGCAATAGGTAAGCAGCTTGGTTTGAAGAAATCAACTGTGGGAGCAATTATTAGGAAATGGAAGACATACAAGACCACTGATAATCTCCCTCGATCTGGAGCTCCACGCAAGATCTCACCCGTGGGGTCAAAATGATCACAAGAACGGTGAGCAAAAATCCCAGAACCACACGGGGGGACCTAGTGAATGACCTGCAGAGAGCTGGGACCAAAGTAACAAAGCCTACCATCAGTAACACACTACGCCGCCAGGGACTCAAATCCTGCAGTGCAAGACGTGTCCCCCTGCTTAAGCCAGTACATGTCCAGGCCCGTCTGAAGTTTGCTAGAGTGCATTTGGATGATCCAGAAGAGGATTGGGAGAATGTCATATGGTCAGATGAAACCAAAATATAACTTTTTGGTAAAAACTAAACTCGTCGTGTTTGGAGGACAAAGAATGCTGAGTTGCATCCAAAGAACACCATACCTACTGTGAAGCATGGGGGTGGAAACATCATGCTTTGGGGCTGTTTTTCTGCAAAGGGACCAGGACGACTGATCCGTGTAAAGGAAAGAATGAATGGGGCCATGTATCGTGAGATTTTGAGTGAAAACCTCCTTCCATCAGCAAGGGCATTGAAGATGAAACGTGGCTGGGTCTTTCAGCATGACAATGATCCCAAACACACCGCCCGGGCAATGAAGGAGTGGCTTCGTAAGAAGCATTTCAAGGTCCTGGAGTGGCCTAGCCAGTCTCCAGATCTCAACCCCATAGAAAATCTTTGGAGGGAGTTGAAAGTCTGTGTTGCCCAGCGACAGCCCCAAAACATCACTGCTCTAGAGGAGATCTGCATGGAGGAACGGGTCAAAATACCAGCAACAGTTTGTGAAAACCTTGCGAAGACTTACAGAAAACGTTTGACCTGTGTCATTGCCAACAAAGGGTATATAACAAAGTATTGAGAAACTTTTGTTATTGACCAAATACTTATTTTCCACCATAATTTGCAAATAAATTCATTTAAAAATCCTACAATGTGATTTTCTGGATTTTTTTTCCTCATTTTGTCTGTCATAGTTGACGTGTACCTATGATGAAAATTACAGGCCTCTCTCATCTTTTTAAGTGGGAGAACTTGCACAATTGGTGGCTGACTAAATACTTTTTTCCCCCACTGTATGTGCTTCGACACAATCCTATCTCGGAGCTCTACGGACAATTCCTTCGACCTCATGGCTTGGTTTTTGCCCTGACATGCACTGTTAACTGTGGGACATTATATAGACAGTTGTGTGTCTTTCCAAATCATGTCCAATCAATTGAATTTACCACAGGTGGACTCCAATCAAGTTGTAGAAACATCTCAAGGATGATCAATGGAAACAGGATGCACCTGAGCTCAATTTCGAGTCTCATAGCAAAGGGTCTGGATACTTATGTAAATAAGGTATTTCTGTTTTTTATTTTTAATACATTTGTAAAAATTTCTATAAACCTGTTTTCGCTTTATCATTATGGGGTATTGTGTGTAGATCGATGGATATTTTATTTAATCAATTTTAGAACAAGGCTGTAACGTAACAAAATGTGGAAAAGGGGAAGGGGTCTGAATAATTTCTGAATTCACTGTATATAAGCCTAAAAAGTTTGTTACATATTGTGTTTGTACTGTGTAGGCTAGTTGATGTTCACAAATGCTTATTCCATTACTTTAATTAAATTACTAAAAATAATTCCCAAGACACTTTTAATGAGAATTCATGCAGTTTATTAAGTTCATGCAGATGTTTTGTTGAGACATGTATGTGTGGTTTTCATATGGTGTATTTCAAACTTGTTTATGTTTAATAAACACAAAATGGGACTTTTCATTCTAAGACTTTCATTGAGACTGATCTCACCCTTTTCTGCATACACAAAACAGTGCTTTATAAGCAAATATCTTACTAAATAATACTAACAAACCTACTGTACACATCAAAATAGTTTAGTCAGGTTTGTCTGACTTTTGACTTATCATAGCTGACTTATTTTTACTCACATCATATGTATGTCCTCCTGATTCCTGCTTGTAAGCAAAAACTAAAGCAGGAAGCACCAGTGACTCGGTTAATAAAAAAGTGGACAGATGACGCAGATGCTAAGCTACAGGACTGTTTTGCTAGCACAGTCTGGAACATGTTCCGGGATTCTTCAGATAGCATTGAGGAGTACACCACATCAATCACTGGCTTCATCAATAAGTGCATCGATGATGTCATCCCCACAGTGACCATACGTACATACCCCAACCAGAAGCCATGGATTACAGGAAACATCCGCACTGAGCTAAAGGGTAGAGCTGCCGCTTTCAAGGAGCGGGACTCTAACCCGGATGCTTATAAGAAATCCCGCTATGCCCAATGACGAACCATCAAACAGGCAAAGAGTCAATACAGGACTAAGATTGAATCGTACTACACCGGCTCTGACGCTCGTCGGATGTGGCAGGGCTTGAAAACTATTACAGACTACAAAGGGAAGCACAGCCGCGAGCTGCCCAGTGACACAAGACTTCCAGGCGAGCTAAACCACTTCTATGCTCGCTTCGAGGCAAGCAACACTGAAGCATGCATGAGAGCACCAGCTGTTCTGGATGACTATGTGATCACGCTCTCCGTAGCCGATGTGAGTAAGACTTTTAAGCAGGTCAACATTCCCAAGGCCGCAGGGCAAGACGGATTACCAGGACGTGTACTCTGAGCATGTGCTGACCAACTGGCAAGTGTCTTCACTGACATTTTCAACATGTCCCTGACTGAGTCTGTAATACCAACATGCTTCAAGCAGACCATCATAGTCCCCGTGCCCAAGGACTACCGACCCGTAGCACTGACGTCTGTAGCCATGAAGTGCTTTGAAAGGCTGGTCATGGCTCACATCAACACCATTATCCCAGAAACCCTAGACCCACTCCAATTTGCATCCCGCCCCAACAGATCCACAGATGATGCAATCTCTATTGCACTCCACACTGCCCTTTCCCACCTGGACAAGAGGAACACCTACGTGAGAATGCTATTCATTGACTACAGCTCAGCATTCAACACCATAGTGCCCTCAAAGCTCATCACTAAGCTAAGGATCCTGGGACTAAACACCTCCCTCTGCAACTGGATCCTGGACTTCCTGACGGGCCGCCCCCAGGTGGTAAGGGTAGGTAACAACACATCTGCCACACTGATCCTCAACACGTGGGGCCCCTCAGGGGTGCATGCTCAGTCCCCTCCTGTACTCCCTGTTCACCCATGACTGCATGGCCAGGCACGACTCCAACACCATCATTAAGTTTGCCGACGACACAACAGTGGTAGGCCTGATCACCGACAACGATGAGACAGCCTATAGGGAGGAGGTCAGAGACCTGGCCGTGTGGTGCCAGGATAACAACCTCTCCCTCAACGTGACCAAGACAAAGGAGATGATTGTGGACTACAGGAAAAAAAAAGAGGACTGAGCACGCCCCCATTCTCATCGACGGGGGCTGTAGTGGAACAGGTTGAGAGCTTCAAGTTCCTTGGTGTCCACATCACCAACGAACTATCATCGAGAGCATCCTGACTGGTTGCATCACCGCCTGGTATGGCAACTGCTTGGCCTCCGACCGCAAGGCACTACAGAGGGTAGTGCGTACGGCCCAGTACATCACTGGGGCCAAGCTTCCTGCCATCCAGGACCTCTATACCAGGCGGTGTCAGAGGAAGGCCCTCAAAATTGTCAAAGACTCCAGCCACCCTAGTCATAGACTGTTCTCTCTGCTACCGCACGGCAAGCGGTACCGGAGTGCCGAGTTTAGGTCCAAAAGACTTCTCAACAGCTTCTACCCCCAAGCCATAAGACTCCTGAACATGGCTACCCGGACTATTTGCACTGCCCCCCACCCCCACCCCCCACCCCATCTTTTTATGCTGCTGCTACTCTGTTAATTATTTATGCATAGTCACTTTAACTCTACCCACATGTACGTATTACTTCAACTACCTCAACTAGCCGGTGCCCCCGCACATTGACTCTGCACCGGTACCCCACTGTATATATAGCCTCCCTACTGTTATTTTATTTTACTTCTGCTCTTTTTTTCTCAACACTTTTTTGTTGTTGTTTTATTTAACTTTTTTTAATTAAAAATAAATGCACTGTTGGTTAAGGGCTGTAAGTAAGCATTTCACTGTAATGTCTGCACCTGTTGTATTCGGCACATGTGGCCAATACATTTTGATTTGATTTGATTTGATTTGATGTCCACCATGATGGGTTTAACAACAATGAAGTCATTCTGTAACTACAGTACAGGACTCAAATGTAGTGGGGATGGGTAAACACTCCATGTTGAAAGTGTGTTTATTATCTATGTGTGTGTGTACGTACCTGAGGGAGTGTATGTCTCCTCTTCCAGGAGGAGGAGGGTCCAGAGGTGCTGCTGGTGAAGGAGGAGGGTCTGAGGAGGGTCTTGGGAACCATGGTCATGGAATCTTTATACAATTTAAGGTAATTTACTGCATTTCTACACAATTTAAAAACTCTAAAATGCAATTTGGAGAACAGCAAAAACAAATCTACATTATCATCTTGTTGCTGTAGCTTCAAAGGGACTTAGGGTTAAGTGCCTTGGTCAAGGGCACATCAAGTAGACATGGAGGATGGGAAGCCTGATCTGCTGCTGGTTAAAGAGAAAACAATAGAAGGGCCAGAGGGAATTTATCTGCTGAGTGGACTAAAGATGGGGGAGCAAGGTAAGGGAGAAATACAGTACACTCACCAGCCAGTTTATTAGGTACACCCATCTTCTACCGGGTCTAACCCCCCTTTGCCTCCAGAACAGCCTGAATTCTTCGGGGAATGGATTCTACAAGTCGGAAACGTTCCACAGGGATGTTGGTCCATGCTGACGCGATGGCATTGCGCAGTTGTTGCAGATTGGACGGCGGTACACCACCGCTACCAGCCTGTACCGTTGACACCAGGAAGGATGGGTCCTTGGACTCATACTGCTTATGCCAAATCCTGACTCTGCCATCAGCATGATGCAACAGGAACCGGGATTAGTCAGACCAGGCAATGTTTTTCCACTCCTCAATTGTCCAGTGTTGGTGATTGCGTGCCCACTGGAGCCTCATCTTTTTGTTTTTAGCTGATAGGTGTGGTCGTCTGCTGCAATAGCCTATCTGTGACATGGATTGACGAGTTGTGCGTTGTGAGATGCCGTTCTGCACACCACTGTTGTACTGTGCCGTTATTTGTCTATTTGTGGCCTGCCTGTTTGCTCGCACGATTCTTGCCATTCTCCTTCGACCTCTCTCATCAACGATGTTTTCGCCAACATGACTGCTGCTGACTGGATGTTTTTTGTTTGTCGCATCATTCTCGGGAAACCCTAGACACTGTTGTGTGTGAAAAGCCCAGGACGCCCAGGAGGCTCTTCCTGCAGGTTGGCTGGAGGTTAACAGAGGACACTGGGTGGCCATATTGGATTCCCAGACCCAGACGGGTGCAGCCAAGGGCCCAGGGGACGGCATCACCGAGCAGGCCAGGACCAGAGGCGACATAGTGGAGGTCAGTGGATGGGACAACTCTGGGCTGGGGAACAACACCACAACCAGAAACAGACAGTCAAACACAAAACAACATCCAAACTTAGTCTGCATGACAACAGACTGGCTGAGACCAGGGCAAGGCTGCCTTCAGCCTGCCTTCTATAGGATCTATCAACTGGAACATGGACCCTGTGACAACACAGACACTCCCTGGCCTTCGTCCTCCTCACACTCTCCTTATGTTAAACCAGACCTCAGACAATGCCAGTGCCTCAACACCAAATGGCTACACAAGCCCATTTACAAACGACAATAGTAGTAATGCTATCAGCAGATCCGGTGGCAAAGAGAAGCACTTCCCATGTTCGTTCTGTGGGAAAGCCTTCAGTTTCCCCAAACAGGTGTAGATCCACCAGAGGATGCACGCAGTGGAGAAACCTTTCGGTTGCCACCTGTGTCCGGACAGTTTCTCCCACTCGTCCAGTCTGAAGAGGCACCAGAGGGTCCACACAGGGCAGAAATCCTACAGCTGTCCCCGGTGTGAGAAGAGGTTCTCCCACCAGCACCAGCTAAAGATACACATGAAGATCCACACGGGAGAGGCCGTTCGCCTGTACCCACTGTGGGAAGAGGTTCTCAGAGAGGAGCTACCTCAGGATACACCAGCAGAAAATGCACACGGCCCATGTATAGAGTATAGTGACATGTAATGTATTACTAGTTAGTTTGTAGTTAATTATGTTGGTTTTAGTTGTAGTAGGGAACTGGATGAAGTGAACTGAGGAAAGAATGAGTATGATGAGGCAGAGTAGATGATATGGTGATGGTTGGTGTGATGGCGTCTGTAAAAATGCTTTGCTGATGAAAAGTGACAACCTTGTCCTGTTTGATGCTGGTGTTTTATAATGAGGAAATGATAGTGCCTTAATTCATGTTTACTTGACATGAAGTAGTGAAGATGTGTGTAATGTAATGTTGAACCTTTTCCAAAGTATTCTAAAATTAATTTGATCAAAGCGGGGGTAGAAGATTTACAGAAAATGTAAGTTATTCTACTTCTGTGTAATTCTACTTTATGTGAGTGCATGACCATTTTGTTGAAATTAAATACAAAAAGGGACTCTGTGCTGATTGACTTGGTTATTTTTGTATCATTGCAGGGACTGAGGTTTCCTTATCTCAGTCGAACCAAAACATTATACTTCATTCTTGAATGAACACATATGGAGCATTTTTTATAATAAACTCCAATGGCTCCATATTGTTAGATACTTGAATCACCGTGTTAGAGATCGGTATTGATTGTGGTTAATATTTTATAATATCATGTCATGTTTCTGTGTGTACATCAAAGACTATAAACCTTTATATGCTCTTCTGTACAATTTGTGTTTACAGTCTGCAGTCCATGAGGACCTGCTGATATTCGGTGTTACTGATGGGATAGACTGGACCTCAGCTGGCTGGTCACAAACCCTGGCCCCGGATCAGAACCCTGGATCAGGAGCCTTCGCTCTTCCTTCCCGAGTCAGAACCAGGACCAAATCACGAGGGACAGAGAATCCACCACAACCAACACACAGAACACAACAGGTGGACTGAACAACCTCAGTCCTGGTGGTCATCAGAGAGACAGAGGGGTAAATCCATTTAAATTCAATAACTTTTTGACACATCCCTTTTGATTGAAACAAAACTTTCCATACATGTTTTCCAATGGAAGATGTGGTCAGAAAGTGACTTTTTGGACCTTAATGTCAAAACATTCAGGAGATAAAGGTGCTCAAAGTTTACCTATTTTGCATACCCCACCATACCATGAGACATCCATGTCTTCATCATTGGAAAAGTTTAACGGTTGAGTTTGATATTATTAAAAAGCTTACAAACAGTGCTGTCAAACTATTTTATTATTTCTATAAAAAAAATTGTTTTAATAAAAATTGTAATTTTTAAAACTAAAGGTAGACTGAGAAATAACTTAGATCCAAAGTAAACAGCATAGTGGGTCAATTTCCGTAACAACTAAGAGCGTTGAAGCGCAAAGGGTCAACTCCTCCGCTGTTTTGGTGCCCTGGCTATCACGCTGTGAACAACGTGAAATGAACCCTTGCGCATATGCAGATACTGTGTGTGACTGTGTGAGAGCGAAGTCTTGCATCTCGCTCATCTCAATATCTGTGGTCCTGGTGCTACTCGTGGCAACTTCATTTAGCTGAGTCTACCTTTAACGTAAATGATCTAAAAACACGTAAACAAGCTTTTAAATTATATAAATCTCAACCGTTTATCTTTCGAGTGATGAAGACATGGATGTATGGAGCGAGAGTTGCACCCCTTCTCAAAAAACCAACACTCGATCCCTCTGATGTCAACAACTACAGACCAGTATCCCTTCTTTCTTTTCTTTCCAAAACTATTGAGCGTGCCGTCTTTAGCCAACTCTCTTGCTATCTCTCTCAGAATTACCTTCTTGATCCAAACCAGTCAGGTTTCAGGACTGGTCATTCAACTGAGACTGCTCTTCTCTGTGTCACGGAGGCTCTCCGCACTGCTAAAGCTAACTCTCTCTCCTCTGCTCTTGTCCTTCTAGACCTGTCTGCTGCCTTTGATACTGTGAACCATCAGATCCTCCTCTCCACCCTCTCCGAGCTGGGCATCTCCGGCGCGGCTCACTCTTGGATTGCGTCCTACCTGACCGGTCGCTCCTACCAAGTGGCGTGGCGAGAAGCTGTCTCCGCACCACGTGCTCTCACCACTGGTGTCCCCCAGGGCTCAGTTCTAGGCCCTCTCCTATTCTCGCTATACACCAAGTCACTTGGCTCTGTCATATCCTCACATGGCCTCTCCTATCATTGCTACGCTGACGATACACAACTAATCTTCTCCTTTCCCCCTTCTGATAACCAGGTGGCGAATCGCATCTCTGCATGTCTGGCAGACATATCAGTATGGATGACGGATCACCACCTCAAGCTGAACCTTGGCAAGACGGAGCTGCTCTTCCTCCCGGGGAAGGACTGCCCGTTCCATGATCTCGCCATCACGGTTGACAACTCCGTTGTGTCCTCCTCCCAGAGTGCGAAGAGCCTTGGCGTGACCCTGGACAACACCCTGTCGTTCTCCGCTAACATCAAGGCGGTGACCCGATTCCTGCAGGTTCATGCTCTACAACATTCGGAGAGTACGACCCTGCCTTACACAGGAAGCAGCACAGGTCCTAATCCAGGCACTTGTCATCTCCCGTCTGGATTACTGCAACTCGCTGTTGGCTGGGCTCCCTGCCTGTGCCATTAAACCCCTACAACTCATCCAGAATGCCGCAGCCCGTCTGGTGTTCAACCTTCCCAAGTTCTCTCACGTCACCCCGCTCCTCCGCACACTCAACTGGCTTCCAGTTGAAGCTTGCATCTGTTACAAGACCATGGTGCTTGCCTATGGAGCTGTGAGGGGAACGGCACCTCTGTACCTTCGGGCTCTGATCAGTCCCTACACCCAAACGAGGGCATTGCGTTCATCCACCTCTGGCCTGCTGGCTCCCCTTCCTCTGCGGAAGCATAGTTCCCGCTCAGCCCAGTCAAAACTGTTCGCTGCTCTGGCACCCCAATGGTGGAACAAGCTCCCTCACGACGCCAGGACAGCGGAGTCACTCACCACCTTCCGGAGACATTTGAAACCCCACCTCTTTAAGGAATACCTGGGATAGGATAAAGTAATCATTCTACCCCCCCCCCCCCCCCCCCCCCCTACATTTTTTTAAAAAAAAAAGTAAAAATTGTAAAGTGGTTATCCCACTGGCTATAGGGTGAATGCACCAATTTGTAAGTCGCTCTGGATAAGAGCGTCTGCTAAATGACGTAAATGTAATGTAAATGTATGGTGGGGTGTGCAAAACAGTGTAACCGAAATTATTTTCCAATCGTTTCACTCTGAACAGAACCACTATTTTTTTCATTCCGTTCCACAGTTCCGACCAGCAAAAGAAAGTTCTGAACCCGTCAAAATAAAGTTTGAAAATACAGGTTTATATCGTTCCTTTCTGTTCCTTTTGAACTTGTGAAATCAACATAAATTATACATTTAGATTACTCCACCAATCAGAGCAGCTTGCTATAGACCAGGCAAGCTAATTGTTTACATGCTTGATGGACAGACAAGCGTAGGGATCAAGTGACATTTTGCGGGTGGGGAGAGAGCAAGAGAGATGGGTAGCCATCGAGGAGGCTTGGCTTGAAGCGCTTATCATCATGATATGACATGCATTATAACGTCTTTAAGATATTAGTAGTAGGCCTGTCATTCCTACTTCACTGAATTACATAATTATATACTAGCTAGTTTCCTATGGAGGAGCGGCTAATATGGAGGAACTTTGTGAAACGTGATAGCTAATAGTATCCTTAACTAGCCTAGAAAAAGCTGGCAGGCAGACACTGGAAGGATACGTTTCTGAGTGACAGTGAGTGCTTTGCATAGATGCTTTGATGCCATTTTCTGTGGGAATGAAAAAAATACTGAGAACTTAAAATAATGTTATTAGCCGGTTCTCAAGATTTGAAAATAACGGTTCTGTTCCGGAACACTAGAGATGACTTTTCCCCCGATTCTGTTCATTTCCGGTTCTGTTCCCTGAACCGGTTCCAAACCTCTTGAATGTTTTTGCATTCAGCTCCAAAAAGTCACTTTCTGAGCACTTCTACATTGGGCAAATATGTATGGAAAGTTTCATTCCAATCAAAAGGGGTGCTGTCAAAAACTGATTGAATTCAAATGGATTTACCCAGAGGCTCCAATCAGGTATTCAGTCTGCAGCCCAGACCCTTCTCTTCACAGTCAGTGGAGGGAGGAAGCTGATAGATATAGACCCTCCTGTTACTATGATACAAACACCACAGTATCCATGATGAACAGAGCTTAACAGGAAGTTGGTCTTCTCTTTCAGGATCTGATCTAATGCCTGGTGAATGGGTTCATACAAAGCCTGGGCCTGGATCTAACCTTCCTCAGCTACCTCAGAGTTACCCAACCAATACAGACAGGGTCAGGATGGGCGTTCACCACAAAAGGTACCTAGCCTATAACATAGCACACAATCTCAACAACACCCAAACAATGGCTAGAGGTCAAGGAGGGAGCTTAACGACTAACCACCTGATTGTGGTGGCTCCTACTTCTACCTCCTCTGGTGTCATTTGGTCAAAATGTGGGAGGCCGAACATTAGGACAGACGCCGACAAGCCATAGTCCTACTCCATGTGTGGGAAGTGCTTCATTGAGGGGAACTATATGGAGACGCAGCAGACCGTTCACACCAAGGAGAGGCCCTTCAAGTACAAATTATGTTACAAGAGCTTCTCCTTCCTGACTAGCTTTACCAGACATAGGAGTGTCCACAATGGGGTGAAATTGTTGCAGTGTGGCTTGAGATGTACACAGGGGATATCTGGGAACCATTCTTTAGCTGACATATTATAGTTATCATGTGAAGTGTCTTGGGGTAAGAGGGTAATTAACCACATACCCCTTATTGACCCTTTGTTAACTTGTCATTTGAAACAGGCTTGTGTAAATACCTGTTTTTAGAGAGACAGTAAATATAGGCTAGAACAAGGATAGTTTAATTACCTTACTGAGGTGATGTAGATGGAATAAAGTCAATATATTATTTTCTACTCTATTCTTGCTAACATGCTGTTTTTAAAAAAACAAGTCTGCTCTCATCTTGAAAGATACTGATTTAAGGAGATTTTATGTGTATTGTAATAGATGGGTTGGTTGTTTAGCAACAAAACCAACGCATGCACAACTATGGGGCAAAACAGATGGGGTTGGCTTAGATTGTTGACAACATGTAAGCTATATTTTGTCTCCAATGTTTATTGAAAACATAAATACATTTGTACAATGAGCACTTGTATCTCAAATACATCGTTACAGTTGTTGGTTAGCTAGCCAGGGACTTTTAGCCATATTAGTATTGACATGAAATAAGTCAAAACAACTCAAAACAAGACATGGTATCAATAACAAGATGAAACGAGCTACTTATTATTCCACATAAGGCAGTTTCTTGTCATTCCTGGTAACAATCTGGCCATCCAGAATCACAACACGCTGACTTCTGCCCCATGGAAGCGCGCACATAGTTTTCGTGACTTTGTCAGCTAACTCGCCTATAAGCAGTACCGTAAATCAAATGACAGCGCGCGTACCTTTCTCATTTAACCACACCCTTTGAGCTATGACGCCTACCAATAAGGACCTTTCTCTTCAGTTTAAACGGAAGTGAACATTGACCATGAACTATTTCCATGTTAGCGTTGTTATTTCGACGTTTATTGAAACCATGTAACTCCAAATATGACTAATTTAACTGCACAGCATCACATACTTTTCCCAGGTAGTGTTTAATTCGTGTTGGAGACAGGACTTGGTTGATAGACGGTAACGCTATCTAGCTGCTAACAATGGCTAACTGTATGGTTTTTCACACTCAAATAGCTTCCATCATGGAGGTGCTAGCGAATGCAGCCGTGGCAGAGATCTGTAAACTCGTAGACAACGACTATGCAGTGTTACGTTTGGAAATAACTCAAAGCCAGAAAGAAAACACGGCATTGCGGAGGAAACTACAGCTACTCGAACTGAAGGTGTCACGGGAGCGCGTCCTCGGCAGTCTTCCCAGTAGTGTCAAGATCCTTGACCGAAACAGAGGAATGGCAGGAGGTACATTTTTCAGAAGGCAGAGCTGCCTATCGCCCCCTTCCCCTCTGCGCATGTGTGACTTAAGATGTGTTAACCAATATTGGGTCTTGCTCAGTTTTTGGATAGTATTCAATAATTCCCTTGATTAGTTAACTATATTGCACAAAGACACTATCATATTCTATCCACATTTTTGATTTACTAAGTTCCTATTATTTACTAATTGAAAACAATGACGCATGGAACATAATCAATCGATCTATAAATAGTATATCAAGAAGTTATGCAAAGTGTTACCTTACATCCTTGCCAATTCTAGACAGTGACAATAGTGTAGAACATACCAAAAACTGTTGATGGTGTACAATATAGCATTGACAATAGCTAACCTAACCACCTCTTCCCCCCCCCCCCATCATTCTCTCAGGTGAAGGGCATCTCACTGGAGGCCACAGGAGCTTTGCGAAGCCAGCGGGACGCAATACATGGAGAGATGATCAACCAATCACTGTTGATGAGGGGAGTGGAACCTCAACCAAGAACATTATCGTGATAGAGGTTAGTGTAATAGTGTTGCATAACAAATTCCAGTTACTTTGTAAATCAAATGTGGCCCGTTTTTTTTTCAGAAGGGCTTCCATCACCTATTCACTTGCTTACATGTACATCCTAATTTATCTGCCATAGGGGAGCTTGTGAGACTTCCCTACGACATTGTTATCCAATTAAACTCCTGTACCGATAATAACCTCCTCTCTTCTTGTGTCAGTCTGCAGATGCAGAGGCTGCAGGTCCTGGAGTCAAGCTGGAGAAGTCTGAAGGAGAGGAGGACCCACGGCACAGCAGAAACATTCAGACTGGAGCAGTTGGAGCGCCCCCTATAGCCACGGATGACTCCACCACTGCCCCAGCACCGCCCAGCACCCGATGCAGCATCACGGAGGTCAGTGGAACGCCGAACGCGGTCCTCAAGTCAGAGACAGCCACGGAGACTTTAACTGTAACACAAAGGCTCTTATACACAGGATCTGACCACGGATCAGACCCAGAGAGGCTGGGGCAACTGGGCTGTCCTCCTTCTCCCGGCTCAGAATACTTTCCGGTATTTCACCAGAGCCAGAGGACGGTTAATTCCTGTGGTGATGGTGACACGTTAGGCCCTAGTGGTGATGATCTGTCTTGTTCTTACACTACAGAGATGGACTCTGGCAACATGCCCTTGGGTTTAGAGACACAGACTGAGACTGATCTGTCTAGAGGGGACTGGAACCGGTACAGTAGTAGTGTATACTCTGAAGGGTGCCTAGATAAGAAAAGGGAGGTTATAGTCGTAGATGAAGTGACTGTGAAAGTGGATGGAGACGTTCCTCTGACATGGAATGCAGACAAGACTCACTTAGGAGAAGGACACTCACAAGGCAGAGATTTCTTAGATTATAGGGAAAGCTTAGAGACAAATCCAAATGTCGCCACCCACTCCCCTTTACACGCGTTCAGGGATCGCGACCCAGTGTCCACGTCAATGGGGCCTTCGGATTCACACAGCCGCGTCCTTTTCGATCAGGTATTAAACTCAAAGGACCAAAGGGCCAAGGCTCAGGGAGGGGGCGCAACATCAGGCAATAGTAAAGAGAAACGGTTCCTCTGCATGTTCTGTAACAAAGGCTTCAGTTGCCTCCAGAAGGTGGAAATCCACCAGAGGGTCCACACAGGTGTGAAACCCTTCAGCTGTACCCAGTGTCACATGCGCTTTGCCCAGGCTGGCAACCTAAAGATCCACCAGAGGGTCCACACAGGGGTGAAACCCTTCAGCTGTACCCAGTGTCATATGCACTTCTCCCATTCGTCTAGCCTGAAGAGGCACCAGAGGATCCACGCAGGCGAGAAATCCTACAGCTGCTCCCAGTGTGAAAATAGGTTTTCCCACCAGAACCAGCTGAAGATGCACCTGAAGGTCCACATGGAGAAAGGCTGTTCGCGTGTACGCACTGCGGGAAGAGGTTTTCAGAGAGGAGCTACCTCAGGATACACCAGCTGAAAAACCATTCCACTAGAACATAGAAAGTAACCATTCCACTCAATACCTGAAACCCTGCATTACAGTAGAATATTCTTTTTCATTTCATTGTCAGCAGAAAAGATCCACAGATGCCTTTGTAATAATGAGAGTAACAGATTTCAGTGATGAATATTCCTGGGTAGAATTCATTCAGCCATTGTGTGATATATAAGGCATATATATAAACATGTACACTACCGTTCAACATTTGGGGTCACTTAGAAATGTCCTTGTTTTTGAAAGAAAAGCAATTTTTTTGTCCATTAAAATAACATGAAATTGATCAGAAATACAGTGTAGACATTGTTAATGTTGTAAATGGCTATTGTAGCTGGAAACGGCTGATTTTTTATGGAATATCTACATAGGCGTACAGAGGCCCATTATCAGCAACCATCAGTCCTGTGTTCCAATGGCACGTTGTGTTTGCTAATCCAAGTTTATCATTAGAAAACCATTTTGCAATTTTGTTAGCACAGCTGAAAACTGTTGTGCTGATTTAAAGAAGCAATAAAACTGGCCCTCTTGAGACTAGTTGAGTATCTGGAGCATCAGCAATTGTGAGTTTTATTACAGGCTCAAAATGACCAGAAACAAATAACTTTCTTCTGAAACTCGTCAGTCTATTCTTGTTCTGAGAAATGAAGGCTATTCCATGCGAGAAAATGATAAACTTGGATTAGCAAACCCAACGTGCCATTGGAACACAGGACTGATGGTTGTTGATAATGGGCCTCTGTACGCCTATGTAGACATTCCATAACAAATCAGCCGTTTTCAGCTACAATAGCCATTTACAACGTTAACAATGTCTACACTGTATTTCTGATCAATTTGATGTTATTTTAATGGACAAAATGTTATTTTCTTTCGAAAACAGGGACATTTAAGTGACCCCAAACTTTTGAATGGTAGCGTGTGTGTGTGTGTATGTGTATATATATATACAGTGAGGGAAAAAAGTATTTGATCCCCTGCTGATTTTGTACGTTTGCCCACTGACAAAGAAATTATCAGTCTATAATTTTAATGGTAGGTTTATTTGAACAGTGAGAGACAGAATAACAACAGAAAAATCCAGAAAAACGCATGTCAAAAATGTTATAAAATTATTTGCATTTTAATGAGGGAAATAAGTATTTGACCCCTCTGCAAAACATGACTTAGTACTTGGTGGCAAATCCCTTGTTGGCAATCACAGAGGTCAGACGTTTCTTGTAGTTGGCACACATCTCAGGAGGGATTTTGTCCCACTCCTCTTTGCAGATCTTCTCCAAATCATTAAGGTTTCGAGGCTGACGTTTGGCAACTCGAACCTTCAGCTCCCTCCACAGATTTTCTATGGGATTAAGGTCTGGAGACTGGCTAGGCCACTCCAAGACCTTAATGTGCTTCTTCTTGAGCCACTCCTTTGTTGCCTTGGCCGTGGGTTTTGGGTTATTGTCATGCTGAAATACCCATCCACGACCCATTTTCAATGCCCTGGCTGAGGGAAGGAGGTTCTCACCCAATATTTGACGGTACATGGCCCCGTCCATCGTCCCTTTGATGCGGTGAAGTTGTCCTGTCCCCTTAGCAGAAAAACACCTCCAAAGCATAATGTTTCCACCTCCATGTTTGACGGTGTGGATGGTGTTCTTGGGGTCATAGGCAGCATTCCTCCTCCTCCAAACACGGCGAGTTGAGTTGATGCCAAAGAGCACCATTTTGGTCTCATCTGACCACAACACTTTCACCCAGTTCTCCTCTGAATTATTCAGATGTTCATTGGCAAACTTCAGACGGGAATGTATATGTGCTTTCTTGAGCAGGGGGACCTTGCGGGCGCTGCAGGATTTCAGTCCTTCACGGCGTAGTGTGTTACCAATTGTTTTCTTGGTGACTATGGTCCCAGCTGCCTTGAGATCATTGACAAGATCCTCCTGTGTAGTTCTGGGCTGATTCCTCACCGTTATCATGATCATTGCAACTCCACGAGGTGAGATCTTGCATGGTGCCCCAGGCCGAGGGAGATTGACAGTTCTTTTGTGTTTCTTCCATTTGCGAATAATCGCACCAACTGTTGTCACCTTCTCACTAAGCTGCTTGGCGATGGTCTTGTAGCCCATTCCAGCCTTGTGTAGGTCTACAATCTTGTCCCTGACATCCTTGGAGAGCTCTTTGGTCTTGGCCATGGTGGAGAGCTTGGAATCTCATTGATTGATTACTTCTGTGGACAGGTGTCTTTTATACAGGTAACAAGCTGAGATTAGGAGCACTCCCTTTAAGAGTGTGCTCGTAATCTCAGCTTGTTACCTGTATAAAAGACACCTGGGAGCCAGAAATCTTTCTGATTGAGAGGGGGTCAAATACTTATTTCCCTCATTAAAATGCAAATCAATTTATAACATTTTTGACATGCATGTTTCTGGATTTTTTTGTTGTTATTCTGTCTCTCACTGTTCAAATAAACCTTCCATTAAAATTATAGACTGATCATTTCTTTGTCAGTGGGCAAACGTACAAAATCAGCAGGGGATCAAATACTTTTTTCCCTCACTGTATATATGAGAGAGAGTTTGGACACACCTACTCATTCAATAGTATTTCTTTATTTTTACTATTTTCTACATTGTAGAATAATAGTGAAGACATCAAAACTATGAAATAACACATATGGAATCATGTAGTAACTGAAAAAGTGTTAAACAAATAGCCACCCTTTGTGTTGATGACAGCTTTGCACACTCTTGGCATTCTCTCAACCAGCTTCACCTGGAATGCTTTACCAACAGTCTTTGAAGGAGTTCCCACATATGCTGAGCACTTGTTGGCTACTTTTCCTTCACTCTGCTGTCCAACTCATCCCAAACCATCTCAATTGGATGGAGCTCCTTCACTCTCTTTCTTGGTAAAATAGCCCATACACAGCCTGGAGGTGTGTTGGGTCATTGTCTTGTTGAAAAACAAATGATAGTCCTAAGCCCAAACCAGATGGGATGGCGAATCGCTGCAGAATGCTGTGGTAGCCATGCTGGTTAAGTGTGCCTTGAATTCTAAATAAATCACAGACAGTGTCACAAACAAAGCACCCCCACACCATAACACCTCCTCCATGCTTTACGGTGGGAACTACACATGCAGAGATCATCCGTTCACCCACACCGCGTCTCACAAAGACACGGCGGTTGGAACCAAAAATCCCCAATTTGGACTCCAGACCAAAGGACACATTTCCACCAGTCTAATGTCCATTGCTCGTGTTTCTTGGCCCAAGCAGGTCTCTTCTTCTTATTGGTGTCCTTTAGTAGTGGTTTCTTTGCAGCAATTCGACCATGAAGGCCTGATTCACACTGTCTCCTCTGAACAGTTGATGTTGAGATGTGTCTTGAACTCTGTGAAGCATTTATTTGGGCTGCAATTTCTGAGGCTGGTAACTCTAATGACCTTATCCTCTGCAGCAAATCTGGGTCTTCCATTCCTGTGGCAGTCGTCATGAGAGCCCGTTTCATCATAGCGCTTGATGGTTTTTGCGACTGCACTTGAAGAAACTTTCAAAGTTCTTGAAATGTTCCGTATTGACTGACCTTCATATCTTAAAGTAATGATGGACTGTCGTTTCTCTTTGCTTATTTGAGCTGTTCTTGCCATAATATGGACTTGGTCTTTTACCAAATAGGGCTATCTTCTGTATATCCCCACTACCTTGTCACAATACAACTGATTGGCTCAAACACATTAAGAAGGAAAGAAATTCCACAATGTAACTTTTAACAAAGCACACCTGTTAATTGAAATGCGTTCCAGGTGACTACCTCATGAAGCTGGTTGAGAGAATGCCAAGCTTGTGCAAAGCTGTCATCAAGGCAAAGGGTGGCTATTTGAATAATCTCAAATATAAAATATATTTTGATTTGTTTAACACTTTTTTGGTTACTACATGATTCCATATGTGTTGTTTCATAGTTTTGATGTCTTCACTATTATTCTACAATGTAGAAAATAGTAAAGATAAAGTAAAACCCTTGAATGAGTAGGTGTGTCCAAACTTTTGACTGGTACTGTATAAGCCTAAAAAGTATGTTGCATATTGTTTGTATGATGTTCACAAATGCCTATTTCATTACTTCCATTCAACTACTTAATTATTTTCCCAAGAAAATTAATGCAGTTGATCAAGTTCATGCAGATTTTTAGTTGAGACATTACATTTAACATTTACATGTTAGTCATTTAGCATACGTTCTTATCCAGAGTGACTTACAATTAGTACATTCTTCTTAAAAATCCTCAAAGTAGTGCTAGTAGGAAAATAAAAATGTTTCCACTGGGAGGGGGCTTCATTTAAGATGGGATTTATTTAAGATACTCTTTGAAGAGATGTGGTTTCAAACATTTTCAGAAGATGGGCAGGGACTCTGGTGTCCTAGCTTCACGTGGAAGCTGGTTCCATTATTGGGGTGCCAGGACAGAGAAGAGCTTTGATTGGGCTGAGCGGGAGCTGATCCCCCGTAGGGGTGTGACGGTCAAGAGACCAGACGTGGCAGAACGGAGTGTTCGGGTTGGGGTGTAGGGTTTGAGCATAGCCTGAAGGTAGGGAGGGGCAGTTCCCCTTGCTGCTCTGTAGGCAAGCACCATGGTCTTGTAGTGGATGTGAGTTTTGACTGGAAGCCAGTGGAGGATTGGGGTGACTTGGGAAGGTTGAACACAGGCAGGCTGCGGCGTTCTGGATAAGTTGCAGGGGTTTGATGGCCCAAGCAGGGAGCCCAGCCAACAGAGTTCCATTAGTCTAGATGGGAGATGACAAGAGCCTGGATTAGGACCTGCGCCGCGTGAAGATGGGTCGTACTCTACGGATGTTGTAGAGCATGAACCTGCAGGAGCGAGTCACTGCTTTGAGGTTTGCAGAGAATGACAGGGTGTTGTCCAGGGTCACGCCAAGGTTCTTTGCACTCTGGGAGGAGGGCACTGTGGTGTTGTCAACCGTAATGGAGAGGTCTTGGAGCGGGCAGGCCTTCCCTTGGAGGAAGAGCAGCTCCTTCTTGTTGAGCTTGAGGTGCTGGGCCAACATTAAGCTGGGATTTCTGCCAGGCACGCAGAGAGACGTGTATTTGTAGTTTTCATATTGTGTATTTAACACTTGTTTTATGTTTAATAAAGGCAAAATGGGACTTTTCATTCTAAGACTTTCATTGAGACTCTTACGTATACATCACATCTGATCTCACCCTATTCTGCATACACCTGACAGCGCTTTATAACCATTATACACATACTAAATATACCTACACATACCCACACACTAACAAACACCTACTGTACACCTCAAAATAGTTTAGTCAGGTTTGTCTGATGATGACTTGACTTATCATAGCTGACTCATATTTACCCACAACATCATATTTATGTCCACCATAATGGGTTCAACAACAATGAAGTCATTCTTTAACTACAGTAAAGGATTCAAACATAGTGGGTATGGGTTAACACTCCATGTTGAAAGTGTGTTTATTTTCTGTGTGTGCGTACCTGAAGGAGTGTTTGTCTGTATCACTTGTCTCTTCCAGGAGGAGGAGGGTCCAGAGGTGCTGCTGGTGAAGGAAGAGGAGGGTGAGGTTCTGGGGAACACCACCTCCTGAACCCACAGAGGAACCAGCTGAGCAGCACTGAGGTGAGCCCACTGTGAACTACTGTCTGAATGGTATTAGGTCAGGGCCCATATCCACAAAGCATCTCAGAGTAGGAGTGCTGATCTAGGATCAGTTTAGCCTTTTAGATCATAATGAATAATGGGCTAGTGGCAACGCCCCCACATTTTTTAGATAGTAGTCAGTAGTTCCACCTACAGTTGAAGTCGGACGTTTACATACACTTAGGTTGGAGTCATTAAAACTTGTTTTTCAACCACTCCACAAATTTCTTGTTAACAAACTATAGTTTTGGCAAGTCGGTTAGGACATCTACTTTGTGCATGACACAAGTAATTTTTCCAACAATTGTTTACAGACAGATTATTTCACTTATAATTCACTGTATCACAATTCCAGTGGGTCAGAAGTTTACATACACTAAGTTGACTGTGCCTTTAAACAGCTTGGAAAATTCCAGAAAAAGATGTCATGGCTTTAGAAGCTTCTGATAGGCTAATTGACGTCAATTGGAGGTGTACCTGTGGATGTATTTCAAGGCCTACCTTCAAACTCAGTGCCTCTTTGCTTGACATCATGGGAAAATCAAAAGAAATCAGCCAAGACCTCAGAAAAACAATTGTAGACCTCCACAAGTCTGGTTCATCCTTGGGAGCAATTTCCAAACACCTGAAGGTACCACGTTCATCTGTACAAACAATAGTACGCAAGTATAAACACCATGGGACCACGCAGCCGTCATACCGCTCAGGAAGGAGACGCGTTCTGTCTCCTAGAGATGAACGTACTTTGGTGCGAAAAGTGCAAATCAATCCCAGAACAACAGCAAAGGACCTTGTGAAGATGCTGGAGGAAACAGGTACAAAAGTATCTATATCCACAGTAAAACGAGTCCTATATCGACATAACCTGAAAGGCCGCTCAGCAAGGAAGAAGCCACTGCTCCAAAACCACCATAAAAAAGACAGACTACGGTTTGCAGCTGCACATGGGGACAAAGATCATAATTTTTGGAGAAATGTCCTCTGGTCTGATAAAACAAAAATAGAACTGTTTGGCCATAATGACCATCGTTATGTTTGGAGGAAAAAGGGGGTTGTTGCAAGCCGAAGAACACCATCCCAACCGTGAAGCACGGGGGTGCCAGCATCATGTTGAGGGGGTGCTTTGCTGCAGGAGGGCCTGGTGCACTTCACAAAATAGATGGCATCATGAGGAAGGAAAATTATGTGGATATATTGAAGCAAAATCTCAAGACATCAGTTAGGAAGTTAAAGCTTGGTTGCAAATGGGTCTTCCAAATGGACATGTGTTCATGTTTTAAATCTCATTCACACACGTACAGTATCAACAATGGGCAATTCTGCAAAATACAGTGCATTTGAAGGTTTTCAGAACCCTTGACTTTTTCCACATTTTGTTAGTTTTTTCCCCTCATCAATTTACACACAATACCCCATAATGATAAAGCAAAAACACGGTTTTAGACATTTTAGCAACTTCATTTAAAATAAAACACGGAATTATCACATTTACATAAGTATTCAGACCCTTTACTCAGTACTTTGTTGAAACACCTTTGGCAGCGATTACAGCCTCGAGTCTTCTTTGGTATGACGCTACAAGCTTGGCACACCTGTATTTGGCAAGTTTCTCCCATTCTTCTCTGCAGATCCTCTCAAGCTCTGTCAGGTTGGATGGGGAGCGTCGCTGCACCTCTATTTTCAGGTCTCCCCAGAGATGTTCGATCGGGTTCAAGTCAGGGCTCTGCTGGGCCACTCAAGAATATTCAGAGACTTGTCCCGAAGCAACTCCTGCGTTGTCTTCGCTGTGTGCTTAGGGTCGTTGTCCTGTTGGAAGGTTAACATTAGTCTACGGACAATTTCTTCGACCTCATGGCTTGGTTTTTGCTCTGACATGCACTGTCAACTGTGGGACCTTAAATAGACAGGTGTGTGCCTTTCCAAATCATGTCCAATCAATTAAATGTACCACAGGTGGACTCCAATCAAGTTGTAGAAACATCTCAAGGATGATCAATGGAAACAGGATGCACCTGAGCTCAATTTCGAGTCTCATAGCAAAGGGTCTGAATACTTATGTAAATAAGGTATTTCTGTTTTATCTAAAAACCAGTTTTCACTTTGTCGTTATGGGGTATTGTGTGTAGATTGATGAGGGAAAAAAATAATGAAATCCATTTTAGAACAAGGCTGTAACGTAACAAAATGTGGAGAAGGGGTCTGAATACTTTCTGAATGCACTGTAGTTACTGCTGTACAAGCCTGGTCTAATCATATACTGTCCATACTGTCTATACGCATCATTCACATACATATGTATTTATATTGCTGGGTTATGCATAAGGTTAGTAGTGTGGTTAAGGTTAATAGGTTTAAAATCAGATTTTAAGAAGAGAAATTGTAGAAATAGGCAGGGTTTATGACTTTGTGACTGTAATAAACAGAACCGTATTTCAAAGAACAGCGCGCATAACTTGTTTATTTAACCACACCCTTTAAGCTATGACAACAACCAATAGCTAAGATCCTTTCTCTTCAGTGTAAAAGGAGTTGGGTGAAGTTGAATCAGTGAAGGTAACCTGTAGTGGACTTGTGATATTTGTTTGTGTTTCTTCTGATCAGAGGGAGCAGGCGCTCCATGTCACGCAACTTGGGTCAAAATCTGTTTCTTGCTTTGCTCTTAGGAATAGGGCACCATTGAAAGGAGTGATTTCTGCGGTAGTGTTAAGTGTAGAGATGGAGCAATTGAAGTTGAACATTCCTGGTGTTTGTGACGCCCGCCATTTTGTGTGTCGCAGACCCGGTGGGGAGGGTGGTGAAACAGGAGTCAATGTCAGTCCTTTTTGAGTTTTGAGTCACTCTCCCCGACAAAGTCATGTTAGGATATCAGTTATCTTGTTAGCGCTTTTGTGCTAAATCCACTGCGTTGTTTCCGGTGTAGCAGTGTGTAGGAAGGAGATTCCAAGATGTGGGAAGTGTGCAGGAGGGCATGGGACAGATGATTGTGTAGTTGTGTGTGTTAACTGTAGGGGTGCCCATGTTGCTGTTGATCGGAAGTGTCCGGTGCGAGAGAGGCCGATTGAAGTGGCCTGAGTCAGAGTAGTGCAGAGGTTGTCGTATGCTGAGGCAGTAAAGAAAGTGGAGGAGGATGGGTCAAGGGTGAGGGATCCTGAGAGGATCCCAGTGGGTAGTAGATTTGTTCAAGTACAGACGGATAGGGTAACGAGTGAGTTATGCTTCAGTAAGGTTGGCTTCTTAGCGATGGTTATCAACTGTACCACAGAAATGGAAAGTAAATTACAGAAAATAGATGTGGTGGTAGCTGCAGAGATGTATTTGGGTATATGAGATTTGACTTTAGAAGAGTTACTGGCAGTGTTGAGGGGTGGTGTCCTGTCCTCACAGGCCGTTAGTATGGTGCAGGAGACGATGGGGTCAAAGTAGTGGAATGGGGTAGTGGGTTTTTAATGAGTAGATGTGTAGGGCTATTTTTAACTTTCTTAGAGGACCCGGACTAATTAAGATCATTTCATTTAATGTAGCTAGGCTGTGACTGGCCTCACACTCCAGTACTGTAGGTGGCGGTGTAGGCACCTACAATTTGGATGTGATCCGCCAACCAAATTCCAAAGACGAAATAAACGGAAGTAAACGTGGCCAAGAACAATTTTCACGTTTGCGTTTTTGTCATTTAGACATTTTAACAACCATGTAATTCAAAATATGACTCATTTAACTGCACAGCACTACATACTTACCCCATATAGTCTTTAATTCGCGTTGGAGACAGGACTTGGATGATAGATGTTAACGTTATCTAGGTAAGGCTAGCTAGCTGCTAACAATGGCTATGGTTTTTCACACTCAAATAGCCTCCATCATAGAGGTGCTAGCGAATGCAGCCGTGGCAGAGATCTGTAAACTCGTAGACGACGACTATGCAGTGTTTCGTTTGGAAATAACTCAAAGCCAGAAAGAAAACACAGCATTGCGGAGGAAACTACAGCTACTTGAACTGAAGGTGGCACGGGAGCGCGTCTTCGCCAGTCGTCCCAGTAGTGTCAAGATCCTCGAACGATTCAGAGGGATGGCAAGAGGTACATTTAGCAGAAGGCAGGGGCTGGAGGGGGTGTCTGTCGCCCGGTTCCCCTTTTCGCATGTGTGACTTTAGATGTGTTAACCAGAATTGGGTCTTGGTCAGTTTTGAGATGGTATGCAATAATTCTCCTGATTACTTAGCTAGCTAAGTTACAGTATCTTGCACAAAGACACTATCATATTCTAATGCATTTCCTATTGTTTACATTTAGTCATTTAGCAGATGCTTACTCATTGAAAACAATATGATGCATGGAACATAATCACTCAATATATAAATAGTATCTCCAGGGGTGTAGTGGTGCCTGGAGAAGTGGGTACACTCTAATTTTGCCCAAACGGCCCGCCCAGCGAAGGAAAGGTGCCCTTTGTGAAAAATGATGATAAACAGTGACATACACTCTGAATGACCTAAAATCATAAATCCCATATTGGTCTTTCACTGTCAGGCCAACCCAAGCTGTACTGTGCAGTAGGCTAATAGTAGGCCTACTATTGAAACCGATAAATGAGGCTGTCAACTGATTCAGAAATGACCAGGTTTCAGATTTCCCCCCCATTTTTTTTGCTCTCAAAGTCACACTTTTTTAAACAGGAAAACGACAATTGTATGTTCTAAGTCCATAACAATACTTGAACCACATCAGGAGACCACTTTCAAGGTCTGGGAAAAATCTAAGAAATGTATTATTTTTGTGTAGTTATCCTTTAATTCAAGTGTGCAGGCACCTAGCACTGTTTGGTTAGCTGTGTTTCTGTTGCACATGATATGGAGAATAAAGGGCCAGTGGATTGATGCAAATATTCATATCATTCTGACAGGTAGGCATAGCCTACTTTGTAGCTAGTTAACATTTAATACAGAAGGTTTTTGGGAAAGCCTATCATTAGCATTGCTATATTTTTCCTGTTCCTTAGTTGTTTGACACCTGGACATTTTATTTCATACTATGCTTCAAAGTAGCTTATAGACAAAATCCCACCATAGGTGGAGGTAATTATTTTTTATAAAGACTTACTCGTATGCGTTCTCCTGTTCTATTGGTTTTCTTTCAACTTTATTTAATTGTCTAGCAGCCAAAGGCATTATCCTAGTCATATTAGCAACACATAATAGTTGTTACATCGTTAAATCCCCCTCTTTCAGAATTTGTAATGGATATTTCCATTTCTGTCCATGAAACGGCTCAAATATGCAGCGCATTTTAGAACAGTGTTTTCCCACCATTACATATTGGAACATTCACGCATAGGCCTACCGCCGTGTGTACATTGCTGCGCCTAGAAGGTTAAGAAATAATAGTTTATCAACATTTTAAGCGAAACATTCTGATCTGTTCCATCAGCCTTACTAATTGACACGGCGTATACTTCCACTACACTACTTTGATACGTATCAGTGGGGATTAAGAAGTGAGTATATGCAAAGCCCACTGAAAAATACGTGGGTATACGCGGATACCCTCCACTACACCACTGAGTATATCAAGAAGTTATGCAAAGTGTTACCTTACATCCTTACCAATTCTACAGTGTCAAAACTGTCAAAAGTGTTCACTGATTGTACAAAACATTAGGAACACCTGATCTTTCCATGACATAGACTGACCAGGTGACTCCAGGTGAAGGCTATGATCCCTTATTGATGTCACTTGTTAAGTCCACTTCAATCATGAAGGATTTTTAAGCCTTGAGACAAATGTGTTCCATTCAGAGGGTAAATGGGCAAGACAAAAGATTGAAGTGCCTTTGAACGGGGTATGGTAGTAGGTGCCAGGGGCACCGGTTTGAGTGTGTCAAGAACTGCAACGCTGCTTGGTTTTTCAAGATCAACAGTTTCTCGTGTGTATCAAGAATGGTCCACCATCCAATGGACATCTAGCCAACTTGACACAACTGTGGGAAGCATTGGAGTCAACTGGGGCCAGCATCCCTGTGGAACGCTTTCGACACCTTGTAGAGTCCATGCATGCCCCGACGAGTAGAGGCTGTTATGAGGGCAAAAGGGGGTGCAACTCAGTATTAGGAAGGTGTTCCTAATGTTTTGTACACTCAGTGTATAATATAGCGTTGAGTATTTACAGTAGCTAACCTAACCACAACTTTTCCACCAATCACTCTCAGGTGAAGGACATCTCACTGGAGGCCACAGGAGCTTTGTGAAGCCAGCAGGACACAATACATGGAGAGATGACCAACCAATCACTGTTGATGAGGGGAGTGGAACCTCAACCCAGCACGTTATCGTGATAGAGGTTAGTGTAATAGTATTACATCCAGGGCCTAAAACATAATGTATTTGTATACTAGGCACTGTGGCAGGTAGATTTTTTTTTTTAGCCGGCAAAATATTTTTTGTGCCATTATAAATGTAATAAAACAGATGAGCATGCTTAGTAATGTTTCTAAAACAAGAAATGTATTACTAGTAAGTATTAATGTGGTATATTATTTGATTTAATGTAATATTATGTGACCAGAGTCTTCAGAGACAAAAATTTTTTGCAACCCTTGGTAACAGGGACACTGGAGTTGCCTGTGACAATCTCACTAGTAGAGACCGACCATGTCTCTTTTTGCAAGCAGTGGAAGCAAACTCAAACATTGAAAAGCAACCTAGCTAGTGAACAAAACAATGTAAATGGAAAAGAAACACGAGGACAAAGTCTCACTTTAGTAGACTTTCAAGTAAATTAGACCAACTTTTAAGGCTGACCAACCTTTAAACTTTTTGCTTCTAAAAACACATATTTCAGCACTTTACTCACAGCCCCCCAGACAGGCAGTGTTGCTTCACTGGGTGGGATAGCTATAACATTTTGATTTTGATTTATTTTTGCATTACCAGATATGAAACAAAACGGCAGAAATACTTTCAAAACAGCTACTGCAGCATGTATTTAGCTATAAATCACAACTCGCACTTGCGCCCATACTTGACTTAACTATTTTTATGAAATGCTCGCACTGTAGAGCCCTGAGTGTGACCACCCGCCAACGTGGCCGGTGAATTAGACATTCTTACCCGCCAATGTCAAAATCTACACGCATTTGGTGGGTGTTCATTTTAGACCCTGATTACATCAAAATTACAGTCAATCAAATGTGTCCCGTTTTATTTCAGAAAGGCTCCCCTCAGCTATTTACGTGCTTACATATACATCCTCACTTATCTGCCATAGGGAAGCTTGTGAGACTTCCCTAGGACACTGTTATCCAATTCTACTCATGTACCGAAAATGACCTCCTTTCTTCTTGTGTCAGTCTGAAGATGCAAGTCCTGGGGTCAAGCTGGAGAGGTCTGAAGGAGAGGAGGACCCACGACACAGTAGAGACATCCAGACTGGAGTGGCTGGAGTAGCACCCCCTGGAGCCACGGAGGATCCCACCACCGCCCCAGCACTGCCCAGGGCCCAATGCAGCATCACGGAGGTCAGTGGAACGCTGAACCCCGTCCTCAAGTCAGAGACAGACACTGAGACTTTAATGGGGCTGGAGCGACTGGGCTGTCCTCCTGCTCCCCTCTCAGAGTATTTACTTCACGGTAACCTGAGTCCGAGGACGGTTTTGTCCCATCAGAACTCAGGTGACGCGTTACAGACTGACAATGATCCGTCCTGTTCATACGCTACAGAGACAGAGATGGTAGCTGGTGACATGCCTGTGGGCTTAGATACACAGACTAATCCAATGAAAGCTGACTGGAACCAGTACAGTAGTAGTGTATACTCTGAAGGGTGCCTAGATAAGAAAGGGGAGGTTATAGTCGTAAATGACGTGACTGTGAAAGTGGAGGGCGACGCTCCTCTGACATGGAAAGCAGATGAGACTCACTTAGGAGAAGGACATTCACAGGGCAACACCAGTGACTTCTTAGACTACAGGGAAGGCTTAGAGACAAATCTAAATGTGACGACCCACTCACCTTTACACACACTCAGGGATCGCGACCCAGTGTCCACGTCGATGGCACCATCCAATTCACATGGCCACATCCTTTTCGATCAGGTATTGAACTTAGTGGTCCAAAGGGCCAAGGCTCAGGGAGGGCGAGCAACAACAGTCGGTAAAGAAAAGAGGTTCCTCTGCATGTTCTGTAACAAAGGCTTCAGCTGCCCCCAGAAGGTGGAGATCCACCAGAGGGTCCACACAGGGGAGAAACCCTTCAACTGTACCCAGTGTCACATGCGCTTCGCCCAGGCCTGCAACCTGAAGAGGCACGAGAGGGTCCACACAGGGGAAAAACCCTACAGCTGCCCCCATTGTGAGAAGAGGTTCTCCCACCAGCACCATCTGAAGATGCACCTGAAGGTCCATACGGGAGAAAGGACATTCGCCTGTACGCACTGTGGAAAGAGGTTCTCAGAGAGGAGCTACCTCAGGATTCACCAGCAGAAAAACCATTCCACTCTATAACATAGAAAGTAACCATTCCACTTGAAAGCTTCTGACATTTAGATCAACCGCTGAATTAAAGACAAATATGAATTTTCAGTGTTGTCAGCAGAAAAGATCCACAGATGCCTTTGGAATAACGAGAGTAACAGATTTCAGTGTTGAATATTTCTGGGTAGAATATTGCATCCAGACATTGTGTGATATATAAGGCATATACAGTTGAAATCGGAAGTTTACATACACCTTAGCTAAATACATTTAAACTCAGTTTTTCACAATTCCTGACATTTAATCCTAGTAAAAAGTCCCTGTCTTAGGTCAGTTAGGATCACCACTTTATTTTAAGAATGTGAAATGTCAGAATAATAGTAGAGAGAATTATTTATTTAAGCTTTTATTTCTTTCATCACATTCCCAGTGGGTCAGAAGTTTACATACACTCAATTAGTATTTGGTAGCATTGCCTTTAAATTGTTTAACTTGGGTCAAACGTTTCGGGTAGCCTTCCTCAAGCTTCCCACAATAAGTTGGGTGAATTTAGGCCCATTCCTCCTGACAGAGTTGGTGTAACTGAGTCAGGTTTGTAGGCCTCCTTGCCCGCACACGCTTTTTCAATTCTTCCCACAAATGTTCTATAGGATGAGGTCAGGGCTTTGTGATGACCACTCCAATACCTTGACTTTGTTGTCCTTAAGCCATTTTGCCACAACTTTGGAAGTATGCTTGGGGTCATTGTCCATTTGGAAGACCCATTTGCGACCAAGCTTTAACTTCCTGACTGATGTCTTGAGATGTTGCTTCAATATATCCACATAATTTTCCTTCCTCATGATGCCATCTATTTTGTGAAGTGCACCAGTTCCTCCTGCAGCAAAGCACCACCACAGCATGATGCTGCCACCCCCGTGCTTCACGGTTGGGATGGTGTTCTTTGGCTTGCAAGCCTTCCCCTTTTTCCTCCAAACATAACGATGGTCATTATGGCCAAATAGTTCTATTTTTGTTTCATCAGACCAGAGGACATTTCTCAAAAAAGTACGATCTTTGTCCCCATGTGCAGTTGAAAACCGTACTCTGGCTTTTTTATGGCGGTTTTGGAGCAGTGGCTTCTTCCTTGCTGAGTGGCCTTTCAGGTTATGTCGATATAGGACTCTTTTTACTGTGGATATAGATACTTTTGTACCTGTTTCCTCCAGCATCTTCTCAAGGTCCTTTGCTGCTGTTCTGGGATTGATTTGCACTTTTCGCACCAAAGTACGTTCATCTCTAGGAGACAGAATGCACCTTGAGCAGTATGACGGCTGCGTGGTCCCATGGTGTTTATACTTGCGCACTATTGTTTGGACAGATGAACGTGGTACCTTCAGGCATTTGGAAATTGCTCCCAAGGATGAAACAGACTTGTGGAGGTCTACCATTTTTTTTCCTGAGGTCTTGGCTGATTTCTTTTGATTTTCCCATGATGTCATGCAAAGTGGCACTGAGTTTGAAGGTAGGCCTTGAAATACATCCACAGGTACACCTCCAATTGACTCAAATGATGTCAATTAGCCTATCAGATGCTTCTAAAGCCATGACATAATCTTCTGGAATTTTCCAAGCTGTTTAAAGGCACAGTCAACTTGGTGTATGTAAACTTCTGACTCACTGGAATTGTGATACAGTGAATTATAAGTGAAATAATCTGTCTGTAAACAATTGTTGGAAAGATTACTTGCATCATGCACAAAGTGGATGTCCTAACTGACTTGCCAAAACTATAGTTTGTTAACAAGAAATGTGTGGAGTGGTTGAAAAACAAGTTTTAATGACTCCCGACTTCAACTGTATAAGCCTAAAAGGTCTGTTACATATTGTGTTTGTACTGTGTAGGCTATATGATGTTCACAAATGCCTATTTCTTTGCTTCCATTCAACTACTTACACTGACCAAAAATATAAAGGCAACATGCAACAATTTCAAAGATTTTACTGAGTTACAGTTCATATAAGGAAATCAGTCAATTTAAATAAATAAATTAGGCCCTAATCTATGGATTTCACATGACTGGGCAGGGGCGCAGCCATGGATGGGCCTGGGAGGGCATAGGCCCACCCACTGGTGGTCCTTGGCTGGCGTGGTTACACATGGTCTGCGACTGTGAGGCCGGTTGGCCGTACTGCCAAATTCTATAAAACGACGTTGGAGGTGGCTTATGGTAGAGAAATTAACATTCAATTCTCTGGCAACAACTTTGGTGGACATTCCTGCAGTCCGCATGCCAATCGCACTCTCCCTCAACTTGAGACATCTGTGGCATTATGTTGTGTGACAAACCTGCACATTTTAGAGTGGCCTTTTATTGTCCCCAGCACAAGGTGCACCTGTGTAATGATCATGCTGTTTAATCAGATTCTTGATATGCCACACCTGTCAGGTGGATAGATTATCTTGGCAAGGGAGAAATGCTCACTAACAGGGATGTAAACAAATTTGTGCACAAAATTTGAGACAAATAAGCTTTTTGTGCGTATGGAACATTTTGGGGATCTTTTATTTCAGCTCATGAAACATGGGACCAACACTTTACAAGTTGTGTTTATATTTTTGTTCAGTATATATGTGTGGTTTTCATATGGTGTATGTAATGTTTATTTTTAATAAACACAAAATGGGACTTTTCATTCTAAGACTTTCAATGAGGCTCTCTTTAGTATACATCATCACATCTGATCTCACCCTATTCTGCATACACCCAACAGCGCTTTATAACCATTATACACATACTAAATATACACTATCGTTCAAAAGTTTGGGGTCACTTAGAAATGTCCTTGTTTTTGAAAGAAAATATTTTTTTTGTCCATTAAAATAACATAAAATTGATCAGAAATACAGTGTAGACATTGTTAATGTTGTGAATGGCTATTGTAGCTGGAAATGGCTAATCTTTAATGGAATATCTACATAGGCGTAGAGAGGCCCATTCTCAGCAACCATCAGTCCTGTGTTCCAATGGCACGTTGTGTTTGCTAATCCAATTTTATCATTTTATAAGACTAATTGATCATTAGAAAACCCTTTTGCAATTATGTTAGCACAGCTGAACACGGTTGTGCTGATTAAAGAAGCAATAACACTGTCCTTCTTGAGACTAGTTGAGTATCTGGAGCATCAGCAATTGTGGGTTCGATTACAGGCTCAAAATGGCCAGAAACAAATAACTTTCTTCTGAAACTCGTCAGTCTATTCTTGTTCTGAGAAATGAAGGCTATTGCCAAGAAACTGAAGATCTCGTACAAACGCTGTGTACTACTCCCTTCACAGAACAGCGCAAACTGGCTCTAACCAGAATAGAAAGAGGAGTGGGAGGCCCCAGTGCACAACTGAGCAAGAGGACAAATACATTTGTGTCCAGTTTGAGAAACAGATGCCTCACAGGTCCTCAACTGGCAGCTTCATTAAATAGTACCCGCAAAACACCAGTCTCAACGTCAACAGTGAAGAGGCGACTCCAGGATGCTGACCTTCTAGGCAGAGTTGCAAAGAAAAAGCCATATCTCAGACTGGCCAATAAAAATAAAAGATTAAGATGGGCAAAATAACACAGACACTGGACAGAGGAAGATTGGAAAAAAGTGTCATGGACAGACAAATCGAAGTTTGAGGTGTTCGGATCACAAAAATAACATTTGTGAGACGCAGACCAAATGAAAAGATGCTGGAGGAGTGCTTGATGCAATCTGTCAAGCATGGTGGAGGCAGTGTGATGGTCTGGGGGTGCTTTGGTGGTGGTAAAGTGGAAGATTTGTACAGGGTAAAAGGGATCTTGAAGAAGGAAGGCTATCACTTCATTTTGCAACGCCATGCCATACCCTGTGGACGACGCTTGATTGGAGCCAATTTCCTCCTACAACAGGACAATGATCCAAAGCACAGCTCCAAACTGTGCAATAACTATTTAGGGAAGAAGCAGTCAGCTGGTATTCTGTCTATAATGGAGTGGCCAGCACAGTCAACGGATCTCAACCCTATTGAGCTGTTGTGGGAGCAGCTTGACCATATGGTACGTAAGAAGTGCCCATCAAGCCAATCCAACTTGTGGGAGGTGCTTCAGGAAGCATGGGGTGAAATCTCTTCAGATTACCTCAACAAATTGACAACTAGAATGCCAAAGGTCTACAAGGCTGTAATTGCTGCAAATGGAGGATTCTTTGACGAAAGCAAAGTTTGAAGGACACAATTATTATTTATGTTAAAAATCATTATTTCTAACCTTGTCAATGACTACATTTCCTATGCATTTTGCTATATTTCCTATTCAAACTCATATCATGTATGTTTTCATGGAAAACAAGGACATTTCTAAGTGACCCCAAACTTTTGAACGGGAGTGTACCTACACATAAAATAAAATGTTATTTGTCACATAACATGTGCTTCGTAAACAACAGGTGTAGACTAACAGTGAAATGCTTACTTACGGGCCCTTCCCAACAATGCAGAGAGAAAAATGTACATAGATATTAACATGAGGAATAAATTCACAATGAGTAGCGATAACTTTGGTATATACATGGGGTACCAGTACAGAGTCAATGTGCAGGGGTACGAGGTAATTGAGGTAGATATGTACATATACAGTGGGGGAAAAAAGTATTTAGTCAGCCACCAATTGTGCAAGTTCTCCCACTTAAAAAGATGAGAGAGGCCTGTAATTTTCATCATAGGTACACGTCAACTATGACAGACAGAATGAGAACAAAAATTCCAGAAAATCACATTGTAGGATTTTTTATGAATTTATTTGCAAATTATGGTGGAAAATAAGTATTTGGTCAATAACAAAAGTTTCTCAATACTTTGTTATATACCCTTTGTTGGCAATGACACAGGTCAAACGTTTTCTGTAAGTCTTCACAAGGTTTTCACACACTGTTGCTGGTATTTTGGCCCATTCCTCCATGCAGATCTCCTCTAGAGCAGTGATGTTTTGGGGCTGTCGCTGGGCAACACAGACTTTCAACTCCCTCCAAAGATTTTCTATGGGGTTGAGATCTGGAGACTGGCTAGGCCACTCCAGGACCTTGAAATGCTTCTTACGAAGCCACTCCTTCGTTGCCCGGGCGGTGTGTTTGGGATCATTGTCATGCTGAAAGACCCAGACATGTTTCATCTTCAATGCCCTTGCTGATGGAAGGAGATTTTCACTCAAAATCTCACGATACATGGCCCCATTCATTCTTTCCTTTACACGGATCAGTCGTCCTGGTCCCTTTGTAGAAAAACAGCCCCAAAGCATGATGTTTCCACCCCCATGCTTCACAGTAGGTATGGTGTTCTTTGGATGCAACTCAACATTCTTTGTCCTCCAAACACGACGAGTTGAGTTTTTACCAAAAAGTTCTATTTTGGTTTCATCTGACCATATGACATTCTCCCAATCCTCTTCTGGATCATCCAAATGCACTCTAGCAAACTTCAGACGGGCCTGGACATGTACTGGCTTAAGCAGGGGGACACGTCTTGCACTGCAGGATTTGAGTCCCTGGCGGCGTAGTGTGTTACTGATGGTAGGCTTTGTTACTTTGGTCCCAGCTCTCTGCAGGTCATTCACTAGGTCCCCCCGTGTGGTTCTGGGATTTTTGCTCACCGTTCTTGTGATCATTTTGACCCCACGGGGTGAGATCTTGTGTGGAGCCCCAGATCGAGGGAGATTATCAGTGGTCTTGTATGTCTTCCATTTCCTAATAATTGCTCTCACAGTTGATTTCTTCAAACCAAGCTGCTTACCTATTGCAGATTCAGACTTCCCAGCCTGGTGCAGGTCTACAATTTTGTTTCTGGTGTCCTTTAACAGCTCTTTGGTCTTGGCCATAGTGGAGTTTGGAGTGTGACTGTTTGAGGTTGTGGACAGGTGCCTTTTATACTGATAACAAGTTCAAACAGGTGCCATTAATACAGGTAACGAGTGGAGGACAGAGGAGCCTCTTAAAGAAGAAGTTACAGGTCTGTGAGAGCCAGAAATCTTGCTTGTTTGTAGGTGACCAAATACTTATTTTCCACCATAATTTGCAAATAAATTCATTAAAAATCCTACAATGTGATTTTCTGGATTTTTTTTCCTCCATTTATCTGTCATAGTTGACGTGTACCTATGATGAAAATTACAGGCCTCTCTCATCTTTTTAAGGTGGAGAACTTGCACAATTGGTGGCTGACTAAATACTTTTTTTCCCCACTGTATGTAGTAGTGATTGGGGGAAAATATTAAGTTACATATCGGGAGATTATCTTTGACAATATTGCAATATTTTTGCACTAGTTAGCTGTACCTGCACCAAAATGCCAGTATTCTTCCCTCAAAGCTTGTTCTCCATCTTCTTTTTAAATAGGGAGCCAATTTGATTTCAGCACTTTTATTTCCATGACTGATCAAAACTCGTTTTCTCGTGGCACTATCTTGTCCCTCTGCAGCAGACATATGGTGAGCAATATGTTTGGAAAATCGAATCGCAATAAAATCACAGTATCGAATCAAAATACATATAGAATCGTGAGAATTGCAATACATACAGTGCCTTACAAAAGTATTCATCCCCCTTTTATTTGGATTTCATGTAATGGACATACACGAAATAGTCCAAATTGGTGAAGTGAAATGAAAAAAATAACTTGTTTAAAAAAATTCAAATAAATAAATAACGGAAAAGTGGTGCATGCATATGTATTCACCCCTTTGCTATGAAGCCCCTGAATAAGATCTGGTGCAACCAATTACCTTCAGAAGTCACATTATTAGTTAAATAAAGTCCACCTGTGTGCAATCTGAGTGTCACATGATCTGTCACATGATCTCAGTAAATATACACCTGTTCTGAAAGGCCTGAGAGACTGCAACACCACTAAGCAAGGGGCACCACCAAGCAAGCGGCACCATGAAGACCACAGAGCTCTCCAAACAGGTCAGGGACAAAGTTGTGGAGAAGTACAGATCAGGGTTGGGTTATAAAAAAATATCCGAAACTTTGAACATCCCACGGAGCATCATTAAATCCATTATTTAAAAATTGAAAGAATATGGCACCACAACAAACCTGCCAAGAGAGGGCCGCCCACCAAAACTCACAGACCAGGCAAGGAGGGCATTAATCAGAGAGGCAACAAAGAGATCAAAGATAACCCTGAAGGTGCTGCAGAGCTCCACAGCAGAGATTGGAGTATCTGTCCATAGGACCACTTTAAGCCGTACACTCCACAAAGCTGGGCTTTACGGAAGAGTGGCCAGAAAAAAGCCATTGCTTAAAGAAAAAATAAGCAAACACGTTTGGTGTTCGCCAAAATGCATGTGGGAGACTCCCCAATCATATGGAAGAAGGTACTCTGGTCAGATGAGACTAAAATTGAGCTTTTTGGCCATCAAGGAAAACACTATGTCTGGCGCAAACCCAACACCTCTCATCACCCCGAGAACACCATCCCCATGGTGGTGGCAGCATCATGCTGTGGGGATGTTTTTCATCGGCAGGGACTGGGAAACTGGTCAGAATTGAAGGAATGATGGATGGCCCTAAATCATTTTACATTTTAGTCCTTTAGCAGACGCTCTTATCAAGAGCGACTTACAGTTAGTGAGTGCATACATTTTTTCATACTGGTCCCCCATACAGGGAAGTTCTTGAGGGAAACCTGTTTCAGTCTTCCAGAGATTTGAGACTTGGAGGGAGGTTCACCTTCCAGCAGGACAATGACCCTAAGCATACTGCTAAAGCAACACTTGAGTGGTTTAAGGGGAAACATTTAAATGTCTTGGAAAGGCCTAGTCAAAGCCCAGACCTCAATCCAATTGAGAATCTGTGGTATGACTTAAAGATTGCTGTACACCAGCGGAACCCATCCAACTTGAAGGCGCTGGAGCAGTTTTGCCTTGAAGAATGGACAAAACTCCCAGTGGCTAGATGTGCCAAGCTTATAGAGACATACCCCAAGAGACTTGCAGCTGTAATTGCTGCAAAAGATGGCTCTACAAAGTATTGACTTTGGGGGGGTGAATAGTTATGCACGCTCAAGTTTTCAGTTTTTTTGTCTTATTTCTTGTTTGTTTCCCTTTTTTTTTTTTTTTTTTGCATCTTCAAAGTGGTAGGCATATTGTGAAATCAAATGATACATACCCCAAAAAAATCCATTTTAATTCCAGGGGCGGTGAATACTTTCGCAAGCCACTGTATGTGATGAGTCGAAAGAGTTAGTGCAAAGGGGGGTCAATGCAGATAGTCCGGGCAGCTATTTGGTTAACTATTTAGCAGTCTTATGGCTTGGGGGTAGAAGCTGTTCAGGGTCCTGTTGGTTCCAGACTTGGTGCATCAGTACCACTTGCCATGCGGTAGCGGAGAGAACAGTCCTGGGTGGCTGGAGTCTGACCATTTTTAGGGCCTTCTTCTGACACCAACTGGTATAGAGGTCCTGGATGGCAGGGAGCTCGGCCCCAGTGATGTGATGGGCCGTACTCACTACCCTCTGTAGCGCCTTGCGGTTGAATGCCAAGCAATTGTAATACTAAGCGGTGATGCAGCCAGTCAAGATCCTCTCAATGGTGCAGCTGTATAACTTTTGGAGGATCTGAGGGCCCATTCCATATCTTTTCAGCCTCCTGAGGGGGAAAGGTGTTTTGGTGTGTGTGGACCATGTTAATTCCTTAGTGATGTGGACACCGATGAACTAGAAGCTCTCGACCCGCTCCACTACAGCCCGTCGTTGTGGATGGGGGCGTGCTCGGCCCTCCGTTTCCTGTAGTCCACGATCAGCTCCTTTGTCTTGCTGACGTTGAGGGAAAGGTTGTTGTCCTAGCACCACACTGCCAGTTTACTGACCTCCTTCCTATAGGCTGTCTCATCGTCGTCGGTGATCAGGCCTAACACCGTCGTGTCGTCAGCAGACTTAATGACGGTGTTGGAGTAGTTCGCACCCGCGCAGTCGTGGGTGAACAGGGAATATAAAATGGGACTAAGCACGCACCCCTGAGGGGCCCCCGTGTTGAGGGTCAGTGTGGCGGATGTGTTGTTGCCTACCCTCACCACCTGGGGACTGCCTGTCAGGAAGTTCAGGAGAGGGGAGGGTGTTCACATACCCACACACTAACAAAAATCTACTGTACACTTCAAAATAGTTTAGTCAGGTTTGTCTGATGGATTTTGACATAGCTGACTTATTTTTACCCACAACAATATTTATGTCCACCATGATGGGTTTAACAACAATGAAGTAATTCTGTAACTACAGTATAGGACTCAAATGTAGTGGGGATGGGTAAACACTCCATGTTTAAAGTGTGTTTATTATCTGTGTGTGTGTGTACGTACCTGAGGGAGTGTATGTCTGTGTAATCTGTATCACCTGTCTCTTCCAGGAGGAGGAGGGTCCAGAGCTGCTGCTGGTGAAGGAGGAGGGGTGTGATAAGGGTCTGGGGAACCCTGAGGGAAGCATGGTCATGGAGGACAACCAGACTACACCTCCTGAACCCACAGAGGAACCAGCTGAGCAGCAGAGGACCACACACAGTCTCACTGAGGTGAGCCCACTGAACTACTGTCTGAATGGTATTAGGTCAGGGTCCGCATCCACAAAGCCTCTGAGTACAAGTGCTGATCTATGATCAGTTTTGCTTTTTAGATCATAATGAATAAGACTATGTAGACAGGCAGGGACCTGATCTTCAATAAGCATTTCTACTCTGAGACTCTTTTCGGATACGGGCCCAGGTCTTGATTCATTTTGTCTTAAGTGTGGGACCATGCCTTTGAATTATCAAACCATTTTAAAGAGTGTCATGTAATCAAATCAACTAATTTGTTTGCATAATACTCATAGCAATCCTTCATTGCCCAATCAGAATATGCTCCATAGCAGGGTGCTCATGTCAGATTTCTTGTCCAACATCCTCTCACTCTGTATCTCTTACAGTCAGTAGACATGGAGGATGGGAAGCCTGATCTGCTGCTGGTCAAAGAGGAGACAATAGAAGACGGACCAGAGAGCATTGACCTGCTGAGTGGACTAAAGATGGGGGAGCAAGGTAAGGGAGAAATACATATAGCCTACACACAGTAATAGATCTTCAAGGGGAAGAGTGATGCGCCTGGCTATTATTCTATCTTCATTTATCAAATTTAATCAATACCACTTATGTTTACATACAAAAACACACATTATAATGTATGAACTTGACCAGGTAATTGACAGAAAAGTCACACTCGCGACTCCGGTTGAAAGACCTAACAAGGCCAATGAAATCCGTACCTCGCTGGAAGCCCCGCCTTCCACAGGTGATAAGCGTCAGGTGATTCATTCCTTCAGTTATTCTGCTCTTCACCTCGGTGTGAACAGGAAAGATTCACGCTACTAAAACAAACAGTTGAAAAACGACACTGTCTTTCGTTGCGCCAACTAAACTGTCCCATAGTGGTAGAGTGTGCTCACCCTCTGGACGTTGTGTGCTTTAGTTTGTATTTGTTCTCATACATTTCCTAATCACGAACAATTAGTTATTTGTCAATTTGCTGGAAGAAAATCTGTGAAATGGTTAAGAAAGCGACAGAGACGAAGATGGCTAAGCCAGTTTCAGTGTCACGATCATTCCCCCAGTCTTGCAGTTATAGTATTTCTCTGAAAGATACTCACGATTTATGTGTAGTTTGTCTCGGCTTGGAACACGCTCAGGCGGACCTCGCTCGAACACGCTCAGGCGGCCCTCGCCTGGGACTGAGGTGCAGGAAGCAGAGAGAGACTTGGGGCTTTGGTGGAACTAGCTTTCCAGCTAGGAGATAGTGAGCCGGCTGGTTCGTAATGATGCTGCATGGTGATGCCCCCTTCATGGATCTGGATGGAGGGGGCGGGGCTGGTGCACATGCCTCCAGTTGATAGCAAGCTAGCTGGCTACCTAGCCTGTTGGCTAACAAGGGTGTGGCTAATGCGGATCCTACGCTTCCTAACAAGCACTGTCGCTTTTCAGCTGCTCAGCTGGATAAGGTGTATCTTGCAGAGAGGGTGGCTGCCCGATCCCTGTCGTCTGTCACTATACTGCAGGTCTACCAGACAGAGTTGCTGCCGGAGCTGGACATGGCTTTTGCCGCAGGAGAGCCCCACGCAGAGCTCCTGGATGAGATTCGTGTTACGGCCGATACTGTGCATGTCCCGATGCACCACTCTGGCATTCGGGAAGAGCAGGGGAGCTACTGTGGTGGTACACTGTCATCTTTGGCTGATGCTTTCGCAGGTGATGGAGAGGGACAGACAAATGTACTTTGATGAGCCGATTTGTCCTACGGGGTTGTTCGGTTCGGCCCTGGAGGCCATGCAGGCCTGGTTCAAGACCAGAAAGAAGCAGGAAGAGGCGTTGCACGCTTTTCTCCCTCTGAGGTCCTTTGGGGATGCTGGGCCAGCTAAGCGGGCTGTCCCGGGGGCCCGGCCCAGCACCACGTCGGCACAAGCGCCGCACCGCTTCCAGGGGCGACATGGTCCTGCCACGGCGTGGGGAAGGTGACTTCAGGCAAACTTTTCCACCTAAACACATTGTTTCAACCCCATTGTTTGCAGGTTTCAAGAGTGTTGTGTATTCCACATTGCTAGCAACGTGCTTGGAAGCATCTCACCACCTAAACCGGTCAAGTCAGGTGTCCCCGATATGCCTTCCGGCACTGGCCCAGTTGAGGGATCCCCAGCTACTGTCGCAAGGGGTTCTCATGGGCCAGGTGTTGTCCTGCAAGGTGATCACAACAGACTCATTCCCCCCCAGGGGTGGGGGCGCGCTGTGCGAGGGTTACTCAATTCGGAAAGTACGGACAGTGTTACAGTGCCCGGCATATCAATTACCTGGAACTTCTGACGGTGTACTTGGCGCACAGGAGTGGAGACTAGGGCCAACGTAGATTTTTATGCATCGTCTATTTTACTCATTGAGGGACATGAGTGCCCCGTTGAAAATGATAGCTCTGGTGCACCGGTGGCCTCAAACCCTCCTTTACGCATTTCCGCCAGTGGTTCTGATTCAGCACACGTTGGAGAGGGTGCGCCAGGAGAGTTTATCATTGATTCTTGTGGCTCCCTGTTGGCCCAGGCAGCTTTGGTTCGCGGACATCATTTGCCTTTTAGGCGGGGACCGGTTGTCCGAGGTACACAGGCAGGTTTGGCACAGGAGACCGGATGTTTGGTTCCAATTGGCCTGGCCCCTGAGAGGGCCAATCTGATGGCTAGAGGTTTACCGCCAAATGTTATTGCTACCATTCAGTCTGCAAGGGCTGCCTCCACAACAGGGCTGTATGCGTATAAGTGGTAAGCATTTGAGCTCCGGGGCCAAGATAGAGGACTTGTTCCTTATCAGTGCTCTTTGAGGGACATCCTTATGTTCCTACAGGAGCTTTTTGAGCAGGGGCGAGCATTCTCCACGTTAAAAGGATACATGGCCGCTATCTCAGCGTGTCATGTGGGAATTGACGGAGCCTCACCGGGGGCCCACCACCTTATTGTGCGGTTCCTGAAAGGTGTACGTCGTCTCAGCCCGGTCTCTAAACCTATTGCGCCCATATGGGACTTGGCGCTGGTTTTGGAGGCACTATGTACGGCCCCCTTTATGCCTCTGGAGTCGTTGGATCTGAACATCCTCTCCTACAAAAGGTCCCTGCTCATGGCTTTGGCCTCAGCTAAAGTTGTTGGGGACCTCAACACGTTATCCGTACACCCTTCCTGTACTCAGTTCACCCTGTGCGACTAAGGTGACAATGCGGCCTTCGCCCTGAAAGTCATGTCCTACAAGTCCTTTAGCTTTTGAGCTATTTCCCTTTTCACGTCCTCCTTTTGCTTCTGAAGATCAACAGCGGTTCCGTGCCCTGTGTCCGGTGTGAGCTTTATGCTTGTAAATTGAACGGACCCGGGAGATCCGGTTATGTGACCAGCTTTTTGTATGTGTTGCTAATCCAGCTCGCGGCAGGGCGCTCTCTAAGCAGCGTCTCTCCCACTGAGTTGTGGAGGCTATCTCCCTGGTATATAGCGGCATGGGTTACCTAGCTGTGGCAGCTCCCACTTCACAAGGGGTCTGGCAGTGTATTGGGCATTGTTTAAAAGGTTGACTATAGGAGATATTTGTGCTGCGGTGAGTTGGGCATCACCACACATTTTTAGGTTTTAACGCTTGGATGTCACTGCTCCCAGTGTAGCCCACAATGTGCTTACGGCTGGGACAGGGGAAAGTCACTAGGCAGCGCGCAGTGTGTGCAATACCCAGACTGCCGCATCTGGCAGGGTCAGGCCTAGGCGGTCTGCCATGGGCCGTTTAATTTAGTATCCGTTAGGGTCGGCTTGGGGCGTGAATATATTTCCCCATAGTATGTTAAACCGAAGTGGACTGACTGAAAGGGAAGGTAATGTTATGACTATAATACTGTTCCCTGAAGGAGAGAAATGAGGTACAACATCTGTTTGGCCCCGCACCGCCCGTTCCTGAGCTCGGTGAAGAGCGGTATTAAATTGAAGGAATTCATCTGTTTCACTCCTTCAGGGAACATTAGTTATAGTCATAACGTTATGTTTTCTCTGCCATGTTTGTAAAGTCTATTTTGTTACCTCTTCCTGCAGGTGGTTGGCTGGAGGCTAACAGAGGAGACTGGGTGGCCATTTTGGATTCCCAGACCGGTGCAGCCAAGGGCCCAGGGGAGAACGTCACTGAGCAGGCCGGGACCAGAGGCGACATAGTCGAGGTCTGTGGATGGGACAGCGCCCTCAACTCTGGGCCTGGGATCAACACTGTTAACCACAACCAGAAACAGACGGTCGAACACAAAACCACAACTGAACTTAGTCTCCATGACAACAGACTGGCTGAGACCACGGCGGGGCGTAGAGTTGGTCTGCGGGGACGGGGAGGTGTCTGTATGCGGCTGGAGAGAACAGATACAGACTCCGCTAGCGATGCTCCGTCCTGCTCCTATAGTTGTGATTCAGAGAGACTGATGGCGCCTCAGGTTAACTCCCTTACAGGTGCTGCCTTCAGCCTGCCTTCTATAGGATCTATCAACTGGAACATGAACCCTGTGACAACACAGACACTCCCTGGCCTTCGTCCTCCTCACACTCTCCTAATGTTAAACCAGACCTCAGACAATGTCAGTGCCTCAACACTAAATGGCTACACAAGCCCATTGACAAATAACAGTAGTAGAGACGGAATCAGTAAAGAAAAGCGTTTCCCGTGTTTGTTCTGTGGGAAAGCTTTTAGTTTCCCCAAACAGGTGGAGATCCACCAGAGGATACACACGGGGGAGAAACCGTTTGGCTGCCACCTGTGCCGGGCCCGTTTCTCCCGATCGACCCACCTGAAGAGGCACCAGAGGGTCCACACAGGGGAGAAACCCTACAGCTGCCCCCAGTGTGAGAAGAGGTTTTCCCACCAGCACAATATGAAAGTGCACCTGAAGGTCCACACGGGAGAGGCCGTTCGCATGTACGCACTGCGGGAAGAGGTTCTCAGAGAGGAGCTACATCAGGATACACCAGCAGAAAATGCACACGGCCCATGTATAGAGTATAGTGACATGTAATGTAGTACTAGTTAGTTTGTCTAATGCCTGGTGACTGGGTTCATAGAAAGCCTGGGCCTGGGTCTAGCTTTCCTCAGCTACCTCAGTGTTACCCCACCAATACAGACAGGGTCAGGATGGGCGTTAAACACGAAAGTTACCTAGCCTATAACACAGCACACAATCCCAACAACACCCATAACAATGTCTAGAGGAGGGATCTCAAAGACTAACCACCTGAGGGTGGTTGCTCCTGCTTCACCCTCCTCTGGTGTCATTGGGTCACAACGTGGGAGGCTGAGCATTAGGATGGACGCCGACAAGCCGTACGGCTGCCCCACGTGTGGGAAGCGCTTTACTGAGGCGAACTATGTGAAGAAGCACCAGACCGTTCACACCAAGGAGAGGTCCTTCAAGTGCAAACTATGTTACAAGAGCTTCTCCTTCCTGACTAGCCTTATCAGACATAGGAGTGTCCACAATGGGGAGAAATCGTAGCAGTGTGGCTTGAGATGTACACAGGGGATTTCTGGGAGCCATTCTGTGGTGACATATTATAGTTATCATGTCTAGTGTTTTGGGGTAAGAGGGTAATTAACCACATACCCCTCATTAACCCTTCGTTAACTTGTCATTTGAAACAGGCTTAAAGAAATACCTGTTTTTAGAGAGATAGTAAACATATGCTAGAACAAAGACTGTTGAATAGTTACCTTACCAAAGTGATGTAGATGGAATAAAGTCATTCATTCTAGTATTTTCTGCTCTAGTCTTGCTAAGACACTGTTCTTTAAAAATAAAAATAAAAGTCTGGTCTCAGCTTGAAAGATACTGATCATAGGAGATTTGGGGCTCTATTTTAACAAACCTAATGGTAAATCTTAGCGAGGCCGTAGTAGTAGCGCTATAGGTGCAGGGGTGTGTCAAATATTTGTGTTATTTTCACAATTGGAATTATGGGTGCAGTAGCTGGCGCAAAAGGGCTGGGTTTTGATGAATAAACAAGATGTAGGTGTTGAGGCTTGACCAAAGTTGTCACTAATTACATAACCCAAAACCACAACAAAATTGGCTATATTGTAAAAATTCATGAAAACAAAAATGAGCTTTTTGGTCTTAATTTAAAGGTGCAATATGCAGAAATCATTCTGCCATTTCCTGGTTGCTAAAATTCTAATAGTTCACATAATTTCAGTTTATGTGCCAAAACAAGCAGTGTAGAGAATCATTGTACCATCTAAACCGCTGTGAAATATATTTTCAATAACCCGAAATATTGTATTTTCAGCTGTTTGAAGCTGGTGTATGAAACCGAAAGTAAAACACAAAAACGAAACTTAAGAACAGGAAGCATAGAAATAGTGTACATAGAACAGATCTACAGCTTCTTAGACTTGCTTTCAATGTGAATGACATCTATAGCTCATATTTCTATGTGAATTTGGTGGGGTCCCACAAAAAATAACAAATAAATAAATGAAAAGTTACATATTGCAGCTTTAAGGTTAGGCAAAAGGTTAGCAGTGTGGTTAAGGTTAGAGTTAGGTTTAAAATCAGATTTTAAGAAGATACATTGTAGAAATAGGAAGGGTTTATGACTTTGGGGCTGTGGTAAGTAGTGACGATCCTTGACCCCTCACTGGCCAATCGGAACGTGCTCCATGGCTAAATATGTGGTTGCTTCAAGTTGTGTATTTATGGTCTTTCATGTATTGCATTCTCATCAACTCCAATTCGAACGTTAGTCCGTTATAGCCTAGTTTGTTAAATAGCCTACAGAAACAAAATAATTCAATGTAGGCCTATCACATATTTGCTAAATATGTTTAACATGTTTGCAGTCCACATTGTTCTAAGTAATTGCATGGCTTCAATATGGAAATATATTGTTAAACATAGCATTCGCACTGAAATGCATTCATTATGTCTGAGCCATGGACATGCCAATTGTTGTCAATAAGCAAGTTTAAATTCACTAGGTTATTGATAAGACCTAAAAAGACGGTGAATAATTTGAATACAATTCTAATAAAATGAAACAACAACTTGTTTTAAATAGGCTATCTCTAATTGGTTACAGACACCAGAATTGCTCACCAGAAGAAGACCCTCGATATTTACTGGAAAGGAGCATCAAGCTCATCACCTTGCACATTCACCACTCTGTGAAATTCATCATAATTTATTTAATCTGTAGACTAATAAGCAGTGGTGTAAAGTATTTAAGTAAAAATACTTTAAAGTACTACTTAAGTAGTTTTGGGGGGTATCTATACTTTACTATTTATATTTTTGACTACTTTTACTTCACTACATTCCTAAAAAAAATAACATACTTTTTTCTTAGTATGAAAAAAAATAATGTATGCACTCACTAACTGTAAGTCGCTCTGGATAAGATCTAAAATGTAAATGTAATACTTGACACCCAAAAGTCTCCTTACATTTTGAATGCTTAGCAGGACAAGAAAATTGTCCAATTCACGCACTTATCAAGAGAACATCCCTGGTCATGCTAAACAAACATGCTTCCTTTGTAAATTATGTCTGAGTGTTGGAGTGTGCCCCTGGCTATTTGTACATTACAAAAAAAAAAAAAAAAATGGTGCTGTCTGGTTTGCTTAATGTAAAGAATTTGAAATCATTTGGACTTTTACTTTTGATACTTAAGTATATTTTAGCAATTACATTTTGATACTTGAAGTGTATGTAAAACCAAATACTTTTATAATTTTACTCAAGTAGAATTTTACTGGGTGACTTTCACTTTTAGTTTAGTAATTTTCTATTAAGGTATCTTTACTTTTACTCAAGTATGACAATTGGGTACTTTTTCCACCACTGCTAATAAACTGCATGCTTTCCCGAGTCGTAGTGGGAGGACAACACAATATATCATCGCATGACTCCAAGTTTACTTCGATATGATTGTTATTATATCAATATGTATTTCCACTGCTATTTCTCGCATCATTTATTTTACTGACACAAAAAGATCCCACCATGTCGAACGAACAAATTGTCTGTCGGCATTAATAAAAGTGTACCGGCATTTCATGTTTCCATCAGCCCAGTCGCTGCTTTTTTAATGCATCAGGTAATTCATCCGCATGAAATGGTTGGATGGAAACGTGGTTACTGACTAATTTCTCTGAACAGGGGGAAAAAAACATCAGCAAATTCACTAATACATTACATAGGATGAAGAAACAATACTCTGTGCGGCAACTCAGAGAACTGATAATGTATACCTACCTGGTCTCAGAGCATTTTGTATTATTCTGTACGTAAATCCGAGACACTCCATTTAGTATGATATGTTACGTTTGGTATGGTTACATAAAACAGATGGTTACTTAAGGCAATATAACGCGAACATCTAGCAACCCAACGGTTGAGAAATCGAACCTCATCACGGACAACTTTTGCATTTTAGCTAATTAGAAACTTTTCAACTACTTACTATTTTTTTGCTACTTTGCAACTACTTACATTTTAGTCATTTAGCAGACGCTCTTATCCAGAGCGACTTACAGGAGCAATTAGGGTTACGTGCCTTGCTCAAGGGCACATCGACAGATTTTTCAACCTAGTCGGCTCGGGGATTAGAACCAGCGACCTTTCGGTTACTGGCACAACGCTCTTAACCACTAAGCCACCTGCCGCCCTTAACCACTAAGCCACCTACTTAGCATGTTAGCTAACCCTTCCCCTAACCCTTAACCCCTAACATTTTAACCTAACTCCTAAACTTAACCCTAACCCCTAACCTAGCTAACATTAGTGAGCTACCTCACGTTAGCACCTAGCTAGAATTCGTAACATACTGTATCATACATTTTGAAAATTCGTAACATATTGTACATTTAGAAAATTCGTAACAGTACGTTTTTGCAAATTCGTAACATATAATACGAATTAGTAACATATCATTCAAATGGGTGATGGAAATCCACACATTAATACATACCATATGAAACGTAACATATCATACTAAATGGAGTGTCTCGGATTTACATACAGTGCCTTTAGGCTAGTGAGTCTACATGATGAGATTATTATGGATAAGAGCCAGAATATTTTTATTTGTCAAACAGCAGTCAAGCATCGATCAACATGTCACCAGAATAAGACCCTCAATATTTATTGGAAAGGAGCATCAAACTTACTGTATCAACATGCACTTTCACCACCCTGTGAAGTTCAGAATAATTTATTGAATCTGTAGTTTAATAAACTGCATGGTTTCCCGAGTCGTAGTAGGAGGACCACATCATCATCTCGTGACTCCCAAGTTTACTTCGATATGATAGTTATTATATTAATATTTGCGCATAAAGTTGTTTCCACCGCATTTCCTCACATATTCATTTGAATGACACAAAAAGATCCCACCATGTCAAACGAACAAATTATCTGTGGCATTTATAAAATTGTACCGAAACGTCCTGCTTCCATCACAGCTGTTGTTTTATATATATATATATATATATATATATATATGGTATGACTTTACTCGCATAAAAACTGTGGATGGAAACGTGGTTAGAGTTAGAAAAAAGTTTGGTTCAAATCGGATGTTAGGTACTATATTTATTGAATATTATATGAATCCTATAAATTAAAATGGCCAATTTGGGTGCAATCAATTACCTTAATTTCAAATTATATTTAATCAAAATAATGTTGCAGGAATGGTAATCATATGTTTCTAACTACAGAAAGGACTTCTGGAAAATCTGAGATGGTGTGTGTCATGGCTTGCTGAATGACATGGAACGACCCCTATGAGATAATATCAGTCAGTTAACATGACCTTTATGAATTATTAAGCCTTAATGTGCATGCATTGATTACATACATGTTTCAAGTCTCAAATGCTTTAAAATGTACAAAAAGTTACATTAGCTGATTTAAGAATATTTTTATTTTTATTTTTTTATTTCACCTTTATTTAACCAGGTAAGCCAGTTGAGAACAAGTTCTCATTTACAACTGCGACCTGGCCAAGATAAAGCAAAGCAGTGCGATAAAAACAACACAGAGTTACATATGGGGTAAAAAACATAAAGTCAAAAAATACAACATAAAATATATATACAGTGTGTGCAAATGTAGCAAGTTATGGAGGTAAGGCAATAAATAGGCTATAGTGCAAAATAATTACAATAGTATTAACACTGGAATGCTAGATGTGCAAGAGATTATGTGCAAATAGAGATACTGGGGTGCAAAAGAGCAAAATAAATAACAATATAGGGATGAGGTAGTTGGGTGGGCTAATTTCAGATGGGCTGTGTACAGGTGCAGTGATCGGTAAGGTGCTCTGACAACTGATGGTTAAAGTTAGTGAGGGAGATAAGAGTCTCCAGCTTCAGAGATTTTTGCAATTCGTTCCAGTCATTGGCAGCAGAGAACTGGAAGGAATGGCGGCCAAAGGAGGTGTTGGCTTTGGGAATGACCAGTGAGATATACCTGCTGGAGCGCAGACTACATTTTACATTTACATTTTAGTCATTTAGCAGACGCTCTTATCCAGAGCGACTTACAGGAGCAATTAGGGTTAAGTGCCTTGCTCAAGGGCACATTAACGTCATTTAGCAGACGCTCTTAGCCAGAGCGACTCGCAAATTGGTGCGTTCACCCTATAGCCAGTGGGATAACCACTTTACAATTTGGGGGGGGGGGGGGGGTTTAGAAGGAACACTTTATCCTATCCCAGGTATTCCTTAAAGAGGTGGGGTTTCAAATGTCTCCGGAAGGTGGTGAGTGACTCCGCTGTCCTGGCGTCGTGAGGGAGCTTGTTCCACCATTGGGGTGCCAGAGCAGCGAACAGTTTTGACTGGGCTGAGCGGGAGCTATGCTTCCGCAGAGGAAGGGGAGCCAGCAGGCCAGAGGTGGATGAACGCAATGCCCTCGTTTGGGTGTAGGGACTGATCAGAGCCTGAAGGTACAGAGGTGCCGTTCACCTCACTGCTCCATAGGCAAGCACCATGGTCTTGTAGCGGATGCGAGCTTCAACTGGAAGCCAGTGGAGTGTGCGGAGGAGGGGGGTGACGTGAGAGAACTTGGGAAGGTTGAACACCAGACGGGCTGCGGCATTCTGGATGAGTTGTAGGGGTTTAATGGCACAGGCAGGGAGGCCAGCCAACAGCGAGTTGCAGTAGTCCAGACGGGAGATGACAAGTGCCTGGATTAGGACCTGTGCCGCTTCCTGTGTAAGGCAGGGTCGTACTCTCCGAATGTTGTAGAGCATGAACCTGCAGGAGCGGGTCACCGCCTTGATGTTGGCGGAGAACGACAGGGTGTTGTCCAGGGTCACGCCTAGGCTCTTCGCACTCTGGGAGGAGGACACAGCGGAGTTGTCAACCGTGATGGCGAGATCATGGAACGGGCAGTCCTTCCCCGGGAGGAAGAGCAGCTCCGTCTTGCCAGGGTTCAGCTTGAGGTGGTGATCCGTCATCCATACTGATATGTCTGCCAGACATGCAGAGATGCGATTCGCCACCTGGTTATCAGAAGGGGGAAAGGAGAAGATTAGTTGTGTATCGTCAGCGTAGCAATGATAGGAAAGGCCATGTGAGGATATGACAGAGCCAAGTGACTTGGTGTATAGGGAGAAAAGGAGAGGGCCTAGAACTGAGCCCTGGGGGACACCAGTGGTGAGAGCACGTGGTGCGGAGACAGCTTCTCGCCACGCCACTTGGTAGGAGCGACCGGTCAGGTAGGACGCAATCCAGGAGTGAGCCGCGCCGGAGATGCCCAGCTCGGAGAGGGTGGAGAGGAGGATCTGATGGTTCACAGTATCAAAGGCAGCAGACAGGTCTAGAAGGACAAGAGCAGAGGAGAGAGAGTTAGCTTTAGCAGTGCGGAGAGTCTCAGTGACACAGAGAAGAGCAGTCTCAGTTGAATGACCAGTCCTGACCAGTCCTGACCAGTCCTGGGGCTTTGGAGACAAAACGGATGGCACTGTGATAGACTACATCCAATTTGCTGAGTAGAGTGTTGGAGGCTATTTTGTAAATGACTACGGGTGGGTGCTGCTATGGTGACCAATGAGCTAAGATAAGGCGGGGATTTGCCTAGCAGTGATTTATAGATGGCCTGGAGCCAGTGGGTTTGACGACGAACATGTAGTGAGGACCAGCCAACAAGAGCGTACAGGTCACAGTGGTGGGTAGAGTATGGGGCTTTGGAGACAAAACGGATGGCACTGTGATAGACTACATCCAATTTGCTGAGTAGAGTGTTGGAGGCTATTTTGTAAATGACATCGCCGAAGTCAAGGATCGGTAGGATAGTCAGTTTTACGAGGGCATGTTTGGCAGCATGAGTGAAGGAGGCTTTGTTGCGAAATAGGAAGCCGATTCTAGATTTAACTTTGGATTGGAGATTCTTTATGTGAGTCTGGAAGGAGAGTTTACAGTCTAACCAGACACCTAGGTATTTGTAGTTGTCCACATACTCTAGGTCAGACCCGTCAAGAGTGGTGATTCTAGTCGGGTGGGCGGGTGCCAGCAGCGTTCGATTGAAAAGCATGCATTTAGTTTTACTAGTGTTTAAGAGCAGTTGGAGGCTACTGAAGGAGTGTTGTATGGCATTGAAGCTCGTTTGGAGGTTTGTTAACACAGTGTCCAATGAAGGGCCAGATGTATACAAAATGGTGTCGTCTGCTTAGAGGTGGATCTGAGAGTCACCAGCAGCAAGAGCGACATCATTGATATACCCGGAGAAAAGTGTCGGCCCAAGAATTGAACCCTGTGGCACCCCCATAGAGACTGCCATAGGTCCAGACAACAGGCCCTCCGATTTGACACACTGAACTCTATCTGAGAAGTAGTTGGTGAACCAGGCGAGGCAGTCATTTGAGAAACCAAGGCTATTTAGTCTGCCAATAAGAATGCGGTGGTTGACAGAGTCGAAAGCCTTGGCCAGGTCGATGAAGACGGCTGCACAGTACTGTCTATTATCAATCGCGGTTATAATATCGTTTAGGACCTTGAGCGTGGCTGAAGTGCACCCATGACCAGCTCGGAAACCGGATTGCATAGCGGAGAAGGTACGGTGGTATTCGAAATGGTCGGTGATCTGTTTGTTAACTTGGCTTTCAAATACTTTCGAAAGGCAGGGCAGGATGGATATAGGTCTGTAGCAGTTTGGATCTAGAGTATCACCCCCTTTGAAGAGGGGGATGACCGCGGCAGCTTTCCAATCTCTGGGGATCTCAGACGTTATGAAAGAGAGGTTGAACAGACTAGTAATAGGGGTTGCGACAATTTCGGCGGCTAGTTTTAGAAAGAAAGGGTCCAGATTGTCTAGCCCAGCTGATTTGTAGGGGTCCAGATTTTGCAGCTCTTTCAAAACGTCAGCTGTCTGAATTTGTGTGAAGGAGAAGCGGGGGGGGCATGGGCAAGTTTCAGCGGAGGGTGCAGAGTTGGTGGCCGGGGTAGTGGTAGCCAGATGGAAAGCATGGCCAGCTGTAGCAAAATGCTTGTTGAAATTCTCGATTATTGTAGATTTATCGGTGGTGATAGTGTTTCCTAGCCTCAGTGCAGTGGGCAACTGGGAGGAAGTGCTCTTATTCTCCATGGACTTTACAGTGTCCCAAAACTTTTTGGAGTTAGTGCTACAGGATGCAAATTTCTGTTTGAAAAAGCTAGCCTTTGCTTTCCTGACTGCTTGTGTATATTGGTTCCTAACTTCCCTGAAAAGTTGCATATCGCGGGGGCTATTTGATGCTAATGCAGTACGCCACAGGATGTTTTTGTGCTGGTCAAGGGCAGTCAAGTCTGAGGAGAACCGGGGGGGGGGGGGGGGGGGGGGGGGGGGGGGGCTATATCGGTTCTTAGTTCTGTATTTTTTGAATGGGGCATGTTTATTTAAGATTGAGAGGAAATTACTTTTAAGGAACAACCAGGCATCCTCTACTGACGGAATGAGATCTATATCCATCCAGGATACCTGGGCCAGGTCAATTAGGAAGGCCTGCTCGCTAAAGTGTTTTAGGGAGCGTTTGACAGTGATGAGGGGTGGTCGTTTGACCGCGGACCCGTTACGGACGCAGGCAATAAGGCAGTGATCGCTGAGATCCTGGTTGAAGACAGCTGAGGTGTATTTAGAGGGTATGTTAGTCAGGATGATATCTATGAGGGTACCCATGTTTACGGATTTAGGGTTGTACCTGGTAGGTTCGTTGATAATTTGCGTGAGGTTGAGGGCATCTAGTTTGGATTGTAGGATGGCCGGGGTATTAAGCATATCCCAATTTAGGTCACCAAGCAGTACGAACTCTGAGGATAAATGGGGGGCGTAGAAGATCTCCTAAGCATGTTTCCCACAGACATTATTTTCTTCGGCGTTTACCCAAAACCCCGACAATTTCCCCTTGGGCATTGCCCAACATCGCAGTTTGTGCCTCCAAAAAGACCCCATTATGTAATAAGCAGTACCGTATTTCAAAGAACAGCGCGCATACGTTTTCCCTTTAACCACACCCTTCCAGCTATGACGCGCCCCAATAAGATCCTTTCATTTCAGTGTAAACGGAAGAGAACAGTGACCAAGAACAATTTCCGCCTTAGCGTTTTTATTGTTGTTATTTAGACGTGTATTAACACCCTGGAACTCAAAATATGATTCATTTGACTGCCCAAAATCACTTATTTTTTCCCCAGGTAATGTTTAATTCGCGTTGGAATTAGGACTTGGTTGATAGATGTTATTTAGGTAACGCTAGTTAGCTAGAAGCTGCTAACAATGGCTAACTGTATGGTTTTTCACACTCAATTAGCCTCCATCATGGAGGTGCTAGCGAATTCAGCCGTTGCAGAGATCTGTAAACTCGTAGACGACGACTATGCAGTGTTTCGTTTGGAAATAACTCAAAGCCAGAAAGAAAACAGGGCATTGCGGAGGAAACTACAGCTACTGGAACTGAAGGTGGCACGGGAGCGCGTCTTCGCCAGTCGTCCCAGTAGTGTCAAGATCCTCGACCGATACAGAGGAATGGCAAGAGGTACATTTAGCAGAAGGCAGGGGCTATCGCCCCTTTCCTCTCTGCGCATGTGTTCAGATGTGTTACCTAGAATTGGGTCTTGGTACAATTTTGGATAGTATCCAATACTTCCCCTGATTATCTAGCTTTTTATTTTTTTTGCTTTATTTGACCAGGTAGGTCAATTAAGAACAAATTATTCTTGCACAAAGACAATATCATATTCTAACCAGATTCTTGATTTACTGAGTTTCCTATGATCATACTCAATTAAAATAATGTGATGCATGGTACATAATCAATCCATCAATAGTATATCAAGAAGTTATGAGAAGTGTTACCTTACATCCTTGCCAATTGTAGACAGTGTACAATATAGCGTTGAGCATTGACCGCACCTAACTTAACCACCCTTTTCCCCCCCAATCACTCTCTTAGGTGAAGGACATCGCTCTGGAGGCCACAGGAGCTTTGTGAAGCCAGCGGAACACAACTCGTGGAGAGATGACCAACCCATAGCTATAGATGAGGGGAGTGGAACCTCAACCCAGCATGTTATCGTGATAGAGGTTTGTGTCATAGTGTGACATAAAAAATGACAGTACATTAAATGTGGCCCATTTTATTTCAGAAAGGCTCCCCTCAGCTATTAATTTGCTTACATGTACATCCTCATGTATCTGCCATAAGGGAGCTTGTGAGAGCTCTGACATTGTTATCCAATTCCACTCATGTATGTGTAATAACTTCCTCTTTTTTTGTGTCAGTCAACAGAGGCTGCAGGTCCTGGGGTCAAGCAGGAGAGAACTGAAGGAGAGGAGGACTCAAGACACAGCAGAGACATCCAGACTGGCGCAGTGGCTGGAGTGCTGATCCCTGTAGCCATGGAGGACCTCGCCACCGCCGTTGTGCCGCAGGCCAGGCCCCGACGCAGCATCACGGAGGTCAGTGGAACGCCGAACACCATCCTCAAGTCATTGACGGACACAGAGACTTTAACTGTAACACACAGACTCTTACACACAGGATCTGACCACCGATCAGACCCAGAGAGACTAGGGCTGGGGCCACTGGGCTGTCCTACTGCTCCCGGCTCAGAATACGTACCAGTATTTTACCAGAGCCAGAGGACGGTTCATTCCTGTGGAGATGGTGACACGTTAGACACTAGCGGTGATGATCTGTCTTGTTCTTACGCTACAGAGATGGACCCTGGCAACATATCCTTTGGTTTAGAGACACAGACGGATCTGTCTAGAGGGGACTGGAACCAGTACAGTAGTAGTGTATACTCTGAAGGGTGCCTAGATAAGAAAGGGGAGGTTATAGTCATAGATGAAGTGACTGTGAAAGTGGAGGGCGACGCTCCTCTGACATGGAATGCAGACGAGACTCACTCAGGAGAAGGACACTCACAAGGCAGAGATTTCTTAGATAATAGGGAAAGCTTAGAGACAAATTCAAATGTCGCGATAAACTCCCCTTGCCCCCAGAAGGAGGAGATCCACCAGAGGGTCCACACAGGGGTGAAATCCTTCAGCTGTACCCAGTGTCACATGCGCTTCGCCCAGGCTGGTGACCTGAAGAGGCACCAGAGGGTCCACACAGGGGTGAAACCCTTCAGCTGTACCCAGTGTCACATGCGCTTCGCCCAGGCTGGCAACCTGAAGAGGCACCAGAGGGTCCACACAGGGGAGAAACCCTTCAGCTGCCCCCAGTGTGAGAAGAGGTTCTCCCGCCACCACCAGCTGAAGATGCACCTGAAGGTCCACACGGGAGAAAGGCCATTTGCTTGTACGCACTGCAGTAAGAGGTTTTCAGAGAGGAGCTACCTCAGGATACACCAGCAGAAAAAACATTCCACTCTAATATAGAAAGTAACCATTCCACCCGATAGCTTCTGACATTTAGATCAAACCCTATATTAAAGACAAAGATTAATTTAAATTGTTGTCAGCAGAAAAGATCCACAGATGCATTTGGAAAAATTAGAGTAACAGATTTCAGTGTTGAATATTCCTGGGTAGATATATAAGGCATACAGTATATAAGACTAAAAAGTCTGTTACATATTGTGTTTGTACTGTGTAGGCCAGGGGTCTCTTGTAGGTTTTCGCTCCAAGCCCAGTTGTTTCTAGTCTGGTTCAGCTTCTCAACCAGCAAATTATTAGAATCAGGTGTGCTAGATTAGGGTTGGAGTGAAAACCTACAGGACGATAGCTCTCCAGGAACAGGGTTGGAGAGCCCTGGTGTAGGCTATATGATGTTCACAAATGCTTCCATTCAACTACTACATTTTTTTCCCAAGACACTTTTATTGAGAAAATGTATGCAGTTTATCAAGTTCATGCAGATTTTTAGTTGAGACATTTGTGGTTTTCATATGGTGTATTTAAAACTTGTTTATGTTTAATAAACACAAAATTGAACTTTTCATTCTAAGACTTATTATACTTTTTAGCCAGTAGTTCTGAAAGTAGCGCCCACGAGCCAAAAGTGGTCCCCTTAAAATTGCATACTACCTCACATTCACTACATTACCTAAAGTATGTGGACACCTGCCTGTCGAACATCTCTTTCCAAAATCATGGGCATTAATATGGAGTTGGTCGCCCCCTTTACTGCTGTAACAGCCTCCACTCTTCTGGGAAGGTTTTCCACTAGATGTTGGAACATTGCTGCGGGGACTTGCTTCCATTCAGCCACAAGAGCATTAGTGAGGTCTGCCACTGATGTTGGCCGATTAGGCCTGGCTCGCAGTCTGCGTTCCAATTCATCCCAAAGGTGTTCGATGGGGTTGAGGTCAGGGCTCTGTGCAGGCCAGTCAAGTTCTTCCACACCGATCTCGACAAACCCCATTTTTTTGTATTTTTTTCTCCCCAATTTCGTGATTACGATCTTGTATCATCGCTGCAACTCCCCAACGGGCTCGTGAGAGGCGACGGTCGAGTCATGCGTCCTCCGAAACATGACCCGCCTAGCCGTGCTTCTTACCACCCGCTCGCTTAACCCGGAAGCCAGATGCACCAATGTGTCGGAGGAAATATTGTTCATCTGACGACCGAAGTCAGCCTGCAGGCGCCCGGCCCGCCACAAGGAGTCGCTAGAGTGCGATGAGCCTAGTAAAGCCCCCCCCGGCCAAATCCTCCCCTAACCCGATGCTGGGCCAATTGTGCGCCGCCATATGGGATTCCCGGTCACGGCCGGTTGTGACACAGCCTGGGATCGAACTCCGGCTGTAGTGACGCCGCAACACTGTGATGCAGTGCCTTAGACTGCTGCGCCACTCGGGAGGCGACAAAACATTCTGTATGGACCTCGCTTTGTGCATGGGGGCATTGTCATGCTGAAACAGGAAAGGGCCTTCACCAAACTGTTGCCACGAAGTTGGAAGAACAAAATCATCTAGAATGTCATTGTATGCTGTAGCATTAAGATTTCCCTTCACTGGAACTAAGGGGCCTAGCCCGAACCATGAAAAAACTGCCCCAGACCATTATTCCTCCTCCACCAAACTTTACAGTTGGGACTATGCATTGGGGTAGGCAGCGTTCTCCTGGCATCCGCCAAAACCAGATTTGTCTGTTGGACTGCCAGATGGTGAAGCGTGATTCATCACTCCAGAAAATGTGTTTCCACTGCTCCAGAGTTAAATGGCGGCGAGCTTTACACCACTCCGCTCCAGCCGACGCTTGGCATTGCGCCTGATGATCTTAGGCTTGTGTGCAGCTGCTTGGCCATGGACACCCATTTCATGAAGCTCCCGAAGAGCAGTTGTTGTGCTGATGTTGCTTCCAGAGGCAATTTGGAACTCAGTAGTGAGTGTTGCAACCGAGGACAGACGATTTGTACATGCTTCAGCAGTCCCGTTCTGTGAGCTTGTGTGGCCTACCACTTCGCTGCTGAGCCGTTGTTGCTCCTTGACGTTTCCGCTTCACAATAACAATAACTTACAGGTGACCGGGGCAACTCTAGCAGGGCAGACATTTGATGAACTGACTAGTTGGAAAGGTGTCATCCTATGACGGTGCCACGTTGAAAGTCACTGAGCTCTTCAGTAAAGCCATTCTACTGCCAGTGTTTGTCTATGGAGGATGCATGGCGTTGTGCTCGACTTTATACACCTGTCAGCAATGGGTGAGGCTGAAATAGCCGAATCCACTAATTGTAAGTAAGGGGTGTCCACATACTTTTTAATATATAGTCTATGTGCACCATGTCATTGCTCTCTCTCTTCCTCTGCTGTGTGTGATTCTTGCAAGCTGTCACTCAAATGGCGAGGGGCTGGATGTCATTGGCTGGAACTCGAATTGCTAGGGGGCTGGTCCATGTGGGGGGAAATGTAGGGAAAATGGCGCAGCACAGCTTCAAGAAAACTGTTTGTCGCTTTCAAACTAGGGATTTCGTGGCTAATTGAGGTAAGACAGTAATTCTGATCATAGATTATGCATGTTTGAACCACACATTGACACATCCAGCCCAAAGCGGGAAGTTTACTAGTCGCCAAAGTACCGGAGCATGTCTAATATACATCACATCTGATCTCACCCTATTCTGCATACACCCAACAGCGCTTTATAACCAATATACACTTACTAAATATCCCTACACATACCCACACACTAACAAACACCTACTGTACACGTCACAATCGTTTAGTCATGTTTGTCTGATGATTACTTTTGACTTATCATAGCTGACTCATATTTACCCACAACATCATATTCATGTTCACCATGATGGGTTTAACAACAATTATGTAACTACAGTATAGGACTCAAACGTAGTGGGGATGGGTAAACACTCCATGTTGAAACTGTGTTTATTATCTGTGTGTGTGTGTACGTACCTGAGGGAGTGTATGTCTGTGTAATCTGTATCACCTCTCTTCCAGGAGGAGGGTCCAGAGGTGCTGCTGGTGGAGGAGGAGGGGTGTGGGGAGGGTCTGGGGAACCCTGAGGGGACCATGGTCATGGAGGACAACCAGACTACACCACCTGAACCCACAGAGGAACCAGCTGAGCAGCACAGGACCACACACAGTCTCACTGAGGTGAACCCAATGTAAACTACTGTCTGAATGATATTAGGTCAGGGCCCGTATCCACAAAGCCTCTCAGAGTAGGAGTGCTGATCTATGATCAGTTTAGCCTTTTAGATCATAATGAATAAGATTATATAGACAGGTGGGGACCTGATCCTCGATCAGCACTTCTACTCTGAGAATCTTTGTGGATATGGGCCCAGGTCTTGATTCATTTTATCTTAAGTGTGGGACCATGCCCTTGAATTATCAATCCATTAAAGAGTGTCAAGTAATCAAATCAACTAACATTTTTGCATAATACTCATAGCAATCCCTAATTTCCCAATCACAACATGCTCCATAGCAGGGTGCTCATATCAGATTTATTGATCCAACATCCTCTCACTCTGTATCTCTTACAGTCAGTAGACATGGAGGATGGGAAGCCTGATCTGCTGCTGGTCAAAGAGGAGACCATAGAAGACGGACCAGAGAGCATTGACCTGCTGAGTGGACTAAAGATGGGGGAGCAAGGTAAGGGAGATGTACATATGCAGAACTTAATATACAGTGTCTTCAAAAAGTATTCATACCCCTTGACTTATTCCACATTTTGTTGTGTTACAGCCTGAATTGTAAATTGATTAAAATGATTATTTTTCTAATCCATCTACACACACTACCTCATAATGACAAAGTGAAAACATGTTTTTAGAATTGTTTTCACATTTATTGAAAGTGAAATACAGAAATATCTAATTTACATACACTACTGGTGTAGGGATTTTCTTTATTTTTACTATTTTTTACATTGTAGAATAATAGTGAAGACATCAAAACAATGAAATAACACATATCGAATCATGTAGTAACCAAAAAAGTGTTAAACAAATCAAAATATATTTCAAATAGCCACCCTTTGCCTTGATGACAGCTTTGCACACTGATTTGTTTAACACTTTTTTGGTTACTACATGATTCCATATGTGTTATTTCATAGTTTTAATGTGTTCACTATTATCCTACAATGTAGAAAATAGTAAAAATAAAGAAAAACCCTTGAATGAGTAGGTGTGTCCAACCTTTTAACTGGTACTGTAAGTTTTCATACCCCTTTGCTATGACACTCCAAATTGAGCTCAGGTGCATCCATTGTCCTTCGATCATCCTTGAGATGTCACTACAACATGATTGGAGTCCACCTGTGACCAATTCAATTGTTTGGACATGATTTAGAAAGAAACACACCTGTCTATATACACTGAGTGTACAAAACATTATGAACAACTTCCTTATACTGAGTTGCACCCCCTTTTGCCCTCAGAACAGCCTCAATTCGTCAGGGCATGGACTCTACAAGGTGTCGAAAGCGTTCCACAGGGATGCTGGTCCATGTTGACTCCAATGCTTCCCACAGTTGTGTCAATTTGGCTGGTAGTGGATCTCTACTCTGAATAGCTCGTTCCATCTCATCCCACAGATCCTCACTTGGATTGAGATCTGGTGACTGGGCAGGCCACTGCAGTAAGCTGAATTCACTGTCATGTTCATGGCACCATTCCTAGACAATCCTAGCCTTGTGGCATTGGGCATTATCCTGCTGAAAAAATCTATTTGCAGATGGATACACTGCTGCCATGAAGGGATGCACCTGATTGGCAATGATGTTCAGATATCCTGTGGTATTCAAATGTTGCTCCACTTTTATCAAGGGCCCAAATATGTGCCATGAACACACCATCACACCACCACCACAAGCCTGCAATGTTGACATGCGGTATGATGGATGCATGTACTCATGTGGTTTTCTCCATACCCTAGTCCTCCCATCAGTGTAAAACAGCAGCAACCGGGGATGCATCAGACCAGGCAATGTTTTTCCAATTCTCCAGTGTCCAGTGTTTTCATTCCTTACCCCATTGCAACCGCAGTTTCTTGTTTTTTGCTGAAAGAAGTGGAACTCTGTAAGGTTGTCGGGCAGCCATAACCCCTTAGTACCTTGACACGATGAGCTGTGCATTATTTTGTGGTTCTTTGGGCACCAATGTTGTACTGGACTGTCAGTTAACTAACTGTAGCCCGTCTGTTGCTCTGCATAATTTGTGTCATCCTCCTTTGTCCCGTTTCATCAATGACCCGTTTTCGACCAATGGCCTGTCTTTGGCTGGATGTCCTTTGGGTGGTGGACCATTCTTGTTACACACGGGAAACTGTTGAGCATGAAAAGCCCAGCAGCGTTGCAGTTCTTGACACACTCAATCCGGTGTGCCTGGTACCTACTACCATCCCAAGGGGGGTGACCTTGGGAGTTCTGAGGTACCAGAACATGTGAGAAAAGAATCACCTTTATAATAAAGCGTTGCAAGCATATCATCGCATTTGAGTAGTGGCACAGAGCAGTAGAGTAGAGGCACTTACAGAAGTTGCACACATGGGGAAACATTTTTAGTAGCCTAGGGTCCGGGAAAATGTTGGCCTTTTATAAACGCATTTCATGCAATTCTACGTCATTTTACATGACTGGAGACTTTGGCAGAATCTTTTTTAATACCGCACAAATTATCGAAATGGCAGGCTACTTTGACACTGACAATCTGAGATCAATAAAAACAGCCTTGTCTTGAATCCATCAATAGCCTAGGCCTAGGTGTGGAGACACATATTGTAGGCTACTATATGAGGAGGAAATTATAGTCCTAAAAATGCTTTCCAGTTTCACTGACTCACCCAATGATGCGCAGCTCACTCGCTGGTGATTGTCGATGTGCTCGTGCCAAAAGCCTATCTCTCTCTCTCTCTTTTGTAAACAATATTTGGAAGTTGGTCGAATATTTTGGTAGCCTACAGCATAGTCTTATCTTTTCAGCATGAGCCATTGGCTTTCCAACCTGTGTTTTCCTTCGATTGTATTTGAAATATTGCGAAAGGCCTGTTTTATCTGCATGCTGTTTGCTCACAGACAGATTTGCCGCGCGTTCCCGACTGTAGGCTATTCCTTGTTTTTGGGCTACAATTCACATCTAGGCTATTTAAAAACATAAGCTAATGATCCTCTGTGGCTAAATTATAGGCCTTCTCATTGTGTAGTAGGCTATTCTGAATGATTTAATTTATTTCTGAACAGACAGCAGTAATTCTATAACTTTTTGGCAAATGTATTTCAATTTATCAGGGGTGCTGCACAGGGACGGCTTGTTCAATAGGGCGATATGGGCGACGCACTGCCAAACGGGAAAAGGAAGGGATTTTTCTTCTAATCAATTATTAAAAAAAAAATTAAATAAAAAAAAATATTTTTTTTTTATAAATTTATAAAAAATTATATCACGGCAACAGCAGTTATCAGTGTTCACGTCTGATCTGCCAGCCACTAAATGTCAAATCAGGCTAAAGTCGTGCTTCAAATGGCCCCGCCCGTTTTTTGGGCGATTTCAGTCAGGTTGAAAATCGCCCAGAAGTCTGTCATAGACTCCCATGTAAAATCTAGTTTTGTCACATTTCAAAGCTTTCAATACATTCTCTATGGGTGTCTGTGGGCTTGCACTTACGCGCTTTCGTCATACATAACGTAACCACGAATGAACGTAACTAAGAAAAGACCAGGTAGCAGCCTCATTCAATTCACTACTACTATCAAAATGGCTAGGCTTCAGTCCAACTCGATTGTGTGTTTGAAAGAAGTTCCTTTTTGTCGGCGAACAAATGAAGATAAATTGGCAACGAAACAATTAGGACCCCCCAGACCAAATTTAATAATTCAACAGGTGTCTACTAAAGGGGGGAAGTCCTACACCCGAGGATTTTCCAAAAATTGGTATGAACGGAAAACCTGGCTAGCAGGCTGCGATGTAGCTAATGCAGTTTTTTGCTACCCCTGCTTACTCTTCCACCCTGAAGGCGGCACAGCAGACAGCACCGCTTGGACAGCGACTGGTGTAACCGACATGCACCATCTTTCAGAAAAGATTAAGAAAAATTAGCTGTCAAAGACCCACATATAGCTGTTTGAGATTGTCTGCTTTTGGGAGAGTGAATATTGCCACTCAACTGGATGAGGGATACAGGCTAGCTGTCCGCCGCCACAACGATGAGGTTAGCAACAGCAGAGTCGTGAACACTGTCTACGAGAATCGAGACGACCTCATATAATGTTTTGAAGCCATCCGGACGGGTTCATTGGGTTCATTTGACCAGCACACCTTGAGAGAGGCAGCTGGCTACGTGAGGATACTACATGATGAAGATTTAATTTTTTTCCTGCGGCTTTTTCACAAAATCATGCCCCACGTCGACATTCTGTACCAGAAGCTACAGAAGAAGGACATCGATGCTGTCTCTATCAAACGTGCCCTCGACAGCTTCACAAGCAAGTGCAGGCCATAAGGTAAGATTAAACAGATATCAAAAAATGTGGTAAAAGCTCTTGTTGATCCTGCAATCTGAACAAATACCAAGATGCTGTATTTTCAGCTGATATTTCATTTGTTTATGGAAATGCATATTGTTTATGCAGTGTTGAGGAATGTGAAAGAACACCCTTGATTATTTTTACTGTGATAACTTATTTTGCTTTTGTAAGCCAACACTTTTGAGATCAGTCAATAAATGCTTCTGGTATTGACTTATATGCTGCCCCTGTCTTCATGTTGTTGCTGGACATATCTTTTTAAAAATGTGTGTAGGTCACCTAAATCATCAGAAAAATTGCCCTCCCTGAGAATTTGTTCAGGAGCCGCCACTGGTGCTGCAGTTCCCCCAGAACCCTTCGCGCAGCTATGATTCTATAAGGTAATAAATGAAAAAGTGCAACGCTGAGAGATGAGAGTTGCAGGCTCATGTCTATCAGAGCACAGGGAGAGAGATTATAGAAAGTGAATCTCATTCTAGTTATCTGAGAGATACTGGCGCGCTTCTCACACAGCCAAGCGTTGGTCTCAAACAGGTTACAATGTTGCGCAAACCATAAACCCCGGCCGGCCCAACCCAAATCAACTCTTAGAATATTAGGTCCGGGTTGAAAATCTACTTTTTCACATTACGTTTCTTTGTGGGGGCAGGAGAATTAACGAAGAGGCAACTCGAATGAACTTTTACCTTTTTTTTTTTACAATGCAAAAAAATGAGAGACAAAATGCAATGCCACGAGAGGTACGGGATCATGCCAAATAGCTTCCCGAACAAAACAGTCCAAAATTAAGCATTGTACCTATTTACCTTGTGTGTTCTGATTCAGAGGGGTTGGGTTAAATGCCACATTTCAGTTGAATGCATTCAGTTGTACAACTGCCTAGGTATCCCCTTTCCTTTCTATGCGAGATACATATTCCTCTCCAGGCTCATTCAAGTTGCAAGAGCCATAGGAGGGATACATGCATTCTGGCAAGCAGTCAATGCACAACAATTCTTAGTGCAATCGCGGGAAAACACTTTTGAAAGCAGTTTTGTAAAATGTATTTTCAAAGCAGTTTTGGCATTTGTTAAAAAATGCTTCAGCCTATGCATATTTTATAGCCTCTATGCTACATCAGTTGGCCTACAGGTAATAATGCTTATTGATGGTAGCACATCTTATAATATAGACCATGCATAGGCTAAATGCATGGTCCAATATGTAAAAATATTTATATCATTTTTACCTAAATGTTATTGGGCCATTTCTGGAGGTGGGAATTATATTTTAGATGGAGTCAGAATCATTTTATTTTATATAATTTTGGAGTAGGATGGCCTTTTAAAAAGTTACCAGAACTGAGCTTCTCAGTCTTTCTACATACAAATTATCACAGGGAGGACCCCGGACCCCTAAGCAAGGGGACTGGAATTGGTCAAACTCGCAGTTTAATACATGTACAAAATTATCCTCTTTCCCTAAAAGCATGATGGTCGTGACTTTTTTACATGAAAGGGAGATTAACTTGGCCCAAGGCAATCGATCTGAGATCGACTTGAGTTTTTGTCATGGGATTACTTTTTGCTTTAACCCCTGCACATAGTGTAGTACAAGTTTGTTTCTTAGTAGTTCATTCTGTTGGTTTTGGATGTAGTAGGGAACTGGATGAGGTGAACTGAGAAAAGAATGAGTATGATGAGGCAGAGTAGATTATATGGTGATGGTTGGTGTGATGGTGTCTGTAAAAATGCTTCACTGATAAAAAGTGACAACTTTGTCCGGTTGTTTGATGCTAGTGTTTTATAATGCGAAATGAGTGCCTTGATTCATGTTTACTTGACAACGTGATGAAGATGTGTGTAATGTAATGTTGAACCTTTTCCAAAGTATTCTATAATTAATTTGATCAAAGCATGGGTACCAGATTTACAGAAAACGTAAACTGTTACCATAGTGATAACAGTTATTCTACTTCTGTGTAATTCTACGTTATGTGAGTGTATGACTATTTTGTTGAAATTAAATACAAAATGAACTCAGTGCTGACTGACTTGGTTATTTTTGTGTCATTGCAGGGACTGAGTTTTCCTTATCTCAGTCGAACCTAAACATTATACTTCATTCTTGAATCAACACATATGGACATTTTCTATAATAAACTCCAATGGTTCCATATTGTTTGGTACTTGAATCACAGTGTTAGAGATGGGTTTGACTGTGGTTAACATTTAAAATATCATGTCCTGTTTCTGTGTGTACAGTAACGAGTTTGTTATATAAACCTTTATATGCTCTTCTGTACAATTTGTGTTTACAGTCTGCAGTCCATGAAGACCTGCTGATATCCGGTGTTGCTGGCGGAAAACCCTGGCCCCAGATCCAGGACCGAACCATGAGGGGCAGACTCCATCACAACCACCACACAGAGCACAACCAGTGGACAGAACAACATCAGTCCTGGTGGTCATCAGAGAGACACATTTGGGATGCAACAGCACGTCCTTCTTATCAAATTCCGAGGCGCATATTGAAGATGTTAGAACTGTCCACATTTACTTTTCGTCAGCCAACAAGATGAGTCGGCCTAACGAGCAGCATATGTCAATCTACTATCCTACATAGTATAAAAGTTGACACATTCTATTGGTCAGCTTGTCCTTCTGTGCGAGAAATATATATTCCGAACATGTTGTGGGATGTTAAAAACCCTTTTAAAAGCAATGAGGCTGATGCAACAGATCAGAAGGTTTCGTTTAAAATGTTGCTAAACTATTAGGCTATTTCTTCACATTATGACTGCAGCAATACGCACACAGCAGTAGGCTATAAGCGTGAATGTTCCAAAATGCATTTAGCAGGAAAACACTGTTCTCAAAAGTGCACTGCAAATGCGAGTTGTTTCATATGACAGAGATGAAAATATTTTTGAAAAATCCTTTAGAAAGGGGGAAGATTTAAAGATGCAACAACAAGCATGGGTTGTTAATATGACTAGGATTGTGTCTTTGGCTGCTGGACAATGAATGAAAGTTAAGGACATGAGAGAAATAGGTCCTACTGGTTTCAATGGGATATGAGTAAGTGTTTGTTAAATAATCCCCTTAACATTCCTATGGTTGGAACATGGTAAGACATGCCTCATAAAATGACAAAGAACATCCAGGTTTTAAACAGTTACGTTTATGGTTAAATCGTTTCAAAATATTGACTGCCTCCGCTCAGATTGCAAGGTGGGTGATGTTGCAGTGCACAACAGGCAGTGCCTCAAGTATGTCGACAGAATCAAGCCTTTAGATAATAATAATGATCACCTGCACTTTCACATGTAGGCAAATTATTTATGTACATTTACATACTTATGTTTTTCTTAACAGAATAGCTAGTTTTTTGTGGTTTTCAAATCAATTTAATTGGCTGTTTTGGTTAATGGCCTTGGTGAACTGGCAGATTGGGCACCTCCTGAAGGCCAAATGGCCTTGCCCCTAAAATCACGAAAGTTCAGGCCTGGTCTCAAACGATGTTGGGCACCACACAAAAACCTTAGATGATGTAAAGTAGATAGATAATTGACGTTAAAAAAGACAGTTTTTATAAAATAAAATAAAAACGATGAAATAGTTTGACAACCCCGTTTGTAAGCTTTTAAATTATATGCATCTCAACCGTTTATATTTTCCTGTGATGAAGACATGGATGTCTCATAGAATGGTGGGGTATGCAAAATGGGTCAAATTTGAGCACCTTTATCTCTTGAATGTTTTGGCATTCAGGTTCAAAAAGTCACTTTCTGAACACTTCTACAATGGGCAAATATGTATGGATGGTTTCGTTCAAATCAAAAGGGTTGCTTAAAAAATTTATTGAATGTAAATGATTTTACCCAGAGGCTCCAGTCAGGGATCCAGTCTGCAGCCCAGACCCTTCTCTTCACAGTCTCAGTGCAGGGATGAAGCAGGGCCTGGGGCTGATAGAGCTATACCCTCCTGTTCCTATGATACAAACACCACAGTATCCATGATGAACAGAGCAGGTCACCCTGGGCTTCAGCCTTCACAGAGAGTGGTGGGAGACCCCCCCCTGTGGGGAGTCTATCAGGAAGTCTGTCTTCTAATGCCTGGTGAATGGCTTTATAGAAGGCCTGGGCCCGGACCTTGGTCTAGCCTTCACAGCTACCTTATGGTTACCCCATGAATACAGACAGGGTCTGGATGGGCGTTCACCACAAGAGGTACCTAGCCTATAACACATCATACAACACCCAAACAATGGCTAGAGGTCAAGGAGGGAGCTCAAAGACTAACCACCTGAGGGTGGTGGCTCCTGCTTCTACCTCCTCTGGTGTCATTGGGTCACAACGTGGGAGGCCGAGCATTAAGACGGACGCCAATTAGCCGTACGCCTGACCCACGTGTGGGAAACGCTTCGCTGTGGCGAACTATGTAATAACGCCCCAGACCGTTCACACCAAGAAGAGGCCCTTGAAGTGCAAACTATGTTACAAGAGCTTCTCCTTCCTGAGTAACCTTATCAGACATAGGAGTGTCCACAATGGGGAGAAATCTTAAGAGTGTTAATTAAACACATACCCCTCCTTAACCCTTTTAACTGTGTAAATACCTGTTTTTAGAGAGACAGTAAATATAGGCTCGATTAAGGACAGTTTAATATTTACCTTACTGAGATGATGTAGGTGGAATAAAGTAATTCAATTGTATTGTATTTTATTTTCTACTCCATTCTTGCTAACACACCGTCTTTAAAAAACCGCTAGCTAGAGCTTGTCTGAGTGGTTGGCTTCTGAGCCCTCACCCGCTAGTAAACTTCATGCTGACTCGGGGTCTGATCCTCTGCAGGATCCCCGGTAAGAACAAGGCGGATGCTTCTCCTTTCAGGGCTTTTATTCCTTTTCTTCGTCACCACCACAAATGTGGCACACACACTTCGGTTATTAACAATGGATCTTGGAATAACTGCTGTGATACTCTGAATGACTAGTGTATATATCCTATTTATATTGCATATTTATAACGCTTTAACTAATACTGTTTACATGTGCAAATTCTTGCCTTATAGAACCACAACAGTTCAACTGCTGTCCATTCCTAATTGTAACCATGAAGATCACTTTTAGTCTGTGTGTGTGCTAATGTGTGGTGGTGACCAAGAGCCAATAAAACATCTGCCTTGTTCCTGCCGGAAAGCCTGTAGTGAGTCAGAACCTTAACATTCAGCATTAAGTACTAGCGGGTGAGGGCATTCACAGCCGACCGCTCAGATGAGCTCCAGCTAACCGTTATTTCAGGGTCCTAAGTATTGCCTGGTTCTGGCTACAGTGAAGATGTTCCAGTCTCCAAAAGACTGTTATCGTTGTCCAAAGGGAGAAGATGCACGTTTTTCGGAGGACTTTTTATTGTGGACATTAACACGAATACCTGAATGTTGTGCGTGCATTGAAATGTAAGTTGCATGGGTTCTTATCGGGGGGTTTGACATGCTGTGTAATAGTGAGTAATTACTTAGTTACTTTGATAAGCTTGCAGCCATATTTTCTACTGTACTACCAAACTAGTCTGTAATGTAAGTATGTTGCCAAAACTGCTATGCATATTGTCTATAGATACACTGAACAAAAATATAAACGCAATATTTAACAATTCCAACGATTTTACTGAGTTACAGTTCATATAAGGAAATCAGTCAATTGAAATACATTCATTAGGCCCTAATCTATGGATTTCACATGACTGGGAATACAGATATGCATCTTACAAAAAAAGGTAGGGGCGTGGATCAGAAAACCTGTCAGTATCTGGTGTGACCACCATTTGCCTCATGTAGCATGACACATCTCCTTCACATAGAGTTGATCAGGCTGTTGATTGTGGCCTGTGGAATGCTGTTCCACTCCTCTTCAATGGCTGTGCGAAGTTGCTGGATATTGGCGGGAACTGGATCACGTCGATCCACAGCATCCCAAACATGCTCAAAGGGTGACGTCTGGTGAGTATGCAGGCCATGGAAGAACTGGGACATTTTCAGCTTCCAGGAATTGTGTACAGATCCTTGAGGTGATGGCGGCGGATGAATGGCACGACAATGGGCCTCGGGATCTCATCACGGTATCTCTGTGCATTCAAATTGCCATTGATAAAATGCAATTGTGTTCGTTGTTCATAGCTTATGTCTGCCCATATCATAACCCCACCGCCAACACAGGGCACTTTGTTCACAATGTTGACATCAGCAATCCGCTCGCCCACACGACGCCATACACGCGGTCTGCCATCTGCCCGGTACAGTTGAAACCGGCATTAATCCATGAAGAGCACACTTCTCCAGTGTGCCAGTGGCCATTGAAGGTGAGCATTTGCCCACTGAAGTCTGTTACGACGCCAAACTGCAGTCAGGTCAAGACCCTGGTGAGGACGACGAGCACGTAGATGAGCTTCCCTGAGACGGTTTCTGACAGTTTGTGCCAAAAGAATGTATGTTGTGTAAACCCCCAGTTTCATCAGCTGTCTGTGTTTTTGTTCTCAGACGATCCCGCAGCGGAAGAAGCCAGATGTGGAGGTCCTGGGCTGGCGTGGTTACACGTGGTCTGTGGTTGTGAGGCCGGTTGGACGTACTGCCAAATTCTCTAAAACGATGTTGGAGGCGGCTTATGGTACAGAAATGAACATTGAATTCTCTGGCAACAGCTCTGGTGGACATTCCTGCAGTCGGCATGCCAATTGCACACTCCCTCAAAACTTGAGACATCTGTGGCATTGTGTTGTGTGACAAAACTGCACATTTTAGAGTGGCCTTTTATTGTCCCCAGTACAAGGTGCACCTGTGTAATGATCATGCTGTTTAATCCGATTTTTAATATGCCACACCTGTCCGGTGGATGGGTTATCTTGGCAAAGGAGAAATGCTCACCAACAGGGATGTAAACAAATTTGTGCACAACATTTGAGAGAAATAAGCTTTTTGTGCATATGGAAAATGTCTGGGATCTTATTTCAGCTCATGAAACATGCAACCAACACTTTACATGTTGCTTTTCTATTTTTGTTCAGTGTAAGTGCCTGTTATTGCATTGGTTGCACAGGTGGTTATGCACAAGTGTACTGTTATTGATTGTACTGGTAAATAGAGTGTCATATAAGCAGAATACCGTGGTGCTTCTCAATGTAGCCACTTACTGTTGCTGTTGTGCACTGTCATTTACGACTCTGTGGCGCCAGGCAGATCAGATCTTTAACCCGGCAGATTCAGATGACAGCTTCACCAGGCTGGAGAGAGTGCCATAAATCTTTCTCTTGTCTATCTGAGTAATTGGTTTCCCACTCGTGTTTATCGTTCAGGTTAATGTTTATGCTGCTATGTTTATAGCCTTGTTTATAGCTGTGTTATATTAGTGTAATGCTATGGTTATTCATTCATGTGTATATATCCTATTTATATTGCATATTTATAATGCTTTAACTACTGTTCACATGTTGTGCATATTCTTGCCTTATAGAACCACAACAGTTCAACTGCTATTCACATCCATTCCTAATTGTAACCATGACGATCACTTTTAGTCTGTGTGTGTGCTAACGTGTGGTGGTGACCAAGAGCCAATAAAACTGGGGATATGGACACATCTGCTTGTTCTTGGTGGACAGCTTGTAGTGAGTCAGAACCTTAAAGAGCGACTGCCCCTAAAAACCAACTAACCCCTTTGAAAAAGGCATATGTGGCATCGACATGAGTCAAACATTTATTTTAGTCTCAAAATGTACTACAAAGTGTAAATAGGATAATTTTGGTCAAAGTCAGTCTTGTCTAAAACTGAGTTTGTAAGCTCAGTCACAAGTAAATGGAGGTTGGAATAGGATTACAATTATGAAAAAAAGCCCCTTTTGCCAAGCTCCACGTGCAAATCAAGGGCACAGACAGATTTTCATCTAGTCAGCCCGGGTATTCAAACCAGCGACCTTTCGGTTACTGGCCCAACGCTCTTAACCGCTAGGCTACCTGCCACCCCAAACCAACACGTTAAAAAAATCACGGCCATTTGAGACTAAAAAGCCATATACGGATTGACCATGCATTGCATGCTTCCAGCAGGATGCATGAGGCCTCTGATAGTAACCTGAGTTACTGCTTGGATGACACAGATGGCTTCACCAACTACGACATGTAATGTGTGTTATGTGAATTGTGAAAAGTTGTATTAAAAAATACCCAGCTTGATAAAATTCACCAGCCAAGCAGATACAACTAGTAGAGTCATTTTGGTTGAGAAGTGCATTAGCAAAAAGCTTTGTCCTTGGCTGTCTATTATATCGCCATGCCACAGGCCCTCCAAGTCAACTACAACTCATAAGATCGCCTGCTGCAGTTGTTCGAGAGATGTCCAGTTTTCAGTCGAACATGCAGCATAGAGAAGACCAGCAAGGGAGCCCTCATCATCATCATGCAGACATGCCCTCGCTATGAGCATTCCTATCCCAGATGTTGGCAAGTATCCGGCCAGCAACCTTCACCTGTCAGCGGCAATGACTTTCACAGGCTCATAATTTGTACAAATACAGAAGGTAACCCACTTCATTACTTTGATACATTTCATAACACAATGACTACTGGTTGATGACTCCTGGCTGTCCCCAGTCCACCTGGTCATGCTGCTGCTCCAGTTTCAACTGTTCTGCCTGCTGCTATGGAACCCTGACCTGTTCACCGGACGTGCTACCTTGTCCTGGACCTGCTGTTTTCGACTCTCTCTCTCGCTCTCTCTCTCTCTCTACCGCACCTGCTGTCTCGACCTCTGAATGCTCGGCTATGAAAAGCCAATTTACTCCTGAGGTACTGACCTGTTCCACCCTCTACAACCAGTGTGATTATTATTGGACCCTGCTGGTCATCTATGAACGTTTGAAAATCTTGAAGAAAAATCTGGCCTTAATGGCCATGTACTCTTATAATCTCCACCCGGCACAGCCAGAAGAGGACTGGCCACCCCTCAGAGCCTGGTTCCTCTCTAGGTTTCTTCCTACGCTCCTGCCTTTCTAGGGAGTTTTTCCTAGCCACCATGCTCCTACATCTGCATTTCTTGCTGTTTGGGGTTTTAGGCTGGGTTTCTGTATAAGCACTTTGTGACATCTGCTGATGTAAAAAGGGCTTTATAAATACATTTGATTTGAAACATTATTTATGTAAACTGACATTAATTGTTGCTTATTTTCTACTTCTTAGATGAATATAATGTCCAGGGCATAACTTAGCCTGGTGGAACCAACCTGATCGCTGTGTTCACCATTCTATTTCACTTCACATTTTATGATATCTGAAGTGAAATAGAAAGGTGAACGCAGCGATCAGGTTGGTTCCACCAGGCTAATAATAACCACCATTGGTTACCGATGCTGGCACTAAGACCACACTCAATGAGCTGTATAGAGCCATAAAAAAACAAGAAAATGCTCCCCTAGAGGTGGCGCTCCTAGTGGCCAGTGATTTTAACGCAGGAAAACTGAAATCCATCTTACCTCATTTTTAACAGCATGTAACCTGTGCAACTAGAGGCAAAAACACTCTAGATCACATTTACTCATTTACATTACATTTACATTTTAGTCCACACACAAAGACGCATACAAAGCTCTCCCTCGCCTTCCATTTGGCAAAGCCTACCATAACTCTATTCTCCTGATTCCTGCTTACAAGCAAAAACTCAAACAGGAAGTACCTCAAACAGGAAATATCAATACTGAAGTGGTCCGATGAAGTGGATGCTAAGCTACAGGACTGTTTTGCTAGCACAGACTGGAATATGTTCTGGGATTCATCCGATGGCATTGAGGAGTTTACCACATCAGTCATCAGCTTTATTAATAAGTGCATCAACGACATCATCCCCACAGTGACTGTACGTACATATCCCAACCAGAAGCCATGGATTACAGGCAACATCCGCTCTGAGCTAAAGGCTAGAGCTGCCGCTTTCAAGGAGCTGGAATCTAATCCGGACGCTTATAAGAAATCCCCCTACAGCCTCCGACGAACCATCAAACAGGCAAAACATCAATACAGGACTGAGATCGAATCCTACTACAACGGCTCTGACACTCGTCAGATGTTACAAGGCTTGCAAACTATCACGGATTTCAAAGGGAAACCCAGCCGCGAGCTGCCCAATTACAGTGGGGGAAAAAAGTATTTAGTCAGCCACCAATTGTGCAAGTTCTCCCACTTAAAAAGATGAGAGAGGCCTGTAAAAAAAAAAATCCAGAAAATCACATTGTAGGATTTTTTATGAATTGATTTGCAAATTATGGTGGAAAATAAGTATTTGGTCAATAACAAAAGTTTCTCAATACTTTGTTATATACCCTTTGTTGGCAATGACAGTGGTCAAACGTTTTCTGTAAGTCTTCACAAGGTTTTCACACACTGTTGCTGGTATTTTGGCCCATTCCTCCATGCAGATCTCCTCTAGAGCAGTGATGTTTTGGGGCTGTCGCTGGGCAACACGGACTTTCAACTCCCTCCACAGATTTTCTATGGGGTTGAGATCTGGAGACTGGCTAGGCCACTCCAGGACCTTGAAATGCTTCTTACGAAGCCACTCCTTCGTTGCCCGGGCGGTGTGTTTAGGATCATTGTCATGCTGAAAGACCCAGCCACGTTTCATCTTCAATGCCCTTGCTGTTGGAAGGAGGTTTTCACTCAAAATCTCACGGTACATGGCCCCATTCATTCTTTCCTTTACACGGATCAGTCGTCCTGGTCCCTTTGCAGAAAAACAGCCCCAAGGCATGATGCTTCCACCCCCATGCTTCACAGTAGGTATGGTGTTCTTTGGATGCAACTCAGCATTCTTTGTCCTCCAAACACGACGATTTGAGTTTTTACCAAAAAGTTATATTTTGGTTTCATCTGACCATATGACATTCTCCCAATCCTCTTCTGGATCATCCAAATGCACTAGCAAACTTCAGACGGGCCTGGACATGTACTGGCTTAAGCATGGGGACACATCTGTCACTGCAGGATTTGAGTCCCTGGCGGCGTAGTGTGTTACTGATGGTAGGCTTTGTTACTTTGGTCCCAGCTCTCTGCAGGTCATTCACTAGGTCCCCCTGTGTGGTTCTGGGATTTTTGCTCACCGTTCTTGTGATCATTTTGACCCCACGGGGTGAGATCTTGTGTGGAGCCCCAGATCGAGGGAGATTATCAGTGGTCTTGTATGTCTTCCATTTCCTAATAATTGCTCCCACAGTTGATTTCTTCAAACCAAGCTGCTTACCTATTGCAGATTCAGTCTTCCCAGCCTGGTGCAGGTCTACAATTTTGTTTCTGGTGTCCTTTGACAGCTCGTTGGTCTTGGCCATAGTGAAGTTTGGAGTGTGACTGTTTGAGGTTGTGGACAGGTGTCTTTTATACTGATAGTTCAAACAGGTGCCATGAATACAGGTAACGAGTGGAGGACAGAGGAGCCTCTTAAAGAAGAAGTTACAGGTCTGTGAGAGCCAGAAATCTTGCTTGTTTGTTATTAGGTGACCAAATACTTATTTTCCACCATAATTTGCAAATAAATTCATAAAAAATCCTACAATGTGATTTTCTGGATTTTTTTCCCTCAATTTGTCTGTCACAGTTGACGTGTACCTATGATGAAAATTACAGGCCTCTCTCATCTTTTTAAGTGGGAGAACTTGCACAATTGGTGGCTGACTAAATACTTTTTCCCCCACTGTATGTGAGCCTACCAGATGAGCTAAAGGCCTTCTATGCTCGCTTCGAGGCTAGCAACACTGAACCATGCATGAGAGCACCAGCTGTTCCGGACGACTGTGTGATCACACTCTCCATAGCCGATGTGAGTAAGACCTTTAACCTCTACAGGATCGGTGTCCCATATATGGGACCGTTGAGCTAACATGCGCTAATGTGATTAGCATGACTGTTGTAAGTAACAGCAAACTTTTCAGGACATAGACATGTCTTATATGGGCAGAAAGCTTACATTCTTGTTAATCGAACTGCACTGTTAAATTTACAGTAGCTATTACAGTGAAAAAATACCATGCTATTGTTTGAGAAGAGTGCACAACAACAAAAAACATATCATGGCAACTGGTTTGATACATTCACCTCTGAAGGTAAATGATGTACTTACATTCAGTAATCTTGCTCTGATTTGCCATCCTAAGGGTCCCAGAGATAAAATGCAGCATAGTTTTGTTTGATAAAATCAATTTGTAGGAACTGGGTTCTACAGTTTGAACCCATACTGTCTCTGGCTCCACACCCACCCTGCCCGGCCATCTAGATGTGTGAAAGTTAGTGTATAAGCTAATGATCCATCATGTATGACATTCCTGGGAGTGTGTAAACTTACATTTTGTATTACCATATCATTTTTGTATGTTCTCTATAGTTATGTACTTGAAAATGTATCAATTGACCAATTCGGCACATTTGGGCACACTTGATCAATCTGAAACTTTGCACACACACTGCTGCCATCTATTGGCCAAAATTTAATTTGCGCCTAAACTGCAATATTATATTGTGGCCTTTCTCTTGCATTTCAAAGATGATAGAACAAAATAGAAAATTGAAAACGCATGTTTTTTGGTTTGTATTATCTTTTACCAGATCTAATGTGTTATATTCTCCTACATTAATTTCACATTTACACAAACTTCAAAGTGTTTCCTTTCAAATGGTATCAAGAATATGCATATCCTTGCTTCAGGTCCTGAGCTACAGGCAGTTAGATTTGGGTATGTCATTTTAGGCAAAAATTGAAAAAAAGGGTCCGATCCTTAGGAGTTTAAAAGGGTTAACATTCACAAGGCAGCAGGGCCAGATGGATTACCAGGATGCGTACTCAGAGCATGCACTGACCAGCTGGCAAGTGTCTTCACTGACATTTTCAACCTCTCCCTGACCCAGTCTGTAATACCTACATGTTTCAAGCAGACCACCATAGGCCCTGTGCCCAAGAATGCCAAGGTAACCTGTCTAAATGACTATCGCCCCATAGCACTCACATCTGTAGCCATGAAATACTTTAAAAGGCTGGTCATGGCTCACATCAACACCATCATCCCAGACACCTTCGACTCACTCTGATATGCATACTGCCCAAGCAACTGCTTGGCATCTATCTTCCCATTGTTGTTCAAATATTTCTTTTTTTTGTGTAGCCTATGATAATCTTTTGTCTTCAGCATCCTAAATAATACCAAGGATGCACAGTTGTATTTTTTTTTTTTTACTGGCGGTAAAAAGGATAGGTAGGATGTGGGATGCAAATCCCCAGTGTACCCTCATTCTAACTAAATGTAGTTTACCAATTCCCACACTAATCCATTGCGCCATTATGTATGAAGCGTTATATGTGCCATATTGTCAATTTTAACATGTAATATTGGAGTATCTGTCCATAGGACCACTTTAAGCCGTACACTCCACAGAGCTGGGCTTTACGGAAGAGTGGTCAGAAAAAAAGCCATTGCTTAAAGAAAAAAATAAGCAACACGTTCGGTGTTCGCCAAAAGCATTGTGCGAGACTCCCCAAACATATGGAAGAAGGTACTCTGGTCAGATGAGACTAAAATTGAGCTTTTTGGCCATCAAGGAAAACGCTATGTCTGGCGCAAACCCAACATCTCTCATCACCCCGAGAACACCATCCCCACAGTGAAGCATGGTGGTGGCAGCATCATGCTGTGAGGATGTTTTTCATCGGCAGGGACAGGGATACTGGTCAGAATTGAAGGAATGATGGATGGTGCTAAATACAGGGACATTCTTGAGGGAAACCTGTTTCAGTCTTCCAGAGATTTGAGACTGGGACGGAGGTTCACCTTCCAGCAGGACAACGAGCCTAAGCATACTGCTAAAGCAACACTTGAGTGGTTTAAGGGGAAACATTTAAATGTCTTGGAATGGTCTAGTCAAAGCCCAGACCTCAATCCAATTGAGAATCTGTGGTATGACTTAAAGATTGCTGTACACCAGCGGAACCCATCCAACTTGAAGGAGCTGGAGCAGTTTTGCCTTGAAGAATGGGCAAAAATCCCAGTGGCTAGATGTGCCAAGCTTACAGAGACATACCCCAAGAGACTTGCAGCTGTAATTGCTGCAAAAGGTGGCTCTACAAAGTATTGACTTTGGGGGGGTGAATAGTTATGCACGCTCAAGTTCTGTTTTTTTGTCTCATTTCTTGTTTGTTTCACAATATAGTTTATTTTGCATCTTCAAAGTGGTAGGCATGTTGTGTAAATCAAATATACAAATTCCAGGTTATAAGGCAAAAAAAAATAGGAAAAATGCCAAGGGGGTGAATACTTTCGCAAGCCACTGTACATCTGCCTGTAGTTATTGAACTCAACCTGCAGGAGGTTTGTTTGTTGTGATTGAGTGGGGGGAAAGAGCTGCGGGCAAGGTTCTGACATATGGGTGTGTCTTGGTGGTGGCAAGGACACACCCAAGAAACAACCACATCTAACCACACCCCCAAGCCATCTCATGTTTGGCTTTTGTAATGGCCGCCAGCATTTCTTGAGGGACAAAAAACGTGGCCAAATCAGCAGGTGGAGTTCCCCTTTAAAGAAAATATGAATTTTCATTGTTGTCAGCAGAAAAGATCCACAGATGCATTTGGAATAATGAGAGTAACATATTTTAGTGTTGAATATTCCTGGGTAGAGTGTTGCATTTAGAAATTGTATATAAACATAAAAAGTATGTTAAATATTGTGTTTGTACTGTGTAGGCTACATGATGTTCACAAATTCTGATTTCATGCCTATTAATGCAGTTTAACAAGTTGATGCAGATTTTTAGTTGAGACATGTGTATGTGTGGTTTTCATATGGTGTATTTAACACTTGTTTATGTTTAATAAACACAAAATGGGACTTTTCATTCTAAGACTTTAATTGAGACTCTTTAGTATACATAATCTGATTTCACCCTATTCTGCATACATCCAACAGCGCTTTATAACCAATATACACTTACTAAATATACAGTACCAGTCAAAAGTTTGGACATACCTTTTCATTCCAGGGTTTTTCTTTATTTTTACTATTTTCTACATTGTAGAATAATAGTGAAGACATCAAAACTATGAAATAATGCATATGGAATCATGTAGTAACCATAAAAAAGTGTTAAACAAATCCAAATATATTTTATATTTGAGATTCTTCAAAGAAGCCACCCTTTGCCTTGATGACAGCTTTGCACACTCTTGGCATTCTCTTAACCAGCTTCATGAGGTAGACACCTGGAATGCATTTCAATTAAGGTGTGCCTTCTTAAAAGTCAATTTGTGGAATTTCTTTCCTTCTTAATGTGTTTGAGCCAATCAGTTGTGTTGTGACAAGGTAGGGGTGCTATACAGAAGATAGCCCTATTTGGTAAAAGACCAAGTCTATATTATGGCAAGAACAGCTCAAATAAGCAAAGAGAAATGACAGTCCATCATTACTTTAAGACATGAAGGTCAGTCAATTCGAAAAATGTCAAGAACTTTGAAAGTTTCTTCAAGTGCAGTCGCAAAAACCATCAAGCGCTATGATGAAACTGGCTCTCATGAGGACCGCCACAGGAATGGAAGACCCAGAGTTACCACTGTTGCAGAGGATAAGTTCATTAGAGTTACCAGCCTCAGAAATTGCAGCCCAAATAAATGCTTCACAGAGTTCAAGTAACAGACATCTCAACATCAACTGTTCAATTCGGCCTTCATGGCCGAATTGCTGCAAAGAAACCACTACTAAAGGACACCAATAATAAGAAGAGACTCGCTTGGGCCAAGAAACAGGAGCAATGGACATTAGACCGGTGGAAATCTGTCCTTTGGTCTGATGAGTCCAAATTTGAGATTTTTGGTTCCAACTGCTGTGTCTTTGTGAGACGCAGAATAGATGAACGGATGATCTCCGCATGTGTGGTTCCCGCCGTGAAGCATGGAGGAGGAGGTGTGATGGTGCTTTGCTGCTGAAACTGTCTGTGATTTATTTAGAATTCAAGGCACACTTAACCAGCATGGTTACCACAGTATTCTACAGCAATACGCCATCCCATCTGGTTCACGCTTAGTGGGACTATCATTTGTTTTTCAACAGGACAATGACCCAACACACCTCCAGGCTTTGTAAGGGCTATTTGACCAAGAAGGAGAGTGATGGAGTGCTGCATTAGAAGACCTGGCCTCCACAATCACCAGACCTCAACCCAATTGAGATGGTTTGGGATGAGTTGGACCGCAGAATGAAGGAAAAGCAGCCAACAAGTGCTCAACATATGTGGGAACTCCTTCAAGACTGTTGGAAAAGCATTCCAGGTGAAGCTATTGAGAGAATGCCAAGAGTGTGCAAAGCTGTCATCAAGGCAAAGGGTGGCTACTTTGAAGAATCTAAAATATATTTTGATTTGTTTAACACTTTTTTGGTTACTACATGATTTCATACGTGTTATTTCATAGTTTTGATGTCTTCACTATTATTCTACAATGTAGAAAATAGTAAAAATAAAGAAAAACCCTTGAATGAGTGGTAGGTGTCCAAACTTTTGACTGGTACTGTACCGACACATATCCACACACTAACAAACACCTACTGTACACATAAATAGTCAGGTTTGTATGATGACTTTTGACTTATCATAGCTGACTCATATTTACCCATAACATCATATTTATGTCCACCGTGTAGGGTTTAACAACAATGAAGTCATTCTGTAACAGTATAGGACTTAAACATAGTGGGGATGGGTGAAAACTCCATGTTTAAAGTGTGGTTATTATCTGTATGTACGTACCTGAGGGAGTGTATGTCTGTATAATCTGTATCACCTGTCTCTTCCAGGAGGAGGATGTGCTGCTGGTGAAGGAGGAGGGGTGTGAGGAGGGTCTTGGGAACTCTGAGGGGACCATGGTCATGGAGGACAACCAGACTACACCTCCTCTTGAACCCACAGAGGAACCAGCTGAGCATCACAGGACCACACACAGTCTCACTGAGGTGAGCCCACTGTGAACTCAAAATCAAATCAAATGTAATTTGTCACATGCTTTGTAAACAACAGGTGTAGACTAATAGTGAAAAGATAATAATAAATAAGACTATGCAGACAGATGGGGACCTGATCCTCGATCAGCACTTCTACTCTGAGATACTCTGTGTATACAGGCCCAGGTCTTGATTAAATGTGTCTTAAGTCTATACCTGCCTTTGAATGATCAAACCATTAAAGAGTGTAAAGTAATCAAATCAACTAACATGTTTGCATAGTAATCATAGCATTCCCTCATTGCCCAATCAGAAGATGCTCCATAGCAGGGTGCTCATATCATTCTTGATCAAACATCCTCTCAATCTCTATCTCTTACAGTCAGTAGACATGGAGGATGGGAAGCCTGATCTGTTGCTGGTCAAAGAGGAAACTATAGAAGATGGACCAGAGAGCATTGATCTGCTGAGTGGACTAAAGATTGGGGAGCAAGGTAAGGGAGAAATAGCCTACATACAGTAATAGATCTTCAATGGGAGTAGTGATGCACCTGCCTATATTTTTTTCTTAATTTTAGTACTAGCGAGTGAGGGCATTCATAGCCGACTGCACAGACGAGAACCGTAATTCAAAGAACAACACGCATATCCTTTTCATTTAGCCACACCCTTTGAGCTATGACGCAAACCAATAACATCCTTTCTCTTCAGTGTAAACGGAAGTAAACCATGACCAATAACAATTTCCACGTTAGCGTTTTTCTTGTTGTTATTTAGACGTTTATTAACACCATGGAACTCAAAATATGACTCATTTAACTGCACAGCATCACATACTTACCCCATGTAGTCTTTAATCTGCGTTGGAGACAGGACTTGGTGATAAATAGTATCTAGGTGACGCTAGCTAGCTGCTAAAGTTAGCTATGGCTAACTGTATGGTTTTCCACACTCAAATAGCCTCCATTATGGAGGTGCTAGCGAATGCAGCCGTGGCAGAGATCTGTAAACTCGTAGACGACGACTATGCAGTGTTTCGTTCGGACATTTCTCAAAGCCAGAAAGAAAACAGGGCATTGCAGAGGAAATTACAGCTACTGGAGCTGAAGGTAGCACGGGATCGCGCAGAGAGGACAACGCGAGAGCGCGTCCTCGCCAGTCGTCCCAGTAGTGTCAAGCTCGTCGACAGATGCAGAGGAATGGCAAGAGGTACATTTTGCAGAAGGTCGATGCTGCGGTGCTTGTCACCCCGTTCCCTTCTGCACATGTGTTCAGAAGTGTTACCCAGAATTGGGTTTTGGTCCGTTTTTGGAAAGTATGCAATAATTCCCCCAGTCCCCTGATTACTTAGCTAACTTGCGCAAAGACACAATATCATATTCTAACCAGATTATTGATTTACTGCATTTCCTATTATTTACTCATTGAAAACAATGTGATGCATCGAACATAATACATAGATTAATAAATAGTAGGCCTATATCAAGAACTTATGAGAAGTGTTACATTACATCCACTATATAGTGTTGAGCATTGACAGTAGCTAACCTAACCACCTCTTTTCCCCCAATCACTCTTTCAGGTGAAGGACATCACACTGGAGGCCACAGGAGCTTTGTGAAGCCAGTGGGACACAATACATGGAGAGATGACCAACCAATCACTGTTGATGAGGGGAGTGGAACCTCAACCCAACACGTTATTGTGATAGAGGTTAGTGTAATAGTGTTGATTTGAAAATATGTTAGTTGTAAATCAAATGTGGCCAGTTTATCCCCTCATCTATTCACTTGCTTACATGTACATCCTCATTTATCTGCCATAAGCAAGCACGTGCACAGATAGGGCTCTACCTGGAGCTAGCTAACTAGCAGATTTACATCAATCATCAACATCAATGATCAGCTGATAGCCCAACCTCTTTTCCCGATGCCAATCATGTCTTTAGGAGTCACTGTAACTAGCTTGCTTACAATTTGTGATGATGAGTGTGTCGTTGCAGAAATAAATAGGCCTATGCTCATTATTGATTTATTTTCACTACCGAAGCATTTGGGGGGTCTGTGCACGGCCTTGGCCATAGGGGAGCTTGTGAGACTTCCCTATGACATTTTTATCTAATTAAACTCATGTACCGGTAATAACCACCTCTCTTCTTGTGTCAGTCTGCAGATGCAGATGATGCAGGTCCTGGGATCAAGCAGGAGAGGTCTGAAGGAGAGGAGGACCCACAGCACAGCAGCGACATCCAGACTGGAGAGCCCCATGTAGTCACGGAGGACCCCACCACCACCCCAGCGCAGCCCAGGGACGTCAGTAGAACGCCGAACGCCGTCCTCAAGTCTGAGACAGAGACTTTAACGGGGCTGGGGCGACTGGGCTGTCCTCCTGCTCACCGCTCAGAGTATTTAGTTTACGGTAACCCGAGCCTGAGGACGGTTCTGTCCCATCGGGACTCAGGTGACACGTTACAGACTGGCAATGATCCATCCTGTTCATACGCTACAGAGACAGAGATGATACCTGGTAACATGCCTGTGGGCTTAGATACACAGACTAATCCAATGAGAGGTGACTGGAACCAGTACAGTAGTAGTGTATACTCTGAAGGGTTCCTAGATAAGAAAGGGAAGGGTCTGGTCGTAGATGAGGTTACTGTGAAAGTGGAGGGTGACGCTCCTCTGACATGGAATGCAGACGAGACTCACTTAGGAGAAGGACAGTCGCAGGGCAACACTAGTGACTTCTTAGACTACAGGGAAAGCTTAGAGCCAAATCCAAATATCGCAACCCACTCCCCTTTACACACGCTCAGGGATCGCGACCCAGTGTCCACGTCGATGGCACCTTCCGATTCACACGGCCGCATCCTTTTCGATCAGGTATTGAACTCAAACGACAGGGCTAGAGTCCAGGCTCTGGAAGGGGGAGCAACATCAGGCGGTAGTAAAGAGAAACGGTTTTTCTGCATGTTTTGTAACAAAGGCTTCAACTGCCCCCAGAAGGTGGAGATCCACCAGAGGGTCCACGTAGGGGTGAAACCCTTCAGCTGTACTCAGTGTCACATGCGCTTCTCCCAGGCTTGGAACCTGAAGATCCACCAGAGGGTCCACACAGGGGAGAAACCCTACAGCTGTAGCCAGTGTCACATGCGCTTTGCCCAGACTTGCAACCTGAAGAGGCACCAGAGGGTCCACACAGGGGAGAAACCCTACAGCTGCCCCCAGTGTGAGAAGAGGTTCTCCCACCAGCACCAGCTGAAGATGCACCTGAAGGTCCACATGGGAGAGAGGGCCCAGTATTACCCCCAGACTAGCGGTCACGAGTCATGACCGCAGTTTACTTCCATGTGACTCTCACGGTAACTAGGCTGCTTCAAAACTGCGCTCTGTAAATTAATGGCGCTGATTGCCGTTAGAAGCCTACCAAACTTGCTAACGGCCGTCAATTTGCTAATAGCCTGATGCTCACCGCTCTAGTGTCCCTCTAATCACTTTGACATCAATGGAAATGCAGTCGAAAAATAACATGATTGAATTTGAATAATCAGCAGAGGTCACAATAGCAGCAAAAAAATTATAAAGTCTTGCATTCTGAAAACGCAGGTGTATTGACCATGACATTCAATTTCAAGTTCCACATTTTTATATTTAAATAGAGTCGCTGCTGTTATCCGAAACGTCTCATCCATCCTCCAAACCACACTCTCTCTCTGAGAGGAGAGTAAAATGCATTGTGATTGCAACATTTCAAATTGCAATTGTGGGAAAATGACAGTTTTGAAAGCAAATATTATAATTATAATTAGTCATTTAGCAGACGCTCTTATCCAGAGCGACTTACAGGAGCAATTAGGGTTAAGTGCCTTGCTCAAGGGCACATCGACAGATTTTTCACCTAGTCGGCTCGGGGATTAGAACCAGCGACCTTTCGGTTACTGGCACAACGCTCTTAACCACTAAGCTACCTGCCGCCCAAATAGGCCTACTGTTGTGACTGTTGGAGAGAGGAGGGTCTCAACTTTCTGTAGGTATTACATTTATTTCTCAACTCTCAATATGGACCACTGGAGCACCGTTTTTTAACCAAAGTATCTGGTAGGCTATGGCTTTGAGATATAGCTTATATGGAGTAGTGCGCAGGATGTGCACATCTGCCATTTGCAGTGATTGCATAGGCCTATATACATCATTGGGTATGCTGCAATGTTTTTAGGACATTAGATTAACTGTTAACTAACTACATTAACTGTTAGATTAATCAATTACACAGCTAACTAGCAGCATATTATATTTAGCAATCTAGCTAATGCAAAATAGGGGGAATTCCAACCCCAGTTAAGCCCGTGTGAATGGAATGTAATTCCCTTAAGTATGAGAATAGCATCTAGATCTATTTGACCTAATAATCGCTGGAGGCAAATGTGAAACCAGTCATATGGCGGTACTGAATCATATCTACATATCAACGTTCCCAGAGTAAAGTTGATGAAATGTGCCATTATGCAGAATTTAAATTGTACAGCCTTTTAACTTTCAGAGATGGGCACTCTCTAATGTCTTAATATGATAGGCTACTCCAACCTTCTGTTTCCTATTTCTATCATGTTAAATATTAGCCACTATCAGTATTGACCCTCAGTAGGCCTAATAACTACACATATTCAACTGCCAATTTACTGTTAGTTCCCTTCAATTGGTATAGCCTACATAATCATTCCATTTAATTACATAGTTTCGTTTACCTTCGTTTGCTTCCTCTGTAAACACCATCACGGCCGTGTGTTTGTTGCTGAGGATCATTAGTAACAGTTGATCATGTTTTTAAAAATGACATGTAGGCTAATTAAATCATTATGGAATGGAGCGCAGACCAAGCCGTAACAGTTTGAACCCGACGCATGGCGCAATACTTGGCCGTGTCATCATACAGTTCCCATGATGGGTGCAGGCAATAGACGATGGTATAGCCTACTATTGTACACTATTCTCCCTATTATAATTCTATGTACACTAATCTTCCAACATTACCATGGGTTGAAGAACTGAATGTGGCAATTTTTCGAATGAATCAAAGCACTGTTTTCTTTCTTTCGTGCGGTAAGGCTCTCCAATCAATTTTTTTCCACGAGTGCCAAGGGTTCATGAAAACTTAGCCTACCTAAAAAATAGCTGTGTCATTATCCAACATGTTAATTGTAGGCCTATGTCCTCCTAGTTCGGGGGATGAAATTTGGAGACCCAAGCTATAGGCTTCTGTAACGCCGAACCTACCAATTTACCTGATTTATGCGCTATAGAATGTTTTAATTATATGCCCAGGCTTTTCTCCATTTACTTTTTTATTTTTACAGTTTGTATCATGTTAAATATTATCCATTATCGGGAACCACTGGCAGTAATACCCACATTCATTTATAACTGTCACTTCAGTGTTAGTTTCCTTCAATTTGTAGGCTACATTTCACACCATTCCATTTACCTTTCTTTCCTCTGTCACCTCCATGTAGTTGTTCCAGAGAGTGGCTATCAATAGTGGATCATATTAAGCTAACGTGGTGCAATAATGTGGGACATGTAGCCTATTTGAATCATTATGGAACTGAGACCACACTTAGCAGTTTAATCCTGGAGCACGGTTCATGATTACTGGACTGTTGTCATTAGGCTACAGTTCCATGATTAGTGAGGAATAACGTATTTATAGGAATACTGTTGAAACCCTATTGTACAATTTTCTCACCTTCCAATATCTCATCGATTGAACTTGAATATGGCAACTTTCAGGATGAATCAAACCACAATTTTTTATTCATCAATATTTTGTGTGTAAAGGCTCTCCAAACCTGTTTTTTGTGATTCATAAATACTTTCCTTACCCTAAATAATCTACAAGATCTGAGTATTTTTTAAATCTACCAATTGGTGCTGAAACGGAGGCGAATATACATATTTAGATGGCTTTCTTTCATTGACCCCTGATATTCTGAACTCGTTCTCTCGATATATTCTAGTGAGTCTGTTGACAAAGTTCTAACTAAAAAGTACACCGTATTTAAAGAGATGGCTTAAGATAAATGTACTGAAAACCCTATTGAATGGAAACTCCACGAGAAAAGCTGTTGGCCAGCAAGTGGGAGGGTTTTCAGCGGTTGAATGAAATGTATTCAGAGCGTGCAAAGTAACCGCACCTGCAGAGCGCGTTACGCGACTGAATAAGGTAACTCTGAATACCAAATACTGACACCGACAGCATCATTGCGTTTTGGCACATCAGAAATACATTAATTTCCAATGGAATGCTGCGTTTGCCTTGCAGTTTGCATTGCAGAGGCAGTTGCAGTGCGTTCTGGGTGGTGCACCCCAATGTATGCATCAAATTGTATGCTAGACTTCACAGAAATAGTAGGAAAATGTGAATGTTGAACTTTTGACGCATACATATCCACTAAACATGTTGGATTACATATTGAAAAATGTTTGACTGCAGAATGTATTACGCAGCATTGATGTAATGAGCTATCGGTCTGATTGAGGCTTCAGAAGTGCATAGGAAAGCCGTACATTTCCTATGTCTGAATCGGTCCCTTTGAGTTTCAGATGGTGAATTATCCCAACTCCATATTTTATCAATAAGATGTCCCTACTGTTGGTGAGTGCATCTGTCATTTCAACTGAACATTGTGATCACATTAATGAAGAATGAAATCAAATAAATCATATTCATAATGAATGAATGATGCGTGTCGGGAGCTGGTCATTTTTCCAACACACCTATTATAGCGTTCGTATTTCATTAACACTGTCAAGTACAATCATATTAAGGCTATACTATCATTCAGATTGATACACTGAACATAAATATAAACGCAACATGTAAAGTGTTGGTCCCATGTTTTATGAGCAGAAATAAAAGATCCCAGAAATGTTCCATAAGCACAAAAAGCTTATTAAAAAATTTCTCTCATTCTGTGCACAAATTTGTTTACATCCCTGTTAGTGAGCTTTTATCCTTTGCAAGATAATCCATCCACCTGACAGGTGTGGCGTATCAAGAAGCTGATTAAACAGCAAGATCATTACACAGATGCACCTTGTGCTGGGGACAATAAAAGGCCACTCTAAAATGTGCAGTTTTGTCACACAACACAATGCCACAGATGTCTCAAGTTTTGAGGGAGCCTGAAATTAGCATGGTGACTGCACAGGAATGTCCACCAGAGCTGTTGCCACAGAACATACCAATGTTCATTTCTCTACCATAAGCCACCTCTAAACTAATTTTAAAGAATTTGGCAATACGTCCAAATCCCAGGACCTCCACATCCGGCTTCTTCAGCTGTGGGATCTTCTAAGACCAGCCACCTGGACAGCTGATGAAACTGTGGGTTTGCACAACCAAAGACTTTCTGCACAAACTGTCAGAAACCGTCTCAGGGAAGCTCATGTGCGTGCTCGTAGTCCTCACCAGGGTCTTGACCTGACTGCAGTTCGACGTCGTAACTGACTTCAGTGGGCAAATGCTCACCTTCGATGACCATTGGCACGCTGGAGAAATGTGCTCTTCATGGATGAATCGCGGTTTCAACTGTACTAGGCAGATGGCAGAGTATGGCGTCATGAACAGAGCGCCCCGATGGTGGAGGTAGGGTTGTGGTATGGGCAGACATAAGCTACAGACAACGAACACAATTGCATTTTATCGATGGCAATCTGAATGCACAGAATAAGAGACTAATGAACAGTGTACACGGTCTAGGCAAGAAACAGAGCGCATGCCTTTTTTGCGACTTTCAAATCATCAGACAATAGTCGCATCATGCAGCCCATATCTTTTGATTTGTAAGACATTCTAAGGTTTGTACCACAACTAAAGTATCCAAATAACTCTAAATGAGTGTATAGGACCTGTTTCAAATAATCACTTTTTACATTCAACACAGAATAAATAGCCGCTCCATGTGCGTACTCGCTTGGCAATCATTAGATAAAAATATCCTTTATTTTATTCAGCTATGTTCACTTATTCTTCTTACTATAAAGTTATATAATATATATGAAATATATATAATATATTTAATATAATAAAATAATGGCACGGGAATTATAAGCATATCTTGTCTGCTGTAAATGAACTAGCCTACAGCCTAGGCTGTCGTTGGCATGGCATAGCCAGATCAGTAACATACAGTAGGCCGACTCAGAATTGCCATGCCAACGACAGCCTAGGCTGTAGGCTAGTTCATTTACAAAAATGTTGCAGTTTTAAAGGATGTTTTATGCATTTCTACACATTTTGCCATGGGGGTGGAGAGAAGTTGAACCTTGGAAATTGAACCTTCGTGTATTCTACTGTACTAACTCTCAACATTAAGTTGAGACCCGCCTGAGTTCCCCACTCATTGTTTTTTTTTTTTTTGGGGGGGGGGGGGGGGGGGGGGGGGATTTATCCGCGGGCTTACAAAAGGGGTTCTGCAAATTGCCCATCCCAGGCCTACTAAATATACCTACACATACAAACACAAATGGTAAATACTCCATGTTTAAAATGTATTTTATCTGTGTGTGTATGTGTATGTACCTGAGGGAGTGTACGTCTGTGCAATCTGTATCACTCTTCCAGGAGGAGGAGGTGCGGCTGGTGAAGGAGGGGTGTGAGGAGAGTCTGGGGAACCCTGAGGGGACCATGATCATGGAGGACAACCAGACTACACCTCCTCCTAAACCCACAGAGGAACAAGCTGAGCAGCACAGGACCACACACAGTCTCACTGAGGTGTGCCCACTGTGAACTCAAAACCAAATCAAATGTCATTTGTCACATGCTTACTTACGGGTCCTTTTTCAACAATGTAGAGTTCAAGATAAAACATATAATAAAAAACTGAAATAGTGACACGAGGTATAATTACACAGTGAATAACAATGAGTAAAAATAATATAGCTATATACAGGGAGTACCAGTACCGAGCCGATGTGCCTATGTACATTTAGGTAGGGTTAAAGTGACTAGGCAACAGGATAAATAATAAACAGTAGCAGGTAGCCATTTGAATAGCTATTTAGCAGTCTTGTGGCTTACATTTTAGTCATCTAGCAGACGCTCTTATCCAGAGCGACTTACAGTTAGTGAATGCATACATGTTTATTTTTATGTTTTTTTTTTCATACTGGCCCCCCGTGGGAAACGAACCCACATCCCTGCCGGCCAAACCCTCCCCTACCTTGGATGACGCTGGACCAATTGTGCGCCGCCCATGGGTCTCAAGGTCGCGGCCAGCTGCGACAGAGCCTGGACTCGAACCAGGATCTCTAGTGGCACAGCTAGAACTGCGATGCAGTGCCTTAGACCACTGCGCCACTCGGGAGTAGAAGCTGTTCAGGGTCCTGTTTAGGGCTGAGCGATATATTGACTTAATTCCATTAATTCGAAGTTACGTTTTTGCGCGATATTCCAAATGCCTGTATCGCAAGAATCAAGATTTTGTTATTTTTCGTTTTTATGAGCGTTTATGTACGCTTGTTCTCACCGACAAGCGGTTTCAACTAGCAATTTGCATTTGAGGGTTGGTACACCAGAATCGGTCATATGTACACCAAAACACATTGAGACATTATCTTACTGTAATAGAGGAGAAGTTAACTTTTCAAACGATACCCTTTTTATGTCTCAACTACTCTAACTGCTCGCAAAGCAGACACTACTAAAACGAGAGTATCAATGAACATTGATTCTGGAAAATGAATGCGGAGTTCGTCGCCAGTCTCAACGTTAACAGTGAAGAGGCGACTCCTGGATGCTGACCTAGGCAGAGTTGCAAAAAAAAAGCCATATCTCAGACTGGCCAATAAAAAGAAAAGATTAAGATGGGCAAAAGAACACAGACACTGGACTTTTTCTTTGCAACTCTGCCTAGGTCAGCATCCCGGAGTTGCCTCTTCACTGTTGAGGTTGAGACTGGTGTTTTGCAGGTACAATTTAATGAAGCTGCCAGTTGAGGACCTGTGAGGCGTCTGTTTCTCAAACTAGACACTCTAATGTATTTGTCCTCTTGCACAGTTGTGCAACGGGGCCTCCCACTCCTCTTTCTATTCTGGTTAGAGCCAGTTTGCGCTGTTCTGTGAAGGGAGTAGTACACAGCGTTGTACGAGATCTTCAGTTTCTTGGCAATTTCTCACATGAAATAGCCTTCATTTGTCAAAACAAGAATAGACTGACGAGTTTCAGAAGAAAGTTATTTGTTTCTGGCCATTTTGATCCTGTAATCGAACCCACAATTGCTGATGCTCCAGATACTCAACTAGTCTCAAGAAGGCCCGTTTTATTGCTTCTTTAATCAGCACAACAGTTTTCAGCTGTGCTAACATAATTGCAAAAGGGTTTTCTAATGATCAATTAGCCTTTTAAAATGATAAACTTGGATTAGAAACACAACGTGCCATTGGAACACATGACTGATGGTTGCTGATAATGGGCCTCTGTACGCCTATCAGTCCTTCTCAAATAGTTGGGCGCGCCCCCCTGGGGGGCTCGGAGCGATGCCAGGGGGGGCGCGTGTGACTCCGGGGAACATGCTTTTTTTTGCCGCAGGGAGTAGGGTTTTTTTGCACCGAACAAGAGCACACAGCACAGAGCAGGAGATATGAAGTGCAGATAACAAACCCTTAAGAGACACCATGGAAAAATATTTAACAGGGATGAAAAGAAAGGCGGAGAGAGACGGAGATCATGAGACAAACGTAAGTCTCCCGAAAGCTAAGACAAGGAAAAATGACGAAGCGTATGTAGCGCTTGGCTTCACTGTGACTACGGTGGGAGACGGGGAAAGACCGGTATGTTTACTGTGTCTAAAAATGTTGGCAGCGGACAGCATGAAGCCAAATAAATTAAGGCGTCACTTAAAGACATTACACCCCAATCACACTGATAAGCCACTTGAGTTTTTTCTGCGAAAACGTGCCGAATATTGCCAACAATCGTCCCGCTTTGTGAATGCTACTTCAGTAAACCAGCGAGCACTGTTAGCATCATATAAGGTGGCGTACCAAATTGCTCAGTGCAAAAAAAAACACTCCATAGCAGAGGAGCTGATACTGCCTGCAGCATTAGACATGGTCTCTGTCATGCTGGATGACGCAAGTGCTGCAAAAATAAAAACTATCCCTCTGTCCAATGACACTGTCGCCAGACGTATAAATGACATTGCTAACGATCTTAAAGAACAGCTGGTAGATAAACTCAAAGACAAACGTTTTGCCTTACAGTTCGATGAAGCAACTGACAGCAACAAAGACTGTTTGTTTATCGCTTATGTACGTTTTGACATGACAAACTCCCTGTGTGAGGATCTACTTTTTTGTAAATATGTCAGAGACATAGCCACAGCTGAAGAGCTATTCAAAATGCTGGACTGCTTCCTGACTGAGAATGGGCTAAAGTGGGAGAACTGCATTGGTGTTTGCAGTGATGGTGCACACACTATGGCAGGGATGAGAAAAGGACTTCGGGCACTCATCAAGAAGGCCTCACCTAATGCTGAGAGGACACACTGTGTTATACACAGAGAAGCACTGGCATCAAGGCACCTTTCCTCTGAATTAAGTGAGGTTATGACTGACATTGTAGGTGTAGTCAATTTTATAAAGACCAGACCACTAAAAACAAGAGTCTTCTCTGCTATCTGTGAGGAGATGGTAGCTGAACATCAAGCTGTGCCGTTTCACAGTGAAGCAAGGTGGCTGTCACGAGGAAAAGTCTTGTCCCGAGTTTTTGAGCTCAGTGAGCAGATAAGAATGTTTTCGGAGCAGGAGCACAAGTATGACCTCGCAGAAAATTTTAGTGCTGAGAACTTCCTGGCAAAACTGGCCTACCTGAGTGACATATTTGGAAAGCTAAATTAACTACATCTACAGCTTCAAGGGAAAGATAAACACCTCCCTCAGGTCACAGACAAGATCAGCTCTTTCACTCGAAAGCTTGCAATGTGGGGCAGGCGACTTGATGAAGGAAATACTGATTCATTCGAGAACCTGCATGAATTTGTTGACACTACTGACTATGATGCCACCTCAGTGATTCCATATATTAAGGAGCATATTTCATCACTGATGGGATTCTTTAAAAAGTACTTCCCTGAAAACAGTTCCCAATATAACTGGGTGAGAGATCCTTTCAATGCACCAGCTCCAACTGGTTTCAGCTCTGCAGAGGAGGACCAGTTCATTGATATGACGTCTGACTCCACATTGAGACTGAGGTTCACATCACAGACACTGAGTGAATTCTGGCTGAGTGTAGAGAGGCAGTATCCACTCTTAGGGCAGTGTTAATAAAGTTATTCTTTTTGTAAGTTGATCTATATTTCTTTCTATTTGTTTTTTTGTTTTCTTTAATGTTAATAAGGATACAATGTTATGCAGAGGTGTACTTATAACAATTTTATAGACAAATGATACTATTTACAGTTGCGGCGGAGAGTTGGGGGGCGTGAAATGTTTATTTCTTCCTAGGGGGGGGCGTAACAGAAAATAATTGAGAAGCACTGGCCTATGTAGAAATTGCATTAAAAATCAGCCGTTTCCAGCTACAATAGCCATTTACAACATTAACAATGTCTACACTGTATTTCTGATCAATTTCATGTTATTTTAATGGACAAAAAAATTGCCTTTCTTTCAAAAACAAGGAAATGTCTAAGTGACCCCAAACTTTTGAATGGTAGTGTATATCATGTATCGGTTTGGAAAAAATAGAGCAATGATTTTTAGGCCATATCGTCCATCCCTAGTACTGTTGGTTGCAGACTTGGTGCACTGGTACCGCTTGCCGTGCGATAACAGAGAGAACTGTCTATGGCTTGTGGGCTGGAGTCTTTGAAAAGTTTCTGGGCCTTTCTGTGACACCGCCTGGTATAGAGGTCCTGGATGGCAGCGAGCTCGGCCCCAGTGATGTATTGGGCCGTACTCATCACGCTCTGTAGCGCTTTGTGGTTGGCTCCCTTGCAGTTCCTGTACCAAGCGGTGATGCAGCCAGTCAAAATGCTCTCAATGGCGCAGCTGTAGACCTTTTTGAGGATCTGAGGGCCTCCTGAAAATATTGTAAACCTCATGAGGGGGAAGAGGAGCTGTCGTGCCCTCTTCACAACTGTGTGGGTGTGTGTGGACCATGTTAATTCCTTAGTTTCTTAGATCAGCACTCCTAATCTGAGACTCTTCATGGATATGGGCCCAGGTCTTGATTAATTTTGTCTTAAGTGTGGGACCATGCCTTTGAATTATCAAACCATTAAAAAGAGTGTCTAGTAATCAAATCAACTAACACGTTTGCATAGTATCAAATCAACTAACATGTTTGCATAGTACACATAGCAATCCCTAATTTCACAAACAGATGGTGCTCCATAGCAGGGTGTTCATACCAGATGTCTTGATCCAACATCTTCTCACTCTGTATCTCTTACAGTCAGTAGACATGGAGGATGGGAAGCCTGATCTGCTGCTGGTCAAAGAGGAGACAGTAAAAGACGGACCAGAGACCATTTATCTGCTGAGTGGACTAAAGATGGGGGAGCAAGGTAAGGGAGAAATGCATATAGCCCATATAGTCTTACAATGCTCGTTCCCCCTCATAGCACCAGTTACAATCCAAGTGCCAATACCGTTTAGCAAACTCCAGGCGGTGCTATGGTGAGATGACTTGAAAATAGAGCATATGCAGAAAACGACCTCATACCTACTGTAAAATATGGTAGTGGATCTTTGATGTTATGGGGCTAATTTGCTTCCACTGGTCCTGGGGCCCTTGTTAAGGTCCACGGCATCATGAACTAACATAAATGACAGAGTGAAAAGAAGGAAGCCTGTACAGAATAAAAAATATTCAAAAACATGTATCCTGTTTGCATTAAGGCACTAAAGTAATATTGCAAAATATGGCAAAGAAAGTAACTTTTTGTCCCGAATACAAAGCATTATGTTTGGGGCAAATACAACACAACACATCACTGAGTACCACTCTTCATATTTTCAAGCATGGTGGTGGCAGTATCATGTTATGGGTATGCTTGTCATCAGCAAGGACTAGGGAGTTTTTGTAGGATAAAGAGAAACAGAATAGAGCTAAGCACAGGCAAAATCCTAGAGGAAAACTTGGTTAAGTCTGCTTTCCAACAGACACTGGGAGACAAATTCACCTTTCAGCAGGACAATTACCTAAAACACAAGGCCAACTATACACTGGAGTTGCTTACCAAGACGACATGAAATGTTCCTGAGTGGCCAAGTTACAGTTTTGACTTAAATCAGCTTGAAAATCTATGGCAAGACTTGACAATGGCTATCTAGCAATGATCAACAACCTACTTGACAGAGCTTGAAGAATTTAAAAAAGAATAATGGGCAAATATTGTACAATCGAGGTGTGCAAAGTTCTTAGAGACCACAGGGGGCCAGTATGAAAAATGTATGCACTCACTAATTGTAAGTCGCTCTGGATAAGAGCATCTGCTAAATGACTAAAATGTAAAATGTATAAATACTTACCCAGAAAGATTCACAGCTGTAATCACTGCCAAAGGTGATTCTACCATGTATTGAATCAGGGGGTTGAATACCTATCTAATCAATATATATTATTGTTTATTTACCATTAATAAAGAAAAGTTAGAATTTTTATTCCACTTTGACAGAGTATTTTGTGTAGATCGTTAAATTAAATCAATTTTAATCCCACTTAGTAACACAATAAAATGTGTAAAAAGTCAAGGAGTGTGAATACTTTCTGAAGGCACTGTAGCTCAACATTTGAATTATTAATTGTATAGTCTTTTTTGCTCATCTTCATCAAGGGTGCTAATAATTTTGGAGGTGACTGTCATTATACAGAACATAATGTGGTCCTCTGTAGCTCAGCTGGTAGAGCACGGCGCTTGTAATGCCAAGGTAGTGGGTTCGATCCCCGGGACCACCCATACACAAAAATGTATGCACGTATGACTGTAAGTCGCTTTGGATAAAAGCGTCTGCTAAATGGCATATTATTATAATATAGGGCACTCAAACTCAACTCTGGACCTCGAAGCCAATTCCACTGTGCTTTTTCGTTGTTACCCTCTAATTGGGGACTAATTTAGACCTGGAACACCAAGTGTGTGCAATTAATTATCAGGTAGAACAGAAAACCAGCAGGCTCCGGACCTCGTAGGGTAGGAGTTAAAGAGCGACCTCCTTTAAAAAGCAATGAATCTCTTTGAAAATGGCCTATGTGGCATCGATACGAGTCAGAAACTGCCGCTTTCAAGGAGCGGGACTCTAACCCGGACGCTTATAAGAAATCCCGCTATGCCCTCCGACGAGCCATCATACAGGCAAAGAGTCAATACAGGACTAAGATTGAATCGTACTACACCGGCTCTGACGCTCGTCGGATGTGGCAGGGCTTGAAAACTATTACAGACTACAAAGGGAAGCACAGCCACGAGCTGCCCAGTGACACAAGCCTACCAGACGAGCTAAACCACTTCTATGCTCGCTTCGAGGCAAGCAACACTGAAGCATGCATGAGAGCACCAGCTGTTCCGGATGACTATGTGATCACGCTCTCCTTAGCCGATGTGAGTAAGACTTTTAAGCAGGTCGACATTCAAAAGGCCGCAGGGCCAGACGGATTACCAGGACGTGTACTCCAAGCATGTGCTGACCAACTGGCAAGTGTCTTCACTGACATTTTCAACATGTCCCTGACTGAGTCTGTAATACCAACATGTTTCAAGCAGACCACCATAGTCCCCGTGCCCAAGGACACTAAGATAACCTGCCTAAATGACTACCGACCCGTAGCACTGACGTCTGTAGCCATGAACTGCTTTGAAAGGCTGGTCATGGCTCACATCAACACCATTATCCCAGAAACCCTAGACCCACTCCAATTTGCATACCGCCCCAACAGATCCACAGATGATGCAATCTCTATTGCACTCCACACTGCCCTTTCCCACCTGGACAAGAGGAACACCTACGTGAGAATGCTATTCATTGACTACAGCTCAGCGTTCAACAAATTTTTACATTTTTAGTCATTTAGCAGACGCTCTTATCCAGAGCGACTTACAGTTAGTGAGTGCATACATTTTCATACTGGCCCCCCGTGGGAAACGAACCCATAACCCTGGTGTTGCAAGCGCCATGCTCTACCAACTGAGCTACAGGGGACTTAGAGCCCTCAAAGCTCATCACTAAGCTAAGGATCCTGGGACTAAACACCTCCCTCTGCAACTGGATCCTAGACTTCCTGACGGGCCGCCCCCAGGTGGTAAGGGTAGGTAACAACACATCTGCCACGCTGATCCTCAACACGGGGGCCCCTCAAGGGTGCGTGCTCAGTTCCCTCCTGTACTCCCTGTTCACCCATGACTGCATGGCCAGGCACGACTCCAACACCATCATTAAGTTTGCCGACGACACAACAGTGGTAGGCCTGATCACCGACAACGATGAGACAGCCTATAGGGAGGTCAGAGACCTGGCCATGTGGTGCCAGGATAACAACCTCTCCCTCAACGTGACCAAGACAAAGGAGATGATTGTGGACTACAGGGAAAAAAAGAGGACTGAGCACGCCCCCATTCTCATCGACAGGGCTGTAGTGGAACAGGTTGAGAGCTTCAAGTTCGTTGGTGTCCACATCACCAACGAACTATCATGGTCCAAACACACCAACACAGTCGTGAAGAGGGCACGACAAAGCCTATTCCCCCTCAGGAGACTGAAAAGATTTGGCATGGGTCCTCAGATCCTCAAAAAGTTATACAGCTGCACCATCGAGAGCATCCTGACTCGTTGCATCACCGCCTGGTATGGCAACTGCTCGGCCTCCGACCGCAAGGCACTACAGAGGGTAGTGCGTACGGCCCAGTACATCACTGGGGCCAAGCTTCCTGCCATCCAGGACCTCTATACCAGGCGGTGTCAGAGGAAGGCCCTCAAAATTGTCAAAGACTCCAGCCACCCTAGTCATAGACTGTTCTCTCTGCTACCGCACGGCAAGCGGTACCGGAGCGCCAAGTCTAGGTCCAAAAGGCTTCTCAACAGCTTCTACCCCCAAGCCATAAGACTCCTGAACAGCTAATCATGGCTACCCGGACTATTTGCACTGCCCCCCCACCCCCACCCCATCTTTTTTTACGCTGTTGCTACTCTGTTAATTATTTATGCATAGTCACTTTAACTCTACCCACATGTACATATTACCTCAACTACCTCAACTAGCCAGTGCCCCAGCACATTGACTCTGCACCGGTATCCCCCTGTATATAGCCTCCCTACTGTTATTTTATTTTACTTCTGCTCTTTTTTTCTCAACACTTTTTTGTTGTTGTTGTTTTATTTTACGTTTTTATTAAAAAATAAATGCATTGTTGGTTAAGGGCTGTAAGTAAGCATTTCACGGTAATGTCTACACCTGTTGTATTCGGCGCATGTGGCAAATACAATTTGATTTGATTTGATTTGAAACCGTTATTCTAGTGTCAAAATGCACTACAAAGTGTAAATAGGATGATTTTGGACATAAAGTCAGTCTCTTCTAAAACGGAGTTTGGAACATCCGTGCATCACAACGGTTGGGTTTTGATTTGACAATGGCCATTTGCCCACTAACATGGGGTGAACAGCTGCAGTGGCTGCGCTCTATCCAATAGCATAGCTAGACATTGAGACAGACCTGCCCAGCAGCTCCGACTTTGTTTACATAAGACAACACCTCGTTCATTTTTTTACTTGAGAAATACTGCACCAAACACCTTAGTTAGATGTAAAATTGTGCAACTAAACACCCTCGGCAAAAAACGTCAAAATGAATTAAATATTTTTTTAGTTATCTTAGTTAGATTCATTCTGGGGATTTTGAGGACGTGAAATAGCCTTCTGCATCTACAGTGTTTCATAGGGGACAATCATTAACCAAATGCGGAATAGGTCAGGACACACACCTCTAAGACCAAAATCTCGTTTTTCCTAATGAGCAACAGAAAAACACACGTGCCAATCAGCTTGTTCAGAGGCTCTTTGAATACCGCTGATATGGGATGTTAATATTAATAAACTCAGCAAAAAAAGAAATGTCCCTTTTTCAGGACCCTGTCTTTCAAAGATAATTCGTAAAAATCAAAATAACTTCACAGATCTTCATTGTAAAGGGTTTAAACACAGTTTCCCATGCTTGTTCAATTAACCATAAACAATTAATGAACATGCACCTGTGGAACGGTCGTTAAGACACTAACAGCTTACAAATGGTAGGCAATTAAGGTCACAGTTATGAAAACTTAGGACACTAAAGAGACCTTTCTACTGACTCTGAAAAACACTAAAAGAAACATGCCCAGGGTCCCCGCTCATCTGCGTGAACGTGCCTTAGGCATGCTGCAAGGAGGCATGAGGACTGCAGATGTGGCCAGGGCAATCAATCAGATCAAATCAAATGTTATTTGCAGATGTTATAGCGAGTGTAGCGAAATGCTTGTGCTTCTAGCTCCTAGCTCCGAAAGTGCAGTAATATCTAACAAGTAATATCTAACAATTTCACAACATATACCTAATACACACAAAACTAGTAAGGAATGGAATTTAAGAAAATATACATATGTAGACAAGCAATGACAGAGCGGCATGGACAAAGATACAGTAGAATAGTATAGAATAGAATGCAGTATATACAGTGAGGGAAAAAAGTATTTGATCCCCTGCTGATTTTGTACATTTGCCCACTGACAAAGAAATGATAAGTCTATAATTTTAATGGTAGGTTTATTTGAACACTGAGAGACAGAATAGCAGCAAAAAAATCCAGAAAAACGCATGTCAAAAATGTTATAAATTGATTTGCATTTTAATGAGGGAAATAAGTATTTTACCCCCTCTCAATCAGAAAGATTTCTGGCTCCCAGGTGTCTTTTATACAGGTAACGAGCTGAGATTAGGAGCACACTCTTAAAGGGAGTGCTCCTAATCTCAGTTTGTTACCTGTATAGAAGACCTGTCCACAGAAGCAATCAATCAATCAGATTCCAAACTCTCCACCATGGCCATGACCAAAGAGCTCTCCAAGGATGTCAGGGACAAGATTGTAGACCTACACAAGGCTGGAATGGGCTACAAGACCATCGCCAAGCAGGTTGGTGAGAAGGTGACAACAGTTTGTGCGATTATTCCCAAATGGAAGAAACACAAAATAACTGTCAATCTCCCTCGGCCTGGGGCTCCATGCAAGATCTCACCTCGTGGAGTTGCAATGATCATGAGAACGATAAGGAATCAGCCCAGAACTACACGGGAGGATCTTGTCAATGATCTCAAGGCAGCTGGGACCATAGTCACCAAGAAAACAATTGGTAACACACTACGCCGTGAAGGACTGAAATCCTGAAAGTGTTGTGGTCAGATGAGACCAAAACTGAGCTCTTTGGCATCAACTCAACTCGCCGTGTTTGGAGGAGGAGGAGGAATGCTGCATATGACCCCAAGAACACCATCCCCACCGTCAAACATGGAGGTGGAAACATTATGCTTTGGGGGTGTTTTTCTGCTAAGGGGACAGGACAACTTCACCGCATCAAAGGGATGATGGATGGGGCCATGTACAAAGATGTGTGCAAACCTGGTGGCCAACTACAAGAAACGTCTGACCTCTGTGATTGCCAACAAGGGTTTTGCCACCAAGTACTAAGTCATGTTTTGCAGAGGGGTCAAATACTTATTTCCCTCATAAAAATTCAAATCAATTTATAACATTTTTGACATGCGTTTTTCTGGATTTTTGTTGTTGTTATTCTGTCTCTCACTGTTCAAATAAACCTACCATTAAAATTATAGACTGATGATTTCTTTGTCAGTGGGCAAACGTACAAAATCAGCAGGGGATCAAATACTTTTTTCCCTCACTGTACATATGAGATGAGTAGTGCAAGATATGTAAACATTATTAAAGTGACTGTAAACATTATTAAAGTGACTAGTGTTCCATTTCTTGAAGTGGCCAGTGATTTCAATAGGCAGCAGCAGCCTCTAATGTGCTAGTGATGGCTATTTAACAGTCTGATGGCCTTGAGATAGAAGCTGTTTTTCATTCTCTCGGTCCCAGCTTTGACGCACCTGTACTGACCTCACCTTCTGGATGATAGCAGGGTGAACAGGCAGTGGCTCGGGTGGTTGATGTCCTTGATGATCTTTTTGTCCTTCCTGTGACATCGGGTGCTGTATGTGTCTTGGAGGGCGGGTAGTTTGCCCCCGATAATGCGTTCGGCAGACCGCACCACCCTCTGGAGAGCCCTGCGGTTGTGGGCGGTGCAGTTGCCGTACCAGGTGGTGATACAGCCCGACAGAATGCTCTCAATTGTGCATCTGTAAAAGTTTGTGAGGGTTTTAGGTGCCAAACCGAATTTCTTCAGCCTCCTGAGGTTGAAGAGGCTCTGTTGCGCCTTCTTTCCCACACTGTCTGCGTGGGTGGACCATTTCAGTTTGTTGGTGATGTGTATGCCAAGGAACTTGAAGCTTTCCACCTTCTCCACTGCTGTCCCGTCGATGTGGATAGGGGGGTGCACCCTCTGCTGTTTCCTGAAGTCCACGATCATCTCCTTTGTTTTGTTGATGTTGAGTGAGAGGTTATTTTCCTGGCACCACACTCCCAGAGCCCTCACCTCCTCCCTGTAGGCGGTCTCGTCATTGTTGGTAATCAAGCCTACTACTGTTGTGTCATCTGCAAACTTGATGATTGAGTTGGAGGCGTGCTTGGCCACGCAGTCATAGGTGAACAGGGAGTACAGGAGGGGGCTGAGCACGCACCCTTGTGGGGCCCCAGTGTTGAGGATCAGCGAAGTGGAGATGTTGTTTCCTACCTTCACCACCTGGGGGCGGCCCGTCAGGAAGACAGGGCGGGGTTCAGACCCAGGGCCTCGAGCTTGATGATGAGCTTGGAGGGTACTATGGTGTTGAATGCTGAGCTATAGTCAATGAACAGTATTCTTACATAGGTATTCCTCTTGTCCAGATGGGATAGGGCAGTGTGCAGTGTGATGGCGATTGCATCGTCTGTGGATCTGTTGGGACAGTAAGCAAATTGAAGTGGGTCTAGGGTGACAGGTAAGGTAGAGGTGATATGATCCTTGACTAGTCTCTCAAAGCACTTCATGACAGAGGTGAGTGCTACAGGGCGATAGTCATTTAGTTCAGTTACCTTTGCTTTCTTGGGTACAGGAACAATGGTGGCCATCTTGAAGCATGTGGGAACAGCAGACTAGGAAGGGGAGAGATTGAATATGTCCATAAACACACCAGCCAGCTGGTCTGCGCATGCTCTGAGGACGCAGCTAGGGCCGTCTGGGCCGGCAGCCTTGAGGGGGTTAACATGCTTAAAATGTCTTAATCACGTCGGCCACAGAGAAGGAGAGGCCACAGTCCTTGGTAGTGGGCCTCGTCAGTGGCACTGTGTTATCCTCAAAGCGGGCAAAGAAGGTGTTTAGCTTGTCTGGAAGCGAGACGTCGGTGTCGGCGATGTGGCTGGTTTTCCTTTTGTAGTCCATGATTGTCTGTAGACCCTGCCACATAGGTCTCGTGTCTGAGCCGTTGAATTGCGACTCCACTTTGTCTCTATACTGATGTTATGATAGTTTAATTACCTTGCGGAGTGAGTAGCTACACTGTTTTGTATTCTGCCATATTCCCAGTCACCTTGCCATGGTTGAATGCGGTGGTTCGCACTTTCAGATTGGCGTGAATGCTGCCATCTATCCACAGTTTCTGGTTAGGGTAGGTTTTAATAGTCACAGTGGGCACAACATCACCTATACACTACCTGATAAACTCAGTCACCATTTGTCTAAATTATTTTCGGAAGCTACCCGGAACATATCCCAGTCCGCGTGATCAAAACAATCTTGAAGCGTGGATTCCGATTGGTCAGACCAGTGTTGAATAGTCCTTAGCACGGGTATTTCCTGTTTGAGTTTCTGCCTATAGGAAGGGAGGAGCAAAATGGAGTCGTGGTCAGATTTTCCGAAAGGAGGATGGGGAGGGCCTTATAACCATCCCGGAAGTTCAAATAGCAATGGTCGAGGATTTTGGCAGCACGAGTACAACAGTCGATATGTTGATAGAACTTTGGCAGCCTAGTCCTCAAATTTGCTTTGTTAAAATCCCCGGCTACAATAAATGCAGCCTCAGGATATGTGGTTTCCAGTTTGCATAAAGTCCAGTGAAGTTCTTTGAGGGCCGTCGTGGTATCGGCTTGAGGGGGGATATACACGGCCGTGACTATAACCGAAGAAAATTATCTTGGGAGATAATACGGTCAGCATTTGATTGTGAGATATTCTAGGTCGGGTGAACAAAAGGACTCGAGTTCCTGTATGTTACTACAATTACACCATGAGTTATTAATCATGAAACACATACCTCCGCCCTTCTGCTTCCCAGAGAGATATTTATTCCTGTCTGCGCGATGAACTGAGAACCCCTCTGGCTGGACCGATTTCGACAGAATATCCCAAGAGAGCCATGTTTCCGTGAAACAACGTATCTTACAGGCCTTGATGTCTCTCTGGAAAGAAATCCTTGCCCGGAGTTCATCGATCTTGTTAACCAAAGACTGAACATTAGCGAGTAGTATACTTGGAAGCGGTGGGTGGTGTGCGTGCCTCCTAAGTCGAACCAGCAGGCCGCTCCGAGTGCCTCTCCTCCGCCGGCAATGTTTTGGGTCAGCCGCTGTAATCAGTTCAGTTGCCCTGGGGAGAGCAAACAAAGGATTTGCTTCGGGAAAGTCGTATTCCTGTTCGTAATGCTGGTGAGTTACCGCCGCTCTGATATCCAATAGTTTTCCTGGCTGTATGTAATGATACAAAACACTTTCTGAGCTAATAATGTAAAGAATAATAGATTAAAAAAAACAAAATACTGCAAAGTTTCCTAAGAGCTAGTCGCGAGGCCGCCATCTTCGTCGGCGCCATACTGTGAGACACCTAAGACAGCGCTACAGGGAGACAGGACGGACAGCTGATCGTCCTCGCAGTGGCAGACCACGTGTAACAACACCTGCACAGGATCGGTACATCCGAACATCACACCTGCGGGACAGGTACAGGATGTTAACAACAACTGTCCGAGTTACACCAGGAATGCACAATCCCTCCATCAGTGCTCAGACTGTCCGCAATAGGCTGAGAGAGGCTGGACTGAGGGCTTGTAGGCCTGTTGTAACTGACGAGTCGCGGTTTTGTCTCACCAGGAGTGATGGTCGGATTCGCGTTTATCGTCGAAGGAATGAGCGTTACGCCAAGGCCTGTACTCTGGAGTGGGATTGATTTGGAGGTGGAGGGTCCGTCATGGTCTGGGGCGGTGTGTCATCTGGTGCAGTCCATGAGGAGATGCACTGCAGTACTTAATGCAGCTGGTGGCCACACCAGATACTGACTGTTCCTTTTGATTTTGACCCCCCATTGTTCAGGGACACATTATTCAATTTCTGTTAGTCACATGTCTGTGGAAGTGTTTCAGTTTATTATGTCTCAGTTGTTGAATCTTGTTATGTTCATACAAATATTTACACGTTAAGTTTGCTGAAAATAAACGCAGTTGACAGTGAGAGGATGTTTCTTTTTTTGCTGAGTTTATTTACCTTACTGAGGTCATGTAGATGGAATAAAGTAATAATTTTATTTTCTACTCTATTCTTGCTAACACACTGTTCATTCTAAACAAGTCCGCTCTGAGCTTGAAAGATACTGATCATAGGAGATTTGTATGTAATGTAATAAGCAGTACCGTATATCAAAGAACAGCGCGCATACATTTTTTATTTAACCACACCCTTTGAGCTATGACGCCGACCAATTAGATACGTTCTCTTCAGTGTAAACGGAAGTGAACATTGACCAACAACAATTTCGTACCTTAGTGTTTTTATTGTTGTTATTTAGACGTTTATCAACACCCTGGAACTCAGAACATGACTAATTTAACTGCATAGCATCACATACTTACACCCAGGTAGTATTTAATTCGCGTTGGAGACAGAACTTGGTTGATAGATAACCTCAAGGTAATGGTAGCTAGCTGCTAACAATGGCTAAATGTATGGTTTTTCACTCTCAAATAGCCTCCATTATGGAGGTGCTAGCGAATGCAGCCGTGGCAGAGATCTGTAAACTCGTAGACGATGACTATGCAGTGTTTCGTTTGGAAATAACTCAAAGCCAGAAAGAAAACAGGGCATTGCAGAGGAAACTACAGCTACTGGAACTGAAGGTGGCACGGGAGCGCGCAGAGAGGACAACGCGAGAGCGAGTCCTCACTAGTCGTCCCAGCAGTTTCAAAATCCTCGATCGATACAGAGGAATGGCAAGAGGTGCATTTTGATTTTGCCGAGGCTGTGGGGCCTATCTTCACGTTCCCCTCTGTGCATGTGTTCAGATGTGCTACCCAGAATTGGTTCTTGGTCAGTTTTTGGATAGTATGGAATACTTCCCCTGATTACTTAGCTACCTTGCACAATTATTTTATTTTACCTTTATTTGACCAGGCAGGTCAATTAAGAACAAATTATTCTTGCAGAAAGACACAATACCATATTCTTGATTTACTGAATTTCCTATTGTCATACTTAATTAAAATAATGTGATGCAAGGAACATAATCAATCCATCAATAAATAGTATATCAATATGTTATGAGAAGTGTTACCTTACATCCTTGCCAATTGTAGACGGTGTCAATAGTGTACAATATAGCATTGAGCATTGACAGTAGCTAACTTAACCACCCCTTTTCCCCCAATCACTGTCTTAGGTGAAGGACATCTCACTGGAGTCCACAGGAGCTTTGTGAAGCCAGCAGGACACAATACATGGAGAGATGACCAACCCATAGCTATAGATGAGGGGAGTGGAACCTCAACCCAGCATGTTATTGTGATAGAGGTTAGTGTAATAGTGTAACTTAAAAAATTACAAATGTGGCCCGTTTATTTAAGAAAGGCTACCCTCAGCTATTCATTTGCTTACATGTACATCTTCATTTATCTGCCATAGGGGAGCTTGTGAGACTTCCCTATGACATTGTTATCCAATTCTACTCATGTACCGATAATAACCTCCTCTCTTCTTGTGTCAGTCTGCAGATGCAGAGGCTGCAGGTCCTGGGGTCAAGCAGGAGAGGTCTGAAGGAAAGGAGGACCCACAGCACTGCAGAGACATCCAGACTGGAGGGTCTGGAGCGCCTCCTGTGGCCACGGAGGACCCCACCCTCGCCCCAGCACTGCCCAGGGCCCAATGCAGCATCACGGAGGTCAGTGGAACGCTGAACCCCGTCCTCAAGTCAGAGACAGACACTGAGACTTTAACGGGGCTGGAGCGACTGGGCAGTCCTCCTGCTCCCCTCTCAGAGTATTTACTTTACGGTAACACAAGCCAGAGGACGGTTCTGTCCCATCAGAACTCAGGTGACACATTACAGAATGTCAATGATCCATCCTGTTCATATGCTACAGAGACAGAGATGATAGCTGGTGACATGCCTGTGTGCTTAGATACACAGACTAATCCAATGAGAGGGGAATGGAACCAGTACAGTAGTGGTGTATACTCTGAAGGGTTCCTAGATAAGAAAGGGGAGGTTCTGGTTGTAGATGAGGTGACTGTGAAAGTGGAGGGTGACACTCCTCTGACATGGAATGCAGACGAGACTCATTTAGGAGAAGGGCACTCCCAGGGAAACAAGAGTAACTTCATAGACTACAGGGATAGCTTAGAGCCAAATCCAAATATGGCAACCCACGCGCTCAGGGATCGTGACCCAGTGTCCATGTCTATGGCACCTTCCGATTCACACGACCGCATCCTTTTCGATGAGGTATTTATCTCAAACGACAGGGCTAGAGACCAGACTCGGGGAGGGGGGGCAACATCAGGCGGTAATAAAGAAAAACGGTTCTTCTGCATGTTCTGTAACAAAGGCTTCAACAGCCCTCAGAAGGTGGAGATCCACCAGAGGGTCCACACAGGGGGGAAACCCTACAGCTGTACTCAGTGTCACATGCGCTTCTCCCAGGCTTGGAACCTGAAGATCCACCAGAGGGTCCACACAGGGGAGAAACCCTTCAGCTGTAGCCAGTGTCTTGTGCGCTTCTCCCACTCATCCAGCCTGAAGAGGCACCAGAGGGTCCACACAGGGAAGAAACAATACAGCTGCTCCTAGTGTGGGAAGAGATTCTCCCACCAGAACCAGCTGAAGATGCAGTTGAAGCTTCACATGGGGGAAAGGCCGTTTGCCTGTACGCATTGCGGGAAGAGGTTCTCAGAGAGGAGCTACCTCAGGATACATAAGCAGAAAGAACATTCCACTCTATAACATAGAAAGTAACCATTCCACTCGATATCATCTGATGTTTAGAACAAACCTTGCATTAAAGACAAAGATACATTTTCATTTGCAATAACAAGAGTAACAGATTTCAGTGTTGAATATTCCTGGGTAGAATATCGCATCCAGACAGTGGCCATGTCCGAATACCCATACTAGCGTACTACATACTTAAACTGCATACTAATTTTGGTGTTGGATCTAGTAGAATTCACAAATATTTTCCCACTCACGTGATAAACAGATAAATTAACGCACTGTACCAAAATGAACAAATGGCGGGAGTCAATGTAATCAATGTAATCGCACATTAGATGGCGCATTCGTCGTACTATTTTCAACATTTCACATACTATAGAACTTTACTATTTAGTACGCAAGGATGGGTATTCGGACACGGCCATTGTGTGATATATAAGGCATATATAAGCCTAAGTCTGTTACATATTGTGTTTGTACTGTGTAGCTATATGATATGTTCACAAATGCCTATTTCATTACTTCCATTCAACTACTTAATTTTTCCCCCAAGACACTCTTAATTAGAAAATCAATGCAGTTTATCAAGTTCATGCTGATTTTTTGTTGAGACATTACATTTGAGATTTTAGTCATTTAGCAGACGCGCTTATCCAGAGGGACTTACAATTGGTGCATTCATCTTAAGAAAACTGGGTGAGACAACCACATAACAAGTACATTTTCCCTCTAAAGTAGTTATCAGCAGCGGTCAGAAAATGGTTAGGGACTCTTCTGTCTTAGCTTCAGGGAAAGCTGGTCCACCATTGGGCTGCCAGGACAGAGAAGAGCTTCGACTAGCATGTGAACGCAGCGATCTCTGTTGGAAGCTTTAAAAAATCTTTGTCTAGATATTTCACATTCTTAGCAGGTGGAAAGATAGTTCAGGGCGTAGAGCCACATGGCAGATGAATCCATCCTGAAACCATAACACAGGATCACATTTTGAGAGAGTCTATTTAGATATTTTCTCTTTCTCCAACAGTGATTGTAAATGGAACAGCTATAGTATTTGTTATTGATAATTATCAAATTATGTACCCAAAGTTTTTTTGTTAATATGTAAAAGTGAGTTGAAAAAGTTTTAATTCAAACCCAAGCAAGTACAAAGCTTTGTTAGATCCCTGTCATAAGCTTCCAAAACAGTGCCCTCTGCTGGACAGTACTTACAGACTTAGTCTAGATATTATTCTACACTGGAAAAAAATATAAACGCAACATGCAAGTGTTGTCCCGTGTAGCTCCGTTGGTAGAGCATGGCGCTTGCAACGCCAGGGTTGTGGTTTCGATTCCCACGGGGGACCAGTATGAAAAATGTATGCACTCACTAACTGTAAGTTGCTCTGGATAAGAGTGTCTGCTAAATGACTTAAATGTAAAAAAAATGTAATGCAACAATTTCAAAATGTTTACTGAGTTACAGTTCATATAAGGAAATCAGTCAATTGAAATACATTCATTAGGCCATAATCTATGGATTTCACATGACTGGGCAGGGGTGCAGCCATGGGTGGGCCTGGAAGGAAATAGGCCCACCCACTTGGGAGCCAGGCCCACCCACTGGGGAAGCAGGCCCAGACAATCCGAATGAGGTTTTCCCCACAAAAGGGCTTTATTACAGACAGAAATACTCCTCATTTTCATCAACTGTAAGGGTGACTGGCATCAATTCAATTCTCTGGCAACCTCTCTGGTGGACATTCCTGCAGTCAGCATGCCAAGTGCATGCTCCCTCAAAACTTGAGACATCTGTGGCAATGTGTTGTGTGACAAAACTGCACATTCTAGAGAGGCCTTTTATTGTCCCCAGTACAAGATGCACCTGTGTAATGATCATTCTGTTTAATCAGCTTCTTGATATGCCACACCTGTCAGATGGATGGATTATCTTGGCAAAGGAGAAATGTAAACAAATTTGTGCACAAAATGTTAGAGAAATTAGCCTTTTGTGCATATGGAAAATTACTGGGATCTTTTATTTCAACTCATGAAACATGGGATTAACACTTTACATGTTGCGTTTATATTTTTGTTCAGTATACATTTTTTGCCTTTTTTTGTGTAGCCTATGATCATCTTTTGTCTTCAGCAATCTAAATAATACCAAGGATGCACAGTTGTATTTTATTTTTTTAACTGGCGGCAAAAAGAATAGGTAGGATGTGGGATGCAAATCCCCAGTGTTCCCTCGTTCTAACTAAATGTAGTTGACCAATTCTCACACCAATCCATTGAGCCATTATGTATGAAGCCATATTGTACATTTTAACATGTAATATTCAACTAACAACTGATAAGGCAATGTCACAATAGAGTTGCATAATACTGTGCCTTGCAAAAGTATTCACCCTCTTGGCGTTTTTCCTATTTTGTTGCATTACAACCTGTAATTTAAATGGATTTTTATTTGGATTTCATGTAATGGACATACACAATATAGTCCAAATTGGTGAAGTGAAATGAAAAAAAGAACTTGTTAAAAAAAATTCGACAAAATAAATAACAGAAAAGTGGTGCGTGCAGATGTATTCACCCCCTTTGCTATGAAGCCCCTAAATAAGATCTGGTGCAACCAATTACCTTCATAAGTCACATAATTAGTTAAATGTTTTTTTACATTTTAGACATTTAGCTGACGCTCTTATCCAGAGCGACTTACAGTTACAGTTAGTGAGTGCATACATTTTTCATACTGGCCCCCCGTGGGAAACGATCTCACAACCCTGGCATTGCAAGCGCCATGCTCTACCAACTGAGCTACACAGGACTGTGTGCAATCTAAGTGTCACATGATCTGTCACATGATCTCAGTATATATACACCTGTTCTGAAAGGCCCCAGAGTCTGCAACACAACTAAGCAAGGGGCACCACCAATCAAGCGGCACCATGAAGACCATGGAGCTCTCCAAACAGGTCAGGGACAAAGTTGTGGAGAAGTACAGATCAGGGTTGGGTTATAAAAAAAATCAGAAACTTTGAACATCCCACGGAGCACCATTAAATCCATTATTATAAAATGGAAAGAATATGGCACCACAACAAACCTGCCAAGAGAGGGCAGCCCACCAAAACTCACGGACCAGGCAAAGAGGGCATTAATCAGAGAGGCAACAAAGAGACCAAGATTACCCTGAAGGAGCTGCAAAGCTCCACAGCTGAGATTATTTTTCATCGGCAGGGACTGGGAAACTGGGTAGGTCCCCTGTCCTTCTTGGGCCCACCAATGAGAAGGGTTGTTTACGCTTGAGTTCACACCCGGAGCCTCTAGCATTTGTCTCCTTCATCATACCTAATCGTGCTTCATATAGTCGTGGGCCAAGAGTAGCACAATACATGCAGCTGAAGGGGTGGATCCACAGCCTGAATTGCATGCTCTAGGTCTAGGCACATCATACAGGTGGAATGGGCATCAGCTGAAGCCAAGACAAAATTGCATTTATCGCAGTAGGATGGCATGGATAATCCTGTGTAGACAGAAGCAGAAATACAGATATGTCTTATAGAACAGATAATCTGTATAACACCCCTTTAATACTATACCAGTTGTAAGTATAAAGTCGTTCTGTTCTCAGGACAATATGTGACTTTAGAAATAATATATTCTATGGATATATATATCCATAGAATATATTATTTCTAAAGTATTTCCAGGGGAACCAGTCTTTAGCTTTTGTCAGGTCACACACAAGTTTACAGACACAAGCTTACAACATGTCTCTGCATCATACATGAGTGTCTTTCCCAGTCCAGTCTAGTGACCACTGTCCTCTTAACCAGCCTAACCAGACAGGTATACACATCACTGGGACATTGTTATTACAGTATCATGGTGGATGTGTCACTGTTAAGAAGAGCGCCTGAGTAAGCATGTCACCGCAACGTTTAGCCAACTCCCTTTCTAGAGTTCAACATGAGGGCCATTTTCTACAGGACATACCCAGACACACACACAGCTGTATTGAGGTTAGAAAGATACAAACACACATACACACACACAGTTTACTGGGTTGGCACAGAAAGGTAACAGGACTAATGATTCGAATCACACGTGTGTGTGTGAAAGTCTTCCTTTACTCTCCTCAACTAAATTGCTTAAGGATAGTGTTTTGTTCACATTTGTTCTACAGCATATCAGCTGTACAATACTAACCTCTCATTTGAATAGGGTGCAACAATCGAGAGCACTGGACACTGAGAGCAGTGGATCCAGTTGGATCAGCGTTATGCAGGCTTGGTATTGCTGTCGTTAAAAGAAAACCCTACTCAGTACCTGCTGCCTTGTTACTGTGGCACATCGATGGGTACCACAAGTTGGTACGGTAAGTACATTTAGCATATCTGATTTTCACTATTTGTATTTTGTCCTTGTTGTCCTTCTAAAGATTGTGAGATGTAATTTTTGTAGTGTCAATATTAAAGAACTGTTAGCACTATGTTTACCTGTAGGTGGGGGATTGTGGTATACTGGGGTATTGACGGCTACAGTCGGAAGACAATGTTCACGGAAGCCTCAAACAACAATAGACCCATGACTGTGCTTAAAAGTTTCCTCAGTGCTGTGCAGAGGCATGGCTTGCCCTCTCGAGTCCGAAGTGACAAGGGAGGTGAGAACACGGAAGTCGCCAGGTACATGTTGGAGCATCCTCTGGACCAGCCAACTGACTTTCTACAAATACTCTGACCCTACATACAGGAGTGAGGTTTGAGGTATTTTTTGTTTTTAGTGAATTTGAGAGAAGGAGCAACTCTTAATTTCTATATAAAGTCTCAGATTAATTTGCATATAAACTCTAATTTTATATTTCTCTGACATTTACTTATTTTAGCATGATTTGATGGAAGGTTTTCAACTGGAATAAAACATACAATTACCCTTGGACAAAGGAACTCAATGACATATTTAGATAGCTGATCTACAACACATATTTTTTAAAAATAAGTTACGATGCAAAGTCAACATGATCAAACACATGATAACCCTTAGCTACAAAGAAAACATTTAAAATTGTCAAACGATACATGGTTAAAACCACCCTATGTCACTTGTGTGCCCAGTTGAGAACCGGGTTACTGCCTCTGGCAATTTAAGTAGATTCAACGCAATAGGTGAAGAAGAGTGACTATGTACAGTCAGTAGATCCAGTGGCAAAGAGAAGCGCTTCACGTGTTCGTTCTGTTGGAAATTTAGGTTGAGAATGAAGGGCACTTTCTATTTTACTGAACTTTATATGCTGAGTTAATAGTAACCTTGATTGAAAAAATGCAACGACAGAAACCAGAACTATTCTGGAGTAGTGATGAAGAAAGACTTGAAATGCTATTCAGAAAATAAATGTTCCTGGTTGCAAATTTTATTTCCAAAGCTTGGAAGACGCGACAAGATAAGTTGTTTAACTCAATGATTTTTGTTTTGTGTTTTAAGTTCAGTAGGAATTGTACTGTATGTACAGGTAACTGCCAAAGTAATGGAAACACTTGAGTAAATGAGGGATACAAAGCATATTGAAAGCAGGTGCTTCCACACAGGTGTGGTTCCTGAGTTAATTAAGCAATTAATATCCCATTATGCTTAGGGTCATACAGTGCATTCGGAATGTATTCAGACCCCTTGACTTTTTCCACATTTTGTTACGTTACAGCCTTATTCTAAAATTGATTGAATTATTATTTTTCCTCATCAATCTACACAAAATACCCCATAATGACAAAGCGAAAACAGGTTTTTAGAAATGTTTGCAAATTAATAAAAAATAGAAAACAGATACATAAGTATTCAGACCCTTTGTTATGAGACTAGAAATTGAGCTCAGGTGCATCCTGTTTCCATTTATCATCCTTGAGATGTTTCTACAACTTCATTGGAGTCCACCTGTGGTAAATTCAATTGATTGATTTGGAGGTGAAAGAAACGCACACCTGTTTAGGCGAGGTGCTGGCTAACGGAGTAGAACACTTGAAAAATAAAAGGAGAACCGAACACTCTAGGAGCTCAGATGCAATAATTTAATAACCAACGTTTTGATAGACAAGCTGTCTTCATCAGGATATAATGACAAACACTGCAGGTCCCTAGTTTATATAGTGTCAAAGGACACACACAGGTGTCTGTGGCCTGATATCATTGGTTAATTCACAGATAAACAGAACATACAAAAAACATGAACGGATAGCATATGATCATAGATACAATTTGGCTACATAGGCCTACACATAGGCCTACAAACATTTACAATGAATAGCAAAATCACAATAATCACAAGAATGGGTTCAGATCAAAGTCTACGTTGAGACCGACGGGAGCAAGGGTCTTTAAATTAAAGATCCAGGCAGCCTCTCGTTTGAACAATAAGTTGTCGAGGTCACCCCCTCTCCTATGGAGGGTGACATGTTCGATGCCGATATAACGTAGGGACGAAATTGAGTGGTTCGCTTTGGAAGCATGGGACTTGCCGCTGGTTTTGGAGGCACTGTGTGCAGCCCCAAATGAACCTCTGGAATCGGTGAACTAAAGATCCTCTCCTACAAAACCTCCCTGCTCATGGCTTTGGCCTCGGCTAAATGTGTTGGGGACCTCCGCGTTTTCCATACAATCTTCCTGTACTCAGTTTGCCCCAGGCGACTAAGGTGACGTTGCGTCCAAATGCGGCCTGTCTTGTTTTGTACGCTTTGTACACAATAATAAAATGCAGGACGACAGGATATTTATAAACGTAGCTCTTTATTAACTAGCTATAACGTGCATGTCCATGTGTCTCTGGCCATGATCATCCTAGAATGACCTCACCACCTGGGTGGTCTTAACCAATCATTGCACAGTATGATGCATCCAATTACAATTCAGTATGGTGACACATATGAATATTACATCCCCCTTCTTTTAAAAAAAAAGAAAAAATATGTGGAACAATAAAGCGTTTCTTTTGAATATATGCTCTGTAGTTTGAACTCGAGGTAAGTAACCATTTAAACTGCACCAACTGCATCAACATAACAGACAAACAATGATTCAGCATATTGTTATTTTTAGAACAAATATTTCTCAGCAACTCAGCTTTTCACTGTAGCAATGACATCTCAACATATCAAACAAATACAATACCAAAGCATTTCAAGTTAACTTTCAATAACAAGTTTACAGTCTGGAAACTCTTTTAGGGCAGCGATCCGCCTACACCCTTTGACATTTCACAGGTCTAGGACAGCTCTAGGCTTGACCTCTCTTCCTGACCTTGTGTGATATGAAGCTGAGCATGCTTCTGTGTCAGTCAACAGTTCTTGTGGTGTTGCAGGTAAGTATGGTGTATGTTGTGTTGTGTCTGTGTTTAGTCCATCCCGTTCTCTTTCAGGGGAACAGTTCATCTCGTCAGTGTGTTGTTCTTTTGTGTTCAGTAGGTGACGACGATTGCGGCGGTACACCGCTCCTTCTGCGGTGCGAACGTGATATGAACGTTCAGTGTCAGCTGGTTGGATGACGACTGCTGGCTTCCAGTAGCCATGCTCCTGGATTCTAACTGACTCTCCGTCGTTCAGTGGTGGCAGTGGTCTGGCTGACCTGTCGTAGTATCGCTTTTGCTGTTGCTGTCTCTGTGCACGTTTTGCATGCACTTCCTTGTAGCTGACGACCTCAGGTTGCAGCTGCTGGTTGGTGCTGGGGAGGATTGAGCGAAGTCTGCGGCTCATCAACAGCTGGGCTGGTGATTTGAAGTTGTCAACTGGAGTGTTGCGGTATTCAAGGAGACTGAGGTAGGGGTCTCTCTTGTCTGCTTTTGCTTTGTCCATGAGTGATTTAGCGATCTGCACAGATTTTTCAGCAAGGCCATTACTTTGAGGGTAATGTGGGCTTGTGGTGACGTGTGTGAACTCCCATGCTTTTGTGAAGGATTCAAACTCATTTGATTTGTAACAGGGCCCATTGTCAGATATTAAAGTCTCTACAATGCCATGCCTGGCAAAGGCTGCTTTCAGCTTGTGTATCACAGCTGCAGATGTGGTGCTGTGAAGCTTGTCGAGTTCGAAGTATCTGCTGTAGTAGTCCACTGTTATAATGTAGTCCTCGTTGTTCCACGTGAACAGATCGGTTGCCACGACCTGCCAGGGTCGGTCTGGGATACGGTGAGGTAACATTGGCTCTTTGGTGTTCGAGGGGCGTCGTTCAAGACAGGTGGGGCATTTACCAACCATGTCCTCTATTTGTTTGCACATTCCGGGCCAAAACAAAATGTCCCGTGCTCTCTGTTTGCACTTTTCCATGCCCATGTGTCCAGCATGGATCTTTGTCAAAATCTCTTCTCTGAGACTGGTAGGAATGATGATTTTCTCTCCTTTGAAAATGATTCCGTTGATCTGTGATAGTTCGTCACGATGGTTCCAGAACTCTGAGACGCTCTGAGGGCATTTTCTCCTCTCCTCAGGCCATCCTGACTGTATGACTTTCCTCAGCTGTGTGAGTTGTGTGTCTTTTTCTGTTTCTGCTCGGATCTCCTTCAGTTTTGTGTCACTAACTGGTAAGTTGCTGTACACAGTGTGCACCTGCATGTCCATGCCTTCACTGAGGCTGCTGTCCTTGTAGGTAAGAAACTTCCTGGAGAGTGTGTCTGCGACAGGGATGTCTTTGCCTGGACGGTGAGTGATTGTGAAGTCGTATTTTTGTAGTTGAAGGATCATTCTCTGTAGCCTTGGCGGGGCTGCGGCTAACGGTTTCCTCATGATTGACTCGAGGGGCTTGTGGTCTGATTCCACAATGACTTGTCGTCCATAGACATACTGATGGAAACGCTTACATCCGAACAGAATGGCGTACAGCTCCTTTTCGATTTGAGCGTAGTTGATTTCACAGTCTGTGAGAGATTTGGAAGCGTAGCCGATGGGTTTTCCTTCTTGCAGTAGCACTGCCCCTAGTCCATACTTTGACGCGTCCACCTGGAGTCTGAGCTCTTTGTTGGGGTCGTAGTAGGCAAGGATTGGTCCTGGTTCTCTCGTGATCAAGTCTTTCACTTTCTGGAAAGCGATGTCGTGTTGGTTGTCCCAGAGGAACTCACTGGACTGCTTTAGCAGCTGACGCAGGGGTGCATTAGCATTGGAGAGGCTGGGTGCGAACTTGGCTAAGTAGTTGACCATGCCAAGCACTGTTTCCAGCTCTGCGCGGTTCTTTGGTGGCTCCATTTCCTTTATGGCTGAGATCTTCTGCGGATCTGGCTTGATTCCATTCGCTGTGAGAAGATGCCCGAAGTAGCTGACCTCTGTAGCGCCGACTGTGCTCTTCTCGGGGTTGAGCCGGACTCCTCTCTCGCGGGACCTTTGCAGCATCGCGCTGAGGTTTCTGTCGTGTTCCTCTTTGGTTCGACCATAGACAAGGATGTCGTCCACAATTGCCACGACTCCGTCGAGGCCTTCGTACACCTCGTCGATCTTTCGCTGAAACTCGTCTTGGGCTGAGATAATCCCGAAAGGCAGGCGACGGAACCTGTAGCGTCCAAACGGTGTGTTGAACGTTGTGAGCTTAGATGACTCTTCTGTGAGCTTGATAGCCCAGTAGCCTGATCTGGCGTCCATGACACTGAAGTAGCGTGCACCCGCTAGCTTGTGTGTGATGCCATCTAGCGTCGGTAAGGGGTAATGGGGGCGTTTGATAGCCTTGTTCAAGTCTCTTGGGTCGAGACATACTCTGAGCTTGCCTGTCCGTGGTTTCTCCACCACCACTAACGCGTTGACCCAATCCGTCGGTTCTGTAACCTTGGTGACGATGTCAGATTGCTCCATGCTCTCCAACTCTTTCTTCAGACGGGCGCGGAGAGCAAGTGGAATCTTTCTCGGTGGGTAGATCACAGGGGTTGCGTCTGGGTTAAGGTGAATGGTACATTCTCCTGGGAATAGTCCTATTCCTGTAAAAACATCAGCAAACTCCTCCATGACATTCTCTATCTCTACTGGTGCTGTCACTGATAAAACTAGCTTGATAAGGTCCATGTCTAAACATGCTTTAAGACCTAGCACTGCAGGTGCTCGAGTGTCAACAACGTAAAAGTCCAACATCATGTCCCTTTCCTTGTATTTGCATTTGAGAGTGCATGTGCCTTTTACTGGGAGCTGTTCACCACCATAACCAGTCAGTCTGCGCGTGGTGGGCTGTAGCTCACACTCAGATGTCAAGCTTCTGTACTTACTCAGAGGAATAATGTTTACTTGTGCACCAGTGTCTAGTTTGAATTTTAGCTCTGTGCCTTGTCTTCCTATCTCAATGTCAGCAAAGGCTTGCTCTGTCTCTGATATCTGACTTTTCTGTGTCACTGAATCAATAAACAGTTCATCAGCATTTGACTCTTTGATTGACATTTCATCTTCACTCACTGTATGTACTGTTTTTCCACGGTAAACTCTGCACACTTTTGCAAAGTGATTCCATTTTCCACATTTAGTACACTGTTTGCCTTTAGCTGGGCAATTCCCCTGTTCGCCATGCACTTTGTATCCACAATATCCACATGTTTTGGGGCGTTTGGAGTCTGTGTCGCTCTGTTTTGGAGTTCTGTCTGTCTCCGCTCTGAAACATGCTCTCTGGGCACTGGAGGTGTGCTTTGATGTCTGCCTGACTGCGTGCACTGCTTGTTCACGTGATGCGCTCATGCTGCCGCCTGAAATGGTTTTCATCTGAACCTGTGCTAGCTCGTGAGATCTGGCTATGTCGATAGCTTTGTCCAGCGTTAACTCTGATCCAACATTCAAAAGTTTCTCTCTCACTCGCGGTGATTGTATTCCAAATACAATACGGTCCCTGACCATCTCATCCTTGTTTGCATAATCACAGTCTTTCACAAGCAGACGCAGCTCAGTGACAAACTGTTCAAACGATTCACTAGCGCCTTGTACTTTCTCATGGAATTTGTACCTAGCGAAAATTGTATTGGTCTTTGGCAAAACATATGCTTCAAAACGATCGTAGTATGTTTTCAGTACCTTTGATTCAGCCTCGGTAAGTGTCCATGTGTTGTAAATGTCTCTCCCTTTTTCACCGATCCAGAGGAGCAGGTAGCTGCACTTTCCCTCTTCTCCTCTTTCCTTCAGAGGACCTGTGAACATCAGCTCCACATGCTGTTTGAACTTACGCCATGCATCGGGTAGATTTGTAGACCCCCAATCCATTCGAGGTGAAGGAACTCCAGCAAAATCCATCTTTTAGTCCTTTTACTCTGACACCATGTCTTGTTTTGTACGCTTTGTACACAATAATAAAATGCAGGACGACAGGATATTTATAAACGTAGCTCTTTATTAACTAGCTATAACGTGCATGTCCATGTGTCTCTGGCCATGATCATCCTAGAATGACCTCACCACCTGGGTGGTCTTAACCAATCATTGCACAGTATGATGCATCCAATTACAATTCAGTATGGTGACACATATGAATATTACACGGCCTTCGCCCCGAAAGTCATGGCTATGTCCTACAGGTCCTTATCCTTCGAGCCATTTCCCTTTTCACCTCCTCCTTTTGCTTCTGAAGATCAACAGAGGTTACATGCCCTGTGTCCGGTGTGAGCTTTATGCTTGTAAATTGAACAGACTTTTTGCCTGTTTTGCTAATCCAGCTCGCGGCAGGGCGCTCTCTAAGCAGCGTCTCTCCCACTGGATTGTGGAAGCTAACTCCCTGGCATATAGCGGCAAGGGTTACCTAGCGGTGTACACACCCACTTCACCAGGGGTCTGGCAGCGTCTCGGGCATAGTTTAAAGGGTTGACAATAGAAGATATTTGTGCTGCAGCGAGTTGGGCAACACCACACATTTGTTTTGGTTTTATCGCTTGGATGTCACTGCTCCCAGTGTAGCCCACAATGTGCTTACGGCTGGGACAGGGGAAAGTCACTAGGCAGTGCGCTGTGTGTACAATACCCAGACTGCCGCATGTGGCAGGGTCAGGCCTAGGCGGTCTGCCATGGGCCGTTTCATTTAGTATCTGTTGGGGTCACTTGGGGAGTGATTATATTTCCCCATAGTTTGTTTTACCGAAGTTGACTGACTGAAAGGGAACGTAACGTTATGACTATAACTACTGTTCCCTGAAGGAGGGAAACGAGGTAAAACACCTGTTCAGACCCGGGCCGCCCATTCCTAAAGAGCGATATTAAATTGAAGGAATTAATCCTGTGGAAGGCGGGGCTTCCAGCAAGGCACAGATTTCATTGGCCTTGTCAGGCGTGATTGTAGACTCAGGCAGTCGAACACAAAACAACAACTGAACTTAGTCTCCATGACAACAGACTGGCTGAGACCTGGGCGAGGTGTAGAATTGGTCTGCGGGGACTGGGAGATTTCTGTATGCGGCTGTAGAGAACAGACACAGACTCTGCTATCGATGCTCCATCTTGCTCCTATAGTTGTGATTCAGAGAGACTGATTGCACCTCAGGTTAACCCCCTAACAGGTGCTGCCTTCAGCCTGCCTTCTATAGGATCTATCAACTGGAACATGGACCCTGTGACAACACAGACACTCCCTGGCCTTCATCCTCCTCACAATCTCCTAATGTTAAACCAGACCTCAGACAATGCCAGTGCCTTAACACTAGTAGTAACGCTATCAGTAGATCCAGTGGCAAAGAGAAGCGCTTCACGTGTTCGTTCTGTTGGAAAGCCTTCAGTTTCCACAAACAGGTGGTGATCCACTAGAGGATGCACATGGGGAGAAAGCAATCGGCTGCCACATTTGCCCGGACAGTTTCTCCGACTCGTCCAACCTGAAGAGGCACCAAAGGATTTCTTACACAGGGGAGAAATATTGCAGCTGCCCCAGTGTGAGAAGAGGTTCTCCCACCAGCACCAACTGAAGATGTACCTGAAGATCCATACAGGAGAGAGGCCATTTGCCTGTAAGCACTGCTGGCAGAGGTTCTCAGAGAGGAGCTACCTCAAGATATACCAGCAGAAAGTGCACACGGCCCATGTATAGTGTATAGTTCCAGTCAGTTTTAGATAGAACGCCCGCCTGTGGGGAAAACAACCTAGGTTCAAACGCAATTTTCTTGTTGTCTGCTTGTTTTAGTGAATTACAAAACTACATTCAAGAAAAGTACAACATGTCTAAAGATTACTTTTCAACATTTCCTCCTCCAGAGCGTTCTCACTACTTAGAAAAATGTAATATTGTAGGTCTTCCCTCATGCCCCTTTTCATAACGGTGATACCAGCCACGTGAGTGAGTGCTTGCTAGCTACCGACCGGAACATTAAACTAGCCAAGACCAACAACACAAACAAACAGCTACAAGTAGTGAGTGGATTTACAAATTGACTATACTAAACAAGTTAAATGTCTAACCTGTGATTACATGTTTTCCACACACATATCTGGCTACGTGTAGCCTGCTTGGACACCGGGCCCCCACATTTCCCACACCGAATAGCCAGAAGCCATATAGGGCTCTTCTCGCAGGCTCTATTTCCCTATGTGGGAGCATTGCAATCCGTAGGTCAGGATTTTTGGCCAGTTAAACACAGCAACTTTTTGGCATATTTTGTTCATTTCTGTATAACAACAAAATCGACGACGAAATCGTCTCTTTCACAATGGGGGTGAATGGGAAAGAATGTTTGTTTTCCCCAATTTGTGGGCACGGTCTAGGGGAATTGCTTATTATTACGTGAATATCTACTCAGACTATACTGATATGTAATGTAGGACTAGTTTGTTTGTAGTTAATTATGTTGGTTATGGATGTAGTAGAGAACTGGATGAGGAGAACTGAGGAAAGAATGAGTATGATGAGGCAGAGTAGATGATATGGTGATGGTTGGTGTGATGGGGTCTTCATTGATGAAAAGTGACAACCTTGTCCTGTTGTTTGATGCTGGTGTTTTATAATGAGGAAATGATAGTGCCTTAATTCATGTTTACTTGACATAATGTAGTGAAGCTGTGTAATGTAATGTTGAATAATTTCCAACGTTTTCTAAAATTGATTTTATCAAAGCGAGGATACCAGATTTACAGAAAATGTAGTGTTACCATAGTGAGAAAGATTATTCTACTTTTTGTTTTTTTCGTATCGTTTTGTGCAATAAAAGTACTGTACTTCAAAGTTATGAGTATATGACCATTTTATTGAAATTGAAATACAAAATGGACTCTGTGCTGACTGACTTAGTTATTTTTGTATCATTGCAGGGACTGAGCTTCCCTGATCTCAGTCAAACCAAAACATTATACTTAATTCTTGAATCAACACATTTAATAAACTCCAATAGCTCCATATTGTTAGGTAATTGAACCACAGTGTTAGAGATGGGCTTGACTGTGGGCAACATGTTTCTGTGTACAGCAAAGAGTTTCTTATACAAACCTATATGCTTTTCTGTTCAATTTGTGTTTACAGTCTGCAGTCCATGAGGACCTGCTGATATCCAGTGTTGCTGGCGTGAAAGACTGGACCTCTGGGATCCTTGTCACAAACCCAGGCCCTGGATCAGAACCCTGGATCAGAAGCCTTTGCTCTTCCTTCCCAAGTCAAAACCAGGACCCAACCACGAGGGACAGAGACTCCACCACCACACAACAAGTAGACAGATCCTCAGTCCTGCTAGTCATCAGAGAGACCGAGGTTCCAGTCAGGGATCCAGTCTGCAGCCCAGACTCTTCTCTTCACAGTCTCAGTGCAGGGATGGAGCAGGGCCTGGGGCTGATAGAGATAGACCCTCCTGTTCCTATGATACAAACACCACAGTATCCATGATGAACAGAGCAGGTCATCCTGGGCTTCAGACTTCACAGAAAGTGGTGGGAGACCCCCCTGATGGTAGTCTATCAGCAGGTCTGTCTTCTCCTTCAGAGTCTTGTGTTTAATGCCTGGTGACTGGGTTCATAGAAGGGCCTGGAACTAGGTCTAGCCTTCCTTAGCTACCTCATGGTTACCATATGAATACAGACAGGGTCAGTATGGGCATTCACCACAAAAGGTACCTAGCATCTAACACTAGGGCTAAGAGGATAATTAACCACATACCCCTCATTAACCCTTTGTTAACTTGTCATTTGAAACAGGCTTGTGTAAATAACCGTTTTTATAGAGACAGTAAACCTAGGTTAGAACAAGGACAGTTTAATATTTACCTTACTGACGTGATGTAGATGGAATAAAGTCATTCTATTCTTTTCTACTATATTCTTGCTAACACACTTCTTTCTAATCAAGTCTGCTCTGAGCTTGAACGATAAGATACTGATCATGAATAGGATCTTTGATGTGTCAGTACCGCATTTCAAAGAACAGCGCTCATACATTTTTCATTTAACCACACCCTTTGAGCTATGACGCCTCCCAATTGGATCCTTTCTCTCCAGTGTTAACGGAAGTGAACATTAACAAGAACAATTTTGTATGTTAGTGTTTTTGTTGTTATTAAGACGTTTATTAACACCCTGGAACTCAACATATGACTAATTGATCAGCAAAGAATCACATATTTAATTACCGTTGGAGACGGGATTTGGTTGATAGGTGTTATCTAGGTAATGCAAGCTAGCTGCTAACAAAGGCTAAATTGATGTTTTTTCACACTCAAATAGCCTCTATTATGGAGGTGCTAGCGAATGCAGCCGTGGCAGAGATCTGTAAACTCGTAGACGACGACTATGCAGTGTTTCGTTTGGAAATAACTCAAAGCCAGAAAGAAAACAGGGCATTGCGGAGCAAACTACAGCTACTGGAACTTAAGGTGGCACGGGAACGCGGAGAAAGGACAGCGCAAGAGCGCGTCCTTGCTAGTAGTCCTTGTAGTGTCAAGATCCTCGACCAGTACAGAGGAATGGCAAGAGGTACATTTTGATTTTGCAGAAGGCAGAGGCTCTGGGGCCTGTCGCCCCGTTCCCCTCAGCGCATGTGTTCAGATGTGTTACCCAGAATTGGGTCTTGGTCAGTGTTTGGATAGTATGCAATACTTCCCTGATCTTGTAAAACATTTTAATTTTACCAGGCAGGTCAATTAAGAACAAATTCTTGCACAAAAACACAATACCATATTCTAATTGTCATGCTCAATTAAAATAATGTGATGCAAGGAACATGATCAATCAATCAATCAATAAATAGTATATCAAGATGTTATGAGAAGTGTTACCTTACATCCTTGTCAATTCTAGACAGTGTCAAAAGTGTACAATATAGCGTTGAGCATTGACAGTAGCTAACTTAACCACCCCTTTTCCCCCAATCACTATCTTAGGTGAAGGATATCTCACTGGAGGCCACAGGAGCTTTGTGAAGCCAGCGGGGGACAACGCGTGGAGAGATGACCAACCCATAGCTATAGATGAGGGGAGTGGAACCTCAACCCAGCATGTTATCGTGAAAGAGGTTAGTGTCATAGTTTAACATAAAAAATGACAGTACATAAAATGTGGCCAGTTTATTTCAGAAAGGCTCCCCTCAGCTATTCACTTGCTTACATGTACATCCTCAGTTATCTGCCATAGGGGAGCTTGTGAGACTTCCCTATGACATTGTTATCCAATTCTACTCATGTACCGGTAATAACCTCCTCTCTTCTTGTGTCAGTCTGCAGATGCAGAGGCTGCAAGTCCTGGGGTCAAGCTGGAGAGGTCTGAAGGAGAGGAGGACCCACGGCACAGCAGAGACATCCAGACTGGAGTGGCTGGAGCGCCCCCCGTAGCAACAGAGGACCCCACCATTGCACCAGCGCCGCCCAGGACCCAAAGCAGCATTACGGAGGTCAGTGGAATGCTGAACGACGTCCTCAAGTCAGAGACAGACAATAAGACTTTAACGGTGCTGGAGCGACAGAGCTGTCCTCCTGCTCGCCACTCAGAGTATTTACTTTATGGGAGACCGAGGACGGTTCTGTCCCATCAGGACTCAAGTGACACATTACAGAATGGCAATGATCCATCCTATTCATACGCTACAGAGACAGAGATGATACCTGGTGACATGCCTGTGGGCTTAGATACACAGACTAATCCAATGAGAGGGGACTGGAACCGGTACAGTAGTAGTGTATACTCTGAAGGGTGCCTAGATAAGAAAGGGGAGGGTCTGGTTATAGATGAGGTGAAAGTGGAATGCGACGCTCCTCTGACATGGAATGTAGATGAGACTCACTTAGGAAAAGGACACTCGCAGGGCAGCACTAGTGACTTCATAGACTACAGGGAAAGCTTAGAGACAAATCTAAATGTCGCAACCCACTCCCCTTTACACACGCTCAGGGATCGCGACCCAGAGTCCACGTTGATGGCACCTTCCAATTCACACGGCTGCGTCCTTTTTGATCAGGTATTGAATTCAAAGGACCAAAGGGCCAAGACTCGGGGAGGGGGAGCAACATCAGGCAATAGTAAAGAGAAACAGTTCCTCTGCATGTTCTGTAACAAAGGCTTCAGCTGCCCCCAGAAGGTGGAGATCCACCAGAGGGTCCACACAAGGGAGAAATTATTCAGCTGTACCCAGTGTCACATGCGCTTCACCCAGGCTGGCACCCTGAAGAGACACCAGAGGGTCCACACAGGGGAGAAACCCTTCAGGTGTACCCAGTGTCACATGCGCTTCACACAGTCTGGCAACCTGAAGATCCACCAGAGGGTCCACATAGGGGTGAAACCCTTCAGCTGTACCCAGTGTCACATGTGCTTCTCCCAGGCTTGGAACCTGAAGAGCCACCAGAGGGTCCATACAGGGGAGAAACCCTTCAGCTGTACCCAGTGTCACATGCGCTTCTCCCACACGTCCAGCTTGAAGAGGCACCAGAGGGTCCACACAGGGAAGAAACGATACAGCTGCCCCTAGTTTGGGTGGGGGGTGGGGTTGGTTGCAGGGACTCTTCTGTTTTTACATCAGTGGGAAGCTGGTTCCATCATTGGGGTGCCAGGACAGAGAAGAGCTTTGACTGGGCTGAGCGGGAGCTGATCCCACATCGGGGTGGGACGGCCAAGAGACCAGAGATGGTAGAACAGAATGCTCGGGTTGGGGTGTAGGGTTTGAGCATAGGCTGAAGGTAGGGTGGGGCAGTTCCCCTTTCTGCTCTGTAGGCAAGCACCATGGTCTTTGAGTGGATGCGAGCTTCGACTGGAAGCCAGTGGAGTGTGCCGAGGAGCGGTTGAACACTTTGGGAAGGTTGAACACCAGGCGGGCTGTGGCATTCTGGATAAGTTGCAGGGGTTTGATGGCACAAGCAGGGAGCCCAGCCAACAGAGAGCTGCTGTAGTCTAGACAGGACATGACAAGAGCCTGGATTAGGACCTGCGCCGCTTCCTGTGTGAGGAAGGATTGTGCTCTACTGTTGTAGAACATGAACCTGCAGAAGCTAGTCACTGCTTTGATGTTTGCAGAGGATTACAGGGTGTTGTCCAAGGTCATGCCAAGGTTCTTTGCACTCTGGGAGGGGGACACCGTGGAGATGTCAATCGTGATGGAGAGGTCTTGGAGCGGGCAGGCCTTCCCCGGAAGGAAGAGCAGTTATGTCTTGTCGAGGTTGAGCTTGAGGTGGTGGGCCGACATCCAAGCTGAGATGTCTGCTAGGCACACATAGATGTGTGGTTGTCATATGGTATATTTAACACTTGTTAATGTTTAATAAACACAAAATGGGACTTTTCATTCTAAGACTTTCATTGAGACGCTCTTTAGTATATATCACTTCTGATCTCACCCTATTCTGGATACACCCGACATCACTTTATAACCAATATACACATACTAAATATACATACACATACCCACACACTAACAAACACTTACTGTACAGGTTTGTCTGATGATGACTTTTGACTTATCATAACAATAGTTATTTTTACCCACAACATATTTATGTCCACCATAATGGGTTTAGCATCAATTAAGTCATTATTTAACGACATTATAGGACTCAAATGTGAGGATAGGTAAACACTCCATGTTGAAAGTGTGTTTATTATCTGTGTGTGCGGGTGTGTATGTACCTTAGTCTGTGTAATCTCTATCACCTGTCTCTTCCAGGAGGGTCTAGAAGTGCTGCTGGTGAAGGAAGAGGGGTCTGGGGATCCCTGAGGGTAGTGATGGGATGATTGATACAAGAGCTCCGATGCCGTTTTCAAAGCACTACTGATTCGACAACGTATCGCTGCTTGTATCAAAGTAACAATACCACGTGATGATGACGTTCAAAGCTTCGGACGTCACAGTACCATCTGACAGGTGTCGGAACTTGGAACTGACGGTGCCTTCAAGACAACTGGGAACTCTGAGAAAAAGAATAGGTCTAATCAGGACGTCAGTGATCTTCAGGTCGGAAAGTCGGTGCTGTAGAAAGAGGCCCAAGTTCTCAACTTGGATTTCCAGTCGGAGCATGTTTTGTTCCAGAGTACCCATTTATCTTGAATGCACTGAAGTCTGACGTTTTTTCCCAGTTTCGAGTTTCCGGTTGTTCTGAACAAGGCATGAGAGCGCCGACCTCTGCTGGAAGCTTTCAAAAATCTTTGCATTTTGTCTAGATAATTCAGTCTTATCAGATGGAAAGATAGTTCAGGACATAGAGCCACATGGCAGATGAATCTATCCTGAAACCATAACACAGTATCGAATCTTGAGAGCCTTTTTTATTTCTCAAAACATTGATTGTAAATGAAACACCTATCATAGTTGTTATTGATAATGACCTAATTATGTATCCAAAGTTTGTTGTCAATATGTAAAATTGAGTTTAAAAAGTTTAATTCAAACCCAAGGCAAAGTTGGCAAGCAGTTACCACGTGATAAATGACGTACAAAGCTTTGTTTGATCCCTCAGTCAGTAGCTTCGAAAACAGCGACCTCTGCTGGACAGTACTTACAGACATAAACTGTGTTCGAATACCCATACCAACATACTGTATACTACATTTTTACATTTACATTACATTTTATACTACATACTTAATGAGTATATACTACATACTATATACTATTAGTTCATTTTAGTATACTGTAAACGAACGGTATCGTTTTAGTTGAGCATACTGGCGCGTCGCTTGTCTACCGGAAGTTGATGCTGTTGCTATGCAGCCTCTTGCTAAATTGTTAGCATAACAAATGACTAGCTAGACACCAATCCCATTTGACTTGTATCCTTAGTATTTTGGCAAATTTAGTACGATATCTGGGATCTTTTGGCATACTAACTATATCCATACTATGACCAATAAGCATACTACATACTCAATTTAAGTCACAAATAGTATGGTTAGTGCAGTTAGTATGAGGATTCAAACCCAGCTGTCTAGACATTATTCTACTTTTGTCACCTGACAGGTGTCTCAGCCTGTAGAGCAGTGCAAGTCTCTCATCTTCTGAAGGCACAGGATTTAATTCCCCTATAAAATTATTTTTTTTGTAAATAGTTTTATTTCAAACACTGGCTACATTGTATTTCTAACTTTTAAATTCTGAGTTTAGATAAGCATAGGCTGTTCCGTTTTTTATTTAACATCCTAAATCAACAGAGCCCCCATCTTTTCTAAAGTTGCAATTAAAAAAAAAAAGTTTCACACATTTTTGTTAATTGTATTTTTAATTGTTTTATTATTATTCTTATATATTTTTTATGATTATTAACAACAAATTAATACAAAAAGTACATGGGGGAACACAAGTATATATTTTAAAAAATATACAAAAGGACAATTGGGCTAGGGGGTACAATATCACATTACACAAGGACCTTAAGAGACTAAAATATAGTTAAATTAAATTTTGTAAGGTAAGAAAATGTGTTTTGTTTGTAAATTTACATTTTCTAATATGACATTTGGCCAAAATGTCCATACTGTGAGACGCCTAAGACAGCGCTACAGGGAGACAGGACGGACAGCTGATTGTCCTTGCAGTGGCAGACCACGTGTAACAACACCTGCACAGGATCGGTACATCTGAACATCACACCTGCGGGACAGGTACAGGATGGCAACAATAACTGCCCGAGTTACACCAGGAACGCACAATCCCTCCCTCAGTGCTCAGACTGTCCGCAATAGGCTGAGAGAGGGTGGACTGAGGGCTTGTAGGCCTGTTGTAAGGCAGGTCCTCACCAGATATCACCGGCAACAACGTCGCCTATGGGCACAAACCCACTGTCGCTGAACCAGACAGGACTGGCAAAAAGTGCTCTTCACTGACGAGTCACGGTTTTGTCTCACCAGGGGTGATGGTCGGATTCGCGTTTATCGTCGAAGGAATGAGCGTTACACCGAGGCCTGTACTCTAGAGCGAGATCGATTTGGAGGTGGAGGTGGAGGGTCCGTCATGGTCTGGGGTGTTGTGTCACAGCATTATTGAACTGAGCTTGTTGTCATTGCAGGCAATCTCAATGCTGTGCGTTACAGGGAAGATATCGTTCTGTGCGTGATTTCCTGCAAGACAGGAATGTCAGTGTTCTGCCATGGCCAGCGAAGAGCCCGGATCTCAATCCCATTGAGCACGTCTGGGACCTGTTGGATTGGAGGGTGAGGGCTAGGGCCATTCTCCTCAGAAATGTCTGGGAACTTGCAGGTGCATTGGTGGAAGAGTGGGGTAACATCTCACAGCAACAACTGGCAAATCTGGTGCAGTCCATGAGGAGGAGATGCACTGCAGTACTTAATGCAGCTGGTGGGCACACCAGATACTGACTATTACTTTTGATTTTGACCTCCCCTTTGTTCAGGGACACATTATTCCAGTTATGTTTGTCACATGTGTCAGAACGCTGAGTGTGGATGTGGTGCAGGGAATCAAGCGCAGGAACAAGGGTGTTCGTCAACAGACTTTAGTAATCCAAAAGTAACTCCAAACAGGTGAATAGCCAACCCAACCGGGAGGCATGAACAAATTACGCACACACACAACAGTGCGTAAAAACAAGAAAAGGCGCACGCAGTGCGGACTCTCGACACAAACAACACGAGAGAGAAAACCCATCAACAGCAACAGCTGACATAACAATCACACATAACACCTGACCCAACACACGATAACTAAATAGGAAACAAAATCAAACACTAACAAGGGACAGGTGTACAAACAGACAAAACCAAACAAACATGAAACATCGAACGGTGGTAGCTAGTACTCCGGGGACGATGACCGCCGAAGCCTGCCCGAACAAGGAGGAGGAGCAGCCTCGGCCGAAACCGTGACAGTACCCCCCCCTTGACGCGCGGCCCCAGCCGTGCGCCGATCCCGGCCTCGGGTCCGACCAGGACGACGCGGAGCAGGGCGCGTAGGATGACCCCGATGGAACTCGGTCAGCAGGGACAGGTCTAATATGTCCCTCCTCGGCACCCAGCACCGCTCCTCCGGGCCGTACCCCTCCCACTCCACGAGATATTGGAGACCCCCCATCCGGCGTCTCGAATCAAGGATGGACCTCACAGTGTACGCCGGAGCCCCCTCGATGTCCAACGGGGGCGGAGGAGTCTCCTCTATCTCATAGTCCTGGAGTGGACCAGCTACCACCGGCCTGAGGAGAGACACATGGAACGAGGGGTTAATATTCCTGTAATCAATAGGCAGTTCTAACCTGTAACACACCTCGTTCAACCTCCTCAGGACTTTGAATGGCCCCACAAACCGCCGACCCAGCTTCCGGCAGGGCAGGCGGAGGGGCAGGTTTCTGGTCGAGAGCCAGACTCGATCTCCAGGTGCGTATACAGGCCCCTCACTGCGGTGGAGATCGGCGCTCGTCTTATGCCGACGGATGGCCCGCTGCAGATGGACGTGGGCAGCGTTCCATGTCTCCTCCGAGCACCGCACCCACTCATCCACCGCAGGGGCCTCGATCTGGCTCTCGTGCCAAGGTGCCAGAACCGGCTGGTACCCTAACACACACTGGAAAGGGGTTAGTTGGGTGGAGGAGTGGCGGAGAGAGTTCTGCGCCATCTCGGCCCACGGAACGTATCTCGCCCACTCCTCCGGCCGGCCCTGGCAATAAGACCTCAGAAACCTACCCACATCCTGGTTGACACGTTCAACCTGCCCATTACTCTCCGGGTGGTAACCCGAGGTAAGGCTCACCGAAACCCCCAACCGTTCCATAAAGGCTCTCCACACTCTGGAGGTGAACTGGGGGCCTCGATCAGACACTATATCCTCGGGTACCCCGTAATGCCGGAAGACATGGGTAAACAGAGCCTCAGCGGTCTGTAGGGCAGTAGGGAGACCCGGCATGGGAAGGAGACGACAGGCCTTCGAGAACCGATCCACAACGACTAGGATGGTAGTATTCCCCTGTGAGGGGGGAAGGTCTGTAACAAAGTCCACCGAGAGGTGGGACCAGGGTCGTTGTGGAACGGGCAGGGGTTGTAGCTTACCCCTGGGCAAATGTCTGGGCGCCTTACACTGTGCACACACCGAACAGGAGGAGACATAAACCCTCACATCCCTGGCTAACGTTGGCCACCAGTACTTAGTGCTAAGGCAGTGAACTGTCCGGCCGATACCTGGATGTCCAGAGGAGGGGGACGTATGAGCCCAATAAATGAGGCGATCGCGTACCTCGAGCGGAACGTACGTCCGACCCACTGGACACTGTGGAGGACTTGGGTCGGTGCGTAACGCCCGCTCGATCTCTGCATCGACCTCCCATACCACCGGTGCCACCAGACAAGACTTTGGTAGTATGGGAGTGGGCTCAACGGACCTCTCCTCCGTGTCATACCGCCGAGACAGGGCATCTGCCTTCCCGTTCTGGGACCCAGGGATGTAAGTGATTTTAAACACAAACCGGGCTAGAAACATAGTCCAGCGGGCCTGGCGAGGATTCAGTCTCCTAGCTGCCCGGATGTACTCCAGGTTACGGTGGTCCGTCAAAATGAGGAAAGGGTGTTGAGCCCCCTCAAGCCAATGCCTCCACACCTTTAGGGCCTGTACCACGGCTAACAGCTCCCTGTCCCCTACGTCATAATTCCGCTCCGCCGGACTGAGCTTCTTAGAATAAAAGGCACAGGGGCGGAGCTTAGGTGGTGTGCCAGACCGTTGTGAGAGGACGGCCCCAATACCGGCCTCGGACGCGTCTACCTCTACCTGGAATGGTAAAGCGGGATCCGGATGTGCCAACACCGGCGCCGAGGTAAACAGGTCCTTCAGTCTCCCAAAAGCCCTGTCCGCCTCAGCAGACCACCGCAAGCGCACCGGACCCCCCTTCAACAGAGACGTTATGGGAGCTGCCACCTGTCCAAAACCCCGAATAAACCTCCGGTAATAATTCGCAAAACCCAAGAACTGTTGCACCTCTTTCACAGTGGTTGGGGTTTGCCAATTACGCACAGCTGACACCCGGTCAACCTCCATCTTCATCCCTGACGCAGACAACTGATAACCCAAAAAGGAGACCGACTTCTGAAAGAATATACATTTCTCTGCCTTGACATATAGGTCATGCTCCAACAGTCTCCTCAACACTCGGCGCACCAGGGCTACATGCTCAGCTCGGGTAGAACTGTACACCAGAATATCGTCTATGTACACGACTACTCCCTGCCCCTGCATGTCCCGGAAAATCTCATCTATAAAGGATTGGAAGACTGAGGGAGCATTCATTAACCCATATGGCATGACGAGATACTCGTAATGACCGGAGGTCGTGCTAAATGCTGTCTTCCATTCATCGCCCTCTCTAATGCGCACCAAGTTATTTGCGCTCCTGAGATCCAATTTTGTGAAGAACTGAGCACCGTGTAATGACTCCGTCATAGTCGCAATCAGAGGAAGTGGATAACTGTACTTCACCGTAATCTGATTGAGACCGCGGTAATCAATACACGGGCGCAAACCTCCATCTTTTTTCTTCACAAAAAAGAAGCTTGAGGAAGCGGGTGAAGTGGAGGCCCGTATGTATCCCTGTCTCAGAGACTCGGCGATGTAAGTTTCCATCGCCTTCCTCTCCTCTTGAGACAAGGGATACACATGGCTCCGCGGGAGGGCTGCTCCTGACTGGAGATCTATCGCACAATCCCCCTGTCTATGAGGCGGCAGCTGCGCCGCCCTAGTCTTACTAAACACCAGTTTCAAATCCTCATACTCGGGGGGAATATGCAGTGCTGGCATTAGATTCGGACTTTCCACCGAGGTCGCCTCTATGGAAACACCCAGACACAGCCCCTCACACTGAGCAGACCACCCTTTAAGAGCCTTCTCTCGCCACGAAATAGTAGGGTCATGGGTAATCAACCAGGGAAGCCCCAGCACCACCGGATACGCAGGAGAGTCAATCAGATAGAGCTGAATCGTCTCCTCATGACCCCCCTGCGTCACCATCTTAAGGGGCGCTGTGACCTCCCTAATCAACCCAGATCCTAACGGACGGCTATCTAGGGCATGTACAGGGAAAGGCTTATCAACGGGAAGGAGAGGAATCCCTAACTCTACACAGAACTGGCGATCTACAAAATTCCCAGCTGCGCCTGAATCTACTAGCGCCTTATGCTGGGAACGAGGTGCAACCTGTGGAAAACAAACAGGCAAGGTTATGTGAACGACAGAAAGCTCTGGGTAAGTAGGGCGCCTACTCACCTGGGAGGACTCCCCAATGCGTGGCCTGCCTTCACCTCCACCGGGGGACCTTCCCCAACACCTAGCCGCGGTGTGCCCTCCACGGCCACAGTTGGTGCAGGGAACGGCCCCCCTCGGGTTCCTACTCCTCCGTTCTCTAGCGCCAGCACCTCCGAGCTCCATAGGGCTCGGCTCGGAGGTGCCGGAAGGTGGAATGGGCAACCCCCACCCGGGACGTCCACGGGTGGCGAGCAGGGTGTCCAGCCGAATGGCCATGTCGACCAGTTGGTCAAACGACAACGTGGTATCCCTGCACGCCAACTCTCTCTGGACTTCCTCCCGGAGGCTGCAGCGGAAGTGGTCTATGAGGGCCCGCTCATTCCACCCTGCATCTGCCGCTAGAGTCCGGAACTCCAAAGCAAAATCCTGTGCGCTCCTCATCCCCTGTCGGAGGTAGAACAGACGCTCCCCCGCCGCCTTCCCTTCTGGTGGATGGTCAAACACGGCACGGAAGCGGCGGGAGAACTCCGCATAGGTAATAGTAGCGGCGTCTATTCTCCTCCATTCGGCGTTGGCCCACTCCAACGCCTTGCCGGTGAGACAGGAGATGAGGGCGGAGACGCTCTCGTGTCCCGAGGGCGCCGGGTGTACGGTGGCGAGGTAGAGCTCCACTTGCAGCAGGAACCCTTGACACCCGGCAGCGGAGCCGTCGTACGCCCTCGGGAGCGAGAGCCGAATCCCGCTGGGTTCCGGAAGGGGGACAGGAGGACTGACCGATGGGGATGGTCCGGTAGGTGGGGGCGTGGGTACCCCGCTGCTTTCCCATCGGTGGAGAGTGTTCATCACCCGATCCAGGGCGTGACCGATCTGGTTGATCCTGTCCTCCTGCCCACGAAGACGGTCCTCCATAATGTCCGTTGGCGCGGTTGCTCCTGCTGATTCCATGGGTAGATGTGTGATTCTGTCAGAACGCTGAGTGTGGATGTGGTGCAGGGAATCAAGCGCAGGAACAAGGGTGTTCGTCAACAGACTTTAGTAATCCAAAAGTATCTCCAAACAGGTGAATAGCCAACCCAACCGGGAGGCATGAACAAATTACGCACACACACAACAGTGCGTAAAAACAAGAAAAGGCGCACGCAGTGCGGACTCTCGACACAAACAACACGAGAGAGAAAACCCATCAACAGCAACAGCTGACATAACAATCACACATAACACCTGACCCAACACACGATAACTAAATAGGAAACAAAATCAAACACTAACAAGGGACAGGTGTACAAACAGACAAAACCAAACAAACATGAAACATCGAACGGTGGTAGCTAGTACTCCGGGGACGACGACCGCCGAAGCCTGCCCGAACAAGGAGGAGGAGCAGCCTCGGCCGAAACCGTGACAACATGCCTGTGCAACTTGTTCAGTTTATGTCTCAGTTGTTGAATCTTATGTTCATACAAATATTTACACATGTTAAGTTTGCTGAAAATAAACACAGTTGACAGTGAGAGGACGTTTATTTTTTTGCTGAGTTTAATATCTGTGTGGAGAAAAATTATGCTTATAAATTAAGGACCTGCTGATGAAAAGCAGAGTGTCACTGGAACTTTGTCAATATTATAATTGCAAACCTACATGAAGTTAATGCCACCAAAAGTAGAGAAGACACGATGAGGAATAAAGTTCCACATAGAAGTGGGTCTTCTTAGGAATTGTTTTATCCAATTGATCTTATAAGTATTATTTAAGGTAGTAAAGTCCAGAAACTTCAGCCCACCATACTCATAAGTGTTCATTACAACAGTTATCCTAATGTAATGAGTATGGTTTCGCCACAGAAAGTTGAAAAGCATCTGGTCTATCTCTTTGCTTTTTTTACTGTCATATGTTAGCCTAGAGATACCCTTAGCCTTCGTTATTAGGACTCTTCCTTTTAAAGATGTCCCTCTGCAGCCATTGGTTTAGCTTCTTCTGGGGTTTTTTAATAAGAGGGTTCAAATGTAGTAAGCCTATAGACTTCTGATCCTTAGTAATGTTTATGCCTAAATATGTAAGTTCGCCTTTCACTGGAATACCATAATATGAAGGTGTCACACAATCTTTGACAGCCATGAGTTCACATGTATTAATATTAAGACATAGAATCCTTTTCCAAAACATCTGGTCTATCACATTGATTGATATGGGAATCAGACTAGCGTCTTTCAGAAAAAGTGTAGTATCGTCAGCCAGCTGGCTTATAATAATTTATTTACCAGCTATGGAAATACCTTGTACAGGATTATTATTTAAAGAATTTGTAAGAAGTTGGATGATTAATAAAAACAGATACGGTGAGAGAGAAAAATTAAGCAATGTTGTCCTAACTCAAATCTAGGTGAGGTGCCATGTTTCAGTTTGATAGAGCTGTTACCATTCGTATAGAGTCTTAATAGCCTTACAGAAAAAGTCCCCAAAGCCACATTTCTCAAGGGAGTGGAAGAGGAACTGATGCTCTACTGTGTCAAATGCTTTATAAAAATCTGAAACTAAAATTAAGCTATCCTCGGTTATTAGGTCTGAGTAGTCAAGTATGTCTAATACTAGTCTGATATTGTTAGAAATATGTCTGTTCCTCATAAAGACAGACAGTTTCATCAATGATTGCATTCAGGACTTCTTTAATTATTTTTTGCAAGTAGTAAGGCTAATATCCTATAGTCATTATTAAGAAGACAAATTGGATGGCAGTTATCGATGAGCAGTACTTATTTTTTAGGCTTAGGTATCAGTCTTATTAACCCCTGACTCATTGTAGGAGGGAGAACATTGTTTTTAATACTCTCTAAAAAATACTTCAAGTAGGAAGGGAGCTACTTGTTCAGAAAATAACTTGTAAAATTCTGACGTAATTTCATCAATACTTGGGGATTTATTGTTCTTTAGATGTTTGATAGACTCGTTAATCTCTTCAACTACAGTGAGGTAAAAAAGTATTTGATCCCCTGCTGATTTTGTACATTTGCCCACTGACAAAGAAATGATCAGTCTATAATTTTAATGGTAGGTTTATTTGAACAGTGAGAGACGGAATGACAACAAAAAAATCCAGAAAAACGCATGTCATAAATGTTATAAATTGATTTGCATTTTAATGAGGGAAATAAGTATTTGACCACCTCTCAATCAGAAAGATTTCTGGCTCCCAGGTGTCTTTTATACAGGTAACAAGATGAGATTAGGAGCACACTCTTAAAGGGAGTGCTCCTAATCTCAGCTTGTTACCTGTATAAAAGACACCTGTCCACAGAAGCAATCAATCAATCAGATTCCAAACTCTCCACCATGGCCAAGTCCAAAGAGCTCTCCAAGGATGTCAGGGACAAGATTGTAGACTTACACAAGGCTGGAATGGGCTACAAGACCATCGCGAAGCAGCTTGGTGAGAAGGTGACAACAGTTGGTGCGATTATTCGCAAATGGAAGAAACACAAAATAACTGTCAATCTCCCTCGGCCTGGGGCTCCATGCAAGATCTGTGCCAAATGTCAGCCTCGAAACCTTAATGACTTGGAGAAGATCTGCAAAGAGGAGTGGGACAAAATCCCTCCTGAGATGTGTGCAAACCTGGTGGCCATCTACAAGAAACATCTGACCTCTGTGATTGCCAACAAGGGTTTTGCCACCAAGTACTAAGTCATGTTTTGCAGAGGGGTCAAATACTTATTTCCCTAATTAAAATGCAAATCAATTTATAACATTTTTGACATGTGGTTTTCTGGATTTTTTTGTTGTTATTCTGTCTCGCACTGTTCAAATAAACCTACCATTAAAATTATAGACTGATCATGTCTTTGTCAGTGGGCAAACGTACAAAATCAGCAGGGGATCGAATACCTTTTCCCTCACTGTATGTCCTCCGAGCTGCGATGCTCGGCGAAACGCAGATAATGGCTCTGAAGGAACGCGTTCTTCCTAGCAGCTTTCCAGACAGCATCCCTGTAGAATCTGGCAGTGAAGAGGATGATGATACCCCTTGGTCTTGAATCGTTTTTCTGTTTCTTCTTGCCGAGGCGATGCACAACGTCGACGGTATCACCAACTTTGTTCTTCTCTGCAGGCATTACTTCTTGGCAGATGCGGATAGCCTCGCGTCGCACATCCTCATTCTCATTCTCCACCTCGGGCATGTCGTAGAGTCTCAGGATCCATCTTCTTGTGTTTTGCTCCAGATCAGTGAGACGTCTACGGTAGACATTGTTATTCTGTTCCACCTTTTCAACTTTAGCCACCCTCATTTTCACATCCTTGATTTCACCACATGCAAACTCCAGTCTTTTTCAAGCCTTTGATTACCATGGTGTTTGCGCCTACCATTTTCTCAATGGCGTCCAACCTGGAGTTGATGAGTAAGGAGTGGGTAGCCACGATGTCAGAGTCCATGTTGGGTTTTTTGGAGGGTGGAGGTAACGGAGTAACCGGTAAAGAGGGGAACTCGTCATCTTCAACAGCCTTCGAAAGCGTGAGATTATCCATAGGGCATGCGTAGTTATGGCAGTTGTGTGACGAGTACTGAGTATACGAAGAGGCAGGAATAAACAAGGTAAAGGTTTACTTAACAATGAGAAAGAGAATAACAAAGAGTGCGTAAACGACACAACGCTAACAATCACACACAACAACGAACGAACAGTCCAGGGCTACATAGTGTTGGTGATGAGGTGCAGGTGCGCTGGAGGTGATTAGGGTGCGCTGGGTTTCCATTCCTGTATTTGCCGAGGTGGCGCGCTCAGACCCGTGGCTCAGTAGCCCGGCGACTCAGAGCGCCGGAGGGGAGCAACGGGAGACGTGACAAGTTGTCTATAAACACGTTCCTCTCTTGTTGATTAGCAATAGAACGGCTAGCTTCTTCCTTTCTCTTTTTGTCACGACTTCGCATGGACATGCCAAAATAAATGATCCACTTATCATTCCAGTTGAAAGTTCTTGTATCTTGAGCAAATAAAAACTATAATAGGAATGACTGGAAACAACTTTTTTTTTCTCACAATCTTTCTGAAGTTTCAAAGTAACATTACTACGTGATCAATGACGTCCGATGCTTCGTTTGGTCAGGTGCTTTTTCGAACCATGCGTTGCAAAATGCGCAATCTCACTGATTTCTGTCAATACAAAGTTGCTTTCATACACCGACCTCTACTGGACACCTTATTTATCTCTGATTTTTTTCATTTTCTAGTACGTCAATGCTAGTGCAGGTAGGGACAGGAATTTGGGATCCGACACTAGCATAGGCACAATATATAATCCTGGCTATGGTTTAAAATGTTGTTTCTGTGAAACTACACTATCTTCCCATAGGTTGTTCAAGTACCCGCTACCAACCTCTGAGGGGCTCACAACTTATTTTTATGGGTCCACAGTATTCAGCAAACTAGACCTGAGGCAGGGATACCTCCAGGTTCCCATGGCACATGAGAGTCGAGATCTCACTGCGTTCATAGCACACAGGGGGCTGTTCAGGTAAAATGCATGCTATTCGGACTCAGCTCTGCGCTCAGCTGTTTCCAGAAGATTATGACTCTTCTCCTGGCAGGCATCCCTGGAGTGTCAATCTATCTGGATGACATTGTGGTGCACGGTGCATCACAGACAGAGCACGATTCTCGCTTGCAGCAGGTGTTTCGTCAGCTCTTCGAGAACGGGGCCAGACTCAACACTGAAAAGTGTGTGTTTGGGGTGTCAGACGTTGAGTTTCTTGGATACAGGCTCTCCAGCCAGGGCATCACCCCCAACCTGTCCCATGTGGATGCCATTCTCACCTTGCCTGAGTCTCAGTCCGCAGCACAGCTGGCATAATTCCTCGCCATGGCAACATACTACTTACAGTTTCTTCCAAACTATGCTGAGACAACTGCTCCTCTTCGACGGCTTCTGAAAAAAGACGCACCATGGACATGGACTCAGGACTGTCGGGATGCTGTGCAGGAGCTCAAGGTGCAGCTCATATCGACACATCAGCACAAACAATTGTCACCTGTGATGCCTTGGCACTCGCCCTTGGAGCTGTTTTGTCTCAACTGAATGGAGGCGTGGAACGGCCAGTGGCTTTTGCCTCACAGGCCTTGTCTCCGACTGAACAAAAGTACTCTGTTTGAGAGCGGGAGTCCCTGGCTTGCATGTGGGCATGCGAGCACTGGCAATTGTACTTGTACAGCAGACCATTCAAACTCTGCACAGACCATCAAGCTCTCACAGCACTGCTGGCCACACAGGGCTCTGGACACAAGCCTCTACGGCTTTTCAGATGGGCAGACCATCTGAACCAGTATTATTTTGATCTTGAGTTCACCCCGGGATGACACAACGTTGTGGCTGACCTGCTGTCCAGGGCGATCTCACCTGCATCAATGGTGTGCATGGCAACAGAGGGGGACGACGACAACTGGGTCCACATGCTACATGGCCCACTGAAAGCTACAGTCACAATGCAGGAACTCAGACAGGCATCACAGGATGATGAACTGCTCACAAGGCTTCGCACCTACATCAGAGAAGGATGGCCTGCTATGGTGGATGGAGACCTACTGCCATTCTACAGGGTGAGAGATGAGATCTCATGCTCGGAGGAAGTGTGCATCGCCAGAGGACATCGCACACTGATTCCAGAGGACATCGTTAAGGTGAAGCAACGATGCAGGGACACTGTCTGGTGGCAAAATATTGACAGAGACATTGAGACCCTTGTGAAGGACTGCACAGCATGCCTGATGAGTGGGAAATTGGGCAGACCCACTCCTCCACCCTTGACACCAGTGGAATGGCCAAAGGCTCCCTGGGACCACCTGGAGGTGGATATCTGTGGAGAGTTGCACGGGGCCCCAGCACATGCAAGATACCTACTGGTCATTCATGACTTGCATTCGAAATGTGCAGAAGCCGTGCCGTTGTTTGGATGACCATCTGTGAGGTGGTAGAGGACACTGGATAAGCTGTTCTGTCAGTGGGGGTTGCCCAGCACCATTACAACAGACAATGGCCCCCAGTTTGTCTTGAATGATCTGTCTGTGTACCTTGAAAAGCAATCCATCAAGCACATCCGGGCGGCTGTGTACCACCCTCAAGCAAACGGGGGGATGGAACGCTTGAACAGGACCCTGAAGGAAGGAATATGGGCCTACTTGGCTGAGGGACGACCCTTTGATGTGGCTCTGTGCCTTACACTACTTCACATAAAGGCTACCAAGCACTCCACAACTGGGGTGTCTCCTGCCTCCCTGATGATTGGCAGGGAACTGAAACTCCCTTTGGACTGCCTCTGCCCAAAACAAAAGAACAAGCCTGCTGCAGCAAGGCAAGCTTATGTTGGAGCGGCACAGCAACGGATGAAACAACGTTATGACACGTCTCACACAGTGAAACAACCAAGCCTGAAGGCCCAGGACTTGGTGCGGATCAGGACTGACAACCATCGGAACAAGTTCTCCTCATTTTGGTCCAAGCCCCTGAGAGTGGAATGACAGCTAGGGCCTGCAACATTCCAACTTCAGGATGGATCCCGCTGGCATGCAAATTGCCTCAGAAAGGTCCATTCGCCTGTGGGGGATCCTTTCCTGACCCGTCTGTCCACAACTCACCATGGGCAGGAGCAAGGTCAATGGGCTCACGCACCTCCAACCCTACACCAGGCTCAGTTCAGGGCCCTTCCACCAGTCAGGCCTCAAATGCTTGCAGTTCCCCTGCCACCAGCCGCACCTCTGAACACTGGGAGACCCCAACGGGTCATAGCTCCTCCCTTGTGGCTTAAAGACTATGTGAACTAGAGGGGGGGATGTTGTGTTCAGTAATATGGTGTCGTGGCTCAGTTGAGAATTAAATACTGTTGCTTTAAGAATGTATCAGGCACGTTGTGCATGAACGGAGGAGTGAGGATTGGATGAGTGAGTTTGGTATGAGTTGTTAACATGTTGATCTGAAGTAAAGATGTTCAGTTTAATTGCACAACAAGCCTCTGTGCATTTGTAACAGGCTTGACTGTGGTTAATATTTCATAATATCTTGTAATGTTTCTGTGTGTACAGCAACGAGTTTCTTATATAAACCTTAGCCTGACGACTCACTAATAATTATTTCGATGCTCTGTCGTTCGCTACATACTTTAGTCTGAGACTGCCGTCAATGAATTTGTTTGTGGTGATGAGGAAAGTATTACAAAACAAAACTCCTTAGCGAGTGGATATAACCAGAGTATCAAAGCCAATGATACATTTTCAAACCATGGCTTTACCCAAGTGTGTTCTGGCTCTGGCCCAACCCATCAGTTTCTGGGCAAATCAGATGGAACCGAATGCGTTCGCATTGGTGAAGGGTTGGAAAGGTACTCAGAGGTACTCAGATCCAGACTCATTGCGGAGAAGAAACTAATGTCCTTGGGCGTGGCGTAGCGTTTGGCTGGAGCAAGGAGTCTGGGTAGCCGGACAAAACCTTTTATATGCTTTTCTGTACAATTTGTGTTTACATTCTGCAGTCCATGAGGACCTGCTGATATCCAAGTGTTGCTGACAGGAAAGACTGGACCTCTTAAGCGGCTGGTCACAAACCCTGACCCCGGATCAGGTCCCTGGATCAGGAGCCATCGCTATACCTTCCCGAACCGGGACCGAACCATGAGGGACAGAGACTCCACCACCGTACAGAACACAACCAGCGGACAGGTGAACTGAACAACCTCAGTCAAAGGTTGAGGTGGAGAGAGTCAAAAGCTTTAAAGGTCATGAACAGTCAAAATCATTGTTTTTCATGAAATTGGATGATATTTGGATAAAACCAGATCAAAGTATGATGACCAAAGTGTGAAAAATGACTGTTGCTTCTACATTGATCAAGTTTGATCATAAAGTTACTGATCCCCTCCCCCATATCAAACACTTGGATTTAGAAGCGGGATTATTAAGGTGATAGGGTGTCATCATCACCCAAACTTTCATTTTAATACACCAATGGTAACATGATATTCACTTACCTAATTTAAATAAGTACCGCCTTGTAACCAACATTGGAGAAGGCTTCTTTGCAGAGGGGCGAGGTTTATATACCTAGATAGCACAGGAGGTTGGTGGCACCTTAATTGGGGAGAACGGGCTCGTGGTAATGACTGGAGCGGAATCAGTGGAATGGTATCCAATACAGCAAACACCTGGTTTGATGCCATTCCATTTGCGCCGTTCCAGACATTATTATGAGCCGTCCTCCCCTCAGCAGCCTCCACTGCTAGATAGCTACTCTGCTGGTGCCAAAATTTGACTGTAGGGTTTCAGCAAATATAATTAAAAGTTTACCCTATTCATCTATGGCAAAGATACTTATATGTTTCCCCTTTCACCTGTGTCTGGTGTTAGCTAGTTACTGGCTAGCTAGGTCTTCAGCCAGCATGGAACAAAAGGGATTGGTTGTTCAAAACTCTGACGCAGTTGTCATGTCAACACATCTGTCAGTGCTGCTGTGAACCACATCACAAGAGACATGCCAAACAGGAGATGTGTAAAAAAAATGACATCATTGCTTTGTGTATCACCAAATTAGCTGGAGATGACTTTACTGCAACACTGCTCACTGCATCCAAGTTTCTTGACATAGGCGTTTCAAAGAACTGTCAGTAAGGCGAGCTCATTAATATATGCTCCCTGCTCACTCAGCCTGTCTTTTCAAACCTCCTGGTAGTTAGCCATGAGAGAGAAATGACTTTGTCTAAAATTTTTAGCATTTCCATCCCCTAAAAATATTATGGGTGACATTTTTGTCACTCAAAAGGCTATTTTACATGGGAATCAGAATGGCTGTTCAGGACCTTTAAGTTCCTCAGCATGTACATCCTCACTGAGGACCCGAAATGGTCCCTCCACACCGACAGCGTGGTGAAGAAAGAGGCTGAAGAAATTCTGCTTGGCCCCTAAGACCCTCACAAATTCCACAGATGCACCAGCGAGAGCATTCTGTCGGGCTGTATCACCGCCTGGTATGGCAACTGCACCTTCTGCAACCACAGGGCTCTCCAGAGGGTGGTGCAGTCAGCCAAACACTTGCCTGGCTACCCAAATTCCTTGCTCCGGCCAAACGTTACGCCACGCCCACGGACGTTTGTTTCTTCTCCGCAATGAGTTTGGATCCGAGTACCTCCCCTACGATTTCTAGAATCTAAATACGTTCTAGACTGTCTGATTGGTCCCAGAAACTGAGGGATTGGGCCAGAGACAGAACACGTGGATAATGCAACATTTAGAAAATGTGTAATTGACTTTGATACTCTGATTGGTTGGAGATGATCCAACTGCTGATGACTTTGTATTGAACAACACCTCTCATTTTGACTTCACCACAAATGACTCGGTCTCGGACTGAAGTATGTAGCAAATGATAGAGCAAGGGAAGAATTCAGTTTGAGTCGTCAGGCAAGCCCAACACATCACTGGGGGCACACTGCCTGCCCTCCAGGACATCTACAGCATCCGGTGTCACAGGAAGGCCAAGATGAAGGACCTCAGCCACCCAAGCCACGAACTGTTCACCCCCCTACCATCTAGAAGGCGGAAACCGTATAGGTAAATCCAAGAGACTGAAAAACAGCTTCTATCTCCTTCGCCTGGTACCATGCCCTGAACCTTAGACACTGTCATTAGCCGGCTACCATCCGGGACTCTTCCGTGCACCTTAGAGCAGGGGTCTACAACAGGTCTATCTCAAGCTACCAGTAGCTCGCAGCCGACCTATGAGTAGCTTGCCAAACAATTCTGAAAGTACATGCAATTTTCACGTGTTCCACCACAAACTGTCATAAACAAAACTCACAAGTATCAGACACTGCAAGCACCCAGCAACTAACTAATCAATGCCACATTGACATTATCCCACCCCTGGTGAAAGAAAAGCCAAACCTAACACAATATCTGCCAATTAATTTCCAGCAATATTGCCCGTCTGTCTGTCTGTGTGGTGCACAGGTTTGTCTATCACTCTGTGTGTAGCCAGTTGGTGTGATAGCTGTCTTGTGGGTTGACAGAAATACTTCCCCCAAAGCCTTCTCAATTAAATGTTAACTGCAAAGTAGGCTTACCTGGCAGAAGTATATAATGAGTAAGTATAGAACTTGTATCTATTATTTGTTATTTGCAAGTTTTGTCATGAAATGAGCAGCAGCAGTACAGAACCATCCCTAGATGGCACAATCCTCACTCGCTAGATGCGCAATTAAAGGGCCAGATACACTACTTCCTGACCAAAATAAAAATTGACATGGACTCAGAACATCCAATTTTGTTGTTTCTCTATGAACAATTGTAATTTTGAGAGTGAAAAAAAATCAAAAACCAGGAAAAATACAACTGAGAAATACAAAATTTGGGAAAATATAAAAAAATCTTGGGGGAACAAATTGCAGATTTTATAGGGGCCCCCTTAGAGTTATTTATTAACTATTATTTTACCAGGTATATTGACAAAAAAACGGTGCACTACTTTCTCTTGTACACTAAGGACCCGGGGAAGAGTTGCATGTTTCATGTTTTAAAAGTAGTTCTCATGTTAGAAAAGGTTGGAGACCTCAGCTTTCCCAAGGCAAAGAAGAGGAGTATGCTGTGAAGCCTGTGAAGACAGACCCAACATACTACAAGTCATAGTTATTAATCTCAAATTAATTGAGCATTTTAGCCACACAAAAATTCCAAATATAAACATTGAAAAGTTTCACAAAAAAGTGCACGACCAAATACTGCATATTTCTAATTGAGTATTTCAAAAACACCAGAAAACACATTGTAGAATGGGTAGATCACTACATCAAGAAATTGATAGCATCATAACTAAATAAAAGTAAATTAAATTCACTACCCATTCAACAAACATTTCCCTTTTCAAAAACATTACAGGATACGTAGACAGGCTCCTGGATCTGCTCTTCAACGAGATCACCTTTGATCCAACGCCGTGTGTGGGGAAGCTGTGTGAGCTGTCCATCCCAGGACCCCTGCCTGCCCAGAGTGAGAGGCCTGACAAGGAGGAGGCCATGGCTGGATTTGTCTCCCGCTTCAATCTTGGGCGTGACTGAAGCCTGCTTGATTGAAGCAGGGTACATGGGTCCCCCACCTCTCCTGCTCCCCTCCCCTCCCCATCAATCTCTGTAGTTGGTTGCATTTCCTAAAGACTAAGTCATTCACTTTTACGTGATATCATATCACATTTTGTTACTTTGTATTGTTTTTTTCAAGCATTCGGATGGGAGATGAGTGTTACAAATTGTACGAATCAATGGGATCCTGCACACTGTTTTTTATGTCAAACGTCTCAACATTATTTCTCACCTTTATTTCTCATGAGTGTTCATGTTGATCAATATTTTGGCTATGCTGGCGTACTGTAAATGATCAAATAAATGTCTGATCAATACATACAATTCTGAACACATTGTCATTTATAATGCTAATGCAGGAGCACCGATAAATTGTCCAGTACACTTATTGTATGCTGTTTTCATGTACATTTCCTTATGTCTAAGCTTCTAATGTGACTCAGGCTTTGCTAATTCTTGTGAAGAAGTGTATCAGTGATTTGTATTCTGTAATTAGTTACAAAACAATAGAAATGCAATTGTGTATTGCTGCTGTTTGTCTGATATCCAACAGTTCATGATCAACTCTGTTGACCATGAGAGCATTTTGCGGAGAATATGGGTTGCAGGCGCATGCATACTTACAACATGTCTAAAGATTACTTTTCAACATTGCCTGCTTCCAAGCATTCTCAATACTTAGAAAAACTTAATATTGTAGGGCTTCCCTCATGCCCCTTTTCATGACAGCACTAAAGTTAGCCATGTGAGTGAGTGCTATCTAGCTACCTTGGTCGGTATTTTAAAATAATAATTTAACAATACCAAATATTGTGTATATTTCTGTGGTAACTTGTAGAGATATAAGCGGTCAACTAAACATAAACATTTTGACAAACGTATATTAGGACGGATCTAGGCTAGAACACGGACAGTTGAATATTTACCTTACTGAGGTGATGTAGGTGGAATAAAGTCCTTCCATTCTATTATTTTCTATGCTATTCTTGCTAACACACTGATCTTTCTAAACAAGTCTGCTCTCAGCTTGAACGATACTGATCATAGGAGATTTGATGTGTAACGTCAAAACAGTACCGTAATTCAAAGAACAGCGCACCAACATTTTTCATTTAACCACACCCAAACCTATGACCCAAACCAAAAACAATTGTGAATTGTTTTGCTCTCAAGGAAAGGGCGCCATTGAAAGGAGTGATTACTGGGGTAGCAGTAAATGTAAAAGTTGACCAACTGAAGGGTAAGATTCTCGGTGTTTGTGATGCTCGTCGTTTTTGGTGCGACGCAAACAGGGTGGTGAGATTGGGTAAACAGAAGAGTCATTGTCTGTTCTTTTGAGTTTTGAAGTTGAGTCTTTGCCTGACAAAGTGAAGTTAGGATATATAAGTTATCCTGTACCAGCTTATGTGCCGAATACATTACGATGTTACAGGTGTCAAACTTATGGGCATGTGGCAGCAGTGTGTAGGAGGGAGGTTCCAAGGTGTGAGAAGTGTGCAGAAGGGCATGAGACAAAGGAATGTGTAGCATTGGGGAAAGTAGTGGTATGTGCTAATTGTAGGGGTGGCCATGGGGCTGGGGATCAGAACTGTCCCGTGCGAGAGAGGCAGGTTGAGGTTTCCAGGGTAAGAGTAGTGAAGAAGTTGTCATATGCTGAGGCAGTGAAGAAAGTAGAGGAAGATGGGTGAAGGGGGAGGAGTGGTGAGAGTAGTACCAGTACAGAGGGATAGGCCAACAAGTGATATATGTTTCAGTAAGATTGGATTTTTAGCATTTATAGCAATGGTTATTAATTGTACTGCAGTGATGGAACGTAAGTCGAAGAAAATTGAGGTTGTGGTGGCAGCTGCAGATAGGTATTTGGGTGTGCGAGACTTGACATCAGAAGAGTAAATGTATGCACTCACTAACTGTAAGTCGCTCTGGATAAGAGCATCTGCTAAATGACTAAAAATGTAAAAGTTACAGGGAGTGTTAAGTGGTGATGTCCCATCATTTCAGGTTGAGGGCATGAGGTAGGAATTAATATATTTAAATAGTGGAGTAGGGTGGTGTTAATTATTAACAACATTTTTGAATTTGTGAGTGTAGTGTTAGATGGTAGGGTATTTCTTTATTTGATTTTTCAAGCAAAACATAAGGGAGTTGTACTCCAGTCTAGTAGGAGTCGGTAATGAAACAAATTGGATGACAACTGCCGTTAAACCTCATCAAAGAAGAAGAAGACGCAAACCAATAAGATCATTTCCCTTCAGTTTAAACGGAAGTGAACAGTGACTAAGAACAATTTCCGTTTTTATTGTTGTTATTTAGACGTTTATTAACACCACGGAACTCAAAATATGACATTCAAATGCACATCACATACTTTTCCCAGGTAGTGTTTAATTCGCGTTGGAGACAGGACTTGGTTGGTAGATGTTATCTAGGTAACGCTAGCTAGCTGCTAACAATGGCTAACTGTATGGTTTTTCACACTCAAATTGCCTCCATCATGGAGGTGCTAGCGAATGCAGCCGTGGCAGAGATATGTAAACTCGTAGACGACGACTATGCAGTGTTTCGTTTGGAAATAACACAAAGCCGGAAAGAAAACAGCTCATTGCGGAGGAAACTACAGCTACAGGAACTGAAGGTGGCACGGGAGCGCGCAGAAAGGACAATGCGAGAGCGCGTCCTCGCCAGTCGGCCCAGTAGCGTCAAGATCCACGACCGAAACAGAGGAATGGGAAGAGGTACATTTTGCAGAAGACCGAGGCTGCGGGGCCTGTCGCCCCGTTCTCCTATGCGCATGTGTGACTTTAGATGTGTTAACCCAGCGTTTCCCGAACTCGGTGCACGTTTTGGTTTTTGCCCTAGCACTACACAGCTGATTCAAATAGTCAACCAATCATCAAGCTTTGATAATTTTAATCAGCTGTGTACTGTTATGGCAAAAACAAAGAAGGGCACCACTTAGGGTCCCGAGGGCCGAGTCTTGGAAACGCTGTGTTAACCATAATTGTTTTTGGTCCGTTTTTGGATAGTCTGTAAGAATTCCCCTGATTACTTCGCTATCTTGCATAAAGACAAAATATAATATTCTAACTAGATATTTGATTTACTACATGTCCTATTATTTACTCATTAAAAACAATGTGATACATGGAACATAATACATAGATGAATAATAGTATATCAAGAAGTTATGAGAAGTGTTACGTTACATTCATGCCAATTCTAGACAGTGTCAATAGTGTACACTATACCGTTGAGCATTGACAGTAGCTAACCTAACCACGTCTTTTCCCCCAATCACACTCTCGGGTGAAGGACATCTCATTGGAGGCCACAGGAGCTTTGTGAAGCCAGCAGGACACAATACATGGAGAGATGACCAACCAATCACTGTTGATGAGGGGAGTGGAACCTCAACCCAGCACGTTATCGTGATAGAGGTTAGTGTAATAGTATTACAACAAAATGACAGTACATCAAATGTGGCCAGTTTATTTCAGAAAGGCTCCCCTCAGCTATTCACTTGCTTACATGTACATTCTCACTCTCCCTAACCGGTGCACCCGCACATTGACTCTGTACAGGTACCCCCTGTATATAACCTCCCTACTGTTATTTTATTTTACTGCTGCTCTTTAATTATTTGCTTTTTATATATTTTTTTACATTGTTGGTTAAGGGCTTGTAAGTAAGCATTTCACTGTAATGTCTACACCTGTTGTATTCGGCACATGTGGCAAATAACATTTGATTTGATTTGATTTATCTGCCATAGGGGAGCTTGTGAGACTTCCCTATGACATTGTTATCCAGTTCAACTCATGTGCCGGTAATAATAATCACCTTCTCTCTTCTTGTCAGTCTGCAGATGCAGAGGCTGCAGGTCCTGGGGTGAAGCTGGAGGGGTCTGAAGGAGAGGAGGACCCACTGCAAAGCGGAGACATCCAGACTGGAGCGGCGGGAGCACCCCATGTAGCCATGGGGGACTCCACCACCGCCCCAGCGCTGCCCAGGACCCAATGTAGCATCACGGAGGTCAGTGGAATGCCGAACGCGGTCCTCAAGTCAGAGACAGACACGGAGACTTTAACTGTAACACACAGGCTCTTACACACAGGATCTGACCACAGATCAGACCCAGAGAGACTGGAGCTGGGGCCACTGGGCTGTCCTCCTGCTCCCGGCTCAGAGTACTTTCCGGTATTTCACCAGAGCCCGAGGACGGTTCATTCCCTTAGAGATGGTGCCACGTTAGACACTGTTGGTGATGATCTGTCTTGTTCTTACGCTACAGAGGTGGACCCTGGCAACATATCCTTTGGTTTAGAGACACAAACTGATCTGTCTAGAGGGGACTGGAACCAGTACAGTAGTAGTGTATACACTGAAGGGTGCCTAGATAAGAAAAGGGAGGGTGTGTTTGTAGATGAGGTGACTGTGAAAGTGGAGGAGCGTCGTGTGAAAGTGGAGGGCGACGCTCCTCCCACATGGAATGCAGATGAGACTCACTTAGGAGAAGGACACTCACAAGGCAGAGATTTCTTAGATTATAGCGAAAGCTTAGAGACAAATCCAAATGTTGCGACCCAGTCCCCTTTACACATTCTCAGGGATTGCAACCCAGTGTCCACTTCGATGGGGCCTTCCGATTCACACAATCAAGTATTGAACTCAAAGGACCAAAGGGCCAAGGCTCTGGGAGGGGGAGCAGCATCAGGCAATCGTAAAGAGAAACTGTTCCTCTGCATGTTCTGTAACAAAGACTTCAGCTGCCTCCAGAAGGTGGAGATCCACCAGAGGGTCCACACAGGGGAGAAACCCTTCAGCTGTACCCAGTGTCACATGCGTTTCGCCCAGGCAGGCAACCTGAAGATCCACCAGAGGGTCCACACAGGGGTGAAACCCTTCAGCTGTACCCAGTGTCACATGCGTTTCGCCCAGGCTGGCAACCTGAAGATCCACCAGAGGGTCCACACAGGAGTTAAACCCTTCAGCTGTAGCCAGTGTCATATGCGCTTCTCCCACTCGTCCAGCCTGAATAGGCACCAGAGGGTCCACACAGGGGAAAAATCCTACAGCTGCCCCCAATGTGAGAAGATGTTCTCCCACCAGAACCAGCTGAAGATGCACCTGAAGGTCCACACAGGAGAAAGGCCTTTCGCCTGTACGGACTGCGGAAAGAGGTTCTCAGAGAGGAGATACCTCAGGATACACCAACTGAAAAACCATTCCACTCTATAACATAGAAAGTAACCATTCCACTCTATAGCTTCTGACGTTTAGAGCAAACCCTGCATTAAAGTGAAAGATGAATTTTCATTATTGTCAGCAGAAAATATCCACAGATTTCAGTGTTGAATGTTCCTGGGTAGAATATTGCATCCAGATATTGTGTGACGCACCCATATACATATACATATACACACACACATACATATATATATATATATCTCACAAAAGTGAGTACACCCCCTCACATTTTTGTAAATATTTGAGTATATTTTTTCATGTGACAACACTGAAGAAACGACACTTTGCTACAATGTAAAGTAGTGAGTGTACAGCTTGTATAACGGTGTAAATTTGCTGTCCCCTCAAAATAACTCAACACACAGCCATTAATGTCTAAACCGCTGGCAACAAAAGTGGGCCCAATTAGCCATTTTCCCTCCCCGGTGTCATGTGACTCGTTAGTGTTACAAGGTCTCAGGTGTGAATGGGGAGCAGGTGTGTTAAAATTGGTGTCATCGCTCTCACACTCCCTCATACTGGTCACTGGAAGTTCAACATGGCACCTCATGGCAAAGAACTCTCTGAGGATCTGAAAAAAAGAATTGTTGCTCTACATAAAGATGGCCTGGGCTATAAGAAGATTGCCACTCAGAACAGGCCTCGCAATGGTCGACCAAAGAAGTTGAGTGCACGTGCTCAGCGTCATATCCAGAGGTTGTCTTTGGGAAATAGACGTATGAGTGCTGCCAGCATTGCTGCGGCGGTTGAAGGGGTGGGGGGTCAGCCTGTCAGTGCTCAGACCATACGCCGCACACTGCATCAAATTGGTCTGCATGGCTGTCGTCCCAGAAGGAAGCCTCTTCTAAAGATGATGCACAAGAAAGCCTGCAAACAGTTTGCTGAAGACAAGCAGACTAAGGACATGGATTACTGGAACCATGTCCTGTGGTCTGATGAGACCAGGATAAACTTATTTGGTTCAGATGGTGTCAAGCGTGTGTGGCGGCAACCAGGTGAGGAGTACAAAGACAAGTGTGTCTTGCCTACAGTCAAGCATGGTGATGGGAGTGTCATGGTCTGGGGCTGCATGAGTTCTGCCGGCATTGGGGAGCTACAGTTCATTGAGGGAACCATAAATGCCAACATGTACTGTGACATACTGAAGCAGAGCATGATCCACTCCCTTCGGAGACTGGGCCGCAGGGCTGTATTCCAACATGATAACGACCCCAAACACACCTCCAAGACGACCACTGCCTTGCTAAAGAAGCTGAGGGTAAAGGTGATGGACTGGCCAAGCATATCTCCAGACCTAAACCCTATTGAGCATCTGTGGGGCATCCTCAAACAGAAGGTGGAGGAGTGCAAGGTCTCTAACATCCACCAGCTCCGTAATGTCGTCATGGAGGAGTGGAAGAGGACTCCAGTGGCAACCTGTGAAGCTCTGGTGAACTCCATGCCCAAGAGGGTTAAGGCAGTGCTGGAAAATTATGGTGGCCACACAAAATATTGACACTGGGCCCAATTTGGACATTTTCACTTAGGGGTGTACTCACTTTTGCTGCCAGCGGTTTAGACATTAATGGCTGTGTGTTGTTATTTTGAGGGGACAGCAAATTTACACTGTTATACAAGCTGTACACTCACTACTTTACATTGTAGCAAAGTGTCATTTCTTCAGTGTTGTCACATGAAAAGATATACTCAAATATTTACAAAAATGTGAGGGGTGTACTCACTTTTGTGAGATACTATATATATATATATGCCTACAAATTCTGTTACAAATTGTGTTTGTACTGTCAAATCAAATCACATTTTATTGGCCACATGCGCCGAATACAACAGGTGCAGACATTACAGTGAAATGCTTACTTACAGCCCTTAACCAACAGTGCATTTTATTTTTAACAAAAAAAGTAAAAAATAAAACAACAACAAAAAAAAGTGTTGAGAAAAAAAAGAGCAGAAGTAAAATAAAATAACAGTAGGGAGGCTATATATACAGGGGGGTACCGGTGCAGAGTCAATGTGCGGGGGCACCGGCTAGTTGAGGTAGTTGAAGTAATATGTACATGTGGGTAGAGTTAAAGTGACTATGCATTAATAATTAACAGAGTAGCAGCAGCGTAAAATGGGGTGGGGGGGCAGTGCAAATAGTCCGGGTAGCCATGATTAGCTGTTCAGGAGTCTTATGGCTTGGGGGTAGAAGCTGTTGAGAAGTCTTTTGGACCTAGACTTGGCACTCCGGTACCGCTTGCCGTGCGGTAGCAGAGAGAACAGTCTATGACTAGGGTGGCTGGAGTCTTTGACAATTGAGGGCCTTCCTCTGACACCGCCTGGTATAGAGGTCCTGGATGGCAGGAAGTCATCTGTGTAGGCTATATGATGTTCACAAATGCCTATTTAATTACTTTCATTCAACTACTTATTTTTTTCCCCCCAAGACACTTTTCATGAGAAAATGAATGCAGTTTATCAAGTGAATGCAGATTGTTAGTTGAGACGTGTGTATGTGTGGTTTTCATATGGTGTATTTAACACTTGTTTATGTTTAATAAACACAATGGGACTTTTCATTCTAAGACTTTCATTGAGACTCTCTTTTAGTATACATCTGATCTCACCCTATTCTGCATACACCCGACAGCGCTTTATAATCAATACACACTTAAGGACTATAAATATACCTACACCTATCCACACACTAAGAAATACCTACTGAACACTTCAAAATAGTTTAGTCAGGTTTGTCTGATGATGACTTTTGACTTATCATAGCTGACTTTTTACCCACATCTCTTATGTCCACCATGATGGGTTTAACAACAATTAAGTAATTCTGTAACTACAGTATAGGATTCATGTAGTGGGGATGGGTAAACACTCCATATTGAACATGTTTTTATCTGTGTGTACGTACCTGAGGGAGTGTATGTCTGTGTAATCTGTATCACCTCTCTCTTCCAGGAGGAGGAGGGTCCAGAGGTGCTGCTGGTGAAGGAGGAGGGGTGTGGGGAGGGTCTGGGGAACCCTGAGGGGACCATGGTCATGGAGGACAACCAGACTACACCACCTCCTGAACCCACAGAGGAACCAGCTGAGCAGCACAGGACCACACACAGTCTCAATGAGGTGAGCCCACTGTGAACTACTGTCTGAATGGTATTAGGTCAGGGCCCGTATCCACAAAGCCTCTCAGAGTAGGAGTGCTGATCTATGATCAGTTTAGCCTTTTAGATCATAATAAATAAGATTATGTAGACAGGTGGGGACCTGATCCTCTATCATCACTTCTACTCAGATTCTTTGTGGATATGGGCCCAGGTCTTGATTAATTTTGTCAGACGGGTGGGACCATGCCTTTTGAATTATCAAACCATTTTAAACAGTATCAAATTAAATCAACTAACATGTTTGCATTTTATCAAATCAACTAACATGTTTGCATAGTACTCATAGCAATCCTTCATTGCAGAAGATGCTCCATAGCAGGGTGCTCATATCAGATTTCTTGATCCAACATCCTCTCTCTCTGTATCTCTTACAGTCAGTAGACATGGATGATGGGAAGCCTGATCTGCTGCTGGTCAAAGAGGAGACCATAGAAGATGGACCAGAGAGCATTGACCTGCTGAGTGGACTAAAGATGGGGGAGCAAGGTAAGGAAGAAATACGTATAACCTATAGATCTTCAATAGGGTTCTACAGTGCGTCCATTTTACTCGCATATGTTTCAGAAAATGTTGCTGTGCGACCTGGAATTTTAATTTAGGAGCACCAGTGTGCTTAGAAAAATGAAAGATTCTAGCTTTAATACCTGAAATATTTGTCATTGTGATCCTACATTTCTTTGTGTGCCTACATTTTTCAACTTAGGCGCATATTGTAAAAAAAAAGTTCAGCGTAGAGTCCTGTTCAATGGGAATAGTGATGCGCCTAGATATTTTCTTTCTTCATTTTCTTCATTCATAAAATTTAAATGAATATAACTTATGTTGACATACAAAAACACACATTATAATGTATGAACTTCACCAGGTAATTGACAAAAAAAATGTATACGAGTTCCCCTTCAGTCAGTCAACTTCGGTACAACATACTATGGGGAGTCACACTCTCGTGACCGGTTGAAGGATCTACAATCACGCCTGACAAGGCCATTGAAATCTGCACCTCGCTGGAAGCCCCGCCTTCCACAGGTGATGATCGTGAGGCTCGAATTCATTCCTTCAACTATTCCACTCTTTACCTTGGTGTGAACAGGAACGATTCACGCTACTAAAGCAAACAATTGGATAACGAGACTGTCTTAAACTGTCCCATACTGGTAGAGCGTGCTCACCCCCTGGACGTTGTGTGCTGAAGTTTGTATTTGTTATCATAAGTTTCCTAATCACAAACAATTCATTATTCTTCAGTTTGCTGGAGCAATGAGTAAGATGGCTAAGAAAGCGACCGAGACGACGATAACTAAGCCGGGTTCGGGGTCGCGAACATGCCGCCAGTCATACGGTTATACTAGTTCGAACCATTCCATGTGCGCATTGCCAGGGAGCCGGTTGGTTCGGTCTCCTACGGTGACATACAGGGCCCATGTTCAGATGACTACTTGGTGTCTCTGGACGGCTCCGGGGGTTTCTCGGGTGATGAAGAGCCACCTCATCATGCTTCGACAGTAGCGGGGGAAACCCTGGTATCCAACGCATCGTTTTTGGTACTCCATGAGGGGCCAGGGGCTGATGGTGTTGGCCTATCTGGACAATTTGCTAATAGCAGTCAAGGGAACAAGCAGTGTTACACACATCGAAGCTAGTGCCCCATGTTCATTCTTTAGGTTTTATTGTAAACCAGGAAAGGAGCTTTCTGACACCAACAGAGGTCACATGCCCTGTGTCCGGTGTGAGCTTTATGGAGATCCGGTTATGTGACCAGCTTTTTGCCTGTTTTGCTAATCCAGCTCGCGGCAGGGCGCTCTCTAAGCAGCGCCACTCCCACTGGATTGTGGAAGCTATCTCCCTGGCATATAGCAGCAAGGGGCAAGGGTTACGCGCCCACTTCACCAGGGGTCTGGCAGCGTCTTGGGCGTTGTTTAAAGGGTTGAATATAGGAGATATTTGTGCTGCGGCTTGTCTTGAATGCACTGAAGTCTGAGATTTCCGAGTTCCTAGTTGTTTTGAATGCGGCATTAATACTCAGAGGGAGACGGCAGGGTATTCCCTTTGAGTCAGGAACCAAAAACTCCTCTGTAGTGACTCGTGAATGCATTGTCTGCAGCATTTGGTCACATGGCAGCTCGATCAGCTGTTCGATTTCACTTACCAGCATTTGACTGTGATCCTGAGCCACAGTCAAACGGATTGGGAAGTAGGTCCCAAAGTGCTCTTCCAAGCGTTGGAGGTGAGCAGTCATCACTCTTGTTGGACACTTACTGATGCTGTTTTCTATTATTTTCTTTTCATTACACAGAAAGTCAACCAAGTCCAGAATTTTAATTTTTTATTTTTTTTACATCAATTGTGAATGACAACAGTTCCTCTCTCAATGCGAAAAATCATTCCAACACTCCCCCTTGATAACCACCAAGCCTCTGTGTGAAATAGAACATTGTCATGCTCTGATCCCATATCTCCACATACAGTTGAAGTCGGAAGTTTACATACAATGGGGAAAAAGTATTTGATCCTCTGCTGATTTTGTACGTTTGCCCACTGACAAAGAAATGATCAGTCTATAATTTTAATGGTAGGTTTATTTGAACAGTGAGAGACAGAATAACAACAACAAAAAATCCAGAAAAACGCATGTCAAAAATGTTATAAACTGAAACTGGGAAATAAGTATTTGACCCCCTCTCAATCAGAAAGATATCTGGCTCCCAGGTGTCTTTTATACATGTAACGAGCTGAGATTAGGAGCACACTCTTAAAGGAAGTGCTCCTAATCTCAGCTTGTTACCTGTATAAAAGACACCTGTCCACAGAAGCAATCGATCAATCAGATTCCAAACTCTCCACCATGGCCAAGACCAAAGAGCTCTCCAAGGATGTCAGGGACAAGATTGTAGACCTACACAAGGCTGGAATGGGCTACAAGACCATCACCAAGCAGCTTGGTGAGAAGGTGACAACAGTTGGTGCGATTATTCGCAAATGGAAGAAACACAAAAGAACTGTCAATCTCCCTCGGCCTGGGGCTCCATGCAAGATCTCACCTCGTGGAGTTGCAATGATCATGAGAACGGTGAAGAATCAGCCCAGAACTACACGGCAGGATCTTATCAATGATCTCAAGGCAGCTGGGACCATAGTCACCAAGAAAACAATTGGTAACACACTACGCCGTGAAGGACTGAAATCCTGCAGCGCCCGCAAGGTCCCCCTGCTCAAGAAGGCACATATACAGGCCTGTCTGAAGTTTGCCAATGAACATCTGAATGATTCAGAGGAGAACTGGGTGAAAGTGTTGTGGTCAGATGAGACCAAAATCGAACTCTTTGGCATCAACTCAAATCGCCGTGTTTGGAGGAGGAGGAATGCTGCCTATGACCCCAGGAACACCATCCCCACCGTCAAACATGGAGGTGGAAACATTATGCTTTGGGGGTGTTTTTCTGCTAAGGGGACAGGACAACTTCACCGCATCAAAGGGACGATGGACGGGGCCATGTACCGTCAAATCTTGGGTGAGAACCTCCTTCCCTCAGCCAGGGCATTGAAAATGGGTCGTGGATGGGTATTCCAGCATGACAATGACCGAAAACACACGGCCAAGGCAACAAAGAAGTGGCTCAAGAAGAAGCACATTAAGGTCCTGGAGTGGCCTAGCCAGTCTCCAGACCTTAATCCCATAGAAAATCTGTGGAGGGAGCTGAATGTTCGAGTTGCCAAACGTCAGCCTCGAAACCTTAATGACTTGGAGAAGATCTGCAAAGAGGAGTGGAACAAAATCCCTCCTGAGGTGTGCAAACCTGGTGGCCAACTACAAGAAACGTCTGACCTCTGTGATTGCCAACAATGGTTTTGCCACCAAGTACTATGTCATGTTTTGCAGAGGGGTCAAATACTTATTTCCCTCATTAAAATGCAAATCAATATATAACATTTTTGACATGCGTTTTTCTGGACTGTTCAAATAAACCTACCATTAAAATTATAGACTGATCATGTCTTTGTCAGTGGGCAAACGTACAAAATCAGCAGGGGATCAAATACTGTTTTCCCTCACTGTACACCTTAGCCATATACATTTAAACTCAGTTTTTCACAATTCCTGACATTTAATCCTAGTAAAAATTCCCTGTCTTAGGTCAGTTAGGATCACCACTTTATTTTAAGAATGTGAAATGTCAGAATAATAGTAGAGAGAATGATTTATTTCAGCTTTTATTTCTTTCATCACATTCCCAGTGGGTCAGAAGTTTACATACACTCAATTAGTATTTGGTAGCATTGCCTTTAAATTGTTTCACTTGGGTCAAATGTTTCGGGTAGCCTTCCACAAGCTTCCCACAATTAGTTGGGTGAATTTTGGCCCATTCCTCCTGACAGAGCTGGTGTAACTGAGTCAGGTTTGTAGGCCTCCTTGCTCGCACACGCTTTTTCAGTTTTGCCCACACATTTTCTATAGGATTGAGGTCAGGGCTTTGTGATGGCCACTCCAATACCTTGACTTTGTTGTCCTTAAGCCATTTTGCCACAACTTTGGAAGTATGCTTGGGGTCATTGTCCATTTTGAAGACCCATTTGCGACCAAGCATTAACTTCCTGACTGATGTTTTGAGATGTTGCTTCAATATATCCACATCATTTTCCTTCCTCATGATGCCATCTATTTTGTGAAGTGCATCAGTCCCTCCTGCAGCAAAGCACCCCCACAGCATGATGCTGCCACCCCCGTGCTTCACGGTTGGGATGGTGTTCTTCAGCTTGCAAGCGATCCTCCTTTTTCCTCCAAACATAACGATGGTCATTATGGCCAAACAGTTCTATTTTTGTTTCATCAGACCAGAGGACATTTCTCCAAAAAGTACGATCTTTGTCCCCATGTGCAGTTGCAAACCGTAGTCTTGCTTTTATATGGCGGTTTTGGAGCAGTGGCTTCTTCCTTGCTGAGCGGCCTTTCAGGTTATGTCGATATAGGACTCGTTTTACTGTGCATATAGATAATTTTATACCTGTTTCCTCCAGCATCTTCACATCGTCCTTTGCTGTTTTTCTGGGATTGATTTGCACTTTTCGCACCAAAGTACGTTCATCTCTAGGAGACAGAACGCGTCTCCTTCCTGAGCGGTATGACGGCTGCGTGGTCCCATGGTGTTTATACTTGCGTACTATTGTTTGTACAGATGAATGTGGTACCTTCAGGCATTTGGAAATTGCTCCCAAGGATGAACCAGACTTGTGGAGGTCTACAATTATTTTTCTGAGGTCTTGGCTGATTTCTTTTGATTTTCCCATAATGTCATACAAAGTGGCACTGAGTTTGAAGGTAGGCCTTGAAATACATCCACAGGTACATCTCCAATTGACTCAAATGATTTCAATTAGCCTATCAGTAGCTTCTAAAGCCATGACATCATTTTCTGGAATTTTCCAAGCTGTTTTAAGGCACAGTCAACTTAGTGTATGTAAACTTCTGACCAACTGGAATTGTGATACAGTAAATTATAAGTGAAATAATCTGTCTGTAAACAATTGTTGGAAAAATTACTTGTCATGCACAAAGTAGATGTCCAAACCGACTTGCCAAAACTATAGTTTGTTAACAAGAAATTTGTGGAGTGGTTGAAAAACGAGTTTTAATGACTCCAACTCCTAAGTGTATGTAATCTTCCGACTTCAACTGTAGTTTTGCGAACAGGCGTGCTCGCAATGGATGTGGTTTGATGTAGTTTACAATCGAAGTTACCTGCTGCAGAATATTTCAGAGTTCTGTGCTCAGCTCTTTTGTCGCCAGTTGCTCTCGGTGTATCTTACAACACGTTCATATGGCAGAGGGAGACACATTCATAACTAGAGTGCAGAGGCCTGCCTGCCGTCCCGCCATAGCTGGAGCCCCATCTGTGCAAAAGCCCACCATTTGATCCCATATGAAATATGTTTTTCGTCAATGTAGACACGCAGCACATCCCCTATGCGTTTTCAAAAATGAATCATTTTCATTTTTAAAATGAACCACATTACAATGATTTTGAGATACAAAGACAATATTATAATATATTTATATATATTTGGGGGGGGGGGGGGGGCTTTGGAAATTATTCCGCGACCCCGTTTTCATATCAGGCGACCCCTAGTTTGGAAACCGCTGGAATAGCCTAATTGACAAGTAACTCCTATGCTGTCAATATCTCCCCTGAATACTGAATAACCGTACAAATAGATATACATCTTTGTTAGTTACCTCGCCAACCTTAGCCATTTGATCCCTGGTTCATTGAATGAGGGAATTATTTTTTAAAGACATCAATATTTGGTTGTAATTGTAATGTTGCAGGGTGGCCAACCATCCTCCAGGAGATTCCAGGAGAGCTACTGGGGGTGCAGGCTTTTGCTCCAGCCCTGCTCGAACGCACCACATTGTAAAAAAATCAGCTGCTCAACAGGACCTTGATAAGCTGACTGGTGTGTTTGAGCAGGGTTGGATCAAAAGCCTGCACATCCAGTAGCTCTCCAGATGGAGGGTTGACGGACCACATGTGTTTTAAACAGTAGCCTATCAGTGCAGTATTTTACTTTGTGGGGGGTTAAGTGCCTTGCTCAAGGCCACAACCGCAAGATATACTGTATAATACATGGGACCAGAGACCAGCAGCCTTCCATTGTCAATACCAGTGATAATATTGAATGTTATTTTGTGAATTGGTTCCTTGCATCATACAACATAGTGTTAGAACTTTTTTGTGATGGGTGGGGGACAAGTGACTTGAGCTTTCGGACAAGTAAAAAATCTGTCCTACTTGTCCAAAGGACAAGTGGCTAAAAAAGTTAATGTCAAGCCCTGAGAGCGGTATTAAATTGAAATAATTAATCTTGTGGAAGGCGAGGTGCGGATTTCATTGACCTTGTCAACCGAAGTCGCGAATGTGCGACTCCCCATAGTATGTTGTATCTTGTTTCCCTCCTTCAGGGACCAGTAGTTATAGTCATAACGATACGTTTTATCTGCCATGTTTGGAAAGTATTTTGTAACCTCTTCCTGTAGGTGGTTGGCTGGAGGCTAACAGAGGAGACTGGGTGGCCATCTTGGATTCCAAGACCCAGACCGGTGCAGCCGAGGGCCCAGGGGACAATGTCACTGAGCAGGTCAGGACCAGAGGCGACATAGTGGAGGTCAGTGGATGGGACAGTGTACTCAACTCTGGGCCTGGGATCAACTCTGTTAACCACAACCAGAAACAGGCAATCGAACACAAAACAACAACTGAATTTAGTCTCCACGACAACAGACTGGCTGAGACCAGGCCAAGGCGTAGAATTGGTCTACGGGGACTGGCAGGTGTCCGTATGCGGCTGAAGAGAACAGACTCGGCTAGCGATGCTCCGTCCTGCTCCTATAGTTGTGATTCAGAGAGACTGATTGCACCTCAGGTTACCCCCCTAACAGGTGCTGCCTTCAGCCTGCCTTCTATAGGATCTATCAACTGGAACATGGACCCTGTGACAACACAGACACTTCCTGGCCTTCAGCCTCCTCACAATCTCCTAATGTTAAATCAAACCTCAGACAATGCCAGTGCCTCAACACTAAATGGCTACACAAGCCCATTGACAAATGACAGTAGTAGAGGCAGAATCAGTAAAGTTGGCAGCGCCAAAGAGAAGCGCTTCCCGTGTTCGTTCTCTGGGAAAGCCTTCAGTTTCCCCAAACAGGTGGAGATCCACCAGAGGATGCATACGGGGGAGAAAGCGTTCGGCTGCCACCTGTGCCCGGCCAGTTTCTCCCGATCGTCCAACCTGAAGAGGCACCAGAGGGTCCACACAGGGGAGAAACCCTACAGCTGCCCCCAGTGTGCGAAGAGGTTCTCCCACCAGCACAATATGAAAGTGCACCTGAAGGTCCACACCGGAGATGCCGTTTCGCTGTATGCACTGCAGGAGTAGCCTTATCAGACATATAAGTGTCTAATAATTGGAAGAAATCGTGTCACTTGAGATGTACGCAGGGGATGTCTGGGAACTAGTATTTAGATGAAATATAGTTATCATATGAAGTGTCTTGAGGTAAGAGAGTAATTAACCACATACCCCTCATTAACCCTTTTGTTAACTTGTCATTTGAAACAGGGGATGCATTGCTACTAGCGTTAGCGCAAATACATGCTAGCTCTTCCCGTAGACTTCTAGTCATTGAGCCAACAACTATCCATTTAAAAGCTTGTCTCTGCAAAAAGATATAAATGTACATCATATATTTTGCGGAGGTGGCAAGAATTTAGCAGCCACCGCTGCTAAATGAATATAGAGGAAACACTGAATTCCCCTTTTTTTAAAACAGCCCATTCCCACAATGGAACCACGTTCAGGAAATGTCATAATTTGTTGGTGGGAAAAAAACGGTGTAAAGCAAAATTATAAACTCTCGGTTTTATCTATTTTGTGTCATGGTGTTAGTCTGTTTGTCTCACTCATACATTTCCACCCACTTAAGCTAAATTATAGAGAACATTTTACATTTTGAAATGTTTACACAGTACCAGTCAAAAGTTTAGACACACCTACTCATTCAAGAGTTTCTTTATTTTTACTATTTACTACATTGTAGAATAATAGTAAAGACATCAAAACTATGAAATAACACATGGAATCATGTAGTAACCAAAAGAGTTAAACAAAACAAAATATATTTGAGATTCTTCAAATAGCCTCCCTTTCCCTTGATGACAGCTTTGCACACTCTTGGCATTCTCTCAATAGCTTCACCTGGAATGCTTTTCCAACAGTCTTGAAGGAGTTCCCACATATGCTGAGCACTTGTTGGCTGATTTTCCTTCACTCTGCGGTCCGACTCATCCCAAACCATCTCAATTCGGTTGAGGTCGGGGGATTGTGGAGGCCAGGTCATCTGATTCAGCACTCCATCACTCTCCTTCTTGGTCAAATAGCCCTTCCACAGCCTGGAGGTGTGTTGGGTCATTGTCCTGTTGAAAAACAAATGATAGCCCCACTAAGCCAAAACCAGATGGGATGGCGTATCGCTGCAGAATGCTGTGGTAGCCATGCTGGTTAAGTGTGCCTTGAATTCTAAATAAATCACAGACAGTGTCACCAGCAAAGCACCCCCACACCATAACATCTCCTCTTCCATGCTTTACGGTGGGAAATACACATGCAGAGATCACCCGTTCACTCACACCACATCTCACAAAGACACGGCGGTTGGAACCAAAAATCTCAAATTTGGACTCCAGACCAAAGGACACATTTCCACCGGTCTAATGTCCATTGCTCGTGTTTCTTGGCCCAAGCAAGTCTCTTCTTATTATTGGTGTCCTTTTAGTAGTGGTTTCTTTGCAGCAATTCGACCACGAAGGCCTGATTCACACAGTCTCCTCTGAACAGTTGATGTTGAGATGTGTCTATTACTTCAACTCTGTGAAGCATTTATTTGGGCAGGTAACTCTAATGAACTTATCCTCTGCAGCAGAGGTAACTCTGGGTCTTCCATTACGGTGGCGGTCCTCATGAGAGCCAGTTTCATCATAGCGCTTGATGGTTTTTGCGACTGCACTTTAAGAAACTTTCAAAGTTCTTGAAATGTTCCGTATTGACTGTCCTTCATGTCTTAAAGTAATGATGGACCGTCGTTTCTCTTTGCTTATTTGAGCTGTTCTTGCCATAATATGGACTTGGTCTTTTACCAAATAGGGCTATCTTCTGTATACCCCCCCTACCTTGTCACAACACAACTGATTGGCTCAAACGCATTAAGAAGGAAAGAAATTCCACAAATTAACCTAAGGCACACCTGTTACTTAAAATGTATTCCAGGTGACTACCTCATGAAGCTGGCTGAGAGAATGCCAAGAGTGTGCAAAGCTGTCATCAAGGCAAAAGGCGGCTATTTGAAGAATCTCAATATAAAATATATTTTGACTTGTTTAACACTTATTTGGTTACTACATGATTCCATATGTGTTATTTCATAGTTTTGATGTCTTCACTATTATTCTACAGTGTAAATATTAAGAAAAGCCCTTGAATGAGTAGGTGTCCAAACTTTTGACTGGTACTGTATACTTTTGATATAGAAGTTAAAATCCTCTTGAAGTGTTTACCATTATGCTAGCTCAATCTCAATCACCCACTGAGATATGGAGGCTCAAAATGTCCACCCTGTTAGGATTATACACCTAACTGTGGTTAAATGTTGTTAGAAAAGATGGCAAATAAATGACTAATGTCAATATCTATTTGAATTTGAAAAATATATTTTATGTATATTTAGATACATATTTGTTGCAAATTACGAATTACAGTTACATAGCCTAATGTAAGTAATTGTAATGAAATGTGCATATATAATTAGTAATGTAATTTGCTAGCAACAATATCCAAATAATCTATTTTCATGTTTTACAAACTCAGGTTGATGTTTTTAAATTTTATAAAATAAATAGAAAGTGATGTAAACTGATGCACAATATTCATTCTTATTATAGGTGTAATGTTTTTCAACCATTTCATACACTGAACAAAAATATAAACGTAACTTGTTGGTCAAGAGCTGAAATAAAAGATCCCAGAAATGTTCCATACACACAAAAAGCGTATTTCTCTCAAATGTTGTGCACAAATTTGTTTACATCCATGTTAGTGAGCATTTCTCCTTTGCCAAGATTATCCATCCACCTGACAGGTGTGGCATATCAAGAAGCTGATTAAACAGCGTGATCATTACACAGGTGCACCTTGTGCTGGCGACAATAAAAGGCCACTCTAAAATGTACAGTTTTGTCACACAACACAATGCCACAGATGTCTCAAGTTTTGAGGGAGTGTGCAATTGGCATGCTGACTGCAGGAATGTCCACCAGCGCTGTTGCCAGAGAATTGAATGTTCCTTTCTCTACCATAAGCCGCCTCAAACGTCATTTTCGAGAATTTTCCTGTACGTCCAACCGGCCTCACAACCGCAGACTACGTGTATGTGGGCGAGCGATTTGCTGATGTCAATGTTGTGAACAGAGTGCCCTGTGGTGGTGGGGTTATGTTATGGGCAGGCATAAGCTACGGACAACGAACACAATTGATGGCAATTTGAATGCACAGAGGGCTCCTGAGTGGCACAGCGGTCTAAGGCACTGCATCTCAGTGCTTGAGGCGTCACTACAGACCCCCTGGTTCGATTCCAGGCTTTATCACAACCGGCCGTGATTGGAGTCCCATAGGGCGGCGCGCGTCCGGGTTTGGCCGGTGTAGGCCGTCATTGTAAATAAGAATTTGTTCTTAACTGACTTGCCTAGTTAAATAAAGGTAAAGAAAGAAGGGGTCAACTAAACATTCACCCCCCTTCAGACTTCCACATTTTATTGTTACAACCTGGAATTAAAATTGATTTAATTTTTTTAAATTGTCAACAATCTACTCAATACTCTGTCAAAGTGGAAGATTTTTTTTATAAATTTAAAAATTAGATAACTAAAATATACAGTAATCATTGCATAAGTATTCAGCCCCTTTGTTTAGTCAAGCATAAATTAGTTCAGAAGTAAAAATGTCGCTTGACAAATCACAAGTTACAAGGGGATTACATTCTTTTTTTATGACTAACCCTTCCTCTGTCCCCAATACATACAACATATATGTAAGGTCCCCTCAGTCAAGTATTGAATTTCGAAAGCCTCGTAAAGAAGGGCAGTGATTTGGTAGATGGGTAACAATAACAAATCAGATATTGAATATCTCTTTAAGCATGGTCAAGTTAATAATTATGCTGTGGATTATGTATTAACCCACCCAGACACATCAAATATAGTCATCCTTCTGAACTGAGTTGCAGGACAGGAATAAATGCTCAGGGATGTTACCATGAGGCCATTGGTGATTTTAAAACTCATTGGTGAGTTTAATGGCTGAGATGGGAGAATTGAGGATGGATCAACACTGTAGTAACTCCACAATATTGACCTAAATGACAGAATGAAAAGAAGAATACAAATATTCCAAAACATGCATCTTATATGCAACAAGGCACTAACGTAATACTGTAAAAAAAAAAAAACACAGGAAAGGAATACATTTTTTGGCCTAAATGCAAAGCCTTATGTTTGGTGCAAATACAACACATGACTGAGTAACTGCCTCCTTATATTCAAGCATGGTGGTGGCTGCATCATGGTATGGATATGCTTGACATCAGCAAAGACTGGGGGTTTTCAGGATTAAAAGAAACAGGATGGCGCTAAGCACAGGCAAAATCCTAGAGGAAAACCTGCTTCAGTCTGACACTCGGAGAGGAATTCACCTTTCAGCAGGACAATAACCCAAAACACAAAGCCAAATCTACACATAAGTTGCTTACCAAGAAGACAGTGAACGTTCCTGAGTGGCGAAGTTACAGTTTTGACTTAAATCTGCTTGAAAACATAGGGGAAGATTTGTAAATTGCTGTCTAGCCATGATCCCCAACACCATGACAGAGGTTGAATAATTTTAAGAAGAATAATGGGCAAATATTGCACAATAGCCGACAGGTGTGCAAAGCTCTCATGAGACTTACCCAAGAAGACTCACAGCTGTAATCACTACCAAAGGTGTTTCTAACGAGTATTTACTCATGGGGGGTGAATACTTATGTAATCAAGGCATATTAGTGTTTTAATTTTAATTAATCTTTAAACGATGTTAGAATTTTTCTTCCACTTTGACAGAGTATTTTGAATAAATTGTTGACAAAAAATACAATTAAATCAATTTAAATTCCAAGTTGTAACACAATAAAATGGAGAAGTCTAAGGGGGTGAATACTTATGCAAGGCACTGTATTCTAATAAGACAGATCTATGCAAGAACAAGGACAGTTTAATATATATATATGAAAAATGTATGCACTCACTAACTGTAAGTCGCTCTGGATAAGAGCGTCTGCTAAATGACAAAAAAAAAATATATATATATATATATATATACACCTTACTGAGGTGATGTAGATAGAATAAAGTCATTATTTTCTACTCTATTCTTGCAATCACACTGTTCTTTCTAAACAAGTCTGCTCTTATCTTGAAATATATCGATCATAGGAGATTTGATGTAATATAATAAGCAGCACCGTAATTCAAAGAACAGTACATACATTTTTCATTTAACCACACCTTTTGAGCTATGACGCCAACCAATAAGATCCTTTCTCTTCAATTTAAACGGAAGTGGACAGTGACCATGAACAATTTCCACGTTAGTGTTTTTGTCGTTATTTAGACGTTTATTAACACCATGTAACTCAAAATAGGATTAATTTAACTGCACAGCATCACATTCTTTCCCAAGGCAGTGTTTAATTCGCGTTGGAGACAGGACTTGTTTGATATACGCTATCTACTGTTAGCTAGCTAACAATGGCTAACTGTATGGTTTTTCACACTCAAATAGCCTCCATCATGGAGGTGCTAGCGAATGCAGCCGTGGCAGAGATCTGTAAACTCGTAGACGACGACTATGCAGTGTTTCGTTTGGAAATAACTCAAAGCCTGAAAGAAAACAGCTCATTGCGGAGGAAACTACAGCTACAGGAACTGAAGGTGGCACGGGAGCGCGCACAGAGGACAACGCAAGAGCGCGTTCTCGCCAGTCGTCCCAGTGACGTCAACATCCTCGACCGATACAGAGGAATGGCAAGAGGTACGTTTTGCCAGTAGTGGAAAAAGTACCAAATTGTCAAATTCTAACCAGATTCTTAATTTACTGCATTTCCTATTATTTACTAATTGAAAACAATATGATGCATGGAACATAATCAATCAATCTATAAATAGTATATCAATAAGTTATTCAAAGTGTTACCTTACATCCTTGCCAATTCTAGACAGTGACAAAAGTGTACAATATAGCATTGAGCATTGACAGTAGCTAACCTAACCATGTCTTTTCCCCCAATCCGTCTCTGGTGAAGGACAGCTCACTGGAGGCCACAGGAGCTTTGTGAAGCCAGTGGGACACAATACATGGAGAGATGACCAACCAATCACTGTTGATGAGGGAAGTGGAACCTCAACCCAGCACGTTATTGTGATAGAGGTTAGTGTAATAGTATTACATCAAAATTACAGTACATCAAATGTGGCCAGTTTATTTCAGAAAGGCTCCCCTCAGCTATTCACTTGCTTACATGTACATCCTCATTTATTTACCATAGGGGAGCTTGTGAGACTTGAAAAAGAAAAGGAGAGCCGCACACTCTTGGAGCTCAGATCCAATCATTTTATAAAAACGTTTTGACAGACAAGCTCTCTTCATCAGGGTATAATGACAAACACTGCGGGTCACTAGTTTATATAGAGTTTGAAAGGACACACACAGGTGTCTGTAATCATGGCCGGCTGTGGCTTGATTTTATTGGTTAATTTACAGATATAAATTGAACATATAAAAAAGCATGACTTTATTACATATGATCATAGATATACACTACATGGCCAAAGGTATGTGGACACCTGCTTGTCAGACATCTCATTCCAAAATCATGGGCATTAATATGGAGTTGGTTCCCCCTTTGCTGCTATAACAGCCTCCACTTTTCTGGGAAGGCTTTCCACTAGATGTTGGAACATTGCTGCGGGTACTTGCTTCCATTCAGCCACAAGAGCATTAGTGAGGTTGGGGACTGATGTTGGACGATTAGACCTGGCTCACAGTCGGCGTTCCAGTTAATCCCAAAGGTGTTCGATGGGGTTGAGGTCAGGGATCTGTGCAGGCCAGTCGAGTTCTTCCACACCGATCTTGACAAACCATTTCTGTATGGACCTCGCTTTGTGCATGGGGGCATTGTCATGCTGAAACAGGAAAGGGCCTTCCCCAAACTGTTGCCAAAGTTGGAAGCACAGAATCATCTAGAATGTAATTGTATGCTGTAGCGTTAAGATTTCCCTTCACTGGAACTAAGGGGCCTAGCCCGAACCATGAAAAACAGCCCCAGACCATTACTTTGCAGTTGGCACTATGCATTCGGGCAGGTAGCGTTCTCCTGGCATCCGCCAAACCCAGATTAGTCGGACTGCCAGATGGTAAAGCGTGATTCATCACTCCAGAGAACGCATTTCCACTGCTCCAGAGTCCAATGGCGGCGTGCTTTAGCCGACGCTTGGCATTGTGATCTTAGGATTGTGTGCAGCTACTCTGCCATGGAAACCCATTTCATGAAGCTCCCGACGAACAGTTATTGTGCCGACGTTGCTTCCAGCGGCAGTTTGGAACTCAGTAGTGAGTGTTGCAACCGAGGACAGGCAATTTTTACGCGCAACAGCACTCGCCGTTCCCGTTCTGTGAGCTTGTATGGCCTACCACTTTGCGGCCGAGCCATTGTTGCTCCTAGATGTTTCCACTTCACAATAACAGCACTTAGTTACCCATACGTAAAAATGTATGCACACATGACTGTAAGTCGCTTTGGATAAAAGCGTCTGGTAAATGGCATATTATTATTATTATTATTATTATAACTCATGCACCGGTAATAACCTCCTCTCTTCTTGTGTCAGTCTGCAGATGCAGAGGCTGGAGGTCCTGGGGTCAAGCAGGAGAGGTCTGAAGGAGAGGAGGACCCACGACGCAGCAGAGACATCCAGACTGGAGTGACTGTAGCGTCCCATGTAGCCACAGAGGTCCCCACCACCACCTCCACCACCACAGCGCCGCCCAGGACCCAATGTAGCATCACGGAGGTCAGTGGAAAGCCGAACGCATTCCTCAAGTCAGAGACAGACACGGAGACTTTAACTGTAACACACAGGCTCTTACACACAGGATCTGACCACAGATCAGACCCAGAGAGACTAGGGCTGGGGAGACTGGGCTGTCCTTCTGCTCCCGGGTCAGAGTATTTACCGATATTTTACCAGACCCAGAGGACGGTTAATTCCCTTGGAGAGGGTGATGGTGACACGGTAGACACTAGCGTTGATGATCCGTGTTGTTCTTACGCTACAGAGATGGACCCTGGCAACATATCCTTGGGTTTAGAGACACAGACTGATCCGTCTAGAGGGGACTGGAAGCAGTACAGTAGTAGTGTATACTCTGAAGGGTGCCTAGATAAGAAAGGAGAGGTTCTAGTCATAGACGAAGTGACTGTGAAACTGGAGGGCAACGTTCCTCTGACATTGACTGCAGACAAGACTCACTTAGGAGACGGACACTCACAAGGTAGAGAATTCTTAGACTACAGGGAAAGCTTAGAGACAAATCCAAATGTTGCGACCCAGTCCCCTTTACACATTCTCAGGGATTGCAACCCAGTGTCCACGTCGATGGGGCCTTCCGATTCACACAATCAAGTATTGAACTCAAAGGACCAAAGGGCCAAGGGGAGGGGAGGGGGAGCAACATCAGGCAATAGTAAAGAGAAACGGTTCCTCTGCATGTTCTGTAACAAAGGCTTCAGCTGCCTCCAGAACGTAGAGACCCACCAGAGGGTCCACACAGGGGTGAAACCATTCAGCTGTACCCAGTGTCACATGCGCTTCGCCCAGGCTGGCAACCTGAAGATCCACCAGAGGGTCCACACAGGGGTGAAACCCTTCAGCTGTACCCAGTGTCATATGCACTTCTCCCATTCGTCTAGCCTGAAGAGGCACCAGAGGATCCACGCAGGCGAGAAATCCTACAGCTGCCCGTAGTGTGAGAAGAGGTTCTCCCACCAATACCCAATGAAAATGCACCTGAAGGTCCACAAGGGAGAAAGGTTGTTTGCCTGTATGCACTGCGGGAAGAAATTCTCAGAGAGGAGCTACCTCAGGATACACCAGCTGAAAAACCATTCACTCTATAACATAGAAAGTAACCATTCCACTCGATAGCTTCTGACATTTAGATCAAACCCTGCATTAAAGTCAGATACATTTTCATTATTGTCAGAAGAAAAGATCCACAGATGCATTTGGAATAACATGAGTAACAGATTTCAGTGTTGAATATTCCTGGGTAGAATATTGCATCCAGACGTGTGCTATATAAGGCATATATAAGCCGAAAAAGTATGTTACATATTGTGTTTGTACTGTGTAGGCTATATGATGTTCACAAATGCCTATTTAATTACTTCAATTCAACTACAGTGCCTTCAGAAAGTATTCACACCCCTTGACTTTTTTAACATTTTGTTGTGTTAGACTGAATTTAAAATGGATAAAATTGAGATTTTGTGTCACTGGCCTACACACAATACTCCATAATGTCAAAATGGAATTACGTTTTTAGAATTTTTAACAAATTAATTTAAAATGAAAAGCTGAAATGTCTTGATTCAATACGTATTCAACCCCTTTCTTATGGCAAGCCTAAATACGTTCAGGAGTAAAACTTTTCTTAACAAGTGACATAAGTTGCATAGACTCACTCTGTGTGCAATAATAGTGTTTAAAATGATAATTTGAATACCTCTTCTCTGTTCCCTATACAATTATCTGTAAGTTCCCTCAATCGAGCAATGCATTTCAAACGCCGATTCAACCACAAAGACCAGGGAGGTTGTCCAATGCCTCGCAAAGAAGGTCACCTATTGGTAAATAAAAAATAAAATAAAAAAAGTAGACATTGAATATCCCTTTGAGCATGAGGAAGTTATTAATTACACTTTGGATGGTGTATCAATACATCCAGTCACTGCAGGCGTCCTTCCTAACGCAGTTGCCGGAGAGGAAGGAAACCGCTCAGGGATTTCACCATGAGGCCAATGGTGACTTGAATACATTTATAGTTTAATTGCTGTGATAGGAGAACACGAAGGATGGATCAACAACATTGGAGTTACTCCACAATACTAACCTAAATGACACAGTAAAAAGAAGAAAGCCTGTACAAAATACAAATATTCGAAAACATGCATCCTGTTTGCAGTAATGCACTAAATTAAACTGCCAATTTTTATAAAAACGTTATGTCCTGTATACAAAGCGTTATATTTGGGGCTAATCCATCAACATCATGAATACCTACCACTCTTCATATTTTCAAGCATGGTGGTGGCTGCATGATGTTATGGGCATGCTTGTAAACCTGTTTCAGTCTGCTTTCCAACAGACACTGGGAGACAAATTCACCTTTCAGCAGGACAATAACCTAAAACACAAGGCCAAATATACACTGGAGTTGCTTACCAAGACGACATCGAATGTTCCTGAGTGGCCTAGTTACATTTACATTACATTACATTTTTGTCATTTAGCAGACGCTCTTATCCAGAGCGACTTACAGGAGCAATTAGGGTTAAGTGCCTTGCTTAAGGGCACATCGACAGATTTTTCACCTAGTCTGCTCGGGGATTAGAACCAGCGACCTTTCGGTTACTGGCACAACGCTCTTACCCACTAAGCTACCTGCCGCCCCAGGTAGCTTACCCACTGTACCTGCCGCCGTTACAGTTTTGACTTAAATCTATGGCAAGACTTGAAAATGCCTGTCTAGCAATTAAGTGTTAATGCCCTCGAAGCCGGTGTTTGGAGGATATATTGGCACGTGTGTTCGCAAACCGTGTCAATATATCCTCTAAAAACCGGCTTTGAGGGAATTATCAGTTTTATACAACGGGATTACCATATTCAAATAATGATTTACATACTCATTAAAAATGTTATTTTCACGAATTTATTCATACTATTTCATCTTTCCACAATATATAGTCCCGACACAAATCTAGGGTTGCTACCCAAGCCGGCTGGTCGTTCGTTCTATCGATTCGGTTGCCAGAGACGCGACCCAGTCGTTAAGACTTTTTGTTCTGTATCTATGGACTGGCTGGCAACGTTCTCATCCCTTGCTTGCTAGCTAGCCAACTACGGCTAAGTTACAGTCACGTCAGCCAGAATAACAACAAAGTAGGTGCATTTGCTGTTTTTTTGTGACATTTATTTGGATACATCCATAACAATGAGCTAATGATGCGCAATTTCACCTGGCATAGAAAATGTGCTGTCTCGTCAGGACACTTGTTCAGAGGAGCTAGCCAACAACACAGCTAACACAATCACTTCAAACTGAAGCTGGAAAGACTGCAAACTAGCTGCACTTCGTTTCGTTTGACCTGTTTTCTCTTGACATTTCTTTGTATATATCTATAAAAATGATGCTGATTCATGATTTCAACTGGCTGAGTAAAGCTAGCTGCCTGCCTGCCTGTCGGTCTCATCCTGACCCCTACACGTTCATTACTATGGGACAGCTGGAGATCGAATTTCAATACTGAAACAATGTTGCAATTATCAGAGAGACAGACAGCAAGGTTTATACAAATCTCCACTATTGAAAACCTATTGCTAGTCTAAACGAAATGGGAGATAATGTCTAGATGCTTTTTACAGTGGAGATCAAGTTTATAAATTGTCTGGCTGGGCTGATGAGACAGTGGATTGCTCAGCGAGATGGAACAGAGTAAATAGGCATTTCAACGTCATAGTTTTAGCCGGTGGTACCTTGTGGAATAGACACTGTCTGGAATGCGGTTTTAACCAATCAGCATCCAGGATTAGACCCACCCGTTGTATAATGATCAACAACCAACTTGACAGAGCTTGAATACATTTTTTAAGAATAATGTGGAAGTATTGTACAGTCCAGGTGTGCAAAGCTCTTAGACTTACTCAGAAAGACTCACAGCTGTAATGATTTTAACATGTATTGACTCAGGGATGTGAATACTTATGTAAATTAGATCTGTATTTCATTTTCAATAAGTTAGCAAACATTTCTAAAAACATGTTTTCACTTTGTCATTATGGGGTATAGTGTTGTCACGATACCAGAATTTTGACTTCGATACCGATACCAGGTTTAGTGTCACACTACTCTATACTGTCACGATACTTGATACAAAAACAATACCACAAAAAAAGGCGTATTTTCCAAAGTCACAGAATGGCACTTGATCCAGACAGATGAACTAAGATACTGCTCTGTTCAATGGTTGGGCATCTTTTGAGTTCAATGTCATTCCATTTTAACATTTTTATGTCAATTTTTTTAGAGACAGCCATGTATGCATTAATTAAATCAATTATATTCAAATTGACTTTGTTTTTACCACTCTAACTACAAAACAACATAATGGTAATCATTTATTTGAATGGTAAATCTGTATTGATACACTGGGTAAATCAAGATGTAGCCTAGGTCTATTTACGATACAGGTGAATACATATACAATAGGAGTGTATGCATGCATTGAGTAATTGAGCTTGTTTTAGCTGATTTCATGGGGCTACGGATAACAAAACATCCCTTCCAGTTAGGACTTATTTAATTGGCAACTGCTAAAATAACATTATTTTATTGTACTGATTAACAACATTTGGATAGAAGAAGCAATCTCTTCTTTTATAAAATTGTGCACTGTCTCTAAGAAATTGTCATTCGCGATGCAGAATGTGGCTGTGGAATTTGAGTTTGTGGCTGTGGAATCGAGTGGAAACCAGATGGGAGGCGAAGGAAGGAAGACAAAGTTAATTTGTTTTTGTTGGCGAGGGAGACTAAGTGAATTAATAACGTTTTTGGTGATGATCATCTTTGAAATCAGCATAGAACTAGGGTGGTGAATTCAGCTGTAAGCTAGCAAGGAAAGTTAGCCTAATTAAAGCTGGAAGCTACCTTGTCTAAACATCAGATTGTTACTCCATGGCTTATCAGTCAGAATGTTGAATAAAATGATATTTACTTACTTTACTGGTTGTAGATGCTGTTGGTCCTTTTGGCGGTGCTGGTAGGCTCGGCCACTTGTATTTTCAATCTCTTAACCTGATGCACAATATGTCAACAATAGCTGAATGTAACCGAACATAGTCCACCGACGCACCTTTTCCTCGCAATCAGCTGTGGTTCGGTTAGGCTCGGCCATATTGTGCAAGTGTTTGTCATGTGCAAATTGCATCTTTATTGAAAATAAAAACCGGAAATACCAACCATAGACCAGCGTACTGAAAGTCGAGCTAATAACTCTTCCCTGTGGATATTTTGTCTCAGATTACCTCCTACATAGGGACAAAATCAGGTAAAGTAAGTTAAATAAATGATATACGTTTATTCAACATTCTGACTTTTGTGATGGTACTGTTCAGGAATGCTGAACCTACATGTTAGAAACGAGTGTGTAAGTATTGCATTGTAAAAGTGTTCTAGCCTGTATGGACATTGTTTTGCAAACAGTAATTTAGAGTTTCAACATTTCTACATGCAGTGTTGCATTATTCAAGTGTGTTAACTTCTGTGCAGCATAAGTGTAGGAGGCTCTTTGCGCTATAATGAGGCTGTGCTGACTTGATTCTCTCAATCACGTGAGACACATTTGACAGAAGTAACGGACGTAACAAATTGTAGTGCCGAACAGTTTCTTTTTTTGTGTGTGTCAAGAAAGTACTGAGGTTTCGGTATACCATGCAACACTAATGGGGTATTGTGTATAGATGGGTGAGAAAAAAATCTATTGAATCCATTTTGAATTCAGGCTGTAACACAACAACATGTGGAATAAGTCAAGGGGTGTGAATACTTTCTCAAGGCACTGTATGTGTGGTTTTCATATGGTGTATTTAAAACTTGTTTATGTTTAATAAAACACAAGATGGAGCTTTGCGTTCTTGGATTTTCATTGAGACTCTCTTTAGAATACATCACATCTGATCTCACCCTACTCTGCATACACCCACAGCGCTTTATAAGCAATTGTGTTCGGTAGCGAGGGGTGGTGTGAACAGAGGATGAGTCAGCTTTTTAAGTTGCAAAAATCAAAATCATGTATTTAATGCTTACAGAATTGCACTCGGCCGGTTCAAGAAAACCAAAGATCCTTTCGATAATCACCTAATTAAATAGTACCCCCCCCCCTGTCTTTTATACAGGTTACAAACTGAGATTAGGAGCACTCCCTTTAAGAGTGTGCTCCTAATCTCAGCTGTTACCTGTATAAAAAGACACCTGGGAGCCAGAAATCTTTCTGATTGAGAGGGGGTCAAATACTTATTTCCCTCATTAAAATGCAAATCTATTTATAACATTTTTGACATGCGTTTTTCTGGATTTTTTTTTTTTTTTGTTGTTATTCTGTCTCTCACTGTTCAAATAAACCTACCATTAAATTTATAGACTGATAATTTCTTTGTCAGTGGGCAAACGTACAAAATCAGCAGGGGAACAAATACTTTTTTCCCCTCACTGTATGTCTGTGTAATCTGTATTACCTGTCTCTTCCAGGAGGAGGAGGGTCCGGAGGTGCTGCTGGTGAAGGAGGAGGGGTGTGAGGAGGGTCTGGGGAACCCTGTGGTGACCATGGTCATGGACAAACAGACTACACCTCCTCCTGGACCCAAAGAGGCACCAGCGGAGCAGCACAGGACCACACACAGGCTCACTGAGGTGTGAGCCCACTGTAAACTACTATCTGAATGGTATTAGGTCAGGGCCTGCATCCACAAAGCCTCTCAGAGTAGGAGTGCTGATCTACATTTTACATTTTAGTCATTTAGCAGACGCTCTTATCCAGAGCGACTTACAGTTAGAAGGATCAGTTTAGCTTTTTCCATCATAATGAATAGGACTATGTAGACAGGTGGGGACCTGGGCCCGTATCCACAAAGCGTCTCAGAGTAGAAAATTGGTCGTAAGTGCTGAGAATAGAAACATTCTACTCTTATGGGTAAAAATACAATCTATGCACGAAGTCAGATATTTAGGACACCTCATGAGCTGTCCTAACCCGTTAAGAGTTACCAGCAAGAGTCTTGATAATAGAAAAATGCAGCAAGTCGGTGGTTCCTGCGTCACATGCAATTGCTTTGTTCAATTAATGTTTTGATAATGCTTTATGATCAATCCATAAATATCTCTTGTGCCTTTGACAATGATGAGGCCTATTTCACATGATATGCCTAAATACTTATAACAAATAGGCTAATAAATAATTATTTCAATTTTTTAATTACCTACATTGTTATTTCAAGATATCCCTTTGGAGCGCAATATCACGTTGTTAAAGAAAGATGCCTAAATTGGGTCAGGTGATTGTGGAGGCCAGGTCATCTGATGCAGCACTCCATCACTCTCCTTCTTGGTCAAATAGCCCATACACAGCCTGGAGGTGTGTTGGCTAATTGTGCTGTTGAAAAACAAATGATATTCCCACTATGTGCAAACCAGATGGGATGGCATATCGCTGCAGAATGCTGTGGTAGCCATGCTGGTTAAGTGTGCCTTGAATTCTAAATAAATCCCTGACTGTGTCACCAGCAAAGCACCATCACACCTCCTCCTCCATGCTTCACGGTGGGAACCACACATGCGGAGATCATCCGTTCACCTACTCTGCTTCTCACAAAGTCACGGCGGTTGGAACCAAAAATCTCCAATTTGAACCAAAAATCTAAAATTTGGACTCCAGACCAAAGGACAGATTTCCACCAGTTTTATGTCCATTGCTCGTGTTTCTTGGCCCAAGCAAGTCTGTTCTTATTGGTGTCTTTTAGTAGTGGTTTCTTTGCAGCAATTCGACCATGAAGGCCTGATTCACGCAGTCTCCTCTGAACTGTTGATGTTGAGATGTGTCTGTTACTTGAACTCTGTGAAGCATTTATTTGGGGTGCAGTTAACTCGAATGAACTTATCCTCTGCAGCAGAGGTAACTCTGGGTCTTCCTTTGCTGTGGCGGTCCTCATGTGAGCCAGTTTCATAATAGCGCTTGATGGTTTTTGCGACTGCACTTGAAGAAACTTTCAAAGTTCTTGAAATTTTCCGGATTGACTGACCTTCATGTCGTAATGATGGACTGTCGTTTCTCTTTGCTTATTTGAGCTGTTCTTGCCATAATATGGACTTGGTCTTTTACCAAATAGGGCTATCTTCTGTATACCACCCCTAACTTGTCACAACTCAACTGATTGGCTCAAACGCATTATGAAGGAAAGAAATTCCACAAATTAACTTTTAACAAGGCACACCTGTTAATTTAAATGCATTCCAGGTGACTACCTCATAAAGCTGGTTGAGAGAATGCCAAGAGTGTGCAAAGCTGTCATCAAGGCAAAAGGTGGCTACTTTGAAGAATCTCAAATATATCAAGTATATTTTGATTTGTTTAACACTTTTTTGGTTACTACATGATTCCATATGTGTTATTTCATAGTTGTGATGTCTTCACTATTATTCTACAATGTAGAAAATAGTAAAAATAAAGAAAAACCCGGGAATGAGTAGGTGTGTCCAAACTTTTGACTGGTACTGTAAATGTGTTTGATGAAAATGATAGACCTTTCAAATGTATGCAACATTGTTTGCAACATTATCAGCAAGTGACTTGAGGCCGACTGTGCCAAAGCGATTTAGGAGTTGTTAAACGAGTGTTGATATAACGGTAATATTGTCAGAATTCTGCTTTTAACAACCTTCAGAATTGGTTAGAAAAAGGTTATGCACGCCAACATATTAGCCGATAATTAAGAGAATTGATCATGTCAGGTGAAATTATACAGTATCAAACGTTTTACCATTGCAACATTAAGATGTACAGTCACATTCTACATGGTTGTATGAAGCGTGCTATAGAGTTCACAGCTGGCGATGCCTCATTGTGATTGGTTATTCCCCATTATTTGCAACAATGTCAATGGGCCTCATCACTATCTTTCCATTGCAGTACCTCAAACTGTCATGATTACCAGTTTAGATAAACTTTTATGAGTTGACTTTACTCCTGGCTCAGTTTGTCTGGGTAGTGTCTTAACATCATCCTAAAACCTACTCTGAGCTGGGAGTTTTTTTTGTCTTAAAAACTGGTTTTAGCAGGATTCCTAGGATATTTTCTGAGGTGCTTTGTGGATACGGGCCCAGGTCTTGATTAATTTTCTCCGAAGTGTGGGACCATGCCTTTGAATTATCAAACCATTTTTAAAGAGCGTCAAGTAATCAAATCAATTAACACGTTTGCATAGTATCAAATCAACTAACATGTTTGCATAGTACTCATAGCAATCCTTCATTGCCTAATCAGAAGATGCTCCATAGCAGGGTGCTCATATCAGATTTCTTGATCCAACATCCTCTCACTCTGTATCTCTTACAGTCAGTAGACATAGAGGATGGGAAGCCTGATCTGCTGCTAGTCAAAGAGGAGACAATAGAAGATGGACCAGAGAGCATTGATCTGCTGAGTGGACTAAAGATGGGGGAGCAAGGTAAGGGAGAAATACATGTAGCATACATACAGTAATAGATCTTGAATGGGAATAGTGATGCGCCTGGCTATTATTCTTTCTTAATTTTCTTCATTGATAAAATGAAATCAATACCACTTATGTTTACATACAAAAACACAATGTATAACCTTGACCAGGTAATTGACTCAAAACATTTAGGAGTTCCTCTTCAGTTAGTCAACTTTGGTTCAACATACTATGGGGAGTTGAAGGATCTACAATCATGCCTGACAAGGCATTCCTTAAACTATTCCGCTCTTCACCTCGTGAACAGGAGCGATTCAAGCTACTAAAACAAACAATTGGGAAAAGAGACTGTCTTACATTTGCGCCAACTAAACTGCCACATACTGGTAGAGCGTGCTCACTCCCTGGACGTTGTGTGCCGAAGTTTGTATTTGTTATCATAAGTTTCCTAATCACAGACAATGTTATTCTTCAGTTTGCTGGAGCAATGAGTAAGATGGCTAAGAAAGCGACCGAGACGACGATAGCTAAGCCGGCTTCGGGGTCGTGATCATTCCCCCAGTCATGCAGTTATAGTATTTCTCTGAAAGGTACTCACGATTTATGTGTAGTTTGTCTCGGCTTGGAACACGCTCAGACGGCCCTTGCTCGGAACAGTCCGTGTGCGCATTGCCACATACTGCATGCAAACTCCCTGGAAAGACATGTAGCATTATTGAGGAAGCTTGGAGTTAGCGATGGCGACTTTCCATTCCCGGATGCCGGCATCTCTGTTGGGAACGAGGTGCAGGAAGCGGAGAGGGACTTGGCTGATGTCGGAACAGGTGGAACTAGCCTCCCAGCAGGGAGATGGTGAGCCGGCTGGTTCGGTCTCCCACGGTGACATACAGGGCCCAGGTTCGGATGACGATTTGGTGTCTCTGTATAGCTCCGGGGGTTTCTCAGGTGACGAAGAGTACTTAGTTCCGGGACAGCCACCTCCTCACACTTTGGGAGTAGAGGGGGAATCCCTGGGATCCAACGCATCGTTCATAGAACTGTGCCGCAGGGTGGCTATGCGTTTGGAGGTGAAGTGGGCATGTTTACACCCGCAGCAGAAGTCATCAAGATTCGGTGGGAAGTACCTGCCCCCTGTGGTTGCCACAGTCAAGCACCACCTACCCCTGTTTCTGGATTTCGAAGAATTGACGACAACCTGGTCCAACCCGCATTCAGCTAAGCTGATGCTGCATGGGTTTGCCCCCTTCATGGATCTGGAGGGGATGGAGGGGACAGGGCGGGGCGGGTGCACACGCCTCCAGTCTATAGCAAGCTAGCTGGCTACCTCGCCCCGTTGGCTAACAAAGGTGTGGCTAATGCGAATCCTACGCGCCCTAACAAGCATTGTCGCTCAGCTGGATAAGGTGTATTGTGCAGAGGGGGTGGTTGCCTGATCCCCTCAGTAGTGAGTGCATACATTCTCTTACTTTTTCATACTGTTAAGTCTGACTTCATTCTGCACATGTTCCGGTGCATTGGTCTGGCCCTCGGGAAGAGCAGGGGAGCTACTGTGGTGGCACTGCGTCATCTTTGGCTGACGCTTTCGAAGGTGCCGGAGAGGGACCGCGATGAGCCTATTTCTCCTACGGCCAGAAAGAAAGGAGGAAGAGGCACTGAACGCTTTTCTTCCTTTGGGGTTGCCGGGGGCCAGGCCGGGCCCAGCACCAAGTCGGACCTGCCTGAATCCCAGGCGCAACAAGTGCCACCTCGCTTCCAGGAGCGAGGTGAGAGATGATCCTGCTATGGAGCGGAGTAGGAGACTGCCCCCACGCACTTAGCTCGGGGATGGGAGATGGCACGGGATCGGCTCCTCCCTTGCCAGCCGCCCCAAACACCCGTTGTGACAACAGTAACCCCAAGTGGCACGGCCAATCGGGGTACATCACGGATGGCCAAAGCCCTCGAGCCCAGAGTGGACCGGGCTTCAGGCAAACGTTTGCACCTAAACACATTGTTTCAACCCCATTGTTTGCGGGTTTCAAGAGTGTTGTATATTCCACATGTGAGTTCAATAAAACATGTCCCTCCTCCACATTCAGACACAAGTTTGTTGAGAGTGGTGAAGGGAAAAAAATACATTTCTCCCAGGCCACGACTGGGGTCGACATGCCCCCTCAAATGGCACTTTACAGGAGACTCGCTGCCTGCTCCAACCAATGGGCGCGCATGCGCTGTGTCGCCCTTGGTCATCCGAATAGTGACGTTGGGGTACAGGCTACAATTCGTTGTTCCCCTGGCCTCAGCGCCAATATTAAGGGAGAAACAGGCAATACGAGTGGTTCCTCTGTCGGAAGCCCAGGACTGCTGGTACAGTCGGTGTTTCCTGGTTCCAAAATTCTCACAAACCAGCGGCTATTATGGTCTGTGTGTCCCGCGATTGAATGTTCTGTTGTATTTGCCTGAGTTGAGTACGGAAGCCGATTTCATATTGACCCTCCGCCGGGCACTGGCCCAGTGGAGGGATCCCTGGCTACTGTCGCAAGGGGTTCTCATGCGCCAGGTGTTGTCCCGCAAGGTGGTCACAGCATGAGTGGAGACTACAGGACCGACGTAGATTTTTACGCATCGTGAGAAAACGCTTAGTGTCGACTATCTCTCGATGAGGGACCCGAGTGCCCCGTTGGGACAGACGCTCTGGCACACCAGTGGCATCGGACCCTCCATTACATGTTTCCGCCAGTGGTTCTGATTCAGCCCACGTTGGTAAGGGTGCGCCGGGAGGGATCTGTTGTCCCAGGCACGCTTGGCCAGAGACTTGGTTCCTATGGGCCTGGCCCCTGAGAGGGCCAATCTGATATCTAGAGGTTTACCGCCGAATGTTATTGCTACCATTCAGTCTGCAAGGGCACCTTCCACGAGAGGTCTGTATGCGTATAAGTGGCAAGTGTTTGAGCTCTGATACCAAGATAGCGTAGCAGTGCGGTCGTGTTCTCTTGTGTGTCCATGTAAATAGCCTGTTTTAATTTTAAAAAAAATATTTTACGTATATATTTCCCTATCACACTTTTCATCCTTCTACTAAATATACTTTCCTGCAACCCACCTCACTCAATGTGGAACGGATTCTATTATTTACTCACCTTTATCTAGAATCTCCAGTTGAAACTAGCCAGCCAGCTAACTAGCGACCTAGCTACTTGCTATTAGCCACCGTTAGCAGTTTTCACCCAGAACATCGGATTTTCTGCCGGAATCACTGAATCACTGGACCTTTTAACTCTGGATAATTGCAACTAGCTAGCTGCAACGAAATGAATGTTGTTGTTGGCTAATCAGCCTTCAGCTAGCCTTGAGTCAAGCACATCTCCCGGCTATCTACCTCTCTGTCAACCGGACGGGACCTCCTAGAGTCGACACGGAGCCCTGCCGATCCATCACGACTGGTCTGCCGACGTAATCGTCTGTGGTTTCAACAGGCTTCCCGTTGCGACGACCACGAAGATCCATCTGCTAGCCCCGGCCCGCTAGCACACGCAAACTACAACCGTGCTTCCTGCTCGCTGTGCTGAAGCACCAATTTGAACTGCTCTCGGATTCACATATTGTTGTTCACTGGACCTTATGATCACTCAGATGCACAGTTGATGCCTGCTGGACTGTTCCTTTACACGGTACCCTGTCCTGTTTATTCTGTTTAGCCTCAGCCCAAACTTTATCGCCATTACCAGTTGTTGTCTTAGCTCTCTCTAATAACACCTGTGATTGCTTTATGCCTCTCTCCCATGTCAATATGCTTTGCCTATTGCTGTTCCAGTTAGTTCTTATTATACAATTTCACTGTAGAACCCCAAGTCCCTCTCAAACTGCCTCAAATCGTTCCTTTGTTCCACCCCCCATACACGCCGAGACCGGCTCAATCGGTGCCTCCAGTGATGCTATCTCTTTCATTGTTACCCAACGCTTAGGTTTACCTCCACTGTACTCATATCCTTCCATATCCTTGTCTGTACATAATGCCCTGAATCTTTTCTACAACGTCCGGAAATCTGCCCCCTTTATTCTCTGTACCCAACGCACTAGAAGACCAGTTCTTAAAGCCTTTAGCCGTATCCTTATTCTAGTCCTCCTCTGTTCCTCTGGTGATGTAGAGGCTAACCCAGGCCCTGCAGCCCCTAGTATCACTCCTACTCCCCAGGAGCTATCATTTGTTGACTTCTGTAACCGTAAAAGCCTTGGTTTTCTGCACGTTAACATCAGAAGTCTACTTCCTAAGTTTGAGTTATTCACTGCGTTAGCACACTCCGCCAACCTTGATGTTCTAGTGGTGTCTGAATCCTGGCTTAGGAAGGCCACCAAAAATTATGAAATTTCCTTCCCCAACTACAACATTTTCCGTCTAGATAGAACTGCCAAAGGGGGTGGAGTTGCAATCTACTGTAGAGATAGCCTGCAGAGCTCTATCATACTATCCAGGTCTGTGCCCAAACAGTTTGAGCTTCTACTTCTAAAAATCCACCTTTCCAGAAATAAGTCTCTCACTGTTGCAGCTTGCTACAGACCCCCCTCAGCCCCCAGCTGTGCCCTGGACACGATATGTGAATTGATTGCCCCCCATTTATCCTCAGAGTTCGTACTGCTTGGTGACCTAAATTGGGATATGCTTAACACCCCGGCCATCCTACAATCCAAACTAGATGCCCTCAATCTCACACAAATGATCAACGAACCCCAGGTACAACCCTAAATCCGTAAACATGGGTACCCTCATAGATATCATCCTGACTAACTTACCCTCTAAATACACCTCCGCCATCTTCAACCAGGATCTCAGCGATCACTGCCTTATTGCCTGCGTCCGTAACGGGTCCGCGGTCAAACGACCACCCCTCATCACTGTCAAACGCTCCCTAAAACACTTTAGTGAGCAGGCCTTCCTAATTGACCTGGCCCAGGTATCCTGGATGGATATAGATCTCATTCCGTCAGTAGAGGATGCCTGGTTGTTCTTTAAAAGTAATTTCCTCTCAATCTTAAATAAACATGTCCCATTCAAAAAATACAGAACTAAGAACAGATATAGCCCCTGGTTCTCCTCAGACTTGACTGCCCTTGACCAGCACAAAAACATCCTGTGGCGTACTGCATTAGCATCAAATAGCCCCCGCGATATGCAACTTTTCAGGGAAGTCAGGAACCAATATACACAAGCAGTTAGGAAAGCAAAGGCTAACTTTTTCAAACAGAAATGTGCATCCTGTAGCACTAACTCCAAAAAGTTTTGGGACACTGTAAAGTCCATGGAGAATAAGAGCACCTCCTCCCAGCTGCCCACTGCACTGAGGCTAAGAAACACTATCACCACCGATAAATCTACAATAATCGAGAATTTCAACAAGCATTTTGCTACGGCTGGCCATGCTTTCCACCTGGCTACCACTACCCCGGCCACCAGCTCTGCACCCTCCGCTGCAACTTCCCCATGCCCCCCCCCCCCACCCGCTTCTCCTTCACACAAATTCAGACAGCTGATGTTCTGAAAGAGCTGCAAAATCTGGACCCCTACAAATCATCTGGGCTAGACAATCTGGACCCTTTCTTTCTAAAATTAGCAGCCGAAATTGTCGCAACCCCTATTACTAGCCTGTTCAACCTCTCTTTCGTAATGTCTGAGATCCCCAGTGATTGGAAAGCTGCCGTGGTCATCCCCCTCTTCAAAGGGGGTGACACTCTAGATCCAAACTGTTACAGACCTATATCCATCCTGCCCTGCCTTTCGAAAGTTTTTGAAAGCCAAGTTAACAAACAGATCACCGACCATTTCGAATCCCACCGTACCTTCTATGCAATGCAATCCGGTTTCCGAGCTGGTCATGGGTGCACCTCAGCCACGCTTAAGGTCCTAAACGATATTAAAACCGCGATCGATAATAGACAGTACTGTGCAGCCGTCTTCATCGACCTGGCCAAGGCTTTCGACTCTGTCAACCACCGCATTCTTATTGGCAGACTAAATAGCCTTGGTTTCTCAAATGACTGCCTCGCCTGGTTCACCAACTACTTCTCAGATAGAGTTCAATGTGTCAAATCGGAGGGCCTGTTGTCTGTACCTATGGCAGTCTCTATGGGGGTGCCACAGGGTTCAATTCTTGGGCCCACTCTTTTCTCCGTGTAGATCAATGATGTCGCTCTTGCTGCTGGTGACTCTCAGATCCACCTCTACGCAGACGACACCATTTTGTATACATCTGGCCCTTCGTTGGACACTGTGTTAACAAACCTCCAAACGAGCTTCAATGCCATACAACACTCCTTCAGTAGCCTCCAACTGCTCTTAAACACTAGTAAAACTAAATGCATGCTCTTCAATCGAACGCTGCTGGCACCCGCCCACCCGACTAGAATCACTACTCTCGACAGGTCTGACCTAGAGTATGTGGACAACTACAAATACCTAGGTGTCTGGTTAGACTGTAAACTCTCCTTCCAGACTCACATTAAGAATCTCCAATCCAAAGTTAAATCTAGAATCGGTTTCCTATTTCGCAACAAAGCCTCCTTCGCTCATGCTGCCAAACATGCCCTTGTAAAACTGACTATCCTACCGATCCTTGACTTCAGCAATGTCATTTACAAAATAGCCTCCAACACTCTACTCAGCAAATTGGATGTAGTCTATCACAGTGCCATCCGTTTTGTCACCAAAGCCCCATATTCTACCCACCACTGTGACCTGTACGCTCCTGTTGGCTGGTCCTCACTACATATTCGTCGCCAAACCCACTGGCTCCAGGCCATCTATAAATCACTGCTAGGCAAATCCCTGCCTTATCTTAGGTCACTGGTCACCATAGCAACACCCACCCGTAGTATGCGCTCCAGCAGGTATATCTCACTGGTCATCCCCAAAGTCAACACCTCCTTTGGCCGCCATTCCTTCCAGTTCTCTGCTGCCAATGACTGGAACAAATTACAAAAATCTCTGAAGCTGGAGAGACTTATGTCCCTCACTAACTTTAAGCATCAGTTGTCAGAGCACCTTACCGATCACTGCACCTGTACACAGCCCATCTGAAATTAGCCCACCCAACTACCTCATTCCCATATTGTTCTTTATTTTGCTCATTTGCACCCCAGTATCTCTATTTGCACATCATCTCTTGCACATCTATCATTCCAGTGTTAATACTAATTGTAATTATTTTGCACTATAGCCTATTTATTGCCTTACCTCCATAACTTGCTACATTTGTACACACTGTATATATATTTTCTGTTGTATTTTTGACTTTATGTTTGGTTTTACCCCATATGTAACTCTGTGTTGTTGTTTTTATCGCACTGCTTTGCTTTAACTTGGCCAGGTCGCAGTTGTAAATGAGAACTTGTTCTCAACTGGCTTACCTGGTTAAATAAAGGTGAAATATAAAAATAAATAAAGGACTTGTTCCTTTTTAGTGCTTTGTGAGGGACATCCTTATGTTCCAACAGGAGGTTTTCGAGCAGGGGCGGCATTCTCCACGTTAAAAGTGTACATGGCCGCTTTCTCTGTGTGTCATGTGGGAATTGACGGAGCCTCACCGGGGGCCCACCCCCTGGTTGTGTATTTCCTGAAAGGTGTACATCGTCTCAGACCGGTCTCTAAACCTATTTTCCCACATGGGACTTGGCGCTGGTTTTGGAGGCAAAGGGTGCGGCCCTCTTTGAGATCCACCAACTCTTTTGGAGTTGGTGGATCTGAAGATCCTCTCCTACAAAAGGTCCCTGCTCATGGCTTTGGCCTCGGCTAAATGTGTTGGGGTCCTACACGTGTTATCCGTACCTCCTTCCTGTACTCAGTTCACCCCAGGGAACTCTAAGTTGATGTTGCGTCCAAATGCCGCCTTTGCCCCAAAAGTCATGGCTATATAGTTGTGCTGCGGCGAGTTAGGCATCACCACACACTTGTGATATTTTATTGCTTGGATGTCACTGCTCCCAGTGTAGCCCACAGTGTGCTTACGGCTGGGACAGGGGAAGTAACTAGGCAGTGCGCAGTGTGTGCAATACCCAGACTGCCCCATCTAGCGGAGGTCAGGTCTAGGTGGTCTGTCATGGGCTGTTTCATTTAGTATCCGTTGGGGTCGGCTTGGGGCGTGATTATATTTCCCCATAGTATGTTGTACCGAAGTTGACTGACTGAAAGGGAACGTTAAGACTATAACTATTGTTACCTGAAGGAGGGAAACGAGGTAGAACACCTGTTTGGCCCTGTGCCGCCCGTTCCAGGGCTCGGTGAAAAGCGTTATTAAATTGAAGTAATGAATCAGAGTCTCACGCTTATCACCTGTGAAAGGCGGGGCTTCCAGCGATGCACGGATTTCATTGACCTTGTCAGGCGTGATTGTAGATCTTTCAACCGAATCCCCATAGTATGTTGTACCTTATTTCCCTCCTTCAGGGAAAAGTAGTTATAGTCATAATGTTACGTTTTCTCTGCCATGTTTGTAAAGTCTATTTTGTAAACTCTTCCTGCAGGTGGTTGGCTGGAGGCTAACAGAGAAGACTGGGTGACCATCTTGGATTCCCAGAACGGTGCAGCCAATGACCTAGGGGACAACATCACTGAGCAGGCCAGGACTAGAGGCGACATAGTGGAGGTCAGTGGATGGGACAGCGTCCTCAACTCTGGGCTGGGAATCAACACTGTTAACCAGAAACAAACAGTCGAACACAAAACAACAACTGAACTCCATGAAAACAGACTGGCTGAGATCAGGGCGAGGCGTAGAGTTGGTCTGCGCGGACGGGGAGGTGTCCATATGCAGCTAGAGAGAACAGACACTGATTCGGCTAGCGATGCTCCATCCTGCTCCTATAGTTGTGATTCAGAGAGACTGATGGCGCCTCAGGTTAACCCCCTAACAGGTGCTGCCTTCAGCCTGCCTTCTATAGGATCTATCAACTGGAACATGGACCCTGTGACAACACAGACACTCCCTGGCCTTCATCCTCCTCACAATCTCCTTATGTTAAACCAGACCTCAGACAATACCAGTGCCTCAACACTAAATGGCTACACAAGCCCATTGACACATTACCGTAGTAGAGACGGAATCAGTAAAGGAGGCAGCGCCAAAGAGAAGCGCTTCCGGTGTTCGTTCTGTGGGAAAGCCTTCAGTTTCCCCCAACAGGTGGAGATCCACCAGAGGATACACACGGGGGAGAAACCGCACACGGGGGAGAAACCGTTCGCCTGCCACCTGTGCCGGGCCCGTTTTTCCCGATCGTCCCACCTGAAGAGGCACCAGAGGGTCCACACAGGGGAGAAACCCTACAGCTGCCCCCAGTGTGAGAAGAGATTCTCCCACCAGCACCAGCTAAAGATGCACCTGAAGATCCACACGGGAGAGAGGCCGTTCGCCTGTATACACTGCGAGAAGAGGTTCTCAGAGAGAAGCTACCTCAGGATACACCAGCAGAAAATGCACAGGGACCATGTATAGTAACATGTAATGTAGTACTAGGTAGGTTGTAGTTAATCCTGTTGGTTTTGGATATAGAGGGAACTGGGGAAAGAATGAGTATGATGAGGCAGAGTAGATGAAATGGTGATGGTTGGTGTGATGGTGTCTGTAAAAATGCTTCACTGATGATAAGTGACAACCTTGTCCTGTTGTTTGATGCTGGTGTTTTATAATGGAGGAAGTTATAGTGCCTTAATTCATGTTTACTTGACAAACTAGTGAAGCTGTGTGTAATGTAATGTTGGACCTTTTCCAAAGTATTCTAAAATAAATTTTATCAAAGCGAGGGTATCAGATTTACAGAAAAGGTAAAGTATTACCATAGTGAGAAGTTATTCTAATTGTCACGTATTGTTGTGCAATAAAATTACTTTACTTCACACTATGTGAGTGTATGACCATTTTGTTGAAATTAAAATTTACTTTGTGATGGAAAATGTTTTGTGTGTATGACTGCACAGAGGAAACCACACTATCACTGATAAGCAATTTGGCCAGAACATTGCTCTGGCAACTAGAAGGAGTGATACAATATCTCAGTTTCAAGGTTAGAAGCCTCGTATGGTATAAATCAGTCACATGCAGGAACCAACGCCTATGTGAATAATGTAAATCATGCTTATATGACTTGTTTGTGTAGCAGTATAAAGGGACTGAAAGGGAACGCCCCTTTTCAGAGTTTCATCAGGCTTGTATTGAGTTTGTGAACATCTCCGGCCGTGACAAAGATTGCTTCATTTACTTTGAATTTGAGTCCTTAGTGGTGAATTTCCACGACAACGTCATGCTGACTGACTTGGTTATTTTTCTATCATTGCAGGGACTGAGTTTTCCTTATTTCAGTCGAACCAAAACATACTTAATTCTTCAATCAACACATGGATTTTTTTTATAATACACTCCAATGGCTCCATATTGTTCGGTACCTGAATCACAGTGTTAGAGATGGGCTGTGGTTAACATTTTATAATGTCATGTTTCTGTGTGTACAGTAAAGAGTTTCTTATATAAGCCTTTATATTCTCTTCTGTACAATTTGTGTTTACAGTCTGCAGTCCATAAGGACCTGCTGATATCCGGTGTTGCTGGCGGGAGAGACTGGACCTCTAAAGCGGCTGGTCACAAACCCTGGCCCCTGTCAGGACCCTGGATCAGGAGCCGTCGCTGTTCCTACCTGAGTTGGAACCGGGACCGAACCACGAGGGACAGAAACTCTGTAGTGGGCAATAATATTTGACATGTGTATATACAGTATATATGATATTATAAATACCTCACATGCGACTCGTAATAAGACTAAGCAATTAGCCTATTAAAATGTTCATCTGACTCCATAAGATAAATATCAATATGCAAGAGATTATGTAAACCATGTACAATCAAGTATTATGCGTTTAGCTGACTAAGATCAAGGAATGGTCATGATGGAATTCTAAACAAGTATTACTGAATAACATTGTAAAATGAATGGATTCACATACAATGCATAAAGGTTAAGTTACAAAGCATTAACAAGCTTTACAAGGCATTATTCTAAGTATGGTCAGAGGGTGAGAAAGAAACCATAGCTCATGGGAGAGGGAGAGAAAGAAAGAGTGTAGGTATCTCACCACAGCAAGTCAGGAACATAAGAGAAAGAACAATTCATCTAAGACCCTTTTATAAGCATCTGAGTTGTTTGGATTCAAAAACTGAGTTGTTGACCAATAGTATTACTGTAAAGTTAACCTCCAATCAGATATCAGACCTACAGGATGTAACCTCTGCTTCTCAGAGGTGAGACAATGGGGGTTGGTGAGATCAACACAGAGGAAGTTCATGCATACAGTTGATAAGAAGAATCACTTCAGGGGCTGAGCTGCCCTACAACTCCACCACCACACACAACACAACCAGTGGACAGGTGTACTGAACAACCTCCAGTCGTAAATTCAATCAGGGCTCCCGAGTGGCGCAGCGGTCTAAGGCGCTTGAGGCGTTCGATTCCAGGCTGTATCACAACCGGCCGTGATTGGGAGTCCCGTAGGGCGGCGCACAATTGGCCCAGCGTCGTCACGGTTTGGCCGGTGTAGGCCGTCATTGTAAATAAGAATTTCTTAACTGACTTGCCTAGTTAAATACACTGCTCAAAAAAATAAAGGGAACACTTAAACAACACAATGTAACTCCAAGTCAATCACACTTCTGTGAAATCAAACTGCCCACTTAGGAAGCAACACTGATTGACAATAAATTCCACATGCTGTTGTGCAAATGGAATAGACAACAGGTGGAAATTATAGGCAATTAGCAAGACACCCCCAATAAAGGACTGGTTTTGCAGGTGGTGACCACAGACCACTTCTCAGTTCCTATGCTTCCTGGCTGATGTTTTGGTCACTTTTGAATGCTGGCGGTGCTTTCACTCTAGTGGTAGCATGAGAAGGAGTCTACAACCCACAAAAGTGGCTCAGGTAGTGCAGCTCATCCAGGATGGCACATCAATGCGAGCTGTGGCAAGAAGGTTTGCTGTGTCTGTCAGCGTAGTGTCCAGAGCATGGAGGCGCTACCAGGAGACAGGCCAGTACATCAGGAGACGTGGAGGAGGCCGTAGGAGGGCAACAACCCAGCAGCAGGACCGCTACCTCCGCCTTTGTGCAAGCCCTGCAAAATGACCTCCAACAGGCCACAAATGTGCATGTGTCTACTCAAACGGTCAGAAACAGACTCCATGGGGGTGGTATGAGGGCCCGACGTCCACAGGTGCGGGTTGTGCTTACAGCCCAACACCGTGCAGGACGTTTGGCACTTGCCAGAGAACACCAAGATTGGCAAATTCGCCACTGGCGCCCTGTGCTCTTCACAGATGAAAGCAGGTTCACACTGAGCACATGTGACAGACGTGACAGAGTCTGGAGACGCCGTGGAGAACGTTCTGCTGCCTGCAACATCCTCCAGCATGACCGGTTTGGCGGTGGGTCAGTCATGGTGTGGGGTGGCATTTCTTTGGGGGGCCGCACAGCCCTCCATGTGCTCGCCAGAGGTAGCCTGACTGCCATTAGGTACCGAGATGAGATCCTCAGACCCCTTGTGAGACCATATGCTGGTGCGGTTGGCCCTGGGTTCCTCCTAATGCAAGACAATATATACTAACATCCCCCATCAGGGTGGCCTAGAGGCCCTCAAGTTCTCCCTCAATGAACGTCCCCCTAATGCTCTTCCCAGCACCAATTGTATTGTGGACCTGGCTGAACTGGGGAGTACTATGGCTCCTAATTATGCTAACCTAAACTAAGCAAAAAAAAGAAATGTCCCTTTTTCAGGACCCTGTCTTTCAAAGATAATTCGTAAAAATCCAAATAACTTCACAGATCTTCATTGTAAAGGGTTTAAACACTGTTTCCCATGCTTGTTCAATTAACCATAAACAATTAATGAACATGCACCTGTGGAACGGTCGTTAAGACACTAACAGCTTACAGACATTACGCAATTAAGGTCACAGATATGAAAACTTAGGACACTAAAGAGGCCTTTCTAATGACTCTGAAAAACACCAAAAGAAAGATGCCCAAGGTCCCTGCTTATCTGCGTGAACGTGCCTTAGGCATGCTGCAAGGAGGCATGAGGACTGCAGATGTGGCCAGGGCAATAAATTGCAATGTCCGTACTGTGAGACGCCTAAGACAGCACTACAGGGAGACAGGACGGATAGCTGATCGTCCTTGACGTGGCAGATCACGTGCAACAACACCTGCACAGGATCGGTACATCCGAACATCACACCTGCGGGACAGGTACAGGATGGCAACAACAACTGCCCGAGTTACACCAGGAACGCACAATTTCTCCATCAGTGCTCAGACTGTCCGCAATAGACTGAGAGAGGCTGGACTGAGGGCTTGTAGGCCTGTTGTAAGGCAGGTCCTCACCAGATGTCACTGTCAACAACGTCGCATATGGGCACAAACCCACTGTCGTTGGACCAGACAGGACTGGCAAAAAGTGCTCTTCACTGACGAGTCACAGTTTTGTCTAACCAGGGGTGATGATTGGATTCGCGTTTATCGTCGAAGGAATGAGCGTTACACCGAGGCCTGTACTCTGCAGCGGGATCGATTTGGAGGTGGAGGGTCCGTCATGGTTTGGGGCGGTGTGTCACAGCATCATCGGACTGAGCTTGTTGTCATTGCAGGCAATCTCAACGCTGTGCGTTACAGGGAAGACATCCTCCTCCCTCATGTGGTACCCTTCCTGCAAGCTCATCCTGACATGACCCTCCAGCATGACAATGCCACCAGCCATACTGCTCGTTCTGTGCGTGATTTCCTGCAAGACAGGAATGTCAGTGTTCTGCCATGGCCAGCGAAGAGCCCGGATCTCAATCCCATTGAGCACGTCTGGGACCTGTTGGATCGGAGGGTGAGGGCTAGGGCCATTCCCCCCAGAAATGTCAGGGAACTTGCAGGTGCTTTGGTGGAAGAGTGGGGTAACATCTCACAGCAAGAACTGGCAAATCTGGTGCAGTCTATGAGGAGGAGATGCACTGCAGTACTTAATGCACCAGATAATTTTGACCCCCCCTTTGTTCAGGGACACATTATTCAATTTCTGTTAGTCACATGTCTGTGGAACTTGTTCAGTTTATGTCTCAGTTGTTGAATCTTGTAATGTTCATACAAATATTTACACATGTTAAGTTTGCTGAAAATAAACACAGTTGACAGTGAGAGGACGTCTCTTTTTTTTGCTGAGTTTATATATATAGGAATGTTTGAAAAACAGGTGGTGCTGAATCCAGACCGTAACCCTTTTCTCTCCAATATTCTAATTCTGAGATATTTGGATGACATTTTCATGATCTATACAGTGACCCAGGAAGAACTTTTGGAATTCCATGCTTATCTAAACTCTATGAATGAACACCTTCATTTCACCATTAACTATCACCTATCACAAATCAGTTTTCTTGATGTAATGGTTATTAAGGACAAAATCTCCCTCTCTACAGATCTCTATAGGAAACCTACGGACAGGAATACCCTTCTTAGAGGTAACAGCATTCATCCACGTCCACTTATTAAAAGTCTCCCTATAAGTCAATTCAGTCGCATCAGAAGAATATGCAGCTCTGATGCTTATCAGAAACAGACCACGGACCTCACACAGAGGTTTAAGGAAAGGGGGTACAAAGACAATTGTGTAAAACATGCCAATGATCATTTTGAAGGACTAACACAGCTGGAAAGCCTTCAACCAAAAGTTAAAGAAAAAGCAGAAGTTGTCCCCTCATGCTTCACCCAATACTCACCATTGGGGAAGGCATTTAAGGACATTATCAGGAAGCACTGGTACATTATTGATACTGACCCACAATTGAAACCCATTTTGAAAAATCCCCCACATATGGTCTTTCAAAGACCCCCAAACGTGAGAGAGATTCGGACAGGTGAGACAAAAAATCTGGTTGCTGTTCATTTTGTACAAGCTGGACATCCTATTAGTTCTCTGAGATACATTGGAATAGAAATGGTCAAGATGTTACGCAGGGGAGGGGACATTGAGAGGAAACTTCTTCACAGGGAATCTTTCTGGATCCACAGGCTCAACACACTTTCTCCTCTTGGCCTTAACGAGGAGTTTGACTTGAAACCATTTTTATAGTTTCAATATGTCCAAATTGTGTTTGTTTTTTTGTCCTAATTGAACATTACATGAATATTGTATGTATATTACTGCAAATATTGATAACATTCCTTGTATATGATCATATATTTTGATACATTGAATGTTAATATTGTGAACCTATGTTATAGATTTTTTACCTCCTGTTTCAGGAAGAGATGTCACTTAGTACTGCCCTTATATATATATAGGACCTTCCACCCCCACCTGGGATATGGATGGCTTATGAAGACCTAAGGGTCGAAACGTTGTTATAAATAAATATCACCTGGGAGCATGAGCAGCACAGTGCAGCGTTTTCCTTTCTGCTTTTCATATGTTCTTCAGCGTTTGTAGCCAACTCCTACTCATTTCAAAAACGTTTAATTCGGTAATTTTATTCCATTGTGCATTGCAGTAGTGAACCGTCACGCTACTTGCCACACATTGAGCCTATTTGTCGCTTTGATTGGCCAAAATGAACAACAAGCTACACATGTGAAGGCTACCTGTTGGCTACTGGTCTTTTTACGGGGCGCACATAACTACAAAGAAAAGTGTGCTGTTTTACTACATTAATCATTTGAAATGGTTGTAAGATGGATGTTTTAATGTTTTATTTTATTTTTGCAAAAATTGTACTCACACAAGTATTCGAATACTATGGACATTCGAATAACCGTGCACATCCCTAATAATCGTATTTGTGGCCAAAGCATAAATTGGATAAAACACTTCAAAAACCCCATCTTAAACTTTTATCTCAAACAAAGGTAAAAAAAAAATGCTTGCTATTTCCTTAAAGAGGATGAGCTGGCCAATCAGCAGTCTACTCGTGTGAATATTTTTAACGACCGGTATATGCCCACACCATTCTGTTGTTGGGGTACGCCCACACCATTCCAACACACAAAAGCTGCTTTTTAACATAATAAATTACAATTTTAAGCAGTACCGTATTTCAAAGAACATGACGCATATTTTTTATTTATTTAACCACACCCTTTGAGCTATGACGCCAACCAATAAGATCCTTTCTCTTCAGTGTAAACGGAAGTGAACTGTGACCAAGAACAATTTCCATGTTTGCGGTTTTATTTAGACGTTTATTAACACCCTGGAACTCAGAATATAACTGCACAGCATCACATACCTACACCAGGTAGTGTTTAATTCGCGTTGGAGACAGGACTTGGTTGATAGATGTTATCTAGGTAACGCTAGCTAGTAACGTTAGCTGCTAACAATGGCTAACTGTATGGTTTTTCACACTCAAATTGCCTCCATCATGGAGATGCTAGCGAATTCAGCCGTGGCAGAGATTTGTAAACTCGTAGACGACGACTATGCTGTGTTTCGTTTGGAAATAACTCAAAGCCAGAAAGAAAACAGGGCATTGCGGAGGAAACTACAACTAGTGGAACTGAAGGTGGCACGGGAGCGCGCAGAGAGGACAATGCGAGAGCGCGTCCTCGCCAGTCGTCCTAGTAGTGTCAAGATCCTCGACCGATACAGAGGAATGGCAAGAGGTACATTTTGATTTTGCAGAAGGCGGAGGCTGCGGGGGCTGTCGCCCCGTTACCCTCACCACGTGTTCAGATGCGTTACCCAGAATTGGGTCTTGTTCCGTTTTTGGTGACTTTCCCTGATTACTTGTCTATCTTGCACACATTTTTTTAATTTTACCTTCATTTTACCAGGCAGGTCAATTAAGAACGAATTCTTCTTGCACAAAGACACAATATAATATTCTAACGAGATTCTTGATTTACTGAATTTCCTATTGTCATACTCAAAAGAATGTGATGCATGGAACATAGTAAATCAATCAATAAATAAATAGTGTATCAAAAAGTTATGAGAAGTATTTCCTTACATCCTTGCCAATTGAAGACAGTGTACAATATAGCGTTGAGCATTGACAGTACCTAACTTAACCACCCCTTTTTCCCCAATCACTCTCTTAGGTGAAGGACATCTCACTGGAGGCCACAGGAGCTTTGTGAAGCCAGCAGGACACAATGTGTGGAGAGATGACCAACCCATAGCTATAGATGAGGGGAGTGGAACCTCAACCCAGCATGTTATCGTGATAGAGGTTAGTGTAATAGTGTGACATAAAAAGTTACAGATCATCAAATGTTGCCCATTTATTTCAGAAAGGCTCCCCTCAGCCAAGCTTTGGGGTCTGGGGGAAGAAATTCTTAGAATTTTAAAAACAATTTTCCTGCAATTCTACACTGTTTATTAACAGGGGGAATCCATATTTATGAACAGAACACAACTATTTTTCTTAGGTTTTGCCACAATAAATTATATTGAAAAAGTGTTTTAATTACTAGATTACTAATCTTCTCCCTTCCCTGAAAATCCCACCCGTAATAATTAATTGACAGATCAGAAACCCTACCAACCCTGTGACTCACAAATATCCTGCTCCTCCCCTGACAATCCCACCCATAGTGACCGATTGACAGGCCAAACTGTCAAGGATAAAGCATGATAATGAAATCGAAAATGGGAGGGAAAATATTGTTTTACTCAATAAGGATTTTAATTTTGTACTTGGTAGGTTAATTAAAAACGTTGTTAAATTGCACATTAAGTTTATCTTCTTTTTTGTCACAATGCGATCACAATAATGTAGTACAATTACAAATGTGAACTTTGATTGATCTTTTATGGCAGTGTTATCTGGTAGGGCATTGAACAAGAACTGTCAACTTGAAAATGCAAACTAGAGCTCTCCATCACGTGATCGGGTCTTTGTCACAGACTACAAATGAAGACAGACACATCCGGGACGCAACTGCGCGCGTTCTTATCCAATTCCGAGGTGCATGTTGAAGATCTTGGAAGAACTGTCCACATTTACTTTTAGTTAGCCAACAAGATGAGTAGGCCTAACAAACAGCAAAAGCACTAGCCTATGTCAATCTACTATCACCCATAGTACAAAAGTTGACCTATTCTGTGCAAGAAATAAATATTCCAAACAGTCTAGGACAGTTATGGGATGCGATAGATCCAAAATTAATACAACCACTAGCATCAAAAAACATTTTTTTACACAATGTGGCTGACCCAACAGATCAGAACGTTTAGCTTTAAGTGTTGATAATCTATTAGGCTATTTCTTCACATGATAAGCGCAGCAATGCGCATATGGCAGTAGGCTATAAGCACGAATGATCCATTAGCGGGAAAACACCTTTATCAAAAGTGACCGCAAATGCAATTATCCATGTAATGCTTATATTGTAAAGTTGCATTTTTATGGTGAAAATTATCTTTCCCAAACTTGAAACTCACGCGCTGCTTATGTATGCCAGTTAGGCTCTACACCTCTTGTAAAGCAAATTAGTGTGCTTAATTTTAAGACGCTATTTGTCCATTTTAGTTGTGATACAAACCTTATCAAAACATATAGGCCTATGGGCTCGGCTACATGAGGTGTGCGACCTATGATTAGAAAAAGTCGCAAGTGCATCACAAGTGATATGCTAATATTGTCACCCATCAGACTATTTTTGATTTAATCTTGTCTTTACATATACTAAATAATAAACAGTGCATTCGGGAAAGTATTCAGAACCCTTGAATCTTTCCACATTTGACGTTACACCCTTATTCTAAAATGGATTAAATAAATAAAACATCCTCAGCAATCTACACACAATACCCATAGTGAACAAAGCGAAAACAGGTTTTTATAAATTTTTGCAAATGTATTAAAAAAAAAAAATACATACAGTGGGGAAAAAAGTATTTAGTCAGCCACCAATTGTGCAAGTTCTCCCACTTAAAAAGATGAGAGGCCTGTAATTTTCATCATAGGTACATGTCAACTATGACAGACAAATTGAGAATTTTTTTCTCCAGAAAATCACATTGTAGGATTTTTCATGAATTTATTTGCAAATTATGGTGGAAAATAAGTATTTGGTCACCTACAAACAAGCAAGATTTCTGGCTCTCACAGACCTGTAACTTCTTCTTTAAGAGGCTCCTCTGTCCTCCACTCGTTACCTGTATTAATGGCACCTGTTTGAACTTGTTATCAGTATAAAAGACACCTGTCCACAACCTCAAACAGTCACACTCCAAACTCCACTATGGCCAAGACCAAAGAGCTGTCAAAGGACACCAGAAACAAAATTGTAGACCTGCACCAGGCTGGGAAGACAGAATCTGCAATAGGTAAGCAGCTTGGTTTGAAGAAATCAACTGTGGGAGCAATTATTAGGAAATGGAAGACATACAAGACCACTGATAATCTCCCTCGATCTGGGGCTCCACGCAAGATCTCACCCTGTGGGGTCAAAATGATCACAAGAACGGTGAGCAAAAATCCCAGAACCACACGGGGGGACCTAGTGAATGACCTGCAGAGAGCTGGGACCAAAGTAACAAAGCCTACCATCAGTAACACACTACGCCGCCAGGGACTCAAGTCCTGCACTGCCAGACGTGTCCCCCTGCTTAAGCCAGTACATGTCCAGGCCCGTCTGAAGTTTGCTAGAGTGCATTTGGATGATCCAGAAGAGGATTGGGAGAATGTCATATGGTCAGATGAAACCAAAATAGAACTTTTTGGTAAAAACTCAACTCGTCGTGTTTGGAGGACAAAGAATGCTGAGTTGCATCCAAAGAACACCATACCTACTGTGAAGCATGGGGGTGGAAACATCATGCTTTGGGGCTGTTTTTCTGAAAAGGGACCAGGACGACTGATCCGTGTAAAGGAAATAATGAATGGCGTCATGTATCGTGAGATTTTGAGTGAAAACCTCCTTCCATCAGCAAGGGCATTGAAGATGAAACGTGGCTGGGTCTTTCAGCATGACAATGATCCCAAACACACCGCCCGGGCAACGAAGGAGTGGCTTCGTAAGAAGCATTTCAAGGTCCTGGAGTGGCCTAGCCAGTCTCCAGATCTAAACCCCATAGAACATTTTTGGAGGGAGTTGAAAGTCCGTGTTGCCCAGCGACAGCCCCAAAACATCACTGCTCTAGAGGAGATCTGCATGGAGGAATGGGCCAAAATACCAGCAACAGTGTGTGAAAACCTTGTGAAGACTTACAGAAAACGTTTGACCTGTGTCATTGCCAACAAAGGGTATATAACAAAGTATTGAGAAACTTTTGTTATTGACCAAATACTTATTTTCCACCATAATTTGCAAATAAATTCATTAAAAATCCTACAATGTGATTTTCTGGATTTTTTTTTCTCATTTTGTCTGTCATAGTTGACGTGTACCTATGATGAAAATTACAGGCCTCTCTCATCTTTTTAAGTGGGAGAACTTGCACAATTGGTGGCTGACTAAATACTTTTTTTCCCCACTGTAAGTATTCAGACCCTTTGCTATGAGACTCGAAATTCAGCTCAGGTGCATCCTGTTTCCATCGATCATCCTTGAGATGTTTCTACAACTTGATTGGAGTACACCTGTGGTAAATTCAATTGATTGGACATGATTTGGAATGGCACACACCTGTCTATGTAAGGTCCCACAGTTGACAGTGCATGTCAGAGCAAAAACCAAGCCATGAGGTTGAAGGAATTGTCCGTAGAGCTCCGAGACAGGATTGTGTCGAGGCACAGATCTGGGGAAGGGTACCAAAAAATGTCTGCAGCATTGAAGGTCCCCAAGAACACAGTGGCCTCCATCATTCTTAAATGGAAGAAGTTTGGAACCACCAAGACTCTTCCTAGAGCTGGCCACCCGGCCAAACTGAGCAATCGGGGGAGAAGGGCCTTGGTCAGGGAGGTGACCAAGAACCCGATGGTCACTCTGACAGAGCTCTAGAGTTCCTCTGTGGAGATGGGAGAGCCTTCCAGAAGGACAACCAACTCTGCAGCACTCCACCAATCAGGCCTTTATGATAGAGTGGCCAGACGGAAGTCACTCCTCAGTGAAAGGCACATGACAGCCCACTTGGAGTTTGCCAAAAGGCACCTAACCAGATTCTCTGGTCTGATGAAACCAAGATTGAACTCTTTGGCCTGAATGCCAAGCATCATATCTGATTGAAACCTGGCACCATCCCTATGGTGAAGCATGGGGGTGGCAGGATCATGCTGTGGGGATGTTTTTCAATGGCAGGGACTGGGAGACTAGTCAGGATTGAGGCAAAGATGAACGGAGCAAAGTACAGAGAGATCCTTAATGAAAACCTGCTCCAGAGCGCTCAGGACCTCAGACTGGTGTGAAGTTTCACCCACCTTCCAACAGGACAACGACCCTAAGCACACAGCCAAGACAATGCAGGAGTGGTTTCAGGACAAGTCTCTGAATGTCTTTGAGTGGCCCAGCCAGAGCCCAGACTTGAACCCGATCTAACATCTCTGGAGAGACCTGAAAATAGCTGTGCTGCAACGCTCCCCATCCAACCTGACAGTGCTTGAGAGGATCTGCAGAGAAGAATGGGAGAAACTCCCCATATACAGGTGTGCCAAGCTTGTAGCGTCATACCCAAGAAGACTCGAGGCAGTAATCGATGCCAAAGGTGCTTCAACAAAGTGGAAAAAGTCAATGGGTCTGAATACTTTCCGAAGGCACTGTATGTGTGAAAATTGTTTTGATTTAGAATGGACCATTATCATGCACCTGTCTTGAAACCGTGGCACCTGAAAAAATACATGTCATCTATGCACTTAAATAGCGAATGGAGGACGCTTTTCCATTGGTTAATTTTCATGCCAGCCAAGTAGGCAATACTCCTGTTGTAAAGATAAGCAATGTGCTTAATATTAGGAAAGTTTAGAAATAAATATAGTAGGCCTAGCCTATAGAAAGCTGATGGGATCCTCCTCTTTTTAATAGAGGCCATCACTTTGTTTTCTCGCGCAATTGCATAGCCTATAGAAATTTTGCATAGCCTATAGAAATGTTGTTCAACATGAGCTCATGGGCTCTCATTAAGTGTTTGAATAGATTTTCATTGATGTCAGAGTGATTAGAGGGACAACAGAGTGCTGAGTACCAGGCAGTTAGCAAGTTTGGTAGGCTACTAATGACCATCAGCAGCATCAGAGCTTGGAGAAACCTAATTACCGTGACTAAACAGTCCTGTGGAATTTGACTGCCTTCATGACTCGTGACCGCCGGTATGGCGGTAATACGGTCACCAAAACAGCCCTACTTGTGAGACTTCCCTACGACTTTGTTATCCAATTCAATAACCTCCTCTCTTTTTGTCAGTCAGCAGATGCAGAGGCTGCAGGTCCTGGGGTCAAGCAGGAGAGGTCTGAAGGAGAGGAGGACCCACGGCACAGCAGAGACATCCAGACTGGCGCAGCAGCTGGAGTGGCGCCCCCTGTAGCCATGGAGGACATCGCAACTGCCGCCGCGCCCCAGGCCAAGACTCGACACAGCATCACGGAGGTCAGTGGAAAGCAGAACGCCGTCAAGTCAGAGACAGACACAGAGACTTTAACTGTAACACACAGGCTCTTACATACAGGATCTGACCACAGATCAGACCCAGAGGGACTGGGGCTGGGGAGACTGGGCTGTCCTCCTGCTCCTGGCACAGAGTACTTACCGGTATTTCACCAGAGCCAGAAGACTGTTAATTCCTGTGGAAATACTGATGGTGATGCGTTAGAAAAAACCGGTGATGATCTGTCTTGTTTTTACACTACAGAGATGGACCCTGGCAACATATCCTTGGGTTTAGAGACACAGACTGATCTGTCTAGAGGGGACTGGAACCAGTACAGTAGTAGTGTATACACTGAAGGGTGCCTAGATAAGAAAGGGGAGGTTATAGCGGTAGATGAGGTGACTGTGAAAGTGGAGGGCGACACTCCTCCCACATGGAATGCAGATAGTCACCTAGGAGAAGGACACTCACAGGGCAGAGATTTGTTAGATTACAGGGGAAGCTTAGAGACAAATCCAAATGCTGTGACCCACTCACCTTTACACACGTTCTGGGATCGCGACCCAGAACCAGTGTTGACGTCGATGGCATCTTCTGATTCACATGGCCGCATACTTTTCGATCAGGTATTGAACTCAAACGACAGTGTTAGAGCCCAGGCTCAGGGAGGGGGAGCCACATCAGGCACTAGTAAAGACAAACGGTTCCTCTGCATGTTCTGTAACAAAGGCTTCAGCTGCCCCAAGAAGGTGGAGGTCCACCAAAGGGTCCACACAGGGGTGAAACCCTTCAGCTGTACCCAGTGTCATATGTGCTTCGCCCAGGCTGGCAACCTGAAAAGGCACCAGAGGGTCCACACAGGGGAGAAACCCTACAGCTGCCCACAGTGTGAGAAGAGCTTCTCCCGCCAGCACCAGCTAAAGATGCACCTGAAGGTCCACACAGGAGAGCGGCTGTTTGCCTGTACGCACTGCGGGAAGAGGTTCTCAGAGAGGAGCTACCTCAGGATACACCAGCAGAAAAACCATTCCATTCCATAAAATAGAAAGTAACTATTCCACTCAATAGCTTCTGAGGTTTAGATCAAACCCTCCATTAAAGAGAAAGAATTGTTTGTCATTGTTGTCAGCAGAAAAGATCCACAGATGCATTTGGAATAACGAGAGTAACATATTTCAGTGTAGAATATTCCTGGGTAGAATATTGCATCCAGACATTGTGTGATATAAGGCATATATACTGAACAAAAATATAAACGCAACATGTAAAGTGTTGGTGCCATGTTTCATGAGCTGAAATAAAAGATCCCAGAAATGTTACATACGCACAAAATCTTATTTCTCTCAAATGTTGTGCACACATTTGTTTGCATCCCTGTTAGTGAGCATTTCTCCTTTGCTAAAATAATCCATTCACTTGTCAGGTGTGTCATATCAAGAAGCTGATTAAATGGAATGATCATTACACATGTGCACCTTGTGCTGGGGACAATAAAAGGCCACTCTAAAATGTGCAGTTTTGTCACAACACAATGCCACAGATGTCTCAAGTTTTGAGGGAGCGTGCAATTGGCATGCTGACTGCAGGAATGTCCACCAGAGCTGTTGCCAGATAATTGAATGTTAATTTTTCTACCATAAGCTGCCTCCAACGTCGTTTTAGAGAATTTGGCAGTACATCCAACTGGCCTCACAATCGCAGACCACATGTAACCACGCCAGCCCAGGACCTCCACATCCGGCTAATTCACAGGCGGGATCGTCTGAGACCAGCCATCCGGACAGCTGATTCAACTGAGTATTTCTGTCTGTAATAAAGCCCTTTTGTGGGGAGAAACTCATTCTGACTGGCTGGGCCTGGCTCCCCAGTGGGCTGTGACCCTGCCCATTCATGTGAAATCTATAGATTAGGGCGTAATGAATTTATTTCAATTGACTGATTTCCTTATATGAACTGTAACTCAGTAAAATCGTTAATTGTTGCAGGGTGCATTTATATTTTTGTTCAGTTTATAGGCAAAAGTCTGTTACATATTATGTTTGTACTGTGTAGGTTATATGATGTTCACAAATGCCTATTTCATTACTTCCATTCAACTACTTCATTTTTTCCCCAAGACACTTTCAATAAGGAAATTATGCAGTTTATCAAGTTCATGCACATTTTTGGTTGAGACGTGTATGTTTTATTTTCATATGGATGTTTAATAAACACAATTGGACTTTTCTAAGATTGAGACTCTCTGTAGTATACATAACATCTGATCTCACCCAACAGCGCTTTAGAACCATTATAGACTTACTAAATATACCCCCACACTAACAAACACCTACTGTACACATCAAAATAGTTTAGTCAGGTTTGTCTGATGATGACTTTTGACTTATCATAGCTGACTCATATTTACCCACAACATCATATTTATGTCCACCATGATGGTTTTAACAACAATGAAGTCATTCTGTAACTACAGTTGTGGTCAAAGGTTCTGAGAATGACACAAATAATAATATCACAAAGTCTGCTGCCTCAGTTTAGATGATGGCAATTTGCATATACTCCAGAATGTCATGAAGAGTGATCAGATGAATTGCAATGAATTGCAAAGTCCCTCTTTACCATTAAAATGAACTTAATCCCCAAAAAACATTTCCACTGCATTTCAGCCCTGCCACAAAAGGACCAGCTGCCATCATGTCAGTAATTCTCTCGTTAACACAGGTGAGTGTTGACGAGGACAAGGCTGTAGATCACTCTGTCATGCTGATTGAGTTAGAATAACAGACTGGAAGCTTTAAAAGGAGGGTGGTGCTTGAAATCATTGTTCTTCCTCTGTTAACCATGGTTACCTGCAAGGAAACACGTGCCGTCATCATTGCTTTGCACAAAGAGGGCTTCACAGGCAAGGATATTGCTGCTAGTAAGATTGCACCTAAATCAACCATTTATCGGATCATCAAGAACTTCAAGGAGAGAGGTTCAATTGTTGTGAAGAAGGCGTCAGGGTGCCCAAGAAAGTCCAGCAAGCGCCAGGACCGTCTCCTAAAGTTGATTCAGCTGCGGGATCGGGACACCACCAGTGCAGAGCTTGCTCAGGAATGGCAGCAGGCAGGTGTGAGGGCATCTGCACGCACAGTGAGGCGAAGACTTTTGGAGGATGGCCTGGTGTCAAGAAGGGCAGCAAAGAAGCCACCTCTCTCCAGGAAAAACATCAGGGACAGACTGATATTCTGCAAAAGGTACAGGGTTTGGCTGCTTTGGACTGGGGTAAAGTCATTTTCTCTGATGAATCCCCTTTCCGATTGTTTGGGGAATCCGGAAAAAAGCTTGTCCGGAGAAGACAAGGTGAGCGCTACCATCAGTCCTGTGTCATGCCAACAGTAAAGCATCCTGAGACCATTCATGTGTGGGGTTGCTTCTCAGCCAAGGGAGTGGGCTCACTCACATTTTTGCCTAAGAACACAGCCATGTATAAAGAATGGTACCAACACATCCTCCGAGAGCAACTTCTCCCAACCATCCAAGAACAGTTTGGTGACGACCAATGCCTTTTCCAGCATGATGGAGCACCTTGCCATAAGGTAAAAGTGATAACTAAGTGGCTCGGGGAACAAAACATCAACATTTTGGGTCCATGGCCAGGAAACTCCCCAGACCTTAATCCCATTGAGAACTTGTGGTCGATCCTCAAGAGGCGGGTGGACAAACAAAAACCCACAAATTCTGACAAACTCCAAGCATTGATTATGCAAGAATGGGCAGCCATCAGTCAGGATGTGGCCCAGAAGTTAATTGACAGCATGCCAGGGCGGATTGCAGAGGTCTTGAAAAAGAAGGGTCAACACTGCAAATATTGACTCTTTGCATAAACTTAATGTAATTGTCAATAAAAGCCTTTGACACTTATGGAATGCTTGTAATTATACTTCAGTATACCATAGTAACATCTGACAAAAATATCTCATAACACTGAAGCAGCGAACTTTGTGAAGACCAATACTTGTGTCATTCTCAAAATGTTTGACCACGACTGTACAGCATAGGACTCAAACATGGTGGGGATGGGTAAACACTCCATGTTGAAACTGTGTTTATTATCTGTGTGTACGTCTGTATAATCTGTATCACCTGTCTGTTCCAGGAGGAGGAGGAGGGTCCAGAGGTGCTGCTGATGAAGGAGGAAGGGTGTGAGGGGGCCATGGTCATGGAGGACAACCATACTACACCTCCTGAACCCACAGAGGAACCAGCTGAGCAGCACAGGACCCCACAAAGTTTCACTGAGGTGAGCCCACTGCGAACTACTGTCTGAATGTTATTAGGTCAGGGCCCATATCCACAAAGCCTCTCAGAGTAGAAGTGCTGATTGAGGATCAGTTTTGCCTTTTAAATCATAATGAATAAGATTATATGGAAAGATATTCTATCAGCACTTTTGCATATTATCAAATCAACTAGCACGTTTGCATTGTATCAAATAAACTAACATGTTTTGTATAGTACTCATAGCAATCCTTCATTGCCCAATCAGAAGATGCTCCATAGCAGGGTGCTCATATCAGATTTATTGATCCAACATCTTCTCACTCTGTATCCCTTACAGTCAGTAGACATGGAGGATGGGAAGCCTGATCTGCTGCTGGTCAAAGAGGAGACAATAGAAGACGGACCAGAGAGCATTGACTTGCTGAGTGGACTAAAGATGGGGGAGCAAGGTAAGGGAGAAATACATATAGCCTACATACAGTAATAGATCTTCAATGGGAATAGGGATGCGCCTGGCTATAATTTTTTCTTCATTCATCAAATCAATACAACTTATGTTTAAAAACAGAAACACACATTATAATGTATGAACTTCACCAGGTAATTGACAAAAAAAACTCCATATAAAGAGTTCTCTGTCATGTTTGTAAAGTCTATCTTGTAACCTCTTCCTGCAGGTGATTGGCTGGAGGCTAACAGAGGAGACTGGGCGGCCATCTTGGATTCCCAGACCCAGACCGGTGCAGCCAAGGGCCCAGGAGACAATGTCACTGAGCAGGACAGGACCAGAGGCCACATAGTGGAGGTCAGTGGATGGGACAGCGTCCTCAACTCTGGGCTGGGGAACAACACTTTTAACCACTACCAGAAACAGACAGTTGAACACAAAACAACAACTGAACTTAGTCTCCATGACAACAGACTGGCTGAGACCAGGGCGAGGCGTAGATTTGATCTGCTGGGACGGGGTGGTGTCGGTATGCGGCGGAAGAGAACAGACTCGGCTAGCGATGCTCCGTCCTGCTCCTATAGTTGTGATTCAGAGAGACTGATGGCACCTCAGGTTAACCCCCTAACAGGTGCTGCCTTCAGCATGCCTTCTATAGGATCTATCAACTGGAACATGGACCCTGCGACAACACAAACACTCCCTGGCCTTCATCCTCCACCCACTCTCCTAATGTTAAACCAGACCTCAGACAATGCCAGTGCCTCAACACTTAATGGCTACACAAGCAAATTGACAAATGACAGTGGTAGTGACGCTATCAGCAGATCCGGTGGCAAAGATAAGCACTTCCCGTGTTCATTCTGTGGGAAAGCCTTCAATTTCCCCAAACAGTTAGAGATCCACCAGAGGATGCACACAGGGGAGAAACCGTTCGGTTGCCACCTGTGTGAGAAGAGGTTCTCCCACCAGCACCACCTGAAGAGACACAAGAGGGTCCACACAGGGGAGAAACCCTACAGCTGTCCCCAGTGTGAGAAGAGGTTCTCACGCCAGGACCAGCTGAAGATGCACCTGAAGGTCCACACAGGAGAGAGCCCGTTTGCCTGTACTCACTGCGGGAAGAGGTTCTCAGAGTGGAGCTACCTCAGGATACACCAGCAGAAAATGCATATGTATAGTGATATATAATGTACTAGTTAATTTGTTCTTAGTTAATTCTGTTGGTTTTGGATATAGAGGGAACTGGATGAGTTGAACTGAGGAAAGAATGAGTATGATGAGGCAGAGTAGATGATATGGTGATGGTGTCTGTAAAAATGCTTCACTGATGAAAAGTGACAACCTTGTCCTGTTGTTTGATGCTGGTGTTTTATCATGAGGAAATGATAGTGCCTTAATTCATGTTTATTGACATAAAGTAGTTTGTAATGTTGAACCTTTTCCAAAGTATTTTATCAAAGTGATGGTACCAGATTTACAGAGAAGGTAAAGTGTTACCATAGTGAGAAAAGTTATTCTACATGTCATGTATCATTTTGTGCAATAAAAGTACCGTACTTCACGTTATGTGATTGTATGACCATTTTGTTGAAATTAAATACAAAATTGACTGTGCTGACTGACTTGGTTATTTTTGTATCATTGCACGGACTCTCAATCGAACCAAAACATATTTCATTATTGAATCAACACATATGGGCATTGTTTATAATACACTCCAATCGCACCATATTGTTAGGTAATTGAATCACAGTGTTGGAGATGTGCTTGACTGTGGTTAACATTTTATAATATCATGTCAAGTTTGTGTGTACAGCAAAGAATTTCTTATATAAACCTTTATGCTTTTCTGTTCAATTTGTGTTTACAGTCTGCAGTCCATGAGGACCTGCTGATATCCGGGGTTGCTGACTGGACCTCTGAAGCGGCTGGTCACAAACCCTGGCCCCGGATCAGAACCCTGGATCAAGAGTCGTCGCTCTTCCTTCCCGAGTCGGAACAAGGACCGAACCACGAGGGACGGAGACTCCACCACAACCACCACACAGAACACAACCAGTGGACAGGTGGACTGAACAACCTCAGTCCTGGTGGTCATCAGAGAGACAGAGGCTCCAGTCAAGGATCCAGTCTGCAGCCCAGACCCTTCTCTTCACAGTCTCAGTGCAGAGATGAAGCAGGGCCTGGGGCTGATAGCGATAGACCCTCCTGTTCCTATGATACAAACACCACAGTATCCATGATGAACAGAGCAGGTCACCCTGGGCTTCAGCCTTCACAGAGAGTGGTGGGCGACCCCCCTGGTGGTAGTCTATCAGCAGGTCTGTCTTCTCCTTCAGGGTCTTGTTTAATGCCTGGTGAATGGGTTCATAGAAAGCCTGGACCTATGTCTAGCCTTCCTCAGTTACCTCATGGTTGCCCCACCAATACAGACAGGTTCAAGATGGGCGTTCGCCACGAGAAGTACCTAGCCTATAACACAGCACACAATCCCAACAACACCCAAACAATGGCTAGAGGTCAAGGAGGGAGCTCAAAGACTAACCACCTGAGGGTGGTGGCTCCTGCTTCTACCTCCTCTGGTGTCATTGGGTCACAATGTGGGAGGCCGAGCATTAGGTCGGAAGCCGACAAGCCGTATGCCTGCCCCACCTGTGGAAAGCGCTTCGCTGAGGCAAACTATGTGAAGAGGCACCAAACCGTTCACACCAATGAGAGGCCCTTCAAGTGCAAGCTGTGTTACAAGAGCTTCTCCTTCCTGACTAACCTTATCAGACATAGGAGTGTCCACAATGGGAAGAAATCGTAGCAGTGTGGCTTGAGATATACACAGGTGATATCTGGGATCCATTCTTTAGCTCATTACAAAGACCCTCAGTTGAGCATCTGGGTATGCTCACATTCTCAGATGATACAGACTTGTTGTTTCGTGTGCTGGCATAGCCAAAACACTGTCATTTTATTGAAGTGTAACTATATTTCCCTTCTGAGTTTGGTTTTTGCCTATGTTCTATACCCTCTATTTTTATAACATATTTATAACACCCCCTAACATTATTGGGCATAATCAGGTGGTACCTGTTCCTTTATGTGCTAAAACAATGTGATCAAATCTGTTAATAAATTAGGAACCAAGTTGTCCTTTTGATACACTATATGACCAAAAGTATGTGGACGCCTGCTCGTTCGAATGTCTCATTCCAAAATCATGGGCATTAATATGGAGTTGGTCCGCCTTTTGCTGCTATAACAGCCTCCACTCTTCTGGGAAGGTTTTCCACTAGATGTTGGAACATTGCTGCGGGGACTTACTTCCATTCAGCCACGACCATTCGTGAGGTCAGGCACTGATGTTGGGCGATTAGGCCTGGCTCGCAGTCGGCGTTCCAGTTCATCCCAAAGGTGTTTGATGGGGTTGAGGTCAGGGATCTGTGCAGTCCAGTCAAGTTCTTCCACACCAATCTCGACAAACCATTTATGTATGGACCTCGCTTTGTGCACAGGGGCATTGTCATGCTGAAACAGGAAAGGGCCTTCCCCAAACTGTTGCCACAAAGTTGGAAGCACAGAATCGTCTCGAATGTCATTGTACGCTTTAGCGTTAAGTTTTCCCTTCACTGGAACTAAGGGGCCTAGCCCGAACGATGAAAAACAGCCCCAGACCATTATTCCTCCTCCACCAAACTTTACAGTTGGCACTATGCAATCGGGCAGGTAGCGTTCTCCTGGCATCCGCCAAACCCAGATTAGTCGGTTGGACTGCCAGATGGTGAAGCGTGATTCATCACTCCAGAGAACGCGTTTCCAATGGCGGCGAGCTTTACACCACCCCAGCCAACTCTTGGTATTGCGCATGGTGATCTTAGGCTTCTGTGTGGCTGCTTAGTCATGGAAACCCATTTCATGAAGCTCCCGACGAACAGTTATTGTACTGACGTGGCTGCCAGAGGCAGTTTGGAACTCGGTAGTGAGTGTTGCAACTGAGGACAGACGTTTTTTACGCGCTTCAGCACTCGGCGGTCCCGTTCTGTGAGCTTGTGTGGCCTACCACTTCGCAGCTGAGCCGTTGTTGCTCCTAGACGTTTCCATTTCACAATAACTGCACTTAGAGTTGACCGGGGCAACTCTAGCAGGGCAGAAATTTGACAAACTGACTCGTTGGAAAGGTGGCATCCTATGACGGTGCCATGTTGAAAGTCACTGAGCTCTTCAGTAAGGCCATTCTACTGCCAATATTTGTCTATGGAGATTGCATGGCTGTGTGCTCTATTTTATACACCTGTCAGCAACTGGTGTGGCTGAAATAGCCGATAATTTGAAGGGGTGTCCACATACTTTTGTATATATAGTGTATGTTGACTTTTTACTTACTTGTTTGTTATATAGTATTATAAACTGGGTTGTTCGAGCCCTGAATGCTGATTGGCTGACAGCCGTGGTATATCAGACCGTATACCATGGGTATGACAAAACATTAATTTTTACTGCTCTAATTACGTTGGTAACCAGTTTATAATAGCAATAAGGAACCTTGGAGGTTTGTGGTAAATGGCCAATATACCACGGCTAAGGGCTGTATCCAGGCATTCCGCATTGTGTCGCGCTTAAGAACAGCCCTTATGTTGCGTTCGTAACCAAGTGGGAATTTACTACATACGACTGGGAAAGATCCACTTGAACGGCCCTCCAGCTGGTAACTACTGGTAATTACAAGTCTATCGTCCTGAGTTCCCGATTCTCCCACATGCTGACCTCTGACCTCACCTACTAAGGAAATTACCTCGATAATAGCATTTTGGGCTTGTAAATGCAACAACAAAACATGATTTATAAAAAGCAATCTATTAATATGGGTTTTCAACACTATAATTTGTTTACAAGCAGGATAGCTGTACTTTTAGTTTATAGTTTACGCAGCTTGTTGGCCATTAGCCAATCTGCCTTTCTCAATGAGTTAAAAGCACGTGAATGCATTCAACTAGTATTTACGACTTAACAACTGGTAAATTCCCACCTCCCACTTAGTTACGAGCGCCGCATTAGCCGTGGTATATTGACCATATACCACACCCCTCAGTCCTTATTGCTTAATTAAAATTGGCCTTAGTTTCCTTGGCTTCCTTCAATCTAAGCCAAACGTGTCAGCCATTTTTTAAAGGTAATTTACTGTCATTTTTCCACCACTGGAAATGACCACCAGCACAGAGTAGGGTCTTTAGAATCTACACTGAGTGTACAAAACATTAAGAACACCTTCCTAATGTTGAGTTGCAAGCCCCCCCCCCGGCGCCCTGTGCTCTTCACAGATGAAAGCAGGTTCACACTGAGCACATGTGACAGAGTCTGGAGACGCCGTGGAGAACGTTCTGCTGCCTGCAACATCCTCCAGCATGACCGGTTTGGCGGTGGGTCAGTCATGGTGTGGGGTGGCATTTCTTTGGGGGGCCGCACAGCCCTCCATGTGCTCGCCAGAGGTAGCCTGACTGCCATTAGGTACAGAGATGAGATCCTCAGACCCCTTGTGAGACCATATGCTGGTGCGGTTGGCCCTGGGTTCCTCCTAATGCAAGACAATGCTAGACCTCATGTGGCTGGAGTGTGTCAGCAGTTCCTGCAAGAGGAAGGCATTGATGCTATGGACCGCCCGTTCCCCAGACCTGAATCCAATTGAGCACATCTGGGACATCATGTCTCGCTCCATCCACCAACGCCACGTTGCACCACAGACTGTCCAGGAGTTGGCGGATGCTTTAGTCCAGGTCTGGGAGGAGATCCCTCAGGAGACCATCCGCCACCTCATCAGGAGCATGCCCAGGCATTGTAGGGAGGTCATACAGGCACGTGGAAGCCACACACACTACTGAGCCTCATTTTGACTTAAGGACATTACATCAAAGTTGGATCAGCCTGTAGTGTGGTTTTCCACTTTAATTTTGAGTGTGACTCCAAATCCAGACCTCCATGGGTTGATAAATTTGATTTCCATTGATAATTTTTGTGTGATTTTGTTGTCAGCACATTCAACTATGTAAAGAAAAAAGTATTTAATAAGATTATTTCATTCATTCAGATCTAGGATGTGTTATTTTAGTGTTCCCTTTATTTTTTTGAGCAGTGTATATTTCATATACAGTGTATTGCATTGAGGGCATTTATTTAACTTTGGAATATGTTTTAAACCCCATATTTAATGCACTTAAATATAAACAAATATGAATAATTGTTAATGTTTAGACAGACATTTTCATATATCATGAATAAATTAGGGGTAATTAATTATACTTCTACTATTACATGGGGGACTTTTATTTTACTTTTTTCCCCGAATTTCCGTGACCCGGAAGTACTTTTTTAATTTTACAGACGAGACACTGCTGAGCGTCACGGCAGCAACTGCAGCTTTGCATAGTGCACACAAAACATTGAACTACATGGGGGAAAATCTAAACTAAAGATAATTACTACTTTAAATAAGATAAAGAATCTTATAATTGAAAAATGGTTGGAGCTTCAGTAAATGAATGTAAAGAACATAATAGCCTGCTGGTAAAAAATTTACAATGACAATTTAGAAAAATAAAATTTTATTTTTATGGTATGACTCTAGTTAATTTACTGGTGCTATTGTTCAAGGACGCAATTTTGAAATGTTTAAGAAAAGTCTTAATGTATTTTTGTTGTATTGCACACGCAAATTGCACTGTACAGGAAAAACGATTTCCATAAAACCAGGGTCCAGTCTACTCACTAGAGTCCCTATTATACAAAAAAGGTGAGTTTGAACAAAAAGCAAGTTCATAGCAAGTGTTGTTGATCTTTTACTGTGGTCAAACAACTTTAAATGGCACTGTACAGGCATAAAGATCGATTGTGTGTCCATAAAACCGGGGTCCAGTCTACTCACTGACTTAGCTATTTTACGAGGCAATAATATGTCACACAATCACAAAATCCTGAACACACACCTGACACCTAAGGCTGGCCTAGGGCTGATTTAAATGTATAAAGTCTGCAGCCTGCTCATCATCATTAGGATAATGTAGGTCATTTACAGATATGCCAGTCAATTAACACTTCATCTACTGGTCACATTGTTTCCATTGTTTCATTGAAGCAGTTAGCTTCTTACCCAATCACCTGCTTATACTAGTTGGAATTCTGCACCAACAGTTGAAGTCGGAAGTTTACATACACTTAGGTTGGAGTCATTAAAACTCGTTTTTCAACCACTCCACAAATGTGTTGTTAACAAACTATAGTTCTGGCAAGTCGGTTAGGACTTCTACTTTGTGCATGACACAAGTAATTTTTCCAACAATTGTTTACAGACAGATTATTTCACATATAATTCCCTGTATCACAATTCCAGTGGGTCAGAAGTTTACATACACTAAATTGACTGTGCCTTTAAACAGCTTGGAAAATTCCAGAAAATGATGTCATGGCTTTAGAAGTTTCTGATACCAACCTGGCGCCACGAAGATGGCGGCCTTGCGACTAGCTCTTAGGAAACGTTGCAGTATTTTGTTTTTTTATGTATTATTTTTTATATTATTAGCTCAGAAAGTGTTTTGTATCATTACATACAGCCGGGGAAAACTATTGGATATCAGAGCGGCGGTAACTCACCAGCATTACGACTAGGAATAAGACTTTCCCGAAGCAAATCCTTTGTTTAATCTCCCCAGGGCGACTGAACTGATTCCAGCGGCTGACCCAAAACATCGCCAGTGGAGGAGAGGCACTCGGAGCGGCCTGCTGGTTCGACTTAGGAGGCGCGCACACCACCCACCGCTTCCAAGTATACTACTCGCTAATGTTCAGTCTTTGGTTAACAAGATCGACGAACTCCGGGCAAGGATTTCTTTCCAGAGAGACGTCAAGGGCTGTGACATACTTTGTTTCACGGAAACATGGCTCTCTTGGGATATTCTGTCAAAATCGGTCCAGCCAGAGGGGTTCTCAGTTCATCGCGCAGACAGGAATAAATATCTCTCCGGGAAGCAGAAGGGCGGAGGTGTGTGTTTCAAGATTAACGACTCATGGTGTAATTGTAGTAACATACAGGAACTCAAGTCCCTTTGTTCACCCGACCTAGAATATCTCACAATGAAATGCCAACTTTATTATCTCCCAAGATAATTTTTTTCGGTTATAGTCACGGCCGTGTATATCCCCCCTCAAGCCGATACCACGACGGCCCTCAAAGAACTTCACTGGACTTTATGCAAACTGGAAACCATATATCCTGAGGCTGCATTTATTGTAGCTGGGGATTTTAACAAAGCAAATTTGAGGACTAGGCTGCCGAAGTTCTTTCAACATATCGAATGTTGTACTCGCACTGCCAAAATCCTAGACCATTGCTATTCGAACTTCCGGGATGGTTATAAGGCCCTCCCGCACCCTCCTTTCGGCAAATCTGAACAAGAGTCCATTTTGCTCCTCCCTTCCTATAGGCAGAAACTCAAAAAGGATATACCTGTGCTAAGGACTATTCAACGCTGGTCTGACCAATCGGAATCCACGCTTCAAGATTGTTTTGATCACGCGGACTGGGATATGTTCCGGGTAGCTCCGAAAATAATTTGGATGAATACACTGAAACGGTGACTGAGTTTATCAGGAAGTGTATAGGTGATGTTGTGCCCACTGTGACTATTAAAACCTACCCTAACCAGAAACCGTGGATAGATGGCAGCATTCGTGCCAGTCTGAAAGTGCGAACCACCGCATTCAACCATGGCAAGGTGACTGGGAATATGGCAGAATACAAACAGTGTAGCTACTCACTCCGCAAGGCAATTAAAACTGGCAAAACATCAGTATAGAGACAAAGTGGAGTTGCAATTCAACGGCTCAGACACGAGACATATGTGGCAGGGTCTACAGACAATCACGGACTACAAAAGGAAAACCAGCCACGTCACCGACACCGACGTCTCGCTTCCAGACAAGCTAAACACCTTCTTCGCCCGCTTTGAAGATAACACAGTGCCACTGATGAGGCCCACTACCAAGGACTGTGGCCTCTCCTTCTCCGTGGCCGACGTGATTAAGACATTTAAGCATGTTAACCCCCGCAAGGCTGCCGGCCCAGACGGCATCCCTAGCCGCGTCCTCAGAGCATGCGCAGACCAGCTGGCTGGTGTGTTTATGGACATATTCAATCTCTCCCTTTCCCAGTCTAATGTTCCCACATGCTTCAAGATGACCACCATTGTTCCTGTACCCAAGAAAGCAAAGGTAACTGAACTAAATGACTATCGCCCTGTAGCACTCACCTCTGTCATCATGAAGTGCTTTGAGAGACTAGTCAAGAATCATATCACCTCTACCTTACCTGTCACCCTAGACCCACTTCAATTTGCTTACCGCCCCAATTGATCCACAGACGATGCAATCGCTATCACACTGCACACTGCCCTATCCCATCTGGACAAGAGGAATACCTATGTAAGAATGCTGTTCATTGACTATAGCTCAGCATTCAACACCATAGTACCCTTTAAGCTCATCATCAAGCTCGAGGCCCTGGGTCTGAACCCTGCCCTGTGCAACTGGGTCCTGGACTTCCTGACGGGCCGTCCCCAGGTGGTGAAGGTAGGAAACAACATCTCCACTTCGCTGATCCTCAACACTGGGGCCCCACAAGGGTGCGTGCTCAGCCCCCTCCTGTACTCCCTGTTCACCCATGACTGCGTGACCAAGCACGCCTCCAACTCAATCATCAAGTTTGCAGACGACACAACAGTAGTAGGCTTGATTACCAACAATGACGAGACCGCCTACAGGGAGGAGGTGAGGGCTCTGGAAGTGTGGTGCCAGGAAAATAACCTCTCACTCAACGTCAACAAAACAAAGGAGATGATTGTGGACTTCAGGAAACAGCAGAGGGTGCACCCCCCTATCCACATCGACGGGACCGCAGTGGAGAAGGTGGAAAGCTTCAAGTTCCTTGGCGTCCACATCACCGACAAACTGAAATGGTCCACCCACGCAGACAGTGTGGTGAAGAAGGCGCAACAGAGCCTCTTCAACCTCAGGAGGCTGAAGAAATTCGGCTTGGCACCTAAAATCCTCACAAACTTTTACAGATGCACAATTGAGAGCATCCTGTCGGGCTGTATCACCACCTGGTCCGGCAACTGCACCGCCCGCAACCGCAGGGCTCTCCAGAGGGTGGTGCGGTCTGCCGAACGCATTATCGGGGGCAAACTACCCGCCCTCCAAGACACATACAGCACCCGATGTCACAGGAAGACCAAAAAGATAATCAAGGACATCAACCACCCGAGCCACTGCCTGTTCACCCCGCTATCATCCAGAAGGCGAGGTCAGTACAGGTGCATCAAAGCTGGGACCGAGAGAATGAAAAACAGCTTCTATCTCAAGGCCATCAGACTGTTAAATAGCCATTACTAGCACATTAGAAGCTGCTGCTGCTTATTGAAATCACTGGCCACTTTAAGAAATGGAACACTAGTCACTTTAAAATTGTTTACAGTCACTTTAATAATGTTTACATATCTTGCACTACTCATCTCATATGTATATACTGCATTCTGTTCTATAATATTCTATTGTATCTTAGTCCATGCCGCTCTGTCATTGCTTGTCTATATATGTACAGTGGGGAGAACAAGTATTTGATACACTGGCGATTTTGCAGGTTTTCCTACTTACGAAGCATGTAGAGGTCTGTAATTTTTATCATAGGTACACTTCAACTGTGAGAGACGGAATCTAAAACAAAACTCCAGAAAATCACATTGTATGATTTTTAAGTAATTAATTTGCATGTTATTGCATGACATAAGTATTTGATCAACTACCAACCAGTAAGAATTCCGGCTCTCACAGACCTGTTAGGTTTTCTTTAAGAAGCCCTCCTGTTCTCCACTCATTACCTGTATTAACTGCACCTGTTTGAACTCGTTACCTGTGTTAAAGATACCTGTCCACACACTCAATCAAACAGACTCCAACCTCTCCACAATGGCCAAGACCAGAGAGCTGTGTAAGGACATCAGGGATAAAATTGTAGACCTGCACAAGGCTGGGATGGGCTACAGGACAATAGGCAAGCAGCTTGGTGAGAAGGCAACAACTGTTGGTGCAATTATTAGAAAATGGAAGAAGTTCAAGATGACGGTCAATCACCCTCGGTCTGGGGCTCCATGCAAGATCTCACCTCGTGGGGCATTAATGATCATGAGGAAGGTAAGGGATCAGCCCAGAACTACACAGCAGGACCTGGTCAATGACCTGAAGAGAGCTGGGACCACAGTCTCAAAGAAAACCATTAGTAACACACTACGCCGTCATGGATTAAAATCCTGCAGCGCAAGCAAGGCCCCCCTGCTCAAGCCAGCGCATGTCCAGGCCCGTCTGAAGTTTGCCAATGACCATCTGGATGATCCAGAGGAGGAATGGGAGAAGGTCATGTGGTCTGATGAGACAAAAATAGAGCTTTTTGGTCTAAACTCCACTCGCCGTGTTTGGAGGAAGAAGAAGGATGAGTACAACCCCAAGAACACCATCCCAACCGTGAAGCATAGAGGTGGAAACATCATTCTTTGGGGATGCTTTTCTGCAAAGGGGACAGAACGACTGCACCGTATTGAGGGGAGGATAGATGGGGCCATGTATCGCGAGATCTTGGCCAACAACCTCCTTCCCTCAGTAAGAGCATTGAAGATGGGTCGTGGCTAGGTCTTCCAGCATGACAACGACCCGAAACACACAGCCAGGGCAACTAAGGAGTGGCTCCGTAAGAAGCATCTCAAGGTCCTGGAGTGGCCTAGCCAGTCTCCAGACCTGAATCCAATAGAAAATCTTTGGAGGGAGCTGAAAGTCCGTATTGCCCAGCGACAGCCCCGAAACCTGAAGGATCTGGAGAAGGTCTGTATGGAGGAGTGGGCCAAAATCCCTGCTGCAGTGTGTGCAAACCTGGTCAAGACCTACAGGAAACATATGATCTCTGTAATTGCAAACAAAGGTTTCTGTACCAAATATTAAGTTCTGCTTTTCTGATGTATCAAATACTTATGTCATGCAATAAAATGCAAATTAATTACTTAAAAATCATACAATGTGATTTTCTGGACTTTTGTTTTAGATTCCGTCTCTCACAGTTGAAGTGTACCTATGATAAAAATTACAGACCTCTACATTCTTTGTTAGTAGGACAACCTGCAAAATCGGCAGTGTATCAAATACTTGTTCTCCCCACTGTATATTTTCTTAAATTCCATTCCTTACTAGTTTTGTGTGTATTAGGTATATGTTGTGAAATTAGATATTAGATATTACTGCACTGACGGAGCTAGAAGCACAAGCATTTCGCTACACCCGCTATAACATCTGCTGAACACGTGTATGTGACAAATAAAATTTGATTTGATTAGATTTTTAGGCTAATTGACATCATTTGAGTCAATTGGAGGTGTACCTGTGGATGTATTTCAAGGCCTACCTTCAAACTCAGTGCCTCTTTACTTGCCATCATGGGAAAATCAAAAGAAATCAGCCAAGACCTCAGAATAAAATTTGTAGACCTCCACAAGTCTGGTTCATCCTTGGGAGCAATTTCCAAACGCCTGAAGGTACCACGTTCATCTGTACAAACAATACTACGCAAGTATAAACACCATGGGACCACGCAGCCGTCATACTGCTCAGGAAGGAGTCGTGTTCTGTCTCCTAGAGATGAACGTACTTTGGTGCAAAAAATGCATATCAATCCCAGAACAACAGCAAAGGACCTTGTGAAGATGCTGGTGGAAACAGGTACAAAGGTATCTATATCCACTGTAAAACGAGTCCTATATCGACATAACCTGAAAGGCCCCTCAGCAAGGAAGAAGCCACTGCTCCAAAACCGCCATAAAAAACCCAGACTACGGTTTGCAACTGCACATGGGGACAAAGATCGTACTTTTTTGAGAAATGTCCTCTGGTCTGATGAAACAAAAATAGAACTGTTTGGCCATAATGACCATCGTTATGTTTGGAGGAAAAAGGGGGTTGATTGCAAGCCGAAGAACACCATCCCAACCGTGAAGCACGGGGGTGGCAGCATCATGCTGTGGGGGTGCTTTGCTGCAGAAGGGACTGGTGCACTTCACAAAATAGATGGCATCATGAGGAAGGAAAATGATGTGGATATATTGAAGCGACATCTCAAGATATCTGTCAGGAAGTTAAAGCTTGGTCGCAAATGGGTCTTCCAAATGGACAATGACCCCAAGCATACTTCCAAAGTTGTGGCAAAATAGCTTAAGGACAACAAAGTCAAGGTATTGGAGTGGCCATCACAAAGCCTAGACCTCAATCCTATAGAAAATGTGTTGGCAGAACTGAAAAAGCGTGTGCGAGCAAGGAGGCCTACAAACCTGACTCAGTTACACCAGCTCTGTCAGGAGGAATGGGCCAAAATTCACCCAACTTATTGTGGGAAGCTTGAGGAAGGCTACCCGAAACGTTTGACCCAAGTTAAACAATTTAAAGGCAATGCTACCAAATACTAATTGAGTGTATGTAAAATTCTGACCCACCGGGAATGTGATGAAAGAAATAAAAGCTGAAAGAAATAATTATCTCTACTATTATTCTGACATTTCACATTCTTAAAATAAAGTGGTGATCCTAACTGACCTAAGACAGGGAATTTTTACTATGATTAAATGTCAGGAATTGTGAAAAACTGAGTTTAAATGTATTTGGCTAAGGTGTATGTAAACATCCGACTTCAACTGTACATTATATAGCGCAAGTCTGGAATGGCGTTTTATTTCACACTGGTATCAAACAAAGACTAAGCTAAATTAGGAATTTATTGTTTTGTTATTTGGATATAGTCCTGAATTAGTCAGTCAGCAGAGAGTTAAAGTGACAGTACAAAATGCAGATCTATGATTTAGACTCAACCTACATGAGTATTGTGGGTGCTGTTACAGAGTCTTGCACATCTGGCCTTGGTGGACCTCATCTGTTTACTTGAAGGAAGAGGCTTGAAGAGCGGATTGGCTGTTTTGTATTCTAGGGACACAAGTGAATAGACTGGACCCTGGTTTTATGGACACACTATAGATTGTTTTGCCTGTGCAGTGCAATATTTGTATCGTAGAGTGTCCAATGGCTCCATATTAAGTCATTTGACGTTATTTGTCAGGCAGGCAATATGCATTTTTTGGCACAGGTCAAGGCCAGTGGGCTGATTTAAATGTGTAAAAGGCGCAACTGGCTCATCATCATTAGGTTATAGGTCGTTTACAGCAGGATTTCCTGAACTCGGTCCTGTGCCCCCCTGGGTGGACGTTTTGTTTTTTGCCCTAACACTACACAGTTGATTCAAATAACCAACTCATTATCAAGCTTTGATTATTTGAATCAGCTGTGTAGTGCTATGGTAAAAAACGAATAGTGCACCCAGTGGAGGCCCCAGGACCGAGTTTGGGAAACCCTGGCTTACAGGTATGCCAGTCCATCATTGTTTACATTGTGTCTTAAACTAATCTCACCTATAGGCCTACAGTGTATTTGTACAAATGGCTGTGAAGTATTTGTAGTTAATCATTTTCAGTAATGTTAGTTCATTATATCAGAGCTGTAGCTCCACCCATCGGTGAAGTGGAGCAGAGCATGCTGGGCGATATCCAGCTTAGAGATGATCAGCTCGAGAAAAGTCAAGTGAGAGAAAGTTCCAGCCATCCTCGTGTTTTTCCAACAGTTAGCTTTCATTGTGTTAGCCAAGGCCAGTGTGCGTCCTTGTTGATATACCACACACACACTTTGGTTGAAGCAAGTTGCCAGACCACTAAGTGCCTTAGCCCATCCATACTACATACAATGTGCTGTGCTGTTCCGTCCCTGTGCATATTCAGCGTTATTAAACCACCTCAACTGGAATCCTACCTGTCTCTCATCTGTGCCCTTACCAGCACACAGGAGCGAACACATAAAGTAAAACCTAACCTAAATAATATACAGTCCACCAAGTCCTCACTTACATTGTGGTCCGTTCGTGCCGGATAAAGGTGCAGCGAGTTACCGGTGAAGCCTGGACCTGGTCTGATCAGCCAAGGCGCCAAGCCTCACCTTATCCAAGTTATGGTAGCACAGCACAGTATGTACATGGGCAAGAAGACGACCTTCAGGCTCGCATGGAGGGAGCTGCCAAGATGACACCCCTCACTCCACCCAGTCCCTTCCTCTCCAGCCAGGCCAGATGGGACACAACTCCAGATGAGTGGGGGACCTTCAGAGAGTACAGGTCCGTCCTAAACCCCCCATCTGACCCACGAGAGCAGAAGGATGAGCCATAGTAAGCAGAGTAAGGAGCAACATAGAGGTCTGTCCATGGTCTACAACAGTCACTGGGAACACAGGAAGCGACCTACAGAGCATGAGCTAGTGAGTACATCGAGCAAGAGAGAGCCCAGCTGCGGTAGTCCCAGCAAGCTATGCAGGTCAGGCTCACTCAGCTACGTGAGCAACAAGAAGAGATGGTACAGCTCTCCGAGACACTCCGCTCCGTGCTGCCACAGCTCACTTCCCAGTATATAGCTAGTCTCTCTCCCACTAAGCCAGCCCCTACAGAGCCCTCATCCCGAGGTATCCTTCCAGCAGATAGAGTTCTGCTGGCACCACCACTGCCTGCGTTAGAGCTGGTTGAGCATATGAAACCATCACCCAACGAAGAAGATACGGCTTGCGATGGACAGTACGACAACAGTGAGTGGCCTGACCCCCCAATGTGGCCTCCAGCATTTGATGAGTCACTACTGCCGTGTCATCAGAGTGACACTCCAAGCCTACAGTGCGGCTACCAAGAGCCTCCTTCAGCAGCTATGAGTTCCCTCAGTCCCGGCGCTCACTCCACCTGTCAGGAGGCTACTCCTCCACCAATGGTCCAGCTAAGAGACATACCTACCTGTCAGCTCCTAGACACTCCCAGTGTGTAGTACCAGCCCGTTGACGGTGCCAGGGTGTGTCTACCCGTCCCTGCCATTGGTTCTCAGTTTGCCCTCAGAATGGGTATCCAGCCTGTTCCTGACAAGGTGTTTCAGTCTGCCACCACGAAGGACCCATCAGTCAACAGTAGCATACCCATCAGTCAACAGTAGCCTGCAGCCAGCCACTGTTCCAGAGTTGCCACCCGATCCTGCTACAGAGCCGAAGTTAATCAACGAGGTGGACTCTTCAGTTGCTCCGGCTACAAAGCATCAGCCAGGAGTAGCCACTGTGGTGCTCCAGACCAACATGGTGCTACAGCCCTCTTCGGTCACAGGGGCTCTGCCTACCCCTGTCCTGGAGCCCAGACCAGCTACCACAGATGGGGCCCAGTCTGCCCCTTCCCCAGGGTTACTGCTGATCCCTACAAAGCTAACCCATTCTTCCATCAAGTTCCTGTATGCCACTGATTATGGGGCCGAGCCTACCTCCTGCTCCAGTCTCCTGCCTGTTCCTGCTATAGGAGCTCAGCCTACCCCTGTCAAATCAGACTCACTGTCTGCCAGGCATGAGGAGCAGCCTTCTCCACCCACGAGGGTCCAGCCTGCTTCCATCATAGTAGACCCAATGCCTCCTACCCGGGCAGCCAAGCTGGACCTGAAAGTACAACCTGGCCCTGTCTTCAGATCACCAGCTCTTGCAACAGAGAGCCATCGTATTGCAGCCACAGACCCACAGACCGCCGTTGATGCAGATCATCAGCCAGCATCTCCCTGGTTGCCACCAGCCGCAGCCCAGGGATCCACAGCCCCTGTCCCAATATCGCTGCCACCAGCTGCGGCCCAGGGGCAACCACCTGGCTTTACACTAGGAGTCATCCCTTTTTCAGTTAGGGGGGCTTCACCAGAAGCCAACGACATGCCCCCACCAGCTCCTGATGAGGAGCCCAGTTCATCTCTAGCCACGGGCCCTCCACTTGGCCCTGTCTTCCAGACATCGGCTGCCCATGCAGTGTGGTTCATACTTACCTCAGCACAAACAGACCAGCCCAGCTCTGTTGGGGAGCCCCCACCTGGTCTTGAGTGGGAGCCCACCAGGGCTTCCTCTACGGGGGCCGCTTCAGCCTCCACCCAGAGTTCCCATCCAGTCCTCGCCAGCAAGGTCCTCTCCGATCCTGTGGGGGAGCCTCAGCTTGCTCCTCGTCGGAGACCTTCAGCGACGCCTCCTGAGAGGCCTGAACTTGACCCTGACTTCTGGGCCCTTCAGGCCTCTGCCCTGCAACCTCCGCTAGTCCCTGCCTGTGATGTCCACCCTGGCTCAGTCGGGGAGCCCCAACCTGCCAGTCGTCGAGAACCCTCTGCAGCTCTAGCCCAGGGTCCACAATCACACCCTGCCTGGGGAGCTCGGCTGCCTTCTCTGGAGAACGTGCCTGTCCCTGCTGTGAGACCTCAGCTAAGCCCGATTATCAGCTCAGATCTGGCTCCTGACCCTAAGACTCAGTTTCACCTCGTCTGGAGGTCCTGATCCGGTTGGGGAGTCTCCGCCAGAGCCAGAGCCCTTTACGCTGTCTGCCATAGAGCTATTACCTGGCCCTGCTCTAGGGATCAAGCCAGATCCTGCCAATGGTGCCCAGAGCGCTCCCTCTTTCGAGTCTCAGACTGTGTCAGCCCCAGAGACTGTTTCCTCTGATAAGTTTGCCCCTAGTACAGATTTCCTGCTGGTAGCCCCAACAGCCTCTGATAGTCAGTTGCTGGAGACCTGTTGGACCATGTAATAGGACCTGTCTGCCAGCCTTTACTTGCCACAGTGTCCTGCACTTGGTTATTAGTCAGGCCATGTTGCCAGGCCTTTAGGTGCCCCTGTCCTTAGCTCCCCAGTCACCAGACACTCAGGTGCCCTATTAACTAATCAGTCAGGTGTTTCCCCTAATTTCCTGCCAGCTGACACCCTAGTAGTTTGGACTGTTTCCTGCTGTTAGAACAAAGCAGTGTTCCATCAGTTACATTCACCCCTCTCCCATGAGGACATTCTCACCACAGTGTGCCCCTGATGGACTAAGTGTTCCTGCCCAGCTGTTACGGACAGCAGCTCTTCTACTCCACAAGAGCAGAGAACCCTTTGCATAATTTAAGTACTGGACTAGAGTTTATTTGTTATTAGTGGTTATGCCTAGCGAGGCCCTCTATTGATGGGGCGGCTAGACACCCATGTCTGTTAAGTTTGGGTATGATATGTAAGTAAGAGTTAAGTAAGAGTTAAGATAGTCAAGTGAAGTATTGAGCCTTTCTTAGGAGTGAATTAACATAGTGAATTCAGGGGCGGCTGTACAAAAGGCTGTGAAGTATTTGTAGTTAATCATATCAGTAATGCTAGTTCATTATATCAGCGCTGTAGCTCCGCCCACCGGTGAAGTGGAGCAGAGCATGCTGGGCGATCTCCAGCTTAGAGAAGATCAGCTTGAGAGAAGTCAAGTGAGAGAAACTTCCAGCCATCCTCGTGTTTTTCCAACAGTTAGCTTTCATTGTGTTAGCCAAGGCCAGTGTGCGTTCTTGTTGATATACCACACACACACACACACAAACACACACACACACTTTGGTTGAAGCAAGTTGCCAGACCACTAAGTGCCTTAGACCATCCATACTACATACAATGTGTTGTGCTGTTCCGTGCCTGTGCATATTCAGCGTTATTAAACCACCTCAACTGGAATCTTACCAGTCTGTCATCTGTCGGGAGCACACGGGAGCGAACACATAAAGTAAAACTTAACCTAAAGAATATACAGTCCACCAAGTCCTCACTTACAGTATTGTACTGCAGTGAATGGAGTGGGTGGAGTAGAAAGTGTTGCTGGGCATATAGACCTCAGTCCTCCATGAAATTAAACCATATATATACATTCTACAGACCCTAGTGAGTAATCCCAACCCCACTTTTACGTAGGCACCTAGAATAGTTCTCTCTATAAGCCAATATGTATTTCATATACAGTGTATTGTGTCGGGGGCATTTATTTGACCTTGGAACAAATTTTAAAACCCACATTTAATGCAAATGTCACGTAAATATTAAAACATGAATCATTATTAATGTTTAGACAATTATTTTCCATATATCATGAATAAATACAGGTTAATGACACTTCTATACTATTACGTGGGTAACATTTATTTTTAAAATTTCCGAAATTCTGTGACCCGGAAATACTTTTGTAGTGTTGGTGACGAAAGGCTGGTAGCACAGAAGAAGAAACTGAAGCTACAGAGCTAGCAAGCTACTTGTTTTAGCCCACTATTTATGTTTAATCACTTCGTCCAACTTAGTCGTTGTCGAAATTTGAAGTGAACGTGATTCAATATATCCAATATACATCGCATGAGACTGTATTTATCGACTTTTAGTGCTCGCGAGCCAATCGTCCAAAGATGTCGGGTCGCCTTGAGTTCCAGACACAGCTAGCTTCCATTATGGAGGTATTGGCCAATGCAGCCGTGGCAGAAATCTGCAAACTGGTAGACGACGACTATGCGGTTGTAAGTTTGCAAATGTCACAATGCCAAAGGGAGAACAAAGGTTTGAAGCGAAAGCTGAATCTTCTCGAGCTGAAGATGGCCCGTGGTTACGCCGAGCGAAGGCTACGGGAAAGCGCAATGAACAGCCGACCCAACAGCAGAGTTCATATCAACACCAATGACAAATTCAGAGAGTCGTCTTTATCAACTGGTAAGAAGAATGTCAGTAATACCATACCATCTTAAATACTAGTTTATTTGATTACCCTGCTGATTAAAATAAAATAAAAACACCACTGGAAAATAGGGCAGGCTGACATGGCCAAAATATCGTAGAACGGTGTTTTAATTTTTGACGATATTTGACGGTTCTGAATAATACGTTCTAAATATGCTTTATAGGTAGTGCATTAAAAACGTAAATGGTTTTAATGGGCTTTTTCCATTCTGATTGCTTTATACTGTTCAATCAAACTTCAGCCAAAAATAATAGGTGGACAAAACTGACAGTAAAGTAGTCCTTTTTGTAGAACATTACATAGAAATCAAAATCCTATTTTGTAGCCTCAAACTCTGGTACTGTTTCTATTTGCATAGTTATTTGTTTACTTCCAGCATTCATTTCCAGCATTTTCATCAATTTCTTCATTTCCTGCAATCATTTTATCATTTGCACACTAACGTTTCTGTTAAAGTTTCCTTTATGACAATAATTATTCTCCTCTTTCACTGTATTTTCGGCTTTGATTGCAGTTCTTACTTTCGCCACTAGGGGCAGTCGGCCGAATTCCGGGGCTCTATTTGGCAAGCTTGCCTTCGGTTATGTCTAGATGGGATACAGCTTTTGTCAAATTGATGTGAAAAGTTGCTTTTTTTTGCATTTTAGCTAACCCTATCCCAGGGGTCTCCAACAGGTAGATGATAGATCTGAAGCTACCAGTAGCTCACAGCCCGACGAGTAGTTCGCTAAGCAATTCTGAAAGTGCATGCATTTTTTTCATGTTCCATAGTAAACTGTCAAACATAAAGCTCCTCCCGGCTACTATCCAATCAAAGCTACATTATCCAACCCCTGGTTAGCCACTATTGGCATAAAAAGCCAAACGTAACACAATATCTGCCAATTGATTTCCAGCAGTATTGCTCGTCTGCCTGTTTGGTGCACGCATTTGTCTATCACTCCGTAAGTAGCCAGTTAGTGATGCTAGTCATGATGACCATCTTGTGGGTAGACAAAGACTTTCCCAAAAAAAATTCTCAATTAATGTTAACTGCAAAGTAGGCTTAACTGACAGAAATATATCATGATTATTTGTATAAATTGGGTGGGCATTTTTGCAAACTCTGCCATGACGTTCTGCAGCAGTAGGCCTAGCATCGCTGTGGTCCTCTGTAGCTCAGCTGGTAGAGCACGGCGCTTGTAACGCCAAGGTAGTGGGTTCGATCCCCGGGACCACCCATACACACAAAAAAATAATGTATGCACGCATGACTGTAAGTCGCTTTGGATAAAAGCGTCTGCTAAATGGCATATATTATTATTATTATTATTATTATTATTATTATCGCTAGACCGACACATTCCTCTTTGTCTAAATGCGCAATTAAAAGGGTATTGCACTCAAATCAAAATGTGTTCGTTTTTTTCCCCAGACCTCAAAATTGTTATTCTGATGGGATTTAAGCATTGACATGGATTCAGAACATCAGTTTCTCTATGAATAATTGTACTATTGAGAAAAATAGAATTTTATGGGGTCTTATTGCTTGTTTATTTAAGCAATAAGGCCTGAGGGTCTGTGGCATATGGCGGATATACCACCGCTAAGGGCTGTTCTTATGCACGACCCAGTGCGGAGTACAGCCCTTAGCCGTGATATATTGGTAATATACCACAAACCCCCAGAGGTGCCTTATTGCTATTATAAACTGGTTACCAACCTAATTAGAAGAGTAAAAATAAATGTTTTGTCATACCAGTGGAATACGGTCTGATATACCACGGCTTTCAGGCAATCAGCATTCAGGGCTCGACCCATTATTTTACAAGGTATGTTGACCGAAAACACATCTCTTGTACACCAAGGATCCGGGGTTGCAGGGTAGAGGGGAAGTGAAAAATTTGCCAATTTGAAAGCTAAAAAAAAAAGGTTGGAGACCCCTGCCCTAACCCTTTTCCTAACCTTAACCTAATTCTCCTAACCTGCTATGTTAATTCTCCTAACCTGCTGCGTAATTTCTCCTAAACATTTTGACAAGCTGTATCCTTTCTAGACAAAACCCTTGCCCTCCCGTAGTTGTTGACTTGTGCTAGAAAGTTAGTTAGCTAGCAGTTATTGCCATCATTTTTTCCAGTCACTACTGAATTATTTTATGTAATAAATCAAACATTAAAATAGCGTTATAGAAGTTCAAGTCAAAATCCAAACTGGTCCGTGAATGAATACCGGTATATCATTTTGACGGTTTACCGCCAAGCCCTATGGGAAAACCATAAAAACGTGTGTAATATTGACAGCTTTTTCCCCCATTGGGGCCACCTACACTGAGTGTACAAAACAGAAACACCTTCGTAATATAGAGTTGCACCCCCTTTTGCCCTCAGAACAGCCTCAATTCGTCAGGGCATGGACTCTACAAGGTGTCAAAAGCGTTCCACAGGGATGCTGGCCCATGTTGACTCCAATGCTTCCCACAGTTGTCAAGTCGGCTGGTAGTGGATCTCTACTCCAACTAGCTTGTTCCATCTTATTCCACAGATGCTCAATTTAACTGAGATCTGGTGACTGGGCAGGCCACTGCAGTAAGCTGAATTCACTGTCATGTTCGTGGAACCATTCCTGGACAATCCTAGCCTTGTGGCATGGGGCATTATCCTGCTAGAAAAAAATCTATTCGCAGATGGATACACTGCTGCCATGAAGGGATGCACCTGAGTGGCGCAGTGGTCTAAGGCACTGCATCGCAGTGCTAACTGTGCCACTAGAGATCCTGGTTCGAATCCAGGCTCTGTCGCCGCCGGCCGCGACCGGGAGACTCATGGGCGGCGCACAATTGGCCCAGCGTCGTCCAGGGTAGGGGAGGGAATGGCCGGCAGGGATGTAGCTCAGTTGATAGAGCATGGCGTTTGCAACGCCAGGGTTGTGGGTTCGATTCCCACGGGGGGCCAGTATAAAAAAAAATATGTAAGTCGCTCTGGATAAGAGCGTCTGCTAAATGACTAAAATGTAAATGTAATGTAAATTAGCAACGATGTTCAGATATCCTGTGACATTTAAACGTTGCTCCACTTTTATCAAGGGGTCCAATGTGTGCCATGAAAACACACCCTACACCACCCCCACAAGCCTGCAATGTTGACACGCGGCATGATGGATGCATGCACTCGTGGTTTTCTCCGTACCCTAGTCCTCCCCTCAGTGTGAAACAGAAGGAACCGGGATTCATCAGACCAGGCAATGTTTTTCCAATTCTCTAGTGTTTTCGTTCCTTAACCCACTGCAACCGCAGTTTCTTGTTTTTTGCTGAAAGAACTCTGTAAGGTCGTCAGCTGCCATACCCCGTTTGTGTCACGGACTAACGAGTTGTGCAATCTTTTATTGGTCTTTGGGCACCAGTGTTGTAACTGTAGCCCGTCTGTTGCTCTGCACAATTCGTGTCAGCCTTCTTTGTCCTCTTTCATCAATGGCCTGCCGTTGGCTGGATGTCCTTTGGATGGTGGACCATTCTTGATACACACTGGAAACTGTTGAGTGTGAAACCCAGCAGCGTTGCAGTTCTTGACACACTCAAACCGTTGCGCCTGGCATCTACTACCATACCCCGTTCAAAGGCACTTAAATATTTTTGTCTTGCCCATTCATCTTCTGAATGACACACATACACAATCCATGTCTCAATTGTCTGAAGGCTTACAAAAAATCCTTCTTTAACCTGTCTCCTCTCCTTCATCTACCCTGATTTGAAGTGATTTAACAGGTGACATCAATAAGGGATCATAGCTTTCACCTGGATTAACCTGGTCAGTCTGTCATGGAAAGAGCATGTGTTCCTAATGTTTTGTACACTCACTGTATACAGTCATTGGGATCCACCTTTTTTGGGGGGTTATTAAAATCTGACAAAGCTCATCTAGGCCAATGTTACCTCGTCAACCTGCAATTTTTTAAATCAGTAATTTTTAATCATTTTTTTTAATTATAGGTGGTGTCTACAACATACAACTGGATCCCATGGGGATGTGGTCAGGAGGACCTGTAGCCAATAATGATCACAACAACAGCTCCCAGATGCATCCCAATCCCATCCGAGACAAGGTAAATTCAAGAAACCAATCCTGTAATGCTGGTTGTCAATGTCTTACACAGTTCAAGAAAACAAATATACTTGGTGGCTAACCGTTATATTTCATTATAGCATAGTCCTACAGTACACAATGGCCCATTTTGAACCGTTTTGGGCACTTGGCAGCGTCTGTCACCAGTAGGTCATCATCAACCATGTTGTGGTGTATATTTATGCAGTTAATTCCTGACCTTTCTATCTTCCAGTCGCCAGATCTGCAGCTTGTGGAGCCTGAGTCTCTTCTGGTCAAAGAGGAGAGGATGGAGGATCCCCTTGGAGACGCAGAGGCAGACGACGTAACACTGATCGGAGAGGACGGTTAGTGTGTTAGTCCGTCTCAAGTTTGGTTGCTGTGTTGCAGATACTGTAATTACTCACCCCATGCATTTGATCAACATCAAGACTCCATTCTCACACTAGTCAACCTTGCCATAACTTTGACTTGAGTTAGCTCAACCATTAACCTGCTCTCATTCCCTTCCTCTCTCCTCCAGGAGTGGTGGAGTGTGGACCTCGTGGAGGCAGAGGTAGAACCGGCGCTGAGGACACCCCATCCCATCCACCCACTTCAGCCCATGGCCCAGAGCAGCTCAGCCAGCCTCAGCACCCCGAGCAGCAGCAGCAGGGCCCCAGGAACAGGCACCGTGTGGAGGTCAGTGGCTCGGCACCTCTCCTTAAGTCTGACAGTGAACCCCAACACGCAGGACTGCTGCACCAACCCCACCCTGCTGAGTTTGATATGTTCGGTGGTGATGACGACAGAGGGGATGTTCTAGGGCCGCTGGGCTCGTTCTTTAATGAGAGCAACCAGGCAGAGACGGCCGGGGCCGGGCAGCCATCTTGTTCCTACAGCACAGTCGCTGAGGCCGCCGCGTCGTTTCAGTCCAGGCACCGCCGTCAACTTTCACTTCCTGCTTCGGTCACCATCCACCGCCATCTCCCGGGGAAACGAGAGGAGGTTCTGAACGTCGACGAGGAGGAGGAGGAGGAAGGGAAGGAGCCTCCGGAGAAGTGGGGCCGCGACAGTGGAATGTCTGCAATGTTTGGGGGAGGAGGCAGGTTCCAGGGTAACCATGGCAGCATGGCCGCCCCATCACAATCTCGCTCCATCAATGACATTGCGATGCCGTCGACTTCCGACGCAAACGGGTGGGCACACGGCGGCGGGGGCAGAAACACTGGCGGCGGCAACACTGGCTTCCCCCTGACGAGGGACGGCAAGGTCCCCCACAGGACCAGTGCCCGGGAGAAACTGTTCATCTGCAACTTCTGCGGCAAGGCGTTCAACCGGCCCAAGAAAGTGGAGATCCACCTGAGGACCCACACAGGGGAGAGACCATTCAGATGCAACACCTGTGGGAAGATGTTCTCTGAGGCTGGCAACCTGAAGAAGCACCAGAGGGTCCATACAGGGGAGAAACCCTTCCACTGTGAGCTCTGTGGAAAAGGATTCGCCTGGATACGCAACCTCAAGACCCACCATGAGAGGAACCATCCAGACGTATATCCCCCGGACATGAACAGGGACATGAGCCCTAGTTTTATCTCACCTGGACTACTGCCCAGTCATATGGTCAAGTGCCACAAAGAAGAACATAGGCAAATTACAGTTGGCCCAGAACAGAGCAGTATGGCTGGCCCTTAAATGTACACTGAGGTCTAATATCAATAACATGCATGTCAATCTCTCCTGGCTCAAAGTACAGGAGAGATTGACTGCATCACTACTTGTCTTTGTGAGAGGTATTGACATGTTGAAAGCACCAAACTGTCTTGTTCAGACAGCTAACACAGCTCAGACAGCCAAACATACCCCACAAGACATGCCACCAGGGGTCTCTTCACAGTCCCTAGTCCAGAACAGACTCTGGGAAACACACAGTACTACATAGAGCTATGACTACATGGAACGCTCTTCCACATCAAGTAACTCAAGCAAGCAGTAAAATCTGATTTAAAAAAACCCCAGATAAAACAAGACCTTATGGCACAATGCGGACTGTGAAGAGACACGCGCATACGCTAACACATGCACTCTACACACACACATACATTGTAATATTGAGTATTGTAGTGGTGTAATGTGTTGTATGATGTATTGTTTTATTTTTTGTGATTTGAATCCTGTTTGGACCCCCCTGGGCAGCAGCTAGTGGGGATCCTAATATATACGAATACAAAATTAGCTTCACCTAACGGCAGGGGCAGGGCCCCAACTTACTCATTTAGTTTTCCTTCTCATCTTAAGCTAATCAAGTTTCCACTGTGTTTTAGAAACCAGCCTAATGTTTCTAGCCAGGAGGACGCAACCTTATGATTAAAAATGAATCAGGGGTGACCTACCATCTGGCGAACTAACAGACCAACAACTAAACACTGCTCTAGGGCCAGTCATCATGAATCACAACTCACTAGAGTCAGAGCCCCGATAGATGGGTACGCATGCAAATGTTCTGGGGCATGACGGGTTGTTTTGATTATGTACATAAGACATTTCATATCAGTTGACTAAGGGAGGGTGAATATCTGGTCCAAAATAAGCTACCGATAAGGTATTCATGGTAAATGTCAACCTTAAAGTGTAAATCTGGAGTGGATGATGCTGGTTAGTTTTGTGTACATATTTAAAACAGTACTGTATATCTAATGCTAAGGGAATATTTTACATTGGACAAATTAACTTTGTAAATAAGGCCCAGCGGCCCCAATAAGTTTATGAATGAGTGGCAGTTTGTTAAAGTAAATAACTTTTCTCCTAAAGAATCAGCATGTATTACAATGCCTCTTCTATGTTTTTTTGATTTTCTACATATGGAACTATTATGAATAAAATACATTCCTTACACTGAGGTTTCTGTCATTATTGAAATTAATAGTCAATGGTGGTTTATATGGCAGACAAAGGAAAGCTGAAGGGATTCAAATGACTAACCAATAAGAAAAGCTGTACTGGAGTTACTTGAAAGTCTGTCACACAGAAATATCTCCCACCACCTACAAGAACACTCATAAATAGTCAATATTTGTTTAATCCTTATTTAGCAAGACACAAGTTTGTTAATCTTCCAAGAAGTTCCTAATGTCACTTAATCTTTGTGAAATAAATTATATATATATATCAAATCACTCAAACCCATAAGGTCACTATAACCACAATATTTAATTGGACAGGTCCAATAATGAGGTTCTGAGTAAAAGACATCTATTAACTAATCAAATGATGCAACAAGATGCATATAAAATATCAGTAAACATCTTATATAGCTACATAACATACTTGTTGCATACATGTAAGATATACACAATTTGTAATCATTGGTCTGAATATTTATTCCAGTCACAGTTGTAGTGTGTGATTTAGAAATGAATATGATTCATTGCATAATAGTAATTGTGATATCTAATTCCTGGTCCATCCCTGTGTTTCCAGTCTGCAGCAGTGGAGGACAGAGACCCTGACATCGTGCTGATCAAGGTGGAGGATCTGGACCCACAGGGAGGAGGACTCAGCATCCAGGAGGGTGAGTGGAGACTACAGGGGTGGAAGGCGGTGTGTGGTGAAAGTGGGTAGTGGTGCTAACAGCAGGGCTTGGTAATCAAGGTGTTAGACTTATTAGGATCTGATACAAGGCTAGTTAGATCCCATGTAAAGACTACGCTGTTGCAGACATCCCTGCCTGTTATAGAGCTTTGAAAACATGTTATAATGGCATTGACATTCCCCAAGTTTAGCTCCATGGTGAGATCGCCCATTGATTTCAACACCAGCCAGTGGTGTGATTGTGACGCTGTATTCTCTTCACCAGGGCTTGAGGAGTCGACCAGAGACAACTACAGAGGAGGAGCATTACCCCTGGAGGCCACCCACCACACCTCACCCTCAGACCACACCCACCACCACCCCGGGACGACCAGGCACCACACCACGGAGGTCAGCTATGGCCGTGTGTCGTACGAGAACCACCCCCTTCCACTGTGGACGAATGGGGGCAGTGGTGGTTCTGGTGACACTAGCGTCCCAGGGCCGTCCTCCCTCAACCTCTCCTACCCAGCAGGCCCAGGCATGCTGATCATGGGAGGGAGGATGGGGCCTGCTGGCTCAGAGATGGGTCAGCACAGGGGTTTCACTGTAGAAGGCTCCGGAAGCTTCTCCGGTTCTATGGGTTGTAGAGAGGGGTCAGAGATGGCTGGTTATGAGATTGCAGAGGCACAGGGGGGTCAGGATACGTACAAAAGCGGGAGGAAGAAAGCGGTGAGGAAGAAAGCGTACCTCTGCAAGTTCTGTGGTAAAGGGTTCTCCTCCCCGGCCAATCTAGAACCGCACCTTAGAACCCACACGGGCGAACGGCCGTTTGGGTGCACGGTGTGCGGGAAGCACTTCTCTCAGTACTGGAACCTTAAGATCCACAAGAATGTTCACACGGGGGAGAGGCCATACCCCTGCGCGCTCTGTGGGGAACGCTTTGCCGATCCCAGCAACCTAAAGAAACACCAGAAACGACATCATCCTCAGCAGTAGTAGTACTAGATGGGACAGGGATATAATATCAACCATCTATTACAATATGAGGAGGGCCAGGTTTTTCCTGAAAGCTCAGATGGTTATAGATTTCAACTAGGACCAAGTGTTGTCCCTGATCACATGACCTGACCAGAAACAACTCTGATAGTTATAGGATAAAACTAGGACCCAGAGTTTTTCCTCTGGTCAGGTCACATGATCAGGAATCTCTTGGCCTTGAATCTAGACCCTATATTAGAATTAGTAAAGGGGCTTAGGGAAGGGTTGTTGGTGGAGTCTTAATCTCTCGTGGGAAGATGCACGTGCATTTGAAGCAATTACGCAAAGATTTTAATTTTGGGTGTCCGAGATTAGTGTAGTCTGGGTAATTTTGTCTTAGCTGGTGATGGTAATAAGCATATTTATTTGTTTTCTATTCATAAAGATGTATGAAAATTATACTATGTGGTGAGAATAGTGCATGTTTGATCAAATCCATTTAGAAGATAGATGATTCCCCTTATACAGTGGGGAGAACAAGTATTTGATACACTGCTGATTTTGCATGTTTTCCTACTTACAAAGCATGTAGAGGTCTGTAATTTGTATCATAGATACACTTAAACTGTGAGAGACGGAATCTAAAACAAAAATCCCACTCCTCCATACAGACCTTCTCCAGATCCTTCAGGTTTCAGGGCTGTCGCTGGGCAATACGGACTTTCAGCTCCCTCCAAAGATTTTCTATTGGGTTCAGGTCTGGAGACTGGCTAGGCCACTCCAGGACCTTGAGATGCTTCTTACTGAGCCACTCCTTAGTTGCCCTGGCTGTGTGTTTCGGGTCGTTGTCATGCTGGAAGACCCAGCCATCTTCAATGCTCTTACTGAGGGAAGGAGGTTGTTGGCCAAGATCTCGCGATACATGGCCCCATCCATCCTCCCCTCAATACGGTGCAGTCGTCCTGTCCCCTTTGCAGAAAAGCATCCCCAAAGAATGATGTTTCCACCTCCATGCTTCACGGTTGGGATGGTGTTCTTGGGGTTGTACTCATCCTTCTTCTTCCTCCAAACACGGCGAGTGGAGTTTAGACCAAAAAGCTATATTTTTGTCTCATCAGACCACATGACCTTCTCCCATTCCTCCTCTGGATCATCCAGATGGTCATTGGCAGGGGGACCTTGCGTGCGCTGCAGGATTTTAATCCATGACGGCGTAGTGTGTTACTGATCCCTTACCTTCCTCATGATCATTAATGCCCCACGAGGTGAGATCTTGCATGGAGCCCCAGACCGAGGGTGATTGACCGTCATCTTGAACTTCTTCCATTTTCTAATAATTGCGCCAACAGTTGTTGCCTTCTCACCAAGCTGCTTGCCTATTGTCCTGTAGCCCATCCCAGCCTTGTGCAGGTCTACAATTTTATCCCTGATGTCCTTACACAGCTCTCTGGTCTTGGCCACTGTGGAGAGGTTGGAGTCTGTTTGATTGAGTGTGTGGACAGGTGTCTTTTATACAGGTAATGAGTTCAAACAGGTGTAGTTAATACAGGTAATGAGTGGAGAACAGGAGGGCTTCTTAAAGAAAAACTAACATGTCTGTGAGAGCCGGAATTCTTACTGGTTGGTAGGTGATCAAATACTTATGTCATGCAATAAAATGCAAATTAATTACTTAAAAATCATACAATGTGATTTTCTGGATTTTTGTTTTAGATTCCGTCTCTCACAGTTGAAGTGTACCTATGATAAAAATTACAGACCTCTACATGCTTTGTAAGTAGAAAAACCTGCAAAATCGGCAGTGTATCAAATACTTGTTCTCCCCACTGTAACACCAAGGTATAGGTTCAACATACAACAAAAACCAGTAAATGGGTTGAAGTAACCATATTTGTTAGCAGTAAACTTGTAAATATCTTGTTGGGTGATGGTACTATTTTCTATTTTGAGTTCAAAATACTCTACGCTTATAGGGATAAGTCTATTGTGTCACAATTCTGTGAAACTTTAATCGATGTCCTTATCTTGTAATGTTAAAAGAAGATTAAAATGTTTCTTTGCAAAAACGATGAATGAATTAATGTGGTTATTAACATTACATTACTCCATCACAGGACATTCAATTTCCTCAACTGTGACACAATATCAATATCTTAAAGAGCATTCATCACATCCACAATCTATGCCTAAAATGGGAATAAAATAATTATCACTTAAAGATATTCTCCGGTACTTTTGTATACTTTTTAGCCAGTAGTTCTGAAAGTAACACCCACGAGCCAAAAGTGGTCCTGGAAAATTGCGTTCTACATCACAAATGTGCAGATGTGTGCACCACCTCACTGCTCTCTCTCTACTTTGTGCGCGTCTTGCTAGCTTTCACTCAAATGGCAAGGGGCTGAAGCTTATTGGTTGAAACTCGAATTGCTAAGGGGCTGGCCCACGTGGGGGTAAATGTAGGGAAAATGGCGCCACACAGCTTCCAGAAAACAGTCGCTTTCAAACAAGGGATTTTATGGATAATAGAGGGAAGACAGTAATTCTGCTCATAGATTATGCATGTATGAGCCACACATTGACACATCCAGCCCAAAGCGGGAGGTTTAAAAAATACTATATACTCACCAGTACCGGAGCATGTCTTTAACAAATTTACTAGTTTTAAGAAATTATTATTTATAGCATGGAAGTCAAAATGGTGAATTAGATTTTCCTAAATATATGTTTGATTTACAGTACACGGAGTATACAAAACATTAGGAACACCTGCTCTTTCCATGACAGACTGACCAGGTGAAAGCTATGATCCCTTATGGTTGACACTTGTCAAATCCACTTCCATCAGTGTAGCTGAAGGGGAGGAGATAGGTTAAAGAATGATTTTTCGCCATGAGACAATTGAGACATGGATTGTGTATGTGTGCCATTCAGAGGGTGAATGCCACAGGAATGGATATCTGAACATCATTACCAGTCAGGCGCATCCTTTCATAGCAGCAATGTATCCATCTGCAAATTGAGTTTTTCAGCAGGATAATGCCGCATGCCACAAGGCTAGGATTGTCCAGGAATGGTTCCACGAACATGACAGTGAATTCAATTTACTGCCCAGTCACCAGATTTCAATCCAATTGAGCGTCTGTGGGATGAGATGTAACATGCTATTTGGAGTAGAGATCCACTACCAGCCAACTTGACACAACTGTGGGAAGCATTGGAGTCAACATGGGACAGCATCCTTGTGGAATGCTTTCCACACCTTGTAGAGTCCATGCCCTGATGAATTGAGGCTGTTCTGAAGGCAAAAGCGGGTCCAACAGAATATTACAGTAATTACAGTAACCTCTAAATCAAATCCAATTTTATTGGTCATGTACACATATTTAGCAGATGTTTTTGCGGGTGTAGCGAAATGCTTATGTTTCTAGCTCCAACAGTACAGTAATACCTGACGATACAAAGCAATACATGTACAATTCTGAAAAAGAAAGGGATTATGAAATATATAAGTATTAGAACTAGCAATGTCAGAGTCCGGAATATAAATATTTATGTATATGATGGTGTGTATACAGTCGTGGTCAAAAGTTTTGAGAATGACACAAGTATTGGTCTTCACAAAGTTCGCTGCTTCAGTGTTATGAGATATTTTTGTCAGATGTTATTATGGTATACTGAAGTATAATTACAAGCATTCCATAAGTGTCAAAGGCTTTTATTGACAATTACATTAAGTTTATGCAAAGAGTCAATATTTGCAGTGTTGACCCTTCTTTTTCAAGACCTCTGCAATCCGCCCTGGCATGCTGTCAATTAACTTCTGGGCCACATCCTGACTGATGGCTGCCCATTCTTGCATAATCAATGCTTGGAGTTTGTTAGAATTTGTGGGTTTTTGTTTGTCCACCCGCCTCTTGAGGATCGACCACAAGTTCTCAATGGGATTAAGGTCTGGGGAGTTTCCTGACCATGGACCCAAAATGTTGATGTTTTGTTCCCCGAGCCACTTAGTTATCACTTTTTCCGTATGGCAAGGTGCTCCATCATGCTGGAAAAGGCATTGGTCGTCACCAAACTGTTCTTGGATGGTTGGGAGAAGTTGCTCTCGGAGGATGTGTTGGTACCATTCTTTATTCATGGCTGTGTTCTTAGGCAAAATTGTGAGTGAGCCCACTCCCTTGGCTGAGAAGCAACCCCACACATGAATGGTCTCAGGATGCTTTACTGTTGGCATGACACAGGACTGATGGTAGCGCTCACCTTGTCTTCTCCGGACAAGGTGTTTTCCGGATGCCCCAAACAATCGGAAAGGGGATTCATCAGAGAAAATCCTGTGTAGCTCAGTTGGTAGAGCATGGTGCTTGCAACGCCAGGGTTGTGGGTTCGTTTCCCACGGGGGACCAGTATGAAAAAATGTATGCACTCACTAACTGTAAGTCGCTCTGGATAAGAGCGTCTGCTAAATGACTAAAATGTAAATGTGAATGACTTTACCCCAGTCCTCAGCAGTCCAATCCCTGTACCTTTTGCAGAATATCAGTCTGTCCCTGATGTTTTTCCTGGAGATAAGTGGCTTCTTTGCTGCCCTTCTTGACACCAGGCCATCCTCCAAAAGTCTTTGCCTCACTGTGCGTGCAGATGCACTCTCACCTGCCTGCTGCCATTCCTGAGCAAGCTCTGCACTGGTGGTGCCCCGATCCCGCAGCTGAATCAACTTTAGGAGACGGTCCTGGCGCTTGCTGGACTTTCTTGGGCGCCCTGACGCCTTCTTCACAACAATTGAACCTCTCTCCTTGAAGTTCTTGATGATCCGATAAATGGTTGATTTAGGTGCAATCTTACTAGCAGCAATATCCTTGCCTGTGAATCCCTTTTTGTGCAAAGCAATGATGACGGCACGTGTTTCCTTGCAGGTAACCATGGTTAACAGAGTAAGAACAATGATTTCAAGCACCACCCTCCTTTTAAAGCTTCCAGTCTATTATTCTAACTCAATCAGCATGACAGAGTGATCTCCAGCCTTGTCCTCGTCAACACTCTCACCTGTGTTAACGAGAGAATCACTGACATGATGTCAGCTGGTCCTTTTGTGGCAGGGCTGAAATGCAGTGGAAATGTTTTTGGGGATTAAGTTCATTTTCATGGCAAAGAGGGACTTTGCAATGAATTGCAATTCATCTGATCACTCCTCATGACATTCTAGAGTATATGCAAATTGCCATCATCAAAACTGAGGCAGCAGACTTTGTGAAAATTTGTATTTGTGTCATTCTCAAAACTTTTGACCACGACTGTAGACATTATGGACAGTATATAAATAGAAAAGGTGTGTACAGCGGTAGTTATATAGGATAGGACTATAATACAGTATATACATATGAAGTGGGTAAAACAGTATGTAAACATTATTAAAGTGACCAGTGTTCAATGACTATGTACAAAGGGCAGCAGTCTCTAAGGTGCAGTGTTGAGTACCGGGTGGTAGCCGGCTAGAGTTCTGGGCAGGGTACTGGGCGAAGGCCGTCTAGTGGTGACTGTTTAACAGTCTGATGGCCTGCAGATAGAAGCTGTTTTTCTGTCTCTCTGCCCCAGCTTTGATGCACCTGTACTGTCTCCACCTTCTAGATGGTAGCGGGGTGAACAGGTCGTGGCTCGGGTGGCTGAGGTCCTTGATGATCTTCTTGGCCTTCCTTTGACACCGGGTGCTACAGATGTCCTGGAGGGCAGGCAGTGTGCCCCCGGTGATGCGTTGGACTGACCGCTATCTATCTAGAGTTTAGTTCATCTCATAGGCTCTTTCTCCTCTCTTCTTCCTAGTTTGCAGCTCCTGAATCAACTCCATCAACACTAAGACTGGGACAGAACCTGGGAAGTATCACACCAACAGGAGGACCTGACCTGACAGCAGAGTGTAAGTGGAGAATGAAAATAAACCAGGAATGCATGATAACCGTGTCGGCGCCCACCAGACAGTGTCACTGAGCTACTCACTTATAATAGTTTACTAAAAGCTATTTTCTTAATGAGGAGGGAAACGAGGCTAGTTCAGTCCCCCTTTAAGTTGAATGCACTAACTGTAAGTCACCGTGGATAAGTGTGTCTGCTAAATCAGGGTTTTCCAAACTCGGTCCTGGGGTCCCCCCTGAGTGCATGTTTTGGGTTTTGCCCTAGCACTACACTAATTAAAATAATCAAAACTTGACGATGAGTTTATTATTTGAATCAGCTGTGCAGTGCTAAGGCAAAAACCAAAATGTGCACCCAGGGGGGGTCCCAGGACCGAGTTTGGGAAACCATAACTAAAATGTAAAAGGCCTCTCTAGCTTATTATCCTTTACCATAACTTTTAACTCAGAATGAGTGTCTTAACTAGTATTTACAATAAACATGCACCTTTTCCATGTTCCTTATCCAGGTACTGTGGAGTCCTCCAGACCCACACTTCCCGCCCCTGCCTCACAAAAAGGTATTGGAACCACCAGTCCCACAGCGAGCCTAGGTAATACAGCCAATGTGCCCAAGGGAGCGCCAGACAACACACCTCCAACCCAGACCACACAACAGCTCAGCAAGCAGAGAGCAGCCAACACGCAAGGCTCTGAGTACTCACTGTTTGAGCTGGAGACCTTCTTCACGCGCTGGGCCCCAGACACATCGGCATCAACAGCGCCCTCCGGTGGTCCCTCGTGCTCCTACACCGACGACACTACAGACACTGACCCAGACTGCCTCATAGTCGACCCAGAGCCTCATCCCCAGCTCCCCTCAGCGACTGTCAGGCCCACAGGGGAGGGTGTGCCTTTCTCTGGGCATCAGGGAGTTCAAGCAGCCACTCTGGGTGTGGGTGGGGCCATCCAGGGGCATCCCACATGGAGCAGGGCAGCCATTTTGAGAGCGTCTCAACAAGCACATCAGCGGCAGCTTCAACGACGCCTCAGAGCACAGCAGCTACAACAGACTCACCCAGAAAACCCAACTACCTCCACCACCAACACTACTAGTACCGGTATGTCTTCCCAATCCCTTCACTCCCTGGTAGGTCTACCACCAGGGAGAGGGGCTACGGCCAAAGGCTTTGCCCACATCGAGGTGACCCTGGCTGGACAGCAGGCAGCCCAGCTGGCCCAGCAGCACTGCGATGCGGCCGGGAGGAGAAAGAGCTACGTGTGCCGAGCCTGCGGTAAGGCCTTCACCGGTCAGTCCAACCTGGAGGCTCACCAGAGGGTACACACAGGGGAGAAGCCGTTCAGGTGTGCCACCTGTGGGAAGATGTTCTCAGAGGCTGGCAACCTGAAGAAGCACCAGAGGGTCCATACAGGGGAGAAACCCTTTGCCTGTAGCCACTGTGGGAAGTGCTTCGCCTGGATATGCAACCTCAAGACGCACCAGCAGTCAGTCTGTGGAGGTGGAGGAGGAGGGGTGTGAGGCATAGAATTAGAATCAGTAGACTGGACGGACATGGTTCTAAAATCTACAATAGAATATTCCTCACACAGACATTAATGGGAATTCATTCTAATTCTATGTTGTGCGAGCAACAACACCCCAAACCTCCAAAACAAACACTACAATACAAAGGAAATGTAAAAGGGATTAGCAGAATGTTGTCTTTACATGTGACACTTTTTTCCTCTGTTCAACTCCAGATCTTTGTTACAGTAGTTAAAATAAGGGGCTTATAATTTTATGGCCGACATACTACCTTAGGCGATTATTAGATAAAGTATCTTTATTTGAAAGTAAAATGTGGAATTAATATCGAATATCATGTGCGTATTTTATGAACAAATGTATTTTTTATATTATTAAGGTACACCTTTTTTTTATTTGCAAGATTTGACATGTACTAAATAATTGTCAATCTGTGTCAGTCATTCAATAGCAAGTAATATAATGTGGTCACAGACAGTAACATCAAAATAAACATATTTTCTTAACACAATAAGGTAGTATTTGGTACTAAATATTCACAACGATTATGAACTATTCTGTGCTTTTGTTAGACCAGCAAGTTTGTTTTAAAAATCAGTTTTCTGACTTGCTACCTAGCCACATCGCTCCGGCCAAACGCCACGCCCACTAGCGTTTATTTTCCACGATGAATGTATGGACTCTGAAGCTATCGATATAGCAGCGGAATTACATAAAAAAGGCAACACACTTTCACCCGTAAATGCCAAATGCATGACTTGTTCGTTTCAAAGGTCTATAGAAAAAAGATAGCGCCCAACGTGGGGCTCGAACCCACGACCCTGAGATTAAGAGTCTCATGCTCTACCGACTGAGCTAGCCGGGCCTACAAGCAGGCTGTATTTGCAGATGAATTTGAAAGAACGGCGGGAAAGTCTGAAATTAAATATAATTATTTGTAGCGTTTTGCCACATAGCGGTTGCATTTATCATTTACACAATGACTGTAGGCCCCCGTAACAAAAACTGATTTGGCCTACAGTCATTGTGTAAATGTTAAATGCAACCGCTATGTGGCAAAACGCTACAACTAATTATATTTATTTTCAGACTTTCCCGCCGTTCTTTCAAATTCATCTGCAAATACAGCCTGCTTGTAGGCCCGGCTAGCTCAGTCGGTAGAGCATGAGACTCTTAATCTCAGGGTCGTGGGTTCGAGCCCCACGTTGGGCGCTATCTTTTTTCTATAGACCTTTGAAACGAACAAGTCATGCATTTGGCATTTACGGGTGAAAGTGTGTTGCCTTTTTTATGTAATTCCGCTGCTATATCGATAGCTTCAGAGTCCATACATTCATCGTGGAAAATAAACGCTAGTAGGCGTGGCGTTTGGCCGGAGCGATGTGGCTAGGTAGCAAGTCAGGTAAGCTAGGTTCAAACCAGGCATTTTACTATCGCTTCCCTTAAAAATATCATTAATATAACATACATGATACATGATGTATAAATACGCCACAATACATGATGGTGAAAAAGATTAAATCCATCCACCGCTGGGTAACCTAGCTAACGTAGAAGGCGTAAAATAGAACCTTTGCGTTATGTGCACAGCTGTAGCTGTATTCTCATTGGCCAATTCTTGTGGCGCGGTCTCTGGTCGGTCATCGAGGTTGAATTCTTGGTACAGTTTTGGTAGAGGACATGGTGAAAAAGGACTAGCAGAGGATGGTTTCGATCCATCGACCTCTGGGTTATGGGCCCAGCACGCTTCCGCTGCGCCACTCTGCTCTGGAATGCTTCAACAAAGGATTTTGTTCATAAACCTGAGGTAGGGCATATGTAACATATATCAGCTTCTGGTTTCATTGCTACTCTTTTCTTTTGTTGTATATTATTTGTTTATATTTACTTTTGTACCCATAATTTGTCATCATTACAGTTCAATACATTCATACACTTCCCTTTCACCCTTTCAAAAACAATTAGCTACCTTTTTCAAAAGGTAAACATTTGATAATACTCTTGTTTCACAAATACAATGTGCATAATATATAATGCATGTGTATTTATGGGCGCTGATTTATTTGTGAATTTACTGGGTCTATTTATGTATCTGAACATTACTAACAATGATTGTTATAACTAACCCATTGTTCTAGCTGTGCTACTACTGCATGTGGGTATACGACTGAGAATGAAGAAAAGTATTAGTTCCCTGACCGGGAATCGAACCCGGGCCGCGGCGGTGAGAGCGCCGAATCCTAACCACTAGACCACCAGGGAAAGTTAGGTAACTCAGGACAGTTTGACTATTCATCTGGGTTACTATTTGACGCTTTGCCCTCTGCCTGGTAGAGGATGTTTTCACAGTGAAAACAATCTTCACATGAACTTGATTGGTCAACTCGCCCAGCTCTCCTGCATTCATTTACATAACTGGTATCCTTTTGGGTTAACTTTGCCCATTCAGAGGACTGTAAGAAAACGTTGGTTTACTGATGTAACATTGGTTCTCTGAGTAGAGTAACTGGTCGCCAAACGACCTATGGTAACTCCTGCCCCTTCACGCGATGTGATTGAGATGCTTAATATCAAAGTAATTTACAGTCATGCCACACCCGTACTGTACCCGCGTGACCTGCCACTGTAAAAGGCAGTGTGGCTGATATACTTAAGAAATAACGCCGGAAGGGGTGTGGTATATGGCCAATATACCAAGGCTAACGCAGGACGCAACTTGGAGTGCCTGGATACAGCCCTTAGCCGTGGTATATTGGCAATATACCACAAACACCTGAGGTGCCTTAATGCTATTATAAACGAGTTACCAACGTAATTAGAGCAGTAAATATATTTTCATACCCGTAGTATACTTTCAGCCAATCAGCATTCAGGGATCGAACAACCCAGTTTATAATGTCTATTACTTCACTTGAACCCCACAGAGGTGGAGGAACGCCATGAAAGCTTGGCGACCCATTACTCTACTCAGAGAACCAAGGTTACATCCGTAACCAAACATTCTCTTTTCTTTTCCTAACGGGTCGCCAAACAACCTATGGGAGAGGCTGTACCAAAGAGGTCGTTCAGACAACAGAGTGGGATAACTCAAATTTTTACTTAGTCCAGATGAGTCCCTGGGACATCCTTGTATCCATCACAGGATGCAACAGAATATAATTACCCGACAGGGTAACACAGAATTTCAACTGTGGTATACAACCATATACACAATTAAGCTGAAAGCTAGGACATACAACATGATGCTTCAATTGGGTGCAACAGCACCAAGAGTGGAAGGCCTTTGTATAGAAAATCTCACTGATTGTTGATAAGTATAGGTTCATGGTAAGCTCACCTATATGGGTTGAGAGAGCGTGCCATGTACAGAACCACAGACCCCACTGATGGTGTGGACATAACATTGAGTCTGTAGTAGGGCTGTTGTGGTGACCGTATTACCGCCACACCGGCGGTCACGAAACTTGAAGGTAGTCAAATTCCACATGACTGTTTAGTCACGGTAATTAGGCTTCTCCAAGCTCTGATGCTGCTGATGGTCATTGGTAGCCTACCAAACTTGTAACTGCCTGGTACTCAGCACTCTGTTGTCCCTCTAATCACTGTGACATCAATGAAAATGTAATCGAAAAACAAATCTTCATGAGAGCCCATGAGCTCATGTTGAGCAACATTTCTACAGGCTATGCAATTGCGCGAGAAAACAGAGTGATGGCCTCTATTAAAAAGAGGAGGATCCCATCAGCTTAATTTGGGATCTATCGCATCATACAACTGTCCCAGACTATGTTTGAAATATTTATTTATTGCACAGAATAGAATTGATCAACTTTTGTACTGTGGAGGATAGTAGATTGATGTAGGCTAGTGCTTTTGCTGTTCGTTAGTCCTACTCATCTTGTTGGCTGACGAAAAGTAAATGTGGACAGTTCTTCCAATATCTTCAATATGCACCTCGGAATTGGATAAGGACGCGCAATTGCGTCCCAAATGTGTCTGTCTTCACTTGTAGCCTGTGAGAAAGACCTGATCACGTGATGAAGAGCCGTGTGAGCAATAGGTGCTTCAGAGCACGCAGCACTCAGGGAGAAGGGAATTATAATTATTACACTTAGCCCAAGGGCACAACGGCCACTGGCCCGCAAAAGGAATTGATTTTTTTAGGGTGCATAACGGCCACACAAAGGGGATGCCGCTGGGAAATTCGAGGCATTATCAAGTGCTTGTCAAATTGTGAATGAGAGACTGATGAAGTGTGTACAGCCTGCGCAAAAAACAAAGCAGAGCTCATGCCTTTCAAGCGACTTTTTTCAAATCATCATTAGAGTCGCATCATGCAGCCTTACAATGTATTAAAAATCATATCATACTAAATGGAGTGTCTCGGTTTTACATACAGAATAGTACGAAATGCTCTGAGACCAGTTTGAGAAACTCACTTGGGTGAAACAATAGCCAATAGAAAGGCAGTCTTGACTGAGAGCTCACATAGCTCAATTGAAGACAGGGGCTCAAATGGTGGGCTCATATGTGATCGTAGGACAACATCTAACTCCCATGAGGGTACTGAAGGACCCCTGGGGGGCAGTAGTCTGCTGGCACCTTTCATGAATTGCGATACTAGAGGGTGTGCCCACGTTGAAGACGTCTAAATCGGTCCACTAATACAGGACTAGTAAAGGACCAGTGCACTACTTTTGTGATTAAAAAAAACAACAAAATGTATTGCAGTGTTTACCAGCATTTGTAACTTCAGTCTGATAATTATCTGTAACAGTTAATCTGATAATACTTGTGGAATATAAAAAACTTGCTTGATAGGCCTATATGTTTTCTAGTTCCTTGAAATGCAAATGCAACTTATTTCTAATGTGAAAACTAAAATGGTCTATTCATAACTTTTTAGTAGATGCTCTTATCCAGAGCAATTTACAGTAGTGAGTCCATTCATTTACATACTAGGTCCCCCATGGGAATCAAACCCACAACCTTAGTATTGCAAGTGCCAAGCTCTACCAACTAAACCACATCATCACAAACCACTTGATGTCTCAATGTACTCAATTACTGTATTGTGCATTGTTTTTCTTCATGGTGATGGAAAGTCTACAGGTACAGATTATTTCACTTATAATTCACTGTTTCACAATTCCAGTGGGTCAGAAGTTTACATACACTAAGTTGACTGTGCCTGTAAACAGCTTGGAAAATTCCAGAAAATGATGTCATGGCTTTAGAAGCGTCTGATTGGAGGTGTGCCTGTGGATGTATTTCAAGGCCTACCTTCAAACTCAGTGCCTCTTTGCTTGACATCATGGGAAAATCAAAATAAATCAGCCAAGACCTCAGCAAAATAATTGTAGACCTCCACAAGTCTGGTTAATCCTTGGGAGCAATTTCCAAACGCCTGAAGGTACCATGTTCATCTGTACAAACAATAGTACGTAAGTATAAACACCATGGGACCACGCAGCCGTCATACCGCTCAGGAAGGAGATGCGTTCTGTCTCCTAGAGATGAACGTACTTTGGTGCGAAAAGTGCAAATCAATCCCAGAACAACAGCAAAGGACCTTGAGAAGATGCTGGAGGAAACAGGTACAAAAGTATCTATATCCACAGTAAAACGAGTCCTATATTGACATAACCTGAAAGGCCGCTCAGCAAGGAAGAAGCCACTGCTCCAAAACCGCCATAAAAAAGCCAGACTACGGTTTGCAACTGCACATGGGGACAAAGATCGTACCTTTTGGAGAAATGTCCTCTGGTTTGAAGAAACAAAAATGGAACTGTTTGGCCATAATGACCATCGTTATGTTTGGAGGAAAAAGGGGGATGCTTGCAAGCCGAAGAACACCATCCCAACCGTGAAGCATGGGGGTGGCAGCATCATGCTGTGGGGGTGCTTTCCTGCAGGAGGGACTGGTGCACTTCACAAAATAGATGGCATCATGAGGAAGGAAAATTATGTGGATATATTGAAGCAACATCTCAAGACATCAGTCAGGAAGTTAAAGCTTGGTCGCAAATGGGTCTTACAAATGGACAATGACCCCAAGCATACTTCCAAAGTTGTGGCAAAATAGCTTAAGGACAACAAAGTCAAGGTATTGGAGTGGCCATCACAAAGCCTAGACCTCAATCCTATAGAAAATTTGTGGGCAGAACTGAAAAAGCGTGTGCGAGCAAGGAGGCCTACAAACCTGACTCAGTTACACCAGCTCTGTCAGGAGGAATGGGCCAAAATTCACCCAACTTATTGTGGGAAGCTTGTGGAAGGCTACCCGAAACGTTTGACCCAAGTTAAACAATTTAAAGGCAATGCTACCAAATACTAATTGAGTGTATGTAAACTTCTGATCCACTGGCAATGTGATGAAAGAAATAAAAGCTGAAATAAATCATTCTCCCTACTATTATTCTGACATTTCACATTCTTAAAATAAAGTGGTGATCCTAACTGACCTAAAACAGTGAATTTTTACTAGGATTAAATGTCAAGAATTGTGAAAAACTGAGTTTAAATGTATTTGGTTAAGGTGTATATAAACTTCCGACTTCAACTGTAGATGACCAGCTTATGTACAACACAGTAATGTACATTTACATTAAGTGGTTTGTAAGGATGGTAAATTAATACTGCACAAAAAGTGGTTGTTTTCCATGTTATTTGATCAAGAAAAATATTTAATTTGATGAGGATGTTTTGTGTCTTTGAACATAACTTTGCACCTTTTGTTGTAAATGTTTGAGGACAGGGTTTTGTTCTTTTTGGATCCCGTTAGAATGACAATCACAGAGAAAGGGACAGGGCAACAACTCTTACAATTCCAACTATTGAATCCTGCAAGATACCGTTCTTAATTATACAACTACTTTTTTGCCAAAGCAGAGATGCTGAAAAATTGTTTTGTTCTCACTACAGATGTCTATATCGGTCTGCTAATACTAGTAATGGCCCAGTGTACTACTTTTGTGAACACATATTTTTTTTTTGTGTAAATATTTTTTATTCATATTTTTTTTATATTCAGATTTTTCAGGGGGTGCTGCAGCATCATCATCATCACCCCTAGTTCCTGTGGCTATGCCTGGAATGGCTCAAGAAGGAGGCTAGACTGTTCTGGAGCGGCCAGCGAAGAGTTCAGATCTGAATTACATCCCTAACCTATGGCGAGCGCTGAAAACAACAGTTGGTGGAGGGCACCCCTAAAACATTGAAGAATTAGAGCAGTTATCTTGGTCAAAGGCTGTGCAACCAAGTACTAGCTCCTGGGTGCCAATAACTTTACCCATGCCATTTGTCATTTTCTAAATTAAAATTGTCAACTTAAGTTTACAAAAATACAATTGGTTCTGCAGTGTTGAAAATCCAATAACAAGGTGTGGAGACCAAACGTTTTTTTTCTTCAATTTCAACTTATTAGAGAAGAAATAGGTCATTCTTTAAGAAAGTTGCAAGGGTGCCTATATATTTGGCCACAATTGTATGATTGAATTGTTGACAACACACTATATTATGCAACATAAATGGGTTAAACCACATTTCATGCCCCATGGGGTCAATAATCAATATTCAGACTAAAGGTTGCCTTTAAAATAATACCTGTAATAGTAATAAAATAAAACACTTTTATTATCTCAAAATGTAGTCTGAACATGTGGGAAACATGATGGAAATTCAAGAAAAACATTTTGGTGGATATTGCACACTATACACCACCTGAAAACGCATTCATTTCAATGTAATTGAATATTCATGTTTTGTCACACAAAATTACCATAGTTTTCCCAAATTCAACATCAGTCCTCATTTAACAATGCTTACCTAACTATGAAAGCCATTGAAGCAGACCTAAAGTAATTTATTTAATATATATATTTTTATAAGCAAAAATGTTATGCAAATTGCAATTCTAATCCTGCTTGACTTCTCAACCGCCTGGTAGAGCTCTGTAATTTCCAAATGAAACATAAAGTTGAAAAAGTTTTTATTTGAGTTGTTCATAATAGGAATTTACAGTGAAATAACACATTTTGTTCAACGTGTTTTTCAAGAAGTGACAGTTAAGATGTGGCTTTGTTTTTGTGCAAAAGCGCAGGTGGATTGCCACTCTAACAGCTGTGCACGGGCTAAAAAAACAAGACCAAAACATCTCTGCCCTCCTTTCAACCCTGCCAGCTGTCTTTCTGGTAAACATCTTAAATGTATTGCAATTTCTAAGACGCTGGAGAGTGTAACCTACAGCGATCTAGTGTAACAGCCAGCTAGCTCCAGTCCTGCGTTTTGGGATGGATCTGTTGGAGCCCCCCACGCCGATGAGTGATCATGCTGCTTCTCCTCCTTGGGTGTCCAAATCCAAGAACTGCGATCTGTCCCCGGCTATGAGAGCCAAAATCGAACAGAACAGACAGCGGGCTGTGATGCTGAGGCAAGCCCGCCTGGCCAGCAGACCATCGGCTGGAGAGGGGGGTGGAACCTCGGCTAAAGTCGCCAAGACAGTCGACTCTGGTGGAGGGTTCTTCATTGATGAAGAAGAGGAGGAGCAAAGGACAAAGAAAGTGGTGCATCAACCAGGTATGTGGATTTATAATAAATTAAACATTGCTGGGGGCATCAAGGTATTCATATTTGTTGCATTATGTAATCTCTCTCATCTGTCAAGATGTCAGATGTGAAACAGAGAAAGGTGTATTGGTGGTTCATGTGCGCCCCCTTGTGGATTCATGTCATACCACATGCCAGTTGCTGATTGGAGTTTGTTTCTTTCAATCAGGTAAAACTAACTACCTGCTACAGTAAATAATGGCCATAATAAATTATTTACGGCATACGTGACAACCAACCACTATCTGAATGACTAGTAACTCAGTGTTTGACTATAGCATCTTGGCTGAACTCTCCTCCTAGCACTCTTTCCAAACTGATTATAAGTTATATATACTGTGTGTGTGTATATATATATATATATATATATATATATATATATATATATATAGGTACTGTATATATATATATGGTACTGTGTATATATATATATATATATATATACAGTGAGGAAAAAAAGTATTTGATCCCCTGCTGATTTTGTACGTTTGCCCACTGACAAAGAAATGATCAGTCTATAATTTTAATTAACAGTGAGAGACAGAATAACAACAAAAAAATCCAGAAAAACGCTTGTCAAAAATGTTATATTTGACCCCTCTGCAAAACATGACATCACAGAGGTCAGACGTTTCTTGTAGTTGGCCACCAGGTTTGCACACATCTCAGGAGGGATTTTGTCCCACTCCTCTTTGCAGATCTTCTCCAAGTCATTAAGGTTTCGAGGCTGACGTTTGGCACTCAAACCTTCAGCTCCCTCCACAGATTTTCTATGGGATTAAGGTCTGGAGACTGGCTAGGCCACTCCAGGACCTTAATGTGCTTCTTCTTGAGCCACTCCTTTGTTGCTTTGGCCGTGTGTTTTGGGTCATTGTCATGCTGGAATACCCATCCACGACCCATTTTCAATGCCCTGGCTGAGGGAAGGAGGTTCTCACCCAAGATTTGACAGTACATGGCCCCGTCCATCGTCCCTTTGATGCAGTGAAGTTGTCCTGTCCCCTTAGCAGAAAAACACCCCCAAAGCATAATGTTTCCACCTCCATGTTTGACGGTGGGGATGGTGTTCTTGGGGTCATAGGCAGCATTCCTCCTCCTCCAAACACGGCGAGTTGAGTTGATACCAAAGAGTTCCATTTTGGTCTCATCTGACCACAACACTTTCACCCAGTTCTTCTCTGAATCATTCAGATGTTCATTGGCAAACTTCAGACGGGCATGTGCTTTCTTGGGCAGGGGGACCTTGCGGGCGCTGCAGGATTTCAGTCCTTCACGGCGTAGTGAGTTACCAATTGTTTTCTTGATGACTATGGTCCCAGCTGCCTTGAGATCATTGACAAGATCCTCCCGTGTAGTTCTGGGCTGATTCCTCACCGTTCTCATGATCATTGCAACTCCACGAGGTGATCTTGCATGGAGCCCCAGGCCGAGGGAGATTGACAGTTCTTTTGTGTTTCTTCCATTTGCGAATAATCTCACCAACTATTGTCACCTTCTCACCAAGCTGCTTGGCGATGGTCTTGTAGCCCATTCCAGCCTTGTGTAGGTCTACAATCTTGTCCTGGTAATCCTTGGAGAGCTTTTTGGTCTTGGCCATGGTGGAGAGTTTGGAATCTGATTGATTGATTGCTTCTGTGGACAGGTGTCTTTTATACAGGTAACAAACTGAGATTAGGAGCACTCCCTTTAAGAGTGTGCTCCTAACCTCAGCTCGTTACCTGTATAAAAGACACCTGGGAGTCAGAAATCTTTCTGATTGAGAGGGGGTCAAATACATATTTCCCTCATTAAAAATGCAAATCAATTCATAACATTTTTGACATGCGTTTTTCTGGAATTTTTGTTGTTATTCTGTCTCTCACGGTTCAAATAACCTACCATTAAAATTATAGACTGATCATTTCTTTGTCAGTGGGCAAATGTACAAAATCAGCAGGGGATCAAATACTTTTTTCCCTCACTGTATACACTACCGTTCAAAAGTGTGGGGTCACTTAGAAATGTCCTTGTTTTCCATGAAAACATACATTAAATTAGTTCGAATAGGAAATATAGCAAAATGCATAGGAAATGTTGTCATTGACAAGGTTAGAAATAATGATTTTTAATAGAAATAATAATTGTGTCCTTCAAACTTTTCTTTCGTCAAAGAATCCTCCATTTGCAGCAATTACAGCCTTGCAGACCTTTGGCATTCTAGTTGTCCATTTGTTGAGGTAATCTGAAGAGATTTCACCCCATGCTTCCTGAAGCACCTCCCACAAGTTGGATTTGCTTGATGGGCACTTCTTACGTACCATACGGTCAAGCTGCTCCCACAACAGCTCAATAGGGTTGAGATCCGGTGACTGTGCTGGCCACTCCATTATAGACAGAATACCAGCTGACTGCTTCTTCCCTAAATAGTTTTTGCATAGTTTGGAGCTGTGCTTTGGGTCATTGTCCTGTTCTAGGAGGAAATTGGCTCCAATCAAGCGCCACCCACAGGGTATGGCATGGTGTTGCAAAATGGAGTGATAGCCTTCCTTCTTCAATATCCCTTTTACCCTGTACAAATCTCCCACTTTACCACCACCAAAGCACCCCCAGACCATCACATTGCCTCCACCATGCTTGACAGATGGCATCAAGCACTCCTCCAGCATCTTTTCATTTGGTCTGCGTCTCAGAAATGTTCTTCTTTGTAATCCGAACACCTCAAACTTCGATTTGTCTGTCCATAACACTTTTTTCCAATCTTTCTCTGTCCAGTGTCTGTGTTTTTTTGCCCATCTTAATCGTTTCTTTTTATTGGCCAGTCTGAGATATGGCTTTTTCTTTGCAACTCTGCCTAGAAGGTCAGCATCCCGGAGTCGCCTCTTCACTGTTGACGTTGAGACTGGTGTTTTGCGGGTACAATTTAATGAAGCTGCCAGTTGAGGACCTGTGAGGCGTCTGTTTCTCAAACTAGACACTCTAATGCATTTGTCCTCTTGCTCAGTTGTGCACCGGGGCCTCCCACTCCTCTTTCTATTCTGGTTAGAGCCAGTTTGCACTGTTCTGTGAAGGGAGTAGGACAGAGCGTTGTACAGGATCTTCAGTTTCTTGGCAATTTCTCGCATGGAATAGCCTTAATTTCTCAGAACAAGAATAGACTGATGAGTTTCAGAAGAAAGTTATTTATTTCTGGCCATTTTGATCCTGTAATCGAACCCACAATTGCTGATGCTCCCGATACTCAACTAGTCTCAAGAAGGCCAGTTTTATTGCTTCTTTAATCAGCACAACAGTTTTCAGCTGTGCTAACATAATTGCAAAAGTTTTTTTTAATGATCAATTAGCCTTTTAAAATGATAAACTTGGATTAGCAAACACAACGTGCCATTGGAACACAGGACTGATGATTGCTGATAATTGGCCTCTGTACGCCTATGTAGATATTCCATTAAAAATCAGCCGTTTCCAGCTACAATAGCCATTTACAACATTAACAATGTCTACACTGTATTTCTGATCAATTTTATGTTATTTTAATAGACAAAAAAATTGCTTTTCTTTTGAAAACAAGGACATTTCTATGTGACCCCAAACTTTTGAACGGTCGTGTATATATATACAGTACCAGTCAAAAGTTTGGACACACCTACTCATTCAAGGGTTTTTCATAAATTTTTACTATTTTCTACATTGTAGAATAATAGTGCAGACATCAAAACTATGAAATAACACATATGGAATCATGTAGTAACCAAAAAAGTGTTAAACAAATCAAAATATATTTTATATTTGAGATTCTTCAAAGTAGCCACCCAGTGCCTTGATGACAGCTTTGCACACTCTTGGCATTCTCTCAACCAGCTTCACCTGGAATGCTTTTCCAACAGTCTTGAAGGAGTTCCCACATATGCTGAGCACTTGTTGGCTGCTTTCCCTTCACTCTGCGGTCCAACTCATCCCAAAGCATCTCAATTGGGTTGAGGTCGGGTGATTGTGGAGGCCAGGTCATCTGATGCAGCACTCCATCACTCTCCTTCTTGGTCAAATAGCCCTTCCACAGCCTGGAGGTGTGTTGGGTCATTGTCCTGTTGAAAAACAAATGATAGTCCCACTAAGCCCAAACCAGATGGGATGGCGTATCGCTGCAAAATGCTGTGGTAGCCATGCTGGTTAAGTGTGCCTTGAATTCTAAATAAATCACAGACAGTGTCATCAGCAAAGCACTCCCACACCATAACACCTCCTCCTCCATGCTTCACGGTGGGTACTACACATGCGGAGATCATCCGTTTACCCACACTGCGTCTCACAAAGACACAGCGGTTGGAACCAAAAATCTCCAATTTGGACTCCAGACCAAAGGATACATTTCCACCGGTCTAATGTCCATTGCTTGTGTTTCTTGGCCCAAACAAGTCTCTTCTTCTTATTGGTGTCCTTTAGTAGTGGTTTCTTTGCAGCAATTCGACCATGAAGGCCTGATTCACACAGTCTCCTCTGAACAGTTGATGTTGAGATGTGTCTGTTACTTTAACTCTGTGAAGCATTTATTTGGGCTGCAATTTCTGAGGCTGGTAACTCTAATGAACTTATCCTCTGCAGCAGAGGTAACTCTGGGTCTTCCTTCCCTGTGGCGGTCCTCATGAGAGCCAGTTTCCTCATAGCACTTGATGGTTTTTGCAACTGCACTTGAAGAAACTTTCAAAGTTCTTGAAATGTTCCGTATTGACTGACCTTCATGTCTTAAAGTAATGATGGACTGTTGTTTCTCTTTGCTTATTTGAGCTGTTCTTGCCATAATATGGACTTGGTCTTTTACCAAATAGGGCTATCTTCTATATACCACCCCTACCTTGTCACAACACAACTGATTGGCTCAAACGCATTAAGGAAATAAATTCCACAAATTAACTTTTAAGAAGGCACACCTGTTCATTGAAATGCATTCCAGGTGACTACCTCATGAAGCTGGTTGAGAGAATGCTAAGTGTGTGTAAAGCTGTCATCAAGGCAAAGGTGGCTACTTTGAAGAAACACAAATATAAAATATTATTTGATTTGTTTAACACTTTTTTGGATACTACATGATTCCATATGTGTTATTTCATAGTTTTGATGTCTTCACTACTATTGTACAATGTAGAAAAAAGTAAAAATAACGAAAAACCCTTGAATGAGTAGGTGTGTCCAAACTTTGGACTGGTACTGTATATATATATAAATAAGAGCGTCTGCTAGCCTGATGTATGTGATGTAGACAGTGTTGAGCTTTACTGCTCTCTCTGACTGTCCTCCTAGCCCCGGTGATAGAGGCAGACTACCTGGTGTGTGATCACTGTGACAAGTCGTTTATGGATTCCTACCTTAGCAACGGCTTCAATCTGGCAGTCTGTGACAACTGCAGGTAAAACCAGTGCTGTTCCTTCTTGTGTCAATGACATCAGAATATGCAACTATACAGATATTGTATTACTTATACTAGCCTTGTATTTAAGCTTCAAGGGTATAAGAATAATAGCCTGGTCCAGATGTATTTGTGCTGTCTTGCCAACTAGTCATTGTCACGCACCCCACTATTACCATAGGAGTTGGTAAGACAGCACAAACTGATCTGGGACCAGGTTATAAGAATAGAGGCTGCAAATGAGCTAGTATACTATATTTTCTCTTTCCACTATGAATGTCCCCCACCAGAGACTACGAGGTGAAACACAAGCTGATGTCCCGTACGGCGGCAAAGCAGCTCTACCTACTGAAGGACTGTGATCTGGACCAGAGGGAGCCAGTGCTGAGGTTTGTCCTGAGGAAGAACCCACACAACCCTCACTGGGGAGACATCAAACTCTACCTCAAGCTGCAGGTAGGACGAGCTAACAGCCATTATTACTGCTTCTAAGTCGCTGCTTTTCCTCATCTTGGCTGTGTCTGATGCCTCCTCCTACGTGCTTAGAGAGGAAGGTGAGGAAGCAAGGCTTTGGTGGCTAGTGAAGTTTTCAGACACAGACCTTGTCTTCACTTGTCACTGTACTAGTGTTCCCCTACTATTGTTTACAGCCACCCCCTAATGTGTTAGTGGGTCGTCTTTATTAGGCACCAAACAGAAGAAAGCATACTGAGATAGGGAAGGAATACCTAAACTCGTCTAGAATACATTTTTATTATCATTTTCCATTTCAAAACGTTTTATGTTGCGTGCCCTAATGAACATGACCCAGGTGTATTTACGTTAGATCAGTAAACATGTTGTGCTGGGTTTCCAGGTGGAGAAGCGCTCCTTAGAGGTGTGGGGCTCCGAGGAGGCCCTGGAGGAGGCTAATAAGTCCAGAGAGGAGAACAGGGAGGTGCAGAAGCAGAAGCGCTTCAACAAAAAGGTCAAAGGTCAGTAACACTGATTTTGTAAATGTATTTAACATGAATTAAATAGTGGGATTGAGACAGACAATAGGCTTTACAGACAACAGAACGACTGTGTTGTGATCCTCACTCGGACACAACACAACTGAATCATGAAGTCACCTTTTTCTCTTTAAAAAGCTTGCAGAAAGATGCATTAATATAGATAAAACCTAGCACCTCCAGTGGTTTGTACTAATCAGGTGATGCAAAGATGCATTAATATAGGTCAAACCTAGCACCTCCAGTGGTTTGTACTAATCAGGTGATGCAAAGATGCATTAATATAGATAAAACCTAGCACCTCCAGTGGTTTGTACTAATCAGGTGATGCAGTTTTGTTTCTTTATTATTGACTTGCACACTGAGCTTGCCAGTGTCACGTGATTATTCAGCTTACCGTATTTTAAGTCAATAATAGTGAAACAAACTATATTAAATAAATACAAATTAACCAAATAATTCCCACACACCTGCAACAAGTACCCTCAAATGTGCGACTGCTTTTCTTATTTATGTAGTGACAATTTACTGTATTATGATTTTGGCTGTTGTGGCCAGAGCTGCGTTGTGCGATGAGGAGCAGCGTGTGGACAAAGGGAACCAATGTTCACCAGCACCAGTACTGCCCTGAGGAACTAGTGGATGAAGAGGATGATCTCTACAGGAAGGTCTGTAACACCTGTGGACATGAACTGACCTATGAGAAGATGTAGCCTGGTGTCCTTTAAAGTTAGTTTTTTGTGGACCACTGGTAGACACCGGACGCGTAAACTGACATTCAAATGACTGTTACCTTGTACTTGACACATGCCTTGAAGCGAGGAGGCCTACCTGAAATCATGTCTCAGTACATGCCATACACAATACAGATATACATCAATATTTATCTCTTACAATCTGTTGTGTTGTGCTCAGAAGATGGTGATAGTTGTTATACTATAAAATATCAACTGTTAATATGCTTAACTTCCCTTTTCTATAGACCATTTGTAAAATCATGTAATATGTCAAAGGATCTGCATGTCTGAAATTACTTTTGTAAATGTAATGAAAATTACATATTTTTCCATAATGTGATCACTTTTTTTGCAATAACTTGAACATTTAGTTGGATTACTGTGGATGGATAAAGACAGGATACAATCCGGAGCGCGGAAGATCCACGTTGTAGCGGTAAATTAACTTGCGTCATTATTCTGAGGTTGGTGGTTCAATCCCCATTTGCTATTTTTCACAATTAAAAATATTTAAAGAGAACATTGAAATGTTAGATAATTTGTGGGTCAGATAAGATCTGTGTTCTGTAATTCTGGGCCCAGTTTTTCCGATCACATAACTTTTGAAAAACTGGGCCCAGATGAGTCAAAATTCAACTGCTTAGCCTTCCCTGAGTATAAAGAAACAATGTGATGATGTTGGGAAAATGTGCAGGTGGCTGAGCGGTTAAAGCAACTTTCTTAGTACCCTGAGGTTGTGGGTTCTAATCTAGATGTACAATATGTGCTTTTGACTGTACTTCACAATGTCAAATACACCAACCTGGTCTCAGAGCATTTCGTATTATTCTGTACGTAAATCCGAGACACTACATTTAGTATGATATGTTACGTTTCATATGGTATGTATTAATTTGTGGATGTCCATCATCCATTTCGTATATGTTACCGCCCCGTGGTTCCAGAACAGCAGTGGTTATGGAGGGAAACCGCTGGAAAAAGTAGGAACAGATTTTAAAAGCACTAAGTGACTACTTTTTCCAGAGGTTTCCCTGCATAAACGCTGCTGTTCACAGGAGGGAGAACCGCAGGACTTAACCCCCATTAGTGGTCACGGTCCACCAACCATCAGTGAGTGTCAATGCAACCACACTCACAGGATCTGCCTGGGCTTGAACCTACAACCCTGCGCTTATACACCAAGTGTATACTAAGAGGCCACTAGGTGGCAACATGGGAGCTGTAAATAGCAGTCTGTTAGTGACCTCTACTGGTCAGGTCCATAGTCCAAGAAACACCTGGGGTGTATTTATTACGCCGATTCTGTTGCAAAAAAAAATTTGGTGTACAAAATAAACAATTTACTCCAAAACATTTAGCAAATTCAGTTAGGTCCCTCCCCGTTTTTGTTTCCATTTGGTTCTTAAACAATAAACGGTTTCGCAAGATGTAATGAATACAACCCAGGTGCGGGAGCTTGAGGCAGACAACTGGCCCGAAGACAACCGGCATGGGGTGGAACTGGCTGGAGAAGACTACCAAGAACAGAGAGCTCTGTGGGAGAGTCGTCTCTAGCCTATGCAAGGGCTAGATTCTACCAGATCCGCGCTAGCCGACACCCGCATAGCGGCTGTTTTGGCGGTGTCGGTGGAACTGTGTTAGAGCCTTCAAATCGACAAGCGGCTCCCGGCATTATACATCATGGACATTGCCATTGCCTGCAGCTAATTTCCTGTAAAAAGACAAATGTCCATGGCTTATGACATGGGGGGGGGGGGGGGGGGGGTACGCCAGTCGCATGCAGCCGTGTTTACAAGTTTGAACACTGGAATGTGATGTAATCTACACCTCGATTAGGCTGATAGAAATCCTCATTATTTTCTTCAATTTAAGTATCATTATTTCTATATAGCCTACACTTTCTCGTTCGGAACTTTTAAAGCGAGTGGGACGGGTGTGGCTTTGTGAGAATGACTACACGAGCAGCCACTCACTGATTTGACAGCTCCAACGCAGTTACACCTCCGACATATCGCGTAAATAAATAATACGATCTGCTGTGCAGGTGTCGGTTATCCCGGGTTAACGCTGAATTGATTGACTCGAGCCCATAGTTGTCACCCAGCTTCAGTTCGAGGTTGGATACAGGGCATCTATAGGCCAGTCGTGTGGGTCAGACAGCTCTCCCTCAGACACTGGGCAGAATCACATCAGAATGCAAACACAGCCAAACCCTGGACAGATCAACTAGACAATAAGGCCACACCTCTGAACTCACCTCACCTTAAGCTTCCATCTAAACTGTGCAGACGGATATTCATGTCTTAAACAACTTCTAAAATCGTCATGAATGACTTCACCCTAAGAGATAACACAACATGATCAAACACCAAACATATACCTCATAGTACATTTATGAAAAACATCATCCTCAAACTGTCAATACATTTTATCAAAATAATTTATACAGTAAACATTTTCTGTTTTGTTTGTTTTTATACGAGAAAGAAAAGCCTTATACATACGACCAGCTGAGAAATTCAGCAATCCTACAATTTCAATAGCAACAAAATGTGACTGTACTGGTATTCCACTGCCACTGAAGAACACATTCACAGCAATCTGATGAATAAACCAGAAGAAAATGCATATACATAATTCCTTCTGAAGGAATTTTAGAAATTCACAGATTAAAAAAAAAAAAAACATCAAGAAAATATAATTTGCATTAAATTCAAACGCAAAATAAAACAAGTTAAACTGCAAATGTTCCTATGGTTTTAAGGACACAGGTGACCATACAGGTAAGGTATCAACTGTTAGTGGTATTATTTTCTAAAACAATTATACAGTCCTATCCCGCAGACTGAACATTTAAGAGTTCTTGAGTCATTCCAATCTTTCTTGACATATCAATCAGTGTGATATTCACAATTCCACATCAACCACACCAATTTAAGTACAGACCGTCACCTATGCTTGTCCCAGATCCCTGATGACATCACTTGCTGTTCTTCTGACATCATGGAAAGCTGCCAATGGCCTCTTGCCCATCTATCTTCTCTTGGTCCCTCCAAAGCCTGACAAAAAGGAATCAAAAAGCCATCCTAAGAAAAAAACTCACCCATTCCATAGAGTACCTGTAGCAGCAGGCCGTGGGACAGAGTAACTCCGTGTTGAACTGAGAATAACTTAATGATTGATTTATACAAACATGTTGTACTGTATCCACACATATACATTTTTATTTAGACGTCTATTTTACAGTAATACACAATTTAGCAAGATAATTCTACTGATTTTATTACATTGATTTGACAATTTATAAACTACACACCAGTACATACAGATGCTCTGGCTACATTAGTTATAGTAGTTGGGCAGCAGTACCTGAAGCAGCGCGTGTTCCGGTGCTAGGGGCTGGGGTCGGTGGTGTCCTGGGCGCAGAGTAGTTTGAGTGGGTGTTTGTGTACGGCGTCTGGCGTCTACAATAAACAGGGAGAGGAAAAAACATGACCAACAACTTTAAAAAATGTCTAGTGATCGTCATGTCCTACCCCTTCTCTAAGCCCACCAACCTGCATGTCCACACTACATGCCCATCCCTGTATGACAGATCCTTCCCCAAGACGGATCATCAAGACACCGTAAACCAAAGGTATGCACACACAGCCCAATGAAATACACTGCCATAGATTACACCAGTGTTTCCCAACTCCTCGAGGGCCCTCAACAGTACACATTTTTGTAGCCCCGGACAAGCACACCTGATTCAACCTGTCAAGCCCTCAATGAGTTGAGTCTGTCCGGGGCTGTTGGGGGTACTGAAGGAGTTGGGAAACACTGGATTACACCACTGACCTTTGGCTCCCAAACAGATAACCGAGGACTCCTCCAGTCCCCATCCCAGTCCAGAATCCATTCCCTGTTCCTCCAGCAGCACGGGCCCCTGCTCCTGCAAAGTGCTGCTGCTGCTGTCCGCTGTAGTCACTGCGGAACCCGTACCCAGGGTTGGCACCGTAGCCAGCAGAACCAGCATATCCTCCAGCAGAACCAGGGAACCCAGAAGCACCTGGGAACCCGGAAGCACCTGGGTAACCTGAAGAGGAACCTAGGATAGAGAAAGATACCATTTACAATCAGTGACAGCCTGGTCCCAGATCAGTTTGTGCCGTCTTGCCAACTCCTATGGTCATGCCAATTGGCAATACAGCACAAACCGATCTAGGACCAGGCTACATACAGTGTCGTCTGAAATTATTCAGACCCCTTGACTTTTTCCACATTTTGTTACGTTACTGCCTTTTTCTAAAATTGATTAAATATTATTTTTTTATCTGCAATCTACACACAACACCCCATAATGACAAAACTAAAACAGTTTATAATTTTTTAGAAATGTATTAATCCTAAAAAACAGAAATACCTTATTTACATAAGTATTCAGACCCTTTGCTATGAGACTCAACTGAGCTCAGGTGCATCCTGTTTCCATTGATCATCCTTCAGATGTTTCTACAACTTGACTGGACTGTGGTAAATTCAATTGATTGGACATGATTTGGAAAGGCACACACCTGTCTATTTAAGATCCCACAGTTGACAGTGCATGTCAGAGCAAAAGCCAAGCTATGAGGTCGAAGGAATTGTCCGTAGAGCTCCAAGACAGGAATGTGTGAAGGCACAGATCTGGGGAAGGGTACCAAAACATTTCTGCAGCATTGAAGATCCCCAAGAACACAGTGGCCTCCATCATTCTTAAATGGAAGAAGTTTGGAACCACCAAGACTCTTCCTAGAGCTGGCCGCCCGGCCAAACTGAGCAATCCGGGTACAAGGGCCTTGGTCTGGGAGGTGACCAAGAACCCGATGGTCACTCTGACAGAGCTCTAGAGTTCCTCTGTGGAGATGGGAGAGCATTCCAGAAGGTCAACCATCTCTGCAGCACTCCACCAATCAGGCCTTTATGGTAGAGTGACCAGGCTGAAGCCACTCCTCAGTAAAAGGCAAATGACAGCTCGCTTAGAGTTTGCCAAAAGGCACCTAAAGACTCTCAGACCATGAGAAACAAGATTATTTGGTCTGATGTAACCAAGATTTAACTATTTGGCCTGAATGCCAAGCTTCACGTCTGGAGGAAACCTGGCACCATCCCTACGTACGGTGAAGCATGGTGGTGGCAACATCATGCTGTTGGGATGTTTTTCAGTGGCAGAGACTGGGAGACTAGTCAGGATCGAGGCAAAGATGAACGGAGCAAAGTACAGAGAGATCCTTGATGAAAACCTGCTCCAGAGCACTCAGGACCTCAGACTGGGGCGAAGGTTCGCCTTCCAACAGGACAACGACCCTAAGCACACAGCCAAGATAACGCAGGAGTGGTTTCGGGACAAGTCTCTGAATGTCTTTGAGTGGGTCAGCCAGAGCCTGGACTTGAACCTGATCGAACATCTCTGGAGAGACCTGAAAATAGCTGTGCAGCGACGCTCCCCATCCAACCTGACAGAGCTTGAGAGGATCTGCAGAGAAGAATGGGAGAAACTCCCCAAATACAGGTGTGCCAAGCTTGTAGCGTCATACCCAAGAAGACTCGATGCTGTAATCACTGCCAAAGGTGCTTCAACAAAGTACTGAGTAATGTTGCCTAATGTGATATTTCAGTTATTTTATAAATTAGCAAAAATGTATAAACCTGTTTTTGCTTTGTCATTATGGGGTATTGTGTGTAGATTGATGAGGGGAAAAAAACAATGTAATACATTTTAGAATAAGGCTGTAACGTAACAAAATGTGGAAAGATTAAAGGGGTGTGAATACTATCCGAAGGCACTGTACCTGAACCCTAAATATAAGCAAGGGTGTGTAAGCAGACGTGGTAGGTGTATAGACTTTAGCCCACCTGTGAAGTCTGGCTTGAATCCAGGAGGTGGTGGCCCATTGGGATTGTGGGTATTGGAGCCGTTATCAGGGAACTGCCCGTTTTGTCCTAGATTCGTCGGTCCACTCAGGAAAAGCTTGTACACACCATAGGCCAGAAACAAGAGCAGAGCGACTACCAACAACCCGCTGGAATCTCCCTCCCCTGTAGAACTCTGTTGTCTGTTGTTGCTATGGTGATGCTGGTTGTTATTGTCTGAGGAACCCTTAAAGAAGCTGGAAGCGAAGTCACTGAAGCCACCTGGGAAATCATGGTTTTGTTCATTGGTATCAAACGGAAGAAAACGTACTGAAACAGGGAGGGAACTTGTCCAATAAGACACTCGTTATTGTTTTCCGTTCCATAACGTTTTGAAACATTTCACAATGGTGTGTACTAATGACCCACCTGTTGAGCCGTGTGAGCCCCCCTTGTGCCTCCTATGGCCTTCCTCAGTCAGCTCCAGTGAGTACTCCAGTCCACACGAGCCCTTCAGTATGTAGGCATCATCTGGATGGTTGAATCCCTCACAGCTGACCTCTATCCGTCCAAATTTGTAGGCGTTGTCCATGTCTGTTTTGCACTCCCACTGAAAGTGAAACAAGGATCTGTAAAATCTGGCACTCTTTTCATTTACCTTGTAAATGTAGGCTCGCCTGGTCCCAGATCTGTTTGTGCCATCTTGCCAACTGCCAACGGTCATTGTGCTAGATCTGGGAGCAGGCTAAATGTAGCGCTACACCCTTTTCCTCCATCTGCAAGTGTTCAGTCTTACCTGTGCGTCGACTCCGTCCCAGCCTTTGTTTGTGCATTGAACCACTTCAGGAATGAAGGATCCACAGCCGGCTGAGCCTCCAACACACTGCAGCTGAGGTACAGGGCTACTGCGTCTGGCAGTGGTGTACTTCCCCTTATACAGGGTGAGTACCTGCACGTCTCGGAGCAAAACACTACCTGGAGCTGTATAGAGAGAAATAATTATTCTCCATTCCAGGCATTATAAGGCTGAGCAAATAGGCTACAGATGTAAAACGTATGGCAAATTGGCAATCCTCAACAACCTAGTCATTATGTGTAGAATGTGTTTATAATATAATGTTGCCTAAGCCTCCCTTGTATGTATTGTGGATCTTCGATCTTTACGGCACAAAAGCAAATTCTTCATCATGAACACTAATATCCACCTGCCTAGCTGGCCATTTCTTAAATTGGTACAATGATATTTGAGCTATAATGCTGTAGCCTAAACGTTTACCAAGAAAGAGAACTAGATTCTAGAAAGTGACTAGCTATTATGCGGAAGTAAACACTGACCGTCATTCCAACTTCTGATGTGAGCTACAGAGAGGAAAAGCAAAACGACTTGAAGCAATCCCTTCATCGTTGGTATTCGTCCACCAAATCCTTCAGACGTCGTGGTGTGTAGTCTGTTATAAATTCTCATTTGAATCATATGCTGGGCAAAAAAAAGAGCTAAATTTACCTGACTGATGAAACCACAACTTCCGGGTGTAACGTAATCTGTTTTGAGCAGGAATGAGCCAATCACGAGCAAGCACGACAGTGCTGTTATGTTCATTGCTCCGTGGCGCCCTCTAGCGTACATATCTAGGTAGCTAATGATCGAAAGAGGATTATAGTCATATGATGCAACACAGTATGTGGATGTTTCTATTAAGACAAATGTGTATTTTTAGGCCAGGCTAATTGAGATGGTGTTTATCCAGATTACGTTCCTTTTTTATCCATATAGTCTTGCTCTATGGCCTCTTCAAAGCGGAATGTGATATAAGCCCAATGTTCCTATGACTGGAATTAATACTAATACTGCCCTTGATAAATGTGAAATCAAAAATACTCTGACAAGGTTGTTTGTTTCAGTTATCAATATTTTATTATATATATATATATATATATATATATATATATTATCAATTTTGTGTTCACTCTAGGCTAAATCCTAGAGTAAAATCTGGTTCAGTCTGCTTTCCACCAGACACTGTGATATGTGCTTTAGGTTATTGTCCTGCTGAAAGGTGAATTCAAGGCCAAATCTACACCGGAGTTGCTTACCAAGAAGACAGTGAATGTTCCTGAGTGGCTGAGTTACAGTTGAATACTTACGTAAATTTGATATTTCTGTATTTAATTTTCAATAAATTTGCAAGAATGTCTAAACATGTTTTCACTTTGTCATTATGGGGTATTGTGTGTAGATGGGAGAGAAAAACATATATTTTGAATTCAGGCTGTAACACAAAATGTGTAATAAGTCAAAGGGTATGAATACTTTCTGAAGGCACTACATACAGTACATACAGACAAAAGTTTTTTTTGCAGTATTACTTTAGTGCCTTGTTGCTAACAGGCTGCATGTTTTGGAATATTTTTATTCTGTACAGAAGTGGAGACTGCTGAGGGGAGGATGGCTCATAATAATGGCTGGAATGGCATCAATGGAATGGTATCAAACACATCAAAGATGTGGTTTCCATGTGGTTGATAACACTCCATTGACTCCATTCCAGCCATTATTATGAGCCGTCCTCCCCTCAGCAGCCTCCACTGCTGTACAGGCTTCCTTCTTTTCACTCTGTCAATTAGGTTAGTATTGTGGAGTAACTACAATGTTGCTGATCCATCCTCAGTTTTCTCCTTTCACAGCCATTAAACTCTTAACTGGTTTAAAGTCACCATTGGCCTCATGGTGAAATCCCTGAGCGTTTTCCTTGCTCTCCGGCAACTGAGTTAGGAAAGACACCTGTATCTTTGTAGTGACTGGGTGTATTGATTCATCATCCAAAGTGTAATTAATAACTTCACCATGCTCAAAGGGATATTCAATGTGTGTTTTTTTATTTATTTTACCCATCTACCAATAGGTGTCCTTCTTTGCGAGGCATTGGAAAACCTCCCAGATCTTTGTGTTTGAAATTCACTGCTCGACTGAAGGACATTTACATTTTAGTCATTTAGCAGACGCTCTTATCCAGAGCGACTTACAGTTAGTGAGTGCATACATTTTCATACTGACTTACAGATAATTGTATGTGGAGTACCGAGATTAAGTAGTCATGCAGAAACCATGTTAATGTTATTATTGTCCATGCAACTTATTATGTGACTTATTAAGCACATACTCCACATACTCACTTACTCCTGAACTTATTTAGGCTTGCCATAACAAAAGAGGTTGAATACCTATTGACTCGAAGACATTTCAGCTTTTCATTTTTTATTAATTTGTAAAAATAAATCGAAAAACATAATTCCACTTTGATATTATGGGGTATTGGCCAGTGACACAAAATCTCAATTTAACCCATTTTAAATTCAGGCTGTAACACAACAACATGTGGAAAAAGTCAAGGGGTGTGAATACTTTCTAAAGGCACTGTAGGTCAGTTGTATAAAACATATTTTATATCAGTGTGGGTCTCTAAACTAGTTTATCATCAGCGGGGAAAAAGTGGGTTAACATTTGATCCATCCATAAGTTGCTAATTAAAAAGGTCCAGTGGGGGTGTGTCTGTACAGAACCAAAACATAAATAATACACAAAAAATAAATACACAGGAAAAATAAAGTCCAAACTTTTCTGCCAACCCGTTACACAAATCCATGTTTCCATCTTTGTTGTCGATATTGTGAGGCAATATTGCATTGGTAAACTAAACGGATGTGAACAAATTTGATTGGAAGTGCCATATATATCTCGAGTCCAGGGGTAGCTATACAAACTAAGTATGATACCACAGATACTGTTTATACTCACAGTTCAATCAGATGTTGGCCCCTATTCAAGCCTCTCAGAGTAGGAGTGCTGATCTAGGATCATGTCCCCCTTCTTCAATACCAATTAAAAGTCTAAACTAATCCTAGATCAGCACTCCTACTCCGAGAAGCGTTTTGAAGACAAGCCTTGTTGTTCCTTAGCTATCAGCTGTTAAAAAAGCAAAGTAAAAACAATACTGTTTGTTCTCTATGGTTTACAGACACACAAACAAAACATTTCATAGACACAAAATAAAGAGAAGAAACCACAAAGGTCAATCGTTGTCCTATTATTCAGAAAAATAGAGCAGGAGACTCATTGGGGAAATAATAAATATAATTAATTACTGGAGTACAACAACACATTATTATACAAAGAAACTGAAGTATACTGAATATTATAGCTTTCATGTATATGATAAAACCAAAAATGCTTGATTTGACTATGTCTGCTCTGAAATGCCACCCTGTTTTCTATACAGCCCACTGCTTTTGACCACGGCCCATAGGGCTCTGTGCTTTTGACCACGGCCCATAGGGCTCTGTGCTTTTGACCAGGACCTATAGGGCTCTGTGCTTTTGACCAGGACCTATAGGGCTCTGTGCTTTTGACCAGGACCTATAGGGCTCTGTGCTTTTGACCACGGCCCATAGGGCTCTGTGCTTTTGACCAGGACCTATAGGGCTCTGTGCTTTTGACCAGGACCTATAGGGCTCTGTGCTTTTGACCAGGACCTATAGGGCTCTGTGCTTTTGACCACGGCCCATAGGGCTCTGTGCTTTTGACCACGGCCCATAGGGCTCTGTGCTTTTGACCAGGACCTATAGGGCTCTGTGCTTTTGACCAGGACCTATAGGGCTCTGTGCTTTTGACCAGGACCTATAGGGCTCTGTGCTTTTGACCAGGACCTATAGGGCTCTGTGCTTTTGACCAGGACCTATAGGGCTCTGTGCTTTTGACCAGGACCTATAGGGCTCTGTGCTTTTGACCAGGACCTATAGGGCTCTGTGCTTTTGACCAGGACCTATAGGGCTCTGTGCTTTGACCACGGCCCATAGGGCTCTGTGCTTTTGACCACGGCCCATAGGGCTCTGTGCTTTTGACCAGGACCTATAGGGCTCTGTGCTTTTGACCAGGACCTATAGGGCTCTGTGCTTTTGACCACGGCCCATAGGGCTCTGTGCTTTTGACCAGGACCTATAGGGCTCTGTGCTTTTGACCACGGCCCATAGGGCTCTGGTCAAAAGTAGTGGACTACATAGAGAATAAGGTGCTATTCCAGACACTTAAAAACACTGGAAGGCTGGAAATTACATGATTCGGGTCCAGTATGTTTCCTATATTGTCTTTGTTCTAGTCCAGAGAACCTATTTGTAACAAAAGGCATTTTAACAAAGGCATTAACACAGTTACAGAGGTTTTTTTGTTCATCCAAACAGGTAGGAAAGGAAAACCAATCTTACAAATGAAGTGATTTACAAAATAGCCTGGTCCCAGATCAGTTTGTGCTGTCTTTCCATCAATGACAAAAACCACAGGAGTTGGCAAGACAGAAAAAACATATCCTGGACCAGGCTATTAACTGACAAAACATTTAACTGTAAAATTGAGACTAGTGCCCGGTGAACGCAGTAATAATTAGCGTTGCGGCGGGTCGGTGTGAAAAATCCTAAAGCCACAGAACAGTATCAGTGCAGTATCTCAGAGACAGATAGAGGTGGAAAAGCGGTTACATTACATTCACAAGGTTTATGTTTGTTTTGTTCTGAATGAGAGAGAAAAAAATTGCAGAGCACCAGCTTTGGACAGAAGACATTATATATGATATACTGTAGTAGGTCACCTTCTCTCTCTCACACACACTTAGCTAACACTGATGCCCAATACCAAATCAACCCCTAGCCCCTACCCACGATACACCTGTGGAGATCAGAGAAGATTGGATGGATGTAATAAATACTAGCAGAAGGCAAAGTGGCGTTATTACCATATGACTTACACCTATCCAATCCTGTTAGATCTCCATAAGAGTGTAGGGGATAGGGGTTGATTTGGGACTGAGACTCTCAATCTACCCCGCACCCTGCCCTGTGGTGCAGTTCCACCACAGGACACCAGAGGGTGACAAACACACACATTCTCACACACACACACACACACACACACACTCTCCTCCCCCCCCACACACACCACTCTCCAACACACATTATAAAACTGTACAGAAAAATCACGAGCAGAATACAAGTACCAAAACAACTCTATTTTGGGTTTCTCCTGATATAAGAAAGCCATTATTTTGGTTCTTTTTTTTTTTACAAGATAGTATTCAATTACAACTTATTATACAAATGCATAAACTATAGTGTACAAACTATTAGATTGTTTTCATTCAAAGTAACTACACTATTAAAATACTTCATTGTTTCACTATGTATTCATACATCATCAGCCGGTAGGGATGGTATATTGATCTTAGCTCGTGTGAAGTAGGCCATCTTCTCCCTGCAAAGAGAGAAGAAATGGGTATCAATCCATCAAATGTATTTATAAAACCCTTTTTACACCAGCAGTTGTCACAAAGTGCTTATACAGTAACCTGACCATCAAGGCCTATCAGGATGGAGCATAACAAGTTCAGAGACTACAGCCCTGTTTATACCTGCTTCGTACATTATCTTCTGAATATGCCCACATTTTTTGACATATTGTGATCTAATTGTGATCAGATCTTATAAATGTAAACAGACAAGATCAGGTCACGATCAGGACAAGATCAGGACGAAGGATGCATGTTAACGGCAGGTATAAACACGGCTTATATGACCAGTAGGGTCAGTTATCCAAGATGGCGAGACAAGATACAAACAGTTCACACCCTATGGTCAAATAGCTGTCCCTAAAGGCATAGGGGCTGGACGAATGGACGAATGGACGAATGGACGGACGTCCGTCCGTCTGTCTGTCTGTCTGTCTGTCTCACCTGAAAGACTGGACCTGCAGGGGGACCTTCTGGCTCTGCTCTCTTAGCCGACACACGTCTTTGGAGGCCCTCCTCATCAGCTTCTCAGCCCGCTGCTCCTGACGCTGCTGCTCCTTAGACTGCTCCGCCTGGGACGGAGACAGAGGAAGTGTTCATTGAATGAGAGAGACTGATTTAATCGAGAGAGAGAGAATTCCATAAAAGTGAGAGCAATAAAGTATTTTCCTTCAGTTCCTCTGAAATGCAGGATACAGTGTCTTCCGACTGATGTGTATTCTGCAAATGAATGTTTCATTCTTTATGCCAAATTCAAGTTGTGACCTGGGCAACGTTTTATTTCTTTTTAAAGGGTCACTTCAGGTGAAAGCAAACGGCACCAGATTATACAGCCATTAAGTCTCTTCAGTGCCTAATCAAGCCTGAGAGAAAACCTGGGGCCAGAGGGCTGGCATTAACTGCCGTTAGCTGCTATTAGTGAGAGTGGCTGATGGCATCATGGCATGGTAGGGTGCCTGAAGGGACATAAGGGGGTACAGGGTACCCTTACCAACCATCTGACTGCCATTTAAACCATTCCAAAACATTGTGATGTCGAGTGGCCTTGGCCTAGGAAATTAGCCATGTGTATGCATGTGCATACTGTATATATCATATGTCTATCCAGCCACTTACCTGTCTCTCGGCCTGCTCCAGCAGTCTGTGAAACCTCTGGTCGTGCAGCACGGATCCAGGCAGCTCCGTCTCTCCCCGGGCCTTCAGGGCCTCCAGGTGGGCCTTCAGGTCCCTCAGGGCCTGGAGCTCGTCGTTCAGACGGCTCTGACGGGTCCGCGACGCCTGGAGGGCCAGCTCCAAGTCCAGGGAGGTCCGGCTGTTGGTCTCTCCGGCTCCGCCACGCCTCCGCACCACCACCGGCTGGCACAACGTCTGAGGGAGGGGGGAGAGAGGGCGAAAGAGCAATGCATAAATAGTTGCTTCCTTATATTGCACATAGTTGAAGAACATTCTCAGCATTGCTCTTCAGGTTATAACGAGTTTCATGGTATTTCTTGCACAGATCTGTGCTCTTTCGCCTGATGGAAATGTCCCCCTTTATTGACAAAATCACTACCATTAAGTTAACCGAAACTGAATGCAAGATAAAGAGATAACAAATGTTCTACTCACCCTCTTAACCCTTAGGCTGCGTCTCTCCGAGGTGTTCCGGACAAAAGGGCACTTTTTGGATAATGTGGAGCTGTCGCTATCACTCCGGTTCAACTGGAAGAAGAAGGAGAGAGAGAGGGGGAAGAATGGAAAACAGGAACATCCACTAGTGTTAGTCTGTGAAAGCTCTGTGGTAGTTTGGTATTTGGTCTGGGATTGGGGGTGTGTGAGTGTGTGTGTGTTTCTGTGTGTGAGCGTGTATTTAAAAAATGACACCTCTATCCGAAGTGCGACCCGACCCCGGATTTGGCACGGTTGCCATTTTAACGCCCAGGAAATCGATTTTTATTCTACAACAGAGGAAGGATACTGTAGTGTTAGTGTCAGACTGTCTGATTTGAGCAGTCAACCCCCTGGGCATCTTCCAACAGACACCCCATGTCTCAACCACAAAGTGGCACTGCTGCCTCTATATCCATGACTTTAGAGATACATGCACAACTGGGTTCCAACTGGGGTTCCAACTGGGGTTCCAACTGGGGTTTCAACTGGGGTTCCAACTGGGGTTCCAACTGGGGTTCCAACTGGTGTTTCAACTGGGGTTTAAACTGGGGTTTCAACTGGGGTTCCAACTGGGGTTTCAACTGGGGTTTCAACTGGAGTCCTAAGAACTGTTTCCCTCTCTGTGTGCTGTAGATGTGAATATTGTCAGGGCTAAATTCATGCAGTATTTACACATTTCAGTGGGCGTGTAGTGGGCGTGTGTGTATGTGTGTGTGTGTGTGTGTATACAACCCACTCACCCTGCAGATGTACTGGTTGCGCTCCCCGGGGGAGAAGGTTTGAGATCTCATGATCATACTGTTCCGTACGAAGCCTCTCTGAGCGCTGCGTGGTCCTGGTCCCAGACTGGGTCTGTCTTTAGGCCTCACCGCCACACCACACATCTCTGTGTTCGTCTCTGCATCCACCTGGACAAGGTTAGAGTATATTACAGCTACAGAGACATGCAAGTAAGGCAAGAAAATGGGTTCTCTGTATGTGTGTGTGTCTAGATCTAAAGGGCTCTGGGTTCCACATTAAACACACCTCTCGAGGCTAGATTTCTCCATTCAGCCGGGTGTGTGTGTGTGTGTGTGTGTGTGTGTGTGTGTGTCAGAGCACACGCGGCTTACCAGCGTTGGTCCTTCATTTGCCTGAGGGAGTCTCTCTTTACATCTCCTCTCCTCCTCTTCCTCTCTGGTTGGCTCTTCTCGACACTCCTCCCGCTCTTCTCCTCCATACGCCTGCCCAGATCCAGCAAACCTCTTCTCTGCCTTGACAGAATCTTTCCTCTCCTCTTCCTCCTCCTCTTCCTCCTCCTCCAGTCCGAGGACCAGTTGAGCGCTGTCCTCTCCCAGCATGCTTAACCTGTCATGAGAGGAGAGGTCAGGGGTCAGCCATATTGTTACATGCAATACAACCTGTCTATTAAAAATGTTACGGTGTGTTTGCTCACAGTGAGAAAAATATCACCCAGGGGGTATGTTTGAGTAAAATGTTGATGTAGCCATGTTGTGTGTATGTCTTGAAAGTAAAACCCTAAGGTGTTTTTTAAATTGATTTTAAAACATACAATCTACCAGCAGTGAAGCCGCTCAACATTTACATCACATTCAGTCATCTAAACGTCTCCCGTCCAGAGCAACCCACAGGAGCAACCAGGGTCAAGCACCCTACCCAAGGGCACGTCGACAGATCTCCCACCAAGTCAAAAGGTGTTTGTAATGGTTATAAAGTGTCATCTGTGCGTGTCAGTACCATTGGTCTCTGTCCATGTCCAGTTGGCTCTGCCTCTCCACCTGTGATATGTGTGTGTATTGAGACTAATGTTGTTTGTAATGGTAGTAAAGAGTAGGTTGTGAGGGACAGTGTGTCAGTACCATTGGTGTCCGTCCATGTCCATCTGGCTCACTCTCTCCTTCTCCTCCAAGGCCAGCTCCTGTTCCACTGCCTCTAACTCACTGGAGGTCCTCTGCAGCAGGGCCGACACCGCGTCCTGACAACATACACACAACACAATATATGACGAGGCGCCACTACAGCCTGGTGTTCGATCCCGGCCGTGACCCGGGAGCCCCATAGGTCGGCGCACAATTGGCTCAGCGTCGCCTGGGTTAGGGGAGGGTTTGGCCGGGGGGCTTTCCTTTGCTTATCGTGCTCTAGCGACTCCTTGTGGCGGGCTGGGCGCCTGCAAGCTGACTTCGGTCGTCAGGCTTCAGGGTTAAGCGAGCAGTGTGTTAAGAAGCAGACCGGCTTGGCGGGTCATGTTTCGGAGGATGCATTACTCGACCTTCGCTTCTCCCGAGCCCATTGGGGAGTTGCAGCGAAAATACAAGATCGTACTACCAATTGGATATCACGAAATTGGGGAGAAAAAGGTGTAAAATTACAACAACAAAAAAACACAATCATTTACATTTTATAACTTTCCATTTGACTTTTGTGTGCTGCCATCTGCGGTTGATACAGCTATTGGTGACTGCGTAGATTGAGGCCTCCACTAGTCATTTCTCCTTCAGTAGAATATAATGCATGTTCTGTATAATATAACCTGCATGCAGCAGTGAATTCCAACTGATCTCCAATCAAAGTGAAGTGGACATATCCAGAAACATATAGACTGAGGCAGGCAGAGTCAAGTGGTCTGAAGTGGTGGAGGAGGACTCACCATGTCTACGGGTCCTGCAGTGTGCTGCTCTGGCCCAGGGCCGGGTCTCTCCTGGCTGGCCTCCTCTGTCTCTCTGGTCCTCTCACTGGTCAACAGGTTGTACCACACACTGGTCATATCCCCACTCACTGGCAGCTCTGCCAGACTCACATGGGCTCCAGCCTAGTGAGAGAGAGAGAGAGAGAGAGAGAGAGAGAGAGAGAGAGAGAGAGAGAGAGAGAGAGAGAGAGAGAGAGAGAGAGAGAGAGAGAGAGAGAGAGAGAGAGAGAGAGAGAGAGAGAGAGAGAGAGAGAGAGAGAGAGAGAGAAGGGGGGGGTGACAGGAGAAAGATAATGACAAAAAGAGTGTTTGTGAGAAAGTGTCTGTCAGTTCGTCCGCCCATCTCTGGTCACATCCTTTGCCCTGTCCCAGTAGTAATGGTTGACGCTGTTATAAGCAAGCAATATGTTGTTGTGCGGTAATTCTACAGTGGGGGTGTAGTATTAGCTCGATATCTGTATTTAGTTAACTGAGTGTTGGTAGGTGCAACAAAGGCTGTTGGTAAGTGTGTTTGTGCTGTGCATTGTGTATGTACCAGGCAGTCCTCGGTGCGTCCGGGGCCCACGGCGCAGGCGTCGATGCGGAGCGTCTTGTGCCGGAGGACGCTGTGCGGCGCGGCTGCCCTGAACACCTCGTTGAACGTCACGCTGTCAGGCAGCGCCACGGGCACCACACGGGTCCTGAACAGACTGCTGATGTCACTGGAAGACGGGAGGAGCGCCACCCGGATGTATCTGTTGGGGGGAGGGTGGGGAGGAAGAGAGAAAAGAGAGTTATACAAATACATATATTTTTTTTAGTTCACCTTTATTTAACCTGGTAAACCAGTTGAGAACAAGTTCTCATTTACAACTGCGACCTGGCCAAGATAAAACAAAGCAGTGCGATAAAAAACAACAACACAGAGTTACATATGGAGTAAACAAAACATAAAGTCAAAAATACAACAGAAAATATATATACAGTGTGTGCAAATGTATCAAGTTATGGAGGTAAGGCAATAAATAGGCCATAGTGCAAAATAATGACAATTTAGTATTAACACTGGAATGATAGATGTGCAAGAGATGATGTGCAAATAGAGATACTGG